>NC_083349.1:98396827-99001292 GCF_030254825.1 Meriones unguiculatus | reverse complement strand
TAGCTGAGGTTAGGCAAGAACTCCTGATACCTCTTATTCTGGGATTATAGGTGTTACCCTGAAGCAAAGGTTTTTGTTGTTGATTTTTTTTTTTCAAGACAGGGTTTCTCTGTGTAGCTGTGGCTGTCCTGGACTCAATTTACAGACTAGGCTGGCCTTGAACTCACGGTGATCTGCCTGCCTCTGCCTCCCTGAGTGCTGGGACTAAGGCATGCGCCACCACGCCCAGCTCTTTTGTGTTTTTTAAGGTAGGCTCTCACTATGCACTCAAAATGAACCGCGCACTTTGGCCTGCAAGTGCTGGCATTATAAGCAGATGCCACCAGCACACCTTTGGAGGGAAGCTCTGATGAAGCTTCTGGGCATGGAGAGGCTTTCGGGATGGCATGCTGTACAGTTGTGAAGCCAGGATCTGTTGCAGTCATCTTGCTCACATAGGGAGATGGACCCTTACTAGCACTGAGCTGCTGCACCAAACCAGCCTTGGTTTGTCTGGCTCCTTGGGTATCCAGTCATATGTGGCTATTTATTGACACATGAACTGAGCCTGGTTCAAACTGAGATGTGCTGGGAGTATAGATGCACACCTGTCTTTAAAAACTTAATATGAAAAGAGAATATAAACTAACTTTTTATTTTGATTACATGTTGAAACTAATACATGCTGGGTATATTAGGTTAAATAAGATATAGATCCGGTCTTACTCTGTTGTCCATTGCTAGTCTTGAGTGCCTGGCTTGAGTGACCCGCTTGCCTTAGTTTCCAGGTGGCTGGGATGGGATATGTAGTTCCTTTCATTTTGATTGAGTTAATTTGTTATTTATTATTTTATTTTTGTGGTTTTGAAGATTAAACCCAGGGTCAACCAGTGAGCTATAGCCTGACCACTTCTTTTCTTTCATGGTAATGGTAAGATCAGGGTGATTTTTATCAATTTATTTTTGCTTTTTTAATTGTCCACTGCTGTGTATCATTAAGGAGGTTCCAACATCCCTTCTTTATAGAGTCTGCTGTTTTTGTTTTTGAAGCCAGGCTTTGCTAGGTAGCTCTGGTTGTCCTCAAGCTCCCAGTAATCATCTTGCCTCAGCCTCCCAAATACTTGAGCCTGTGGACTTAAATCTTTGTATCAGCTCTAACCCATCCCGCCCCAGCTGCTTCCTGGCACTATGACTAGGGTCCTTCTCCACCTCATGGTTTCACTCTTCCTGCTCATTAGTTGAGCTGTTTTGGTCTTGAAAGAATGCTATTCATTCCACCTTACCAGAGCTTTGTGATCTGAGCCTTTGAACACATCAGCTGTCTGTTACCTGATGGGAAGCGGCTACAAACCGGATCCAACCATCATCCAAGGAGACAACGAACGCGCCCCTCTGAAGCTGCACATTCACTTGGCCTCCTCCAAACAGGACCAGGGGGTACACAGACACCATGCTGCAGTCTCGGATAAACACCCGACTAGTTTTGATTTTCTCATGGTACAACAGGTAGGGACTGTCAAAGTGTCTGACCTGTAACACAGAGCCTCAGATGACAATGCCGACAATGACAACATAAGGAATTTTTACCAGTCTTGTGGATTTCAAAGCTACCTGTCCATTAAGGGCCTTTACTCTAAGCTCCATGTTTTTATGTGTGACTTCCTAATACCCATTTAGACACTTAACCTAACACTTTGCAAACACCTTGTTGTTAGGGCTCAGTGACAGAACATTTGCCTAGCATGCACAAGGGTGAGTTCAATCCCTGGTACCCCAGCAAACAAATCAACAACAACAAAAACTCTTTCAGTGGTGTCCAAAAGTTTTCAAAATGCTTTTTTTAAACTTTATTTCTCTGTGTGGACACACACACGTATGCATGTACCATGTTACACGCATGTAGGTCAGAGGACAACCTGGAGGATCTAGTTCTCCTCTAGTGGAGGTCCCAGGGGTACAACTCAGGCTGTCGGGTTTGATGTCAAACACCTTTATCTGCTGAGCCATCTACACTGAAGTAAAACTGTATATGCTTATGGACCTTTTGTGATGTTATGATACATATACACAAGATACAATTTCTTTTCAAAGAGTTTTAGATTTATTCATTTTATGTGTGTTTTGCCTGTATGTATATGTGTCTATGGAGGTCAGAAGAGGGCATGGGATCCCTTGGAATTGGAGCTATGGACAGTGTGAACTATCATGTGGATGTTGGGAATTGAACCTGGGTCCTCTTCAAGCTAATACCTAAAAGAATTCTTGATTCTCTCTACAGCTCCTTATTTCAGAAAATGGCAGCCCCTCTTGCTCAGCTATTCAAGCCCTCGTGGGTAAGACCTTGATTGCTCTTTTCTCTCCCATTCCATTTGGATCATCATCAAGTCCTGACAGCTTTACGTTTAAAATGCACAGGAGCTAACATATCATTCTCATGACCCTTCTTAGCTACCACCTCACTACAAACCGTCAGCCATTCAACAGAACCATCACAGGGCTTCCTCTGTGCTCACGCCGCTGCCACATCCACATCTTTACAGCCTCTTTTCACAGCAGCCACAGTGATCTTTCAATTATGGCCAAAAACCCCACTCCAATGGTTCCCCAAAGGTTAAAAATCTAAATTCCCTATCATGGAGGATAAGGTTTGACATGACCCAACCCTGGCCCATTTGTCTCTGCATAACCCTATTACTCTCACCTTGATCAGACATCCCACTGAACTGTATGATCTTTTGCCTTCCTACACAATCTGGAACATCCCAAATATACTCTTACCTCATTTCTTGGTGCTTATTTCCTGTGCTGGAATGTTCTCTCCTTAGAGGTCTGTATGGCTTGCTTTTCATTTAGAATCTGATTGTTTCTGACCCACAGAATTCTTCCCAAATTGCCCCTCTCTCAGTCTTGCTGCCTGCTTTATCTTTTTCTCTAGGGCATTTGCCATTGACAGGTATTGGCTTATTTTCTGCCCGTGTGCCCAGCTGAAACAAACTGCTTCAGTGGAGGGACCCTGTTCACATACTGTCCTTCATGGCCTACAATGGTCATGGCTTACAACAGTGCCCAACACAGAGCTCGGATTAGCAGGTACTGCACGAATGCATGAATGATTTTGTCTCCCATGTGGCTAACTGAGAAGAGGAGTGGAGCTAACTCAGGCCTGTGCTCTCTAAAATGAAATATAGTCACATGAGTGGTAACCTCCTGGTCCTCAGGCTCCCCAAAGCTTGAGAAGAGCCTTCTCATGGTTTATCACCATTCTCTTCCATACATCATGGGCTGACCAGCAGTGACCTTTTAACCTCATTCCCACTCTATTCTTTTGCTTTGTTTTGAGATAGGGTCTCACTATGCAGCTCTGTCTGTCCGGGAACTTACTCCGTGGACCAGGCCTGCCTCTGCCTCCCTAGTGTACCTTTTCTCCTTCATCTCTCCTAAAAGCTTCATGAAGCATCTACATCTACTTTCATGTATTACGCTAGGCTCTGGAAATGTAAAAAGGTTTCAGATTCCTGTCTTCAGGCATTTTACAGTTCCAGGACAGAGTAATGGGGTAAGCACAGAGGGCACAGGCATACCCAATGGCAGAAGAACAGCGGAAGTAGAGGAAGTTAGAGGAAAGTGTCACGAAGGAAATTCTGTTTGTTTTAGAAGTGCTGAGGACTGAACACAGGGCCTTGCCATACCAGGCTAGCACACCACCACCAGCCAGGAAATGATTCTGAGAGGAAGTGTCAGGGGAAGCACAGGCTTCCTAGAGAATGAGACTAGCATTCTGGGAACAGAAGCAGCATGTCATGGTATGGGGAACACTGTAGCATTGTATGCATTGCTGCAGCATACTGAGTGACAGAGGAAGTGGACTTCGAGGGCCAGGGGCTAGATGTGGAGGGACAAGTGAGAATCTATGGTACACTCCATATATGAAGATTTAAGAGAAGAATTAAGATATTCACAATAGTAATTCAGAGGCTGGAGAGAATTCTAGAACATTATTATTACAGTACTTTGGGCATGAGACAATGTTTGGGGTCTGAACTGAGGAGGCGGAGGTGCGCATGAGAAGAGGCAAAAAGAGCCTGAACTTGGTGACCAATTGAATCAATATGGAGAAAAGGACAAGTCTTCATGACATCAGGCTCTAATTCAGACAATGCCATTTACCAGGACAGGCACACAGCAAGAGAATGCTGCACAGGAAGATGATGAGTTTGATCTGAGGCGGCTGGATGTTAGCTGCTGTTCTCCAGCAGGAGAGCAGCGGGTAGCAGAAATCATGATGGTGTGCCCTCAGAGGGTCAAGGGGTATACAGACACTATAGTGGGAGAAGTAGGAGGAAGGTGGACCACTGCCTCAGAGCAGAGGAAGGGGACCTGGTGATGGAGACAGAGGAGATGAGGGACAGGAGGGGTTACTTCAGCAGCAAACATTGCTTCGAGAGGAGCAGTGTCAAAAGCCAAGAAGCAAGGGTGCTGATGATCAGGTGATGTCCCTTCAGATTTGACAAGTAGGAGTCTCCTGTGACCACAGAGGAGTCAGCCGATGGTCTGAAGAGGCAGCAGTTTCACAGCGCCAGGCTGAAGGAAGCATAGAACTAAAGGGCTGGCAAAAACATGCTTACGATGTAATTAGCTCACGACTCCTTAAACCAAGTCAAAGAAACAGCTTTCACTTGAGAGCAGGAATGAGCACTTTTGCCTACAGTTGAATTTCCTCAAAATGGAAAGCCTTTCTAGCTTGCCAGTCTGTTTATACAGATTCAAACTTCTGTAAATTGGTGGTACTGCCAGGGACACTGCAAGCACAGAGGAAGGCCTGTCTGCTTTGGGGACTGCGTTTCTCATCTGAGACTGTACAAGAGGTGACACACTAATCGCTGCCATGCTGACCTGATAGTTCACCGAGGAAGGGTGAATGTGGACATATCCGTCATTCTTGGTAACGAACTTCAGTTCAGCTGACTTTGGCTGCAGTCTGACAACTCCAGAACTGGTCTTCTGGAACTTCCCTTCTGGGATCTTGACCTATACAACAAGTATTTATAAACAAAACAAAACAAAACAAAACAAAAAACTCCATATATTTTCACTGTAGGACTTGTCCTTTGGCACAAATGAGGATTGTTGGAATAGCTTTTGTTTCTTTTTATGTTTCATTTTCTCAAGTCAGGTTTCACTGTACAGCCCTGATTAGCCTAGAATTTACTCTGTAGCCTGGTTGGCCGCAGACCTGGGGTCCTCCCGTCTCATCTACCTGGCGCGCACACACACACACAGACACACAGACACACAGACACACAGACACACACACACACACACACACACACGCGCACGCGCGCGCGCAGGAATGCACACCATGTGGAGGTCGGAGAACAGCTGCATGACTGGTTCTCTCTTCCCACCATGTGGGTCCTGGGGATCAGGGTAGCAGGCTTCAAGGCCAGCACGTTTACCCGCTGAGCCGTCTCTCTGTCACAGGATTGCTGTACCACTTGCTTTTTCGTTTTGTATATCGAACACGTTTTTATATTTGTTGAAGATTTTCCTAAAGCAGTGTTATCAAGAGTTGTATAATACGTCAGTGTTATCTATACTTTCACAATTAAGGTCCATTTTTCATGTAGGTCTTAAGTAGCTCCTTGGCCTTGAACTGTGTAGCTGACGCTGCCTTTCAGCCTCCGGCTCTCTGGCCTCCACCCCTCATGTGCAGGTGTATATCACCACTTCTGCAGATTTAGATACTCTGCTGGATGAATATCCTTCTGGCTCTAACTTTGTGCCTATCTGCGAATTTTCTGTAATAGTTCTAGAAATGGAGCGTAGTTAGGATGGATATGTAAAGTTTATTCTCACCCAGAATGGTTATTTAAGGACTCACACAGCATCAGTACTAATTATTAAATGTTTGTTGTTGTTGGCAATTTTAAAAGTAAACAAGCCTATTTTCTTGTGTAAATTTGCATTTCTTTGTACTACTAAACTTAGGCACTCCTTTTGTGTGTGCACTGAAGGTTTACATCCTCATTTCATACAAAATATGTGTCCTTATACAGACTGGGAGAATGAATGAATTGGGAAGCCTTGTGAGCTGTGTGTCTTTAAGATGACGAATGAGCATATTTTAAGTTTATCCTGTGGTCACTACTAAAACAAGAGATTGGAGGATTTGGGGCAAGTGTAGGTACCTGCACGACATTTGGATACAGAGCGGCGCACAGCACTGCTGATATCAGCTTGGGGTTCTCAGCATTGGAGTTTGCCTAGGAGAGAAACAGAGCATTAGTCATATGAGATGTTTCAGCAGGTCACGCGTTTGCCATCAAATTTCTTTTTTCTTCTGAGACAGGGTTTCACTATGTGGTCCCAGCTGGCCTGAATCTCACTCTGTAGACCAGGCTGCCCTCAAGCTCCCAGAGATCCATTTGCTTCTGTCTCCCAAGTGCTGGGATTAAAGGCGTGCACCACCATCCCCAGCCACTGTATTTCATTTAGTGTCTATTTAACCAAACGACCAATGATTTCCCATTTATTATAAAACAAATTCTTTCTAAGAAGAAAATAAATCTTCCAGACCATAGTCACACAGGGACTATCTTAAAGAGCTCACGGTGATTCCTTCTAGATGCATGCCAGGCAGTTACGAGGCCAGTGCTCTTGACTGTGAGGTGGCTAAGGGCCCCTCACTAGAGCCGAGGAAAAACTGGTGCCAAGGCGTGACGCTCCCAGCCAGATCACAGTGAACTCTTGGTGTACAGGTTTAAACAAATACAGGTGGGGCTGATAAGCATCATGGAGAGACAAAGAGCCTGGTTTTCGAGACAGTCAGACTCTCCAGCAGATACTAATTGCTACAAAGGAAGTAGAAGTATTCTTTCTGTATTATACCTAAGAAGTTGGTTGGCAAAAGCTGGCTTGCTTTGAGAAAACATTACTAGAGCCTACTGTGAATTATAGAATTATCAACAAGTGTGAGATTTAAAGACAAAGCAATGTTGCCAATGACCAGAAAAAGTCCCGATCTCATAATGTTAGCTGACACATCGGTGGACAGGGAAAAATTAAGAGGGCCGCTGACCCCTGCTCACAGGCTGAAGTGTGGCCACAGGGCCACAGCCCCTATTTCCGACACATGCCACAGGAATTAAAGTGAAACAAGACAGAAGTGCACATTCTTTACCTCTTCTCCTGTGGCCTCCAGGACACCATCTCCTCCTTGGGCTCTTTTTTCAATTTCCCTTGCTCTGAGTCCCTCTTTTACAAACCCTATGTCGGACAACAGTTCAGTGAATTGCCGTTTGAGGCTGGCCATTTCCTGAAAGAAGGGACAAACCTTTAAAACCTTCCTTTAAAAGGAGCTAGCATACCACCAAAGGTGAATGGCTCACAAATGTGTAACATCAGTGATTAACATTTTTAAACAGTGGTCTTATTACAAACTGGCAGAAAGAGACAGTTACATGGAAATGGAAAGCCAAAGCCTTCAAAAACCTTGATGATCATTTTACATTTTAAACATTTTAAGTGGAGTATGGTAGCTCTGATTTTCTTGAAAATTCTGGGGATGGGCAAAAAGAATGTAATTAATTTTGCTTGTGGCACTGTTTGTTTGTTTATTTGAGACAGGGTTTCTCTGTGTAGCCCTGGCTGTCCTGGAACTCACTCTGTAGACCAGGCTGTCCTCTAATTTACAGAGACCTGCCTGCCTCTGCCTCCTGAGTTCAGGAATTAAATTCGATGCCAGCTTGTTGCTTTATTCATTTATTTTAAGATTTAGTTATTATGTATACAGTATTCTTGCTTGCATGAACAGCTATGCTCCAGAAGGGGGAACTGGATCTCATTATAGATGGTTGTCAGCCACCATGTGGTTGCTGGGAATTGAACGCAGGATCTTTGGAAGAGCAGCCAGTGTTCTTAACCTCAGAGGCATCTCTCCAGCCCATTGCTTCCTTCTTTAATCTTTCTGTTTGCATTTCTATCCAAGTCCTGTCAGTTCCTTACCTGGGCCTGGAATGGCTAATGTTTCTGTCTCACCTGCAGAACTTTAACTCTTTTTCTACTTGTGGTCTTACTGGATCACAGCTGAGGCTGGGAATATGGGGACATCATTAAGTATTTAGATTTAGATTTAGACAATAAAAGGTGCAAATGTCTTTGTATTGTGGCTTTTGTTCAAATATGGGCTGCAGAACCAGATTCAGTAGCTCATGTTTGGGAGGCAGAGAGCGGCAAGAGGGCTGTTTGAGGACAGCTTTGGCAACACAGGAAGAGCCCATCACTTTAAAAGTGGTGGGGGCGGGGTGGTGGTGACAGGGGACAGGCCACTGAGGTGGTGGCAGTGGGGGCGCAGGTCTCTAATCCCAGCGCTCAGGAGGCAGAGGCAGGCGGATCTCTGCGCGTTCCGGGACAGCCTGGTCTACAGAGTGAGTAAAAAAGGTGGGGCCAGATGCGGAAGGTAGGTTTGCTCAGCATGCTGGAGACATTCATGTCGCCAGTCTCTCTACTCCGCTACAACTTTTCGGCCAGAAGGGAAAGAAATAGATGTCAAGGGGCAGAGAGTACTAAGAACACCGACTTCACGTTTCATTTCCTCCTTCTCCAGCCTCAGTCGTTAGCAAAAGGAAAGCTTTGTGGAGGTCTGGTCCATCACTGCCTGGGCTTTGCAGACACTGTGGAAGGAGGCCTAAGATAACGCCACAGGGGAAGACAGAAATTCTATCTGTGGTTATGCGAAAGACAACAAACGTTTCTTTCTCTTCTATGTTCACCACTCACAGACAGCATGTTCTGAAGGTGGACGTAGGAACAGATTAACCAAGAAAATCAGACTCAACATTAGTTCTTGGGCTTTGCCCGAGAGTTAGGGGGTTACACAGACCCCACTGAGTGTGGTGAGAGCTATAGGTTGGCACACAATTCAGGGTTGTGGATCCAGGTGCGTGCCTGTTACAATCACTGAGAAAGAGGGCTTGCCACAAGCAGCCCCCTCACCGTGCTGACAGCCTACTCCGTCTCCCACACTGAGGAAGCACACGGGCAGCAATGTGGAAAACCAGGTCAGTGAGAGTTTCATCACCAAAAGCCTCATGTCATGCAGTTCAGGAATCCATTCCGCACAGCCGAGAAAACCAGCCATGCTCAGAAATAACATTCCCATTGTCCAGACCAGACAAGTGAGGTGACGCTGCAACCTCTCTGGGTAACTGCGAGCTACTACAGTGGACATAAATGAATAAATGGCACACAAGAACTCACCTGCAGCGTTCTCCCGGACAGGAAATTCTGTCTGCAGTAATTATAACCCGCTCTTGCACTTTCTTTTGTACACAGCTGCCAACCCTAAATTGTAGAGAAAACCAAGCTGAACTTACTCTGATGTTCGTGCCCACTGTGGCTCCAAATCTAAGCTCTGAGGTCACCTTACCTTATATGCGCACAGAAGGGCCAGATAGTCACTGTTTGCAAATGCAAATTCCAGCTTTTTCTGGTTAGCCTCTTCTTTTTTATCCCAGGGAGACACCTGAATGAGGAATGGATTTGAAGGACACGTTTAGCTGAGGTTTCAAATGGCACTTTCCTACTGCTGAAACCACTGCCTGGAGAAAGCACCTTGCGTGGGACACAGTACTGGGCTCATGTTCCATGTGTGGGCTCACCCGAGGCAAGCACGACAGGGAAGCTAACGAATGGCCTTTTGTTTTTTGAGTTCAAAATGAGCACAAGATAACCTTTTCTGGTCCTTTAGGACCAATGGAAAAGACCATCAGCAAGGACCTACTCATTTTATATTTTTAGCATTGTTGTGTGGCTCTCTCTTTCTTCATTTTTTTTTTTTAAATTTAATTTTATTTTATGTGCATTGGTGCTTTGCCTGCATGTGTTTATGAGGGGTGTCAGATTCCCTGGAACTGGAGTTAGAGACAGCTGTGAGCTGCCATGTGGGTGCTGGAAATTGAACCAGGGTCCATTGGAAGAGCAGCCAGTGCTTTTAACTGCTGAGCCATCTCTCCAGCCCTGTTTTGTTGTTTTTAAAGTCAGTCTCACTGTGAAGCTCTGACTGGCCTGGAATTTGCTATGGACACCAAGCTTTGGCTTTAAGTTTGTGGCGATCATTCTGCTTCTGCCTCCAGAATATGCACCATCACACCCAACTTATTTTTTTCTTTTCTATTTCTGAGACAGGGATTCTATTCTATAGCTTAGGCTGGCTTGAAAACGCTTCATAGTGGAATACAAGTGTTCCCCCCCTGTGCTGGTGATGGAGAATGAGTCTGCGCCTTTACACATGCTAGCATATACTGTACTTTAACTCCCAAATGACTAAAATACTGACTTAAATACTTTTAAGTGGTGTGCAAATTATCTTTCAATAGAGTTTTAAAGTTAATACATTTATTCATTACCTTTTGAAATTATATAGGGTATCTTGCTGGTTTACTATTTTTGATTTTTCTATAATAAGCAATAGCAAACAAAAAGTACATTATTTTAATAAGCTATACCTCCAATTTCTAAGGTTTTTTTGTTTTGTTTTGTTTTTGGAGAGGCTGGGGAATACAAATCTTCTAAGGATCAAATACCACTGTTCTGAAAATTTTCACATCCCACATAGGAACAAATTTTTAGGGGGCTCACATACGTCTGAAGTCTAAAGATTCCTTTGAGACCTGTGACATAAACTCCAATTTAGACAAACATTCACTTACAAAAGGGGACTTGAAGGCCAAGCAGGCAGCGATGGTGAGAGCAGGGTCCAGACAGCGGAAGATGGAGCCAAACAGCATCAGTTTGCCGATCCTCACGTCTACCGGCAGGGAAGCCAAGTGATAGCCGAGAGGGGTCAGTTTTTCATCCAGAGTTAAGGCTCCCAAGTCTCGCAAGCGGACTTTTGAGGCATGGAGAGAATTGATATGTGGAGGCTCAATGAACCGAGAGAACACAGACTGGAGGTTATGCGTGCTAAACATTTCTAAAATTTTAATTCTGAAAAAGAAAAGAAAATCCTAATTTATAATTTGCTATCTTTTAGAATGAAGCTGAGGGATAACTTTTGTTCCTTCCTTTTTTTTTTTTTAAGATTTATTTATTATTCCGTGTACAATGTTTACAAATGCAAATTCCAGCTTTTTCTGATTAGCCTCTTCTTTTTTATCCCAGGGAGACACCTGAATGAGGAATGGATCTGAAGGACATGTTTATCTGAGGTTTCATGTACACCTGCACGCAGGAGAGGTGGCTCTGAGCCACCATGTTGCTAGGAACTGAACTCAGGACCTTTGGAAGAGCAGCCAGTGCTCTTCTGAGCCAGCTCTCCAGCCCCAACTTTTGTTTTTTGAGTAAGAAAGAAATGCTTTTTTTTAAAAGATTGATTTTAATAATTTCTAATTATGGGTAGGAATGTCTGCATGTAGGTATGTGCAGACGCTGTCAGCAGCCAGAGCCGTAGGATCCGCTGGAACTGTGATTACTAATGGGAGCTGCGTGCTGTGTGCTGGGAACTGACCTCAGGTCTTTTGGAAGACAGCCAGGGCTCTCAATTACTAAGCTAGTTACCTCTCCAACACCCGTGCTTTCTAAAGGCACACAGTACTTCTTGGATTTGAGACAAGCAGAGGCTGCCTCCCCAGTTCTAGGAAGACAGGCAGGGCCCACACCTAGCTGCAGTGCTGGTTTAAATAAAACACTTCAAAATCTCTTGTCCTCTAGTTTTCTTAGCAATAAACTCAGAAACACTTCAAGTTCTGAACCTACCCATGCTAAAATAATTCTTTTTATAAACTTTCAAACTTTTTCTCTTAACATTCTACAAACTTTTTCTCTTAACAGGTTATGAAGGAGAATTCAAATGGTGAAAGAAGTGTTGCTACGATGTGGAAATCGTGGACACTGCTGGCGGGCATGTGACCTGGTTCAGCTGCCACGGGAGGCTCCTCAAAGAAACTGAACACAAGACTACCATCAGTCCTACTTTGTTTGTTTGTTTGTTTTTAAATTTATTATTAATACAGCATTCTGCCTGCATGTGCTCCTGCATACCAGAAGAGGGCACCAGATCTCACTACAGATGATTATAAGCTACCATGTAGTTGCTAGGAATTGAACTCAGAACCTTTGGAAGAACAGCCAGTGTTCTTAACTTCTGAGCCATCTCTCCAGCTGCTGTTTTTGTTTTTTTGAGACAGGATTTCTTAGCCCTAGATTTGCTGGAAACTCACTCTGTAGACCAGGCTGGCCTTGAACTCAGAGATCCACCTATCTCTGTCTTCCAAGTGCTGGGGTTAAAGGTGTGTGCCACCATACCACTGCCTGGTTCTTAAAAATAATATTTTTTAAGATTTATTTTTAATTAGTTGTTAAGCGTGTACCTGCATGTGGGAGTGTGTGTGTGTGTAACTATTTGATATTTGGATAAAATCTCTTACACTGCACATCCCCTCTCATCCTTCAGGAGTCAACTTCCATGGTTCTCTCAACTCCCTTCAGCTCCCTGTTTGCACCAGCACTGTCTTGGAGCAGAGCACCAGCTGCTCCAGCTGCTTTTTGTTTTTGAGACGTGCTCTTGCTGTGCACCTGATGAGGCTGGCTTCAAGGCCGGGGTCCTCCTGCCTGAGTCTCTCAGTGCTGGGATTGTAGGTGTGCACCATCCTGCCTGGCTTCTTCCTCATCTTTAAGTGTAAGGATGAACTCAGTGTTCCTGTATCCATTAGAATCCCTGCTACATGGAGGAAGAGCTATAGGGCTGGCATTATAGCACAGTGGTAGAGTGCTTGACTAGCATGCGTGACACCCTAGGTTCGATCCCCAGTGCTTAAAAAATAACGAGCTTTATACAACTAACCCTTACCCCCTTGGTTGTTTTTTTCCTACTTAACAACTGGATTAAAAAAAATTGGGTAAAAAAGCATGAGTAATTTGTATTTCTTATATATCACCAAGCAATTAAAAACAACAACAACATTGAATTGAAACTTCTTTAGGTCATGTAATATTGAATCTGTTCAACTACTCACAAAAATCCTATTTTATGACATCTGTCCATTAGTTAATAACGTGGTTGTAAGTTTTGTTTACTTTTCTCTACCTGACAAAAAGGCTGTAGATTTTTCCCCTGGTATACTGTTATGTGTATGTGTCCCCTGGCAAGTGAGGTTACTTTCCTAACTTACAAATGTATTTTTGGGCTTTATCGTAGGGCCACTTTCTGCAAATGTGAGAATTTCCATGTGCAGAAGTTAAAAGGAAAGGAAAGGGCCACACTGATGTGCTTTCTTTGCAATAAATGCGTTCATGCACTCTATTCTAAGCAAAGTGTCTTCTACTAGGAAAAAGAGAACGTGAAACTTAAGTAGAACAAGAAACACTTGGACTTTTCGGAAGCGGAGCATGCAAGATGTGACCTTAGGCACAGCTGCTCCAGTGGCACTCTCTGTACTTCTGGTATCTGCTGCTTTAAAAGGTGATGGCTGTAGTGGTGACTTGTGAAGAGATGGAAGCAGACTCCAGAGGCAACACGGCCAGCTCGGCCTTTTCTCTGCAGAGCATTGGCTTGAGACACATATGTGTCTTCTAAACTTTCCATCCCTTTGCCGGCATCGTATCTAGAAAAGGAAATACAAGATTGAGTTAGTTTGTGTGTGTGTACAAGTGGACATGTGTGTCTGTAAGCCAGAGAATAGTCTTGGCTGTAGGTCTTTAAGCACTGCGCCTGCCTGTCTGTCTGTCTCTCTGTCTTTCTGAGACAAGGTCTCTTACTGGCCTGGGGCTCTCCAAGAAGGGTAGGCTGGCTGAGCAGTGAGCGCCAGTCACCTGCCGGCCTCTCCTTCCCCAGAACTGACACACGTGCATGCCACCCCACGTGGCTTTTTCCTTTTCTTTTCTTCTCTCCTTCCTTCCCTCCCTCTTTAGCTCTCCCTATCCCCTTCTTAAGTGTGGGTTCTGGGGATTGAACGTAGTTCCTGCCAGTACTTTTTCCTGAGTGACTTTTTAGAATGTCATCAAGAGTACTGGGCAAGGTCCAGCAGTCTTACTTAAGACACCCACCTTACTCCTAGAGATCCACAGTGCTCTGTTTATGCTAGGACTGGACTAGCTAGTGCTGATTTGAGTGCCATCATATACTACTGCACATATTTTAAAAAGCATTTCCTTTCATCCAAGCATATGAAAACTCACATGGGAAAATGAATTCATTAATTCTGAGGCAAAACATTAATTTTTGGCCTTAGCTTTCATGATGCTGGCTATGGACTCTCATACAGTGTTCTTTTAAGAGCGCCTCAGCATTAACCAGTAACAGCTATGCTGTCCTATGCAGTCCGTCTGTTCCTTTACCAAAAGAGAATACCTCTTTTCTTTCATCTTCCCAGAATCGATGACATAAACGACATCATCAATGGTTATGGATGTCTCAGCAATGTTGGTGGAAATGATAATTTTTGTCACACCTGCTGGAGGTTTTGCAAACACTGCCTGCTGCTCTTCACTGGATAAAGATGAGTGCAGTGGATGAATAACACATCTAAAAGGAAGTAAAGCCACAGTGAGGATTCTGGCACGCAGCATTTAGACTGAGCCGGAGTGGGTGACTATCCGAAGCTAATTAAATGACCTCGGAGTCACCAGCACTTTGCAGTGGGAGGGCTCCTTCTCATCTTACGAAATACAGCCTTCCAGAGACAAAAACCCTGTGCCAACCTGGGAAAAGTTCTGGGTTAATTCCGCAGTAAGCCACCCAGAGGAATGAATTATTGATATAAGTTGCCAGCCTAAAACAAACTAACCATCAAAGAATCATCTTTTGCCTTAAGTCCGGGGCGGGGTGGGGGGGGGCAAATTGTGATGTAAGTTAGGATATTCATTGTTAAATTTCTAGGGAGTGTTTGTTAGCTGGCCTTGCCCTGGTATATGACTGCACACTCAGTAACTGGTGAAAAATTGTTTTCTCTCAAAATGGCAGCATGTCTTTGCTATTAATGCTGGCCTTCATCGGCTTCCCCTCCTCCTTAGAAACCTGGCAACTGAAGCTGCATGCAATATTTGCTGAGTCACTGTGATAAGTCAAGAGAAAGGTCTGTCCTTGATGGAACAGAGTAACACTTCCTGGAGCACAGACGGCTACCCATGTGAGCTGGCATAAACACACACCTCTGAGAGTGACGCCACAGTCTAAGGGGGTAAGGACCATAGGGTCCCTTCTGTTCGTCATCTTTATAGATGGCTGCAGTGGAAGACCACAGAGAAAAAGCAAGTGGCTTACCGATGACTTCGTCTGTTGTTGAACAGAGAGTTAGACTGCAGCTGTTCATAAAGCATCTTGATTTCTGCTAGCCCAGGTAAAAACACAAGGATAGCACCTGGGTATATATATATATTAAAAAAAGAGAGAGAGAGAGAGAGAAGAAGAAACTAAGATAAATGAACAAGGAAAACTAACATAGGTCATAAAATCAATAATCTGATAATTTTTCTCTTAGTTTTTCTTAGTATTTAAATAAATATGAAATCACATTTTTGTGTATACTCTGATTTAATAAGGAAAAATAGAGGAGGAGGAGGAGTACCCTTTTCCAATAGAAAACTGAGGTATAGAAAAGCAAGCCTTAAGTTATACAAGAAGCACTAGCCAAGCTATGTGTGTGTGCCCTGACACATCTGCATGTGTGTGCATGTGGGCACACATCAAAACATCTGACGCCTGAAACCAACACCGTGCAGACAGCAGACCCAGCTAAGCTCTTCAACATACTTCCTCAGGACCTGGCCATAGCTGTCTTCACAGTTATCGCTGTAGAAGAGTAATCTTTTAAGATTCTTTTGTTAATGAGATCCAGATATTTTATTGGATCTGACAAAAAGAAGCTATAACCGGTGGTCTGACCTGGTTATCTAAATTCAGATACATTTGAAAGCGACAGTATTTTCACTAGCTATGTCTTATTAACCACTGATGGCCTTTTAAATTGTCCATTAAAGACAAAAAGCAACAATGTGAGACTCTAACGTATTCTGTCCTAACGGCAGTCCCTCCCCAATAGTCACTCTCTTTTGTAGATCTCTAAGACAGCGTCACTTGGTAGTTCAGTGGTTTTGAGACCTGTGGTTCAGGCTAGCCCTGAGCCTGTGTTGACTCTCCTGTCTCCCCCACTGGGAAGAGAGATAGGAAGGAGCCTCCATATCTAGCTTTCTCTTGTGCCTCGCTCACTCAAGAAGCTGATAACCTCTTCAGTAAAGTCTCCCTTAGTCTCACACATGTAAGCAGGATGCCATGCCACCTATGAAGCATGGATGTAAAACAGGTCTCCTGAGCTCATTATTCACAGTCTTGCTTACTCTCTCCACGAAACAAGGAAGGAATTGAAACCATCACAAAAATAGAGGAGGGACAAAAGCAATCTTGCAGGTTTTTTTTTTTTTTTTTTTTCCCCACGCACATTACCTCATTTGGCCTTCACAGCCACCCTACGTAAGAAGGGTGTCAGCAGGAGACACACTACTCAGTCCTTGGCTAGGCTGGAGCTGGTAAGCTGACTGCCTCAACACAGACTTTCAGTTTCTGGCAGATCCATCCCATGCTCATCTGTGCTAAATGACACAAGACTCAGAGTGGTAAGACAGCCTGTATACAGATGGGAACTTGTCTATATTTTTACCTACTTTTTTAGGATTTAGTCTTCCCTCATGGCTTGGCCACCTGTCAGGTAGGGCTCTCATATTCACGAATATATCACTGATTCATTGTTGTTATTTTTTGAGGCCCACTACTTCTTCCCAGTGGGATTAACAGCATGTGCCATCATGCCTGGTAAATTTTGGTAATTTCTAAAATTTCTTTTTGGCTGACATGTTTTCTTTCTTTCTTTCTTCGTCTTCTTCTTCTTTTTTTTTTTTTTTTTTGTGAGACAAAGTTTTTTTTGGCTGTCCTAGATTCGCTTTTTAGACCAGGCTGGCCTTAAACTCACAATGATCTGCCTGCCTCTGCCACCCAGAATGCTGAGATTACAGGCTTGTACCATCATACCCAGCTGGCATGTTTGTTTTCAATAAGCATTTTTATTTGGAATGAAACCAGGTCACCAATCCATTGGTAATGCATTAGCAACACATGACCACTTGCCAAGAGAAGAGAAATAAGGAATTTAATCATTTACATGGCTTTCAAGTCTCCTTAGAAAACATCACGATGATTAAAAAGTCACCGAGAAAGTAGTCATTACCATGTTTTTAAGGACTGTGTAATGAGCATATAAAGTCTTTATTGATCTGTTATGTCACTCAATCAGCACCCAACCTTTCAACAAAAATTTCTTTTTGCTGGGCATGGTGGAGCACACTTTTAATCCCAACACTCAGGAGGCAGTGGCAGGTGGATCTCTGAGTTTGAGGCCAGCCTGGTCTACAAAGTGAGTCTAGGACAGCCAGGGATACACAGAGAAACCCTGTCTCAAAAAAAAACCAACCAACCAAAGAAACAAAAATGTTCCAAGAACTTTCCTAGGGGATGAGAAATTCAGGATGAACAAGAAATCCCTGATCTTTTTGTTTTTGTAGACAAGGTTTCTCTGTGTATCCCTGCCTGTCCTGGAACTCACTCTGTAGACCAGGCTGGCTTCAAACTCAAGAGATCCACCTGCCTCTGCCTCCCAAGTGCTGGGGTTAAAGGTGTGCACCACCATGCTCAGCAAAATCCTGCTCTTAAGTTTATGTTCTACTGAAGAAGATGGGTAGGTAAGCAAAATAATTTCAAGCAGTATCAAATACTAGTTCTTTTGGATGTTATGATGGAATAAGAGTGAGGACAAGATCACAGACAGCATGGGCTACAATGGGGACAGGTGTGAGGAAACCCATATGATGTGAAAGATATAGTCAAGAGAGAATCTCGACTACACTGAGGATAAGGAACTACAAGTGAGGTGACGATGGCTAGCATGGTCAGAGGACAGTAAGGAAAGGAAAAATGCTATCAGCCAAGCATGACCTAGAACGTGGGATTTTCCTCTCTCTACCTTCCAAATGATGGGGTTCCCTGCAAGTACTACCGTTTTGATTTATGAGACACTAGAGACTGAAACCAGGGTTTTCTGCATGCAAGGCAAGCACACTACCAGATCAGCTACACACACACCTTTATTTTTCCTTATTTATTTAAAAAATTATTTTTACTTATGTACACATATAAATTCTAAGTGGACCTGTGCATGTGAGTATAGGTGCCTTAGGAGACCAGAGGAACTGGATCTCCTAAGGAGCTGGAGTTACAGGAGGTTGTGAGCTGCCCAACATGGCTGCTGGAATTGAAGTCAGGTCCTCTGCAAGAGTAACAAGTGCTGTTAGCTACGGGGCCATCCCTCCAGCCTCTATTGTTAAATGTCTTTAAAGCCAACTTTTCCTGTATGTCATGATGCTGGGGGTCGCACCCCTGCTTTTACACGCTGACCAGGCGTTCCACCACTGAGCTGAACCCCAGCCCCACATGGTTTCTAGCAATAGTTGAAACAGCTTTATGCAAGATTTACTACTGTCTTCATTTCACAAAGAAATTAAAATATACAAAAGATAAGGATTTATCCACGGGAGTGAGATTCCTGAACAGTGCGAGCCTGGAAAGTCAGACTCTGGAGCGTGAGGTCTCCCCAGTGCCCTGCGGCCCTGTGTACAGTGTGCTCGGAGCTTGAACACTCAGGACCAGACTTGTAGTTTGCCAAGGAGTGAGTGTTTACTATGTGCACCATTGGGGCCAGAGAAAAGCAACGGTTACCTGGAGGGTAGGAGTGCTCGCCGTTTACAATCCACTCTAGCAAGGCCTCTATTAAATCCAGGTTAACCTTTTCAAAATCCATGACAGACATTGTCTTGATGACTGACCTGCTCACCCCTGAAAGCAAGGTAAAAGTCAGAACGATTACCCTCACACCTGGGAGGTTGGTGAGTCCAGGGTGGTTCAACGGCACAGTTATTCACATGTAAGGTACTTACTTGGTGAACTTTTTCACTGATCTACAGAGGTACATCCTCTCTCTCTCTCCCCCAAGGTGAGCCTTGTACTCAAGATGAGGATGACTGTTTTTTGAACTGCTGGTCATCCTGTCTCCATGTCAAGTGCTGGAATGTATGTGCACAGCAGCACATTTGGGCAGCACATCTGGCTTATGTGTTACTGGGGAGCAAACCAAGGCTCCCTGCCAGGCACATGCACAGTGTTAGCTGAGTTACATCCCAGCCCAAACACACTTTGTGTTTCTGCAGCGGAGACCCAAAGAGAAAGTGCTTGCCCCATTTTAAGTTTCTCCTACTTTTTCTCCTTTTCACCATCGCATATTTATTCAATGTCTAAGATCTAGAACAAAATTCAGTGAGACGCACTTTAGAAACTACTTCTAGATTCAATCAAACACTGACTTGGATTATCTGGAAGTTCAGGAAACAGTCACCAGAGGGAGACACGAACAGAGCACAGCTGTTTCATTAGCATCTTTACAACAGTGCTAAACTTTTAGGTCTCTTTGAGACAGTGACAGAATTGATGGTTCTTCCTTGAAGGATGCATGTGAATTAAAAACATCCTCAGTTCTAGGCATAGGGCCTCACACCTTTGGTCCTAACACTTGGCAGAGGCAGAGGCAGGTGGATTTCTGTGGGTTTAAGGCCAGCCTTGTCTACATAGTAAGTTTCAGGATAGCCAGGGCTACACAGTGTGACCCTGTCTTGAAACACTGCTCTTCCCCACCTTCACGCCCTGCCCTCCCTCCAAAAGAACTTCCTGCTCACTGGAGTCTCAGCAAAAGCCTCCTCAGCTCTGTGGGTCTTTCCTGAACCTGAAGCCCAGTTTCAGCTAGACCGATGCCAGAGAGTCTCGGGATCCTCCTATCTGATGGATGCGGCCTATCCCCACCTCGTGCTGAGGTTACAGGCGCTCAGTGACGTGCCTGGTTTTCATTCGAGCTCTGGGGCTATGAACTCTGGCCCCCTCGCAGGCGCAACTAACACTTTACCCACTAGCCCATCTCCCCAGTCCGATACTGACATTTTAAAGATTATTTTGCAGCAGGTTGCTCTATTTGGCTTTATCTGATATGTCACTACAATCAAAATAAATCATGCATTTTTGACTGAAATACCACAAAACAATGTTGAATTTTCAGTGAATGACTGAGGTGTGCAATCTTTGCTCGCCTCAGTATGGGTGGTTAACTTGACCATCAAGTTAAGATTCTCCCCTGTGTAACTGTTACTAATTCCCTTTGTCGTTAGGTCACTCATGAAGAGGTGTCTGAGACTACTTAAGTGTCAGGTAGATTTTACCCACCAGCTTTAGCAGTATACTTCTAAAATAACATATTTCAGCGGGGTATAATAGCAGATGCTTACAGATCCAGCCATTTGGGAGGCTGAAGCAGGCGTTTAAGACTAGCCAAAGCAATAGAGTAAAACCTCTGTCTCAAAAGATAAAAATGGAAGATGAGGCGACACCTTTAAAAATTCCTCCTTTTTAAGTTTAACTGTGGTGTTAGGGATGCCCTCCTCCTGTGGCACGCTGCACCTGGCTGCTGTCTGGCCTGCTATGCACATAATCAGAGATGAGCAGGTAGGATGTGCAAGGTTCCCGCTTTGCCTTCGTCCTTAAAGCGCTCTTCCCTAGACTTCTATCCCTTCTTCATCTTTTGTCAGAGCCTCTAACCTGTTACTCCTGCAGGGTCAGCTGCTTTTCCTTTCTCTCCATCAAAGACTTAAAAAAAAAAATCAGAAAACACTAACACCACCACCACCAACCAAGCCACACTAAAGAAAAATCAGTTGGCGGAGATGACAGCTGTACTCCTGTAATCTATGCATTAGAACTGCCTTTTTTTTTTTTTTTTTTTGTATTTTATATACAGTGGTGTTCCACCTGTATGTATATCTGTGTGAGGGAGTCTGGTCCCCCAGAACTAGAGTTGTAGACAGTTGTGAGCTGTCATGTGGATGCTGGGAGTTGAACCTGGGTCCTCTGGAAGAGCAGGCAGTGCTTTTAACCACTTAGCCACCTCCATAGCCCCAGAACTAGCCACCTCCACAGCCCCAGAACTACCATTTTGTAAGTTTAAAGTTGTTCTGACAAATTTAAGGCAATGTCACTATAAAACAAGTCCTATTTTTCTTTTTCTGGATTGTGGTGGGAAAGAAATGACAAGAAATTTTTGGCATACTTCATACTACTCCCTGAGTAAACACATTACCTTTATAGCGTATGGAGAGCTGATTAAAATCTAACTGTTGATCTGGTATCATGTCTTTGATGGCATCTTCCTCATCCTCGAGATGGAGGGAAAGTCTCAGGTCTTCCTCCACTTCTTCGAATGCAGTTCTGTTGTGTCTGGCTTTAAGCTTTTCCCTTGCCATCTTCTTCATGGAACGCATATAGGGGCTCCCATCCTGTAACACATACCTGAGGGAGGAGACAAAGTCATGTGTCTCTGTGGGTGTGTTCCTGCTGAAGAAGAAGGAAGGTATTCTCCCATGTTGTTTGTCCCCAGCAGAACGCTGCTCTGCTTCTGTGTAGCTCGTGTGTTAGCGTCTAGCGGTCCAGGATTCTGCTGCCTGTGCCCTACTTCTGGCTGGGAACACTCTGCAATGAATGCCATTGGTTCTGTCTGATGTTCTTATCTAACTCAAATATGACTATGGAGAAAAGGCCTCTCTAGGAAAACGGCACAGACATCCGGAAGACATTTGTGCTCTTCTCAGCTGCAGTGTCCCTGACTTTAATTCCTTCTCTGAGACTCTTACCTATCTCCCAAAGGCTCCAACTGTATAATTCTAAAGCAGATCATTCCACTCCGTGCAACCAAACGTAGACCAGTTCCTTTTTGAACACTGCTACAAGACCATCTTCAAACACACTGCAAGACTCTTATTAGATAGTTAAGTATTTGTTCGAGATAATGCTATTCTTATGGTGAAGGGGAAAGGTCTACATTTGCTACTAAAAGCTCTAGGTTTGAGTTCTAGGTCTGCCACTAAGTCACCATGCCATGGAACTTCCGAGACTCCATTTCAAAGGCCTTCTTTTCTCATTATTTGGGAGAACCGATTGACCTAAATGGAAATTACTTCCCCGGGAGGTCTAAAGGTTCCCCAGAGGCCCTGTGAAAGGTAAGGGCTAGGGAATAGTGAACACAAGTGGGGTTCTCTTCTTTCCTTCTACCTTGCTCACCCAGATGAATTCACGTTTTTAGTTCTCACTGCAGCCAACCTAGTTGCTGGGAACTGAACTCAAATCCTCTAGAAGAGCATCAGGTGGGCATAAGCTCACTGTGTAATTCAAACGCTCATTTCTGTATCCTCACATTTGGTTGCAATCCTTGCTCTGAGAATCTCCTATCTCCATGTTGTGTAAACACTGCTCCCCAATTGTCTCCTGATATGCCAATAGAGCAGCTTACAGCCAATTGCTGAGCAGGAGAGAGAATAGTGCTGGCTTCCTGCCAGCCGGGGAAGGAGGAGTTAGAGGAGGTAGATGATTGAACCACAGAAGTCCAGGGGACATCAGGAGAGGAGCTGGAGCAGAAAAAGCTACAAAGTGCAAGTATCTCGGAGATGTACACTGGGAGGAAGCCAGATTAGTTTAGAGGGTTAAAATAAGTAATAGCAGCTCAGTTATTGTGCTGTGAAGCTATCACTAAACAGATATAAAAGCGTCTCAAGTATTTGCATGATGGTTGGGTTAAAAGAGAAGCTGAGAAACAAACAGTTTTATAAAAACAACATTAACTGCAGCAAATGCTTTTTTGTTACTCTAGTTTAATATATTACTCTAATTCTGCAACTGGTCCTTGTAACCCAGGGAAGTGTTAATATTAATAGACCTATTTGACACATGATGGAACTGAGATGCAGAGATACTAAACAACTTGACAGACTTAGTAAGAAGTAGGACTTAAATACAAAGAGCCTGTTTACTGACAGAAAAAGGAAAAAAAAATAGAAAAGTTAAATGAAAGATGAAAGATAATTAAAAAGGAAGATTAGTACCCTGACACATTGAGGATAAACAGTAACTGTGTTTATAAAGTTTTTCTTCCTTACCTTGTCACAGCAATTGCATCCTCCAGAAAAAATTGATCAACAGGAAATGCACGACCTAGAAAAACAAGAAAACAAACTAGAAAGGCATCAGAATACCCACTAAGCTAGCTGGAAATTTTGTGTGTAGTTTGTATACGCTATCTACATATTAAAACAATACTTGGAATATGAAAGTAGTGTTTGTTCTGTGTTCTTTGAAGTACTGTGTTTCTTTGTTTGTTTTTTGAGACAGGGTCTCTCTGCATAGCTCTAGGTGTCCTGGAATTCACTCTGTAGACCAGGCTGGCCTCTGCCTCCCTGAGTGCTGGGATTAAAGGCATGTGCCACCAATGCCCACCTGGTAGGTCTAAGCTCTAATGAGTAGAGAGAGAAGAAATGGATAGGAAAGAAACGATAATTTTCTAATGGGATTTTTCAAAGCTTATTATACTGTTTCTTCCTTCCATCCCCAGAAACTTTAAACATTGAACACTGTATTCTCTACCCAGCTTCCTTCTTTTCATCTGCTGTAACCACTTGCCAAACAAGCTCCAATGATGCTATCACTTCAGTCAGTGTTTCCAAATTTCCCTGTGGTAATCAATCAATTATAAAAGGACAGGCCCAGGCTCAGATTGGTAATTATTCCACAATGGAACTGTGAAAGCACCGAAAAACAAAACAAAACAAAACGAAACAAAACAAAAACACCACCATTCTATTCAACATTTTTCTTTTCCTTTCTTTCTTTCTTTCTTTCTTTCTTTCTTTCTTTCTTTCTTTCTTTCTTTCTTTCTTCCTTTCTCTTTCCTCTTTCTCTCTCTCATGTTTTTTTGAGACAGGGTTTCTCTGTGTAGCACTGGCTGTCCTGGACTCACTTTGTAGACCAGGCTGGACTTGAACTCACAGATATCCACCTGCCTCTGCGTCCCAAGTACTGGGATTAAAGGTGTGTGGCACCTTTACTGCCTGGCCCAACTTTATTTTTTTTTTTCAGAGTAGACCAGTATGTGGAAATTTAGCACAATTCATAAGTGAACAAGTATGGTATAGGTAGGCATATCTTCCCTCCTTATGACAGATTATTCCTAAAAACATACATTTGGATGTTGTGCACAATTGAATGTTAGAAATTCTAAGAACTAAGACTTTGAAAGGGTTACATACAAAATTAAAATCTGGCAAGTGGATGAACTACCTACTCACCAGCTGCTTTATATTGGGCTGTTTTGTTGTAAATGAGCCCCTTCTCTGGAGACAGGCAGGGATGCTCGTGTTTTGAATGACTCTGAGGTTGTGACCCCTGCTACTTTAGAGGGGCGCACGGCAGTGGAGTGAGGCTGGTGAGCAGTGTGGTCTGTACCTGGTATAGTGATAACTGGGCAGTAGCTGAAATACTTCGAGAAGAGCCCGGCGTCCAGAGTTGCACTCATGAGAATGACCTGGAGGGTGGGTCTCTGCGTCACGATGTCCTTCAAAACCAGCAGTAAGAAGTCACTGGAGACAAGAAAAGACACCTGAGTTCTGGACACATGCAACATAGGAAAACTAATGACTTTTGTGTATTTGAGGATTTAAAACTTAGAGGAAAAGTGTGAAACTCAATGTGCCACAGTCCTGGTTGAGAACAGTTCAGAATTTAAAAATACAAAACAGCAGTCCTCTTCAATTAAATTCAGTGCAGTACCAATTAAAATACAACAGGCATTATCACTGAGGTTGATCATTCTGATTCAAAAGGCACACACAAAGATTTTCATTATGAGCAAAGACACAGAAGAGGCTAAGTGTAACAGTCTTTAGTCTAGGGAGCGGCAGGCAGCTGCTAAAAGGATAAGCTAGAAGTCTAGATAATGACGCAATCCCTCTTGAGCTTACCGTTAGTGAAAACACGATGCACGTTACAGAATAGCAGTACTCCAATCAACATTCTTAACTGGTGTACGCTAGCCCCCTCTTCCCGCAACCTACGATCAACGCAGCTGACTCCTGCTTCCAGTTAAGTGCGCCATTCTACTCAAAATCCCCCCGTGACTCTGAGCAGTGCTTACGAACATGGCCCTCTGCAGCGTGGTCTGGGCTCCACCGTCATTCCCTTCTCTCTCCCGCCTACCAGGCTTCAGGACTCCACTCTTGCTGTCCTTGAGGAATGCAGCTCAAGGTCTTTGCACGAGTAACATGCCAGAATGAGTTTCTGCCAGCCATTCACACAGATGGCCCCTCGTTTCCTTCAAGCCTTTACTGAAAACATGCCCAGCAAGGCCTTCCTTGGCTAACCTACTTAGAATTTCCAAGGAAGCCCACTTCCCACCATGCATTTCTTACTCCCTTTCCCCTGGTGTACCTTTTTTTCTTAGAACTTAACACTCTATATTTTACTTATTTACTTTATTATTGGACTCCCTTACCGGTTAGAATGTAAACTCTCATCAGCCGAGGGCAGTGGCACATGCCTGTAATCCCAGCATTAGGGGAGGCCAGTCTAGTCTACAAAGAGAGCTCAGAACCACTAATGCTACACAGAGAAACCCTGTCCCTTCCCCCCCTTTTGCTCACCACACCAATGTTCAGGACACACCAAATGCTCAATGAGAATTTACTAACTTACAAAATAAACACATATTTCAAGGAGAAGAAACCATTTTGAAAACAAAAGATTTCTAACAAAGTAGCAGTCTTTTTGTTCATGTATTTTCTGTTTGGTTTTTGGAGACAGAGTTTCTGTGTAGCCCAGGCTGTCCTAGAACTTGCTCTGTAGACCAGGCTGGCCTTGAACTCCGCCTGCTTCTGCCTCTTTAGTGTTGGGATTACAGGCATGTGCCCCTATAGCCCTACTTCTGTTGAGTTCTTAGAAACATTTTATTATGTGCATCTTTTCTTAAGTTTCAGAATGTCATTTTCAGCGTCTCTAGTCCACTAAGTTTACTTTAGATCTTTTCTTCTCAGATATTTATAATAACTTTTTTGGAAGCCCTACAACCTTTCTTTTCTACTTATTTGCCACTGTTTTAGCATATCATCTAGATGACAAACTGATTAACATTATGTATCTATGTGGCTCTTGCTCAGCTTCTAAAAATATTTTATTTTATGTATGTATGTATGTACATATGTATGTATGTTTTTTTGACACAGGGTTTCTCTGTGTAACAGTTCTGGTTGTCTTGGAACTCACTTCATAGACCAGGCTGGCCTTGAACTCACATAGATCTGCCTGCCTCTGCCTCCCAAGTGTTAAGATTAAAGGTGTGTGCCACCATGCCTGGCTCAAATATATATATATATATATATATATATATATATTTTTTTTTTTTTTTTTTTTTTTTTTTGAGACAGGGTTTCTCTGTGTATTCTTGGCTGTCCTACACTCACTTTGTAGATTAGGCTGCCCTTGAACTCACAGACATCCACCTGCCCCTGCCTACCGACTGCTGGGATCACAGGTGCCACCAGGCTCATGCTAGAAAATGGTTTTTAATGATTTCTAATTCATTAAAATAAGTTAAAAATGCCTTATTATGATTTATAAGGCTTTTGAAGATTTGGCTCCTGTTTCTTCTCCTTCCTGCTGTCTTCTCTTTTACTTAATACTCCCCAGCCATTTTGGCTCTCCTCAGTTCAGGCCTCACCAGGCCCAATCCCACTGCAGAATTTCCATCTGTGCTATCTTTGTTCCCAACTGTTAGATGGGATTCCTGTTCATACTTCAGTTTATTAATTAGAGTCATTTCTTCAGAAATGTGGTCTCCGAATATCTTACGGTGTCATTTTCCATGGCTTCTCATTTCTTTTTGCTCTCAGACTGTGAAGATGAGAGGAATTACTTATGCTTGTATCCCTAGCAACTACACTCCTAGGCACTTCATGTTGGTGCTATCAATTCATGAATGAATGCGTACAGCATGATCAAAAGAACAAAGGCAGCACATATGGACCGACCCTCAGGGACAGCATGTTGCCCAGGAGGCTCTCTTATGATGGACTTGCCCTCTCCAACAACTGTGCTACAGATCTTGGACATCAGAAAGCCGTTTCTCTCATCACTACTAAGTCTATGAAACTCAACTGGAAGCAGGTAACAGTTTTCAGCCATGTCTTCATTTTGCAGGTGTCCACGGGGAAAACCTCCCTTTTACCTTTCTTCCGTCCTCTCGTGAACTTCATCCACAATGATGTGGGAGACTCCCTGCAGAGTCGCATCTCCTTCCAGCCTCCTCAGCAGCACGCCTGTGGTGCAGTACAACAGTCTGGTGGCTGAGGACTTATAAGAAGAGAGCACGGTCACGCATTAATGAGACTTTGAAAAAGCAACTGCTGGCAAGCCAAACTGAACGAGCAGGAATGAACAGCATCGGGACCGCCAGCAATTCCATGTAAGACAAAAGAGTACGCGCTTCTACCCAAGGTCAACAATACATCCTCTTCTCCATATTAAAACTGCAAGTTTAAGACTTCACAAAAAACACCCAAGTACTGTTATAAAAACTTTTGTTGTTTTCTGAGACAGGGTGCATATTGTCCTTGGTGTCCTGGAGTTTGCTACGGAGACCAGGCTGGCCTAGACCACAAGTCCTTCTGCTTCTGCCTCTCAAGTGCTGGGAGTAAAGGTGTGTGCCACCAGGCCTGGTTCTAAAACATTTCTTCAAAGTGGTTATTTAAATCAAGTCTACATTCGCTTCAGCTTTAACAGCAAGATCACATCTGCTAATTAAGAATAAAAAAAAGGGCAGGAGAGATGGCTCAGCAGTTAGCACTTGTTCTTTTGGAGGACCCAGGCTGGATTCTCAGCACCTACATGGCAGCTTACAAGCATCCATAATCTCAGTTCCAGGGGATCCTGTGCTCTTTTGGCCTCTGCAGACACCAGGCATGTACAAGGTCACGGACATACATGCAGGCAAAACATTAATATATATAAATATAATATACTATAAATAAAGTATATATATATATACATATATATATAATAAATCTAAAAAAGGTCTGAAAAAAAGAATTAAAAACCTATATAAAGCATATTTGGTGCAACCAGATAAGAGTTCTTACCTCAGAATATCTCAAGGGATTTCAACCCCACTGATGGTGATTATCAACAAACAGCAGGTCCATGTCCCCACTGGCCTGTCAATCTCCAGCCCTCCCAGTCTTTATAGCTGAAAACAGTGGATTCCTATCACCATGAAGCGAGCAGAGGATACATACCTTGACACTTTCCAACCGGATCTGGTACCCCACGCTCAGACCCACCCTTTCTGCTCTTTCTTTGGCAACGCGTTCAGCAACAGAGACTGCAGAGATTCGTCGGGGTTGGGTACAGATGATATTCGCCACCCTCTCAGGCGGCCCATTCAGAGAATTATCCAGAATAAACTGTGGAATCTGTGTGGTTTTTCCACATCTGTATGTCAAAACAAAGGAGTCCTAAAATGAAGTTTTCAAGGACTAGTTAACAAAGCAATCACAGGCAACAAGGAATCCATGCTCCCTAGAGCCATGCTGCTCAGCTAGCGCCTAACACTACCCCCTACTCAGTGCCCAGGCCTGATACATCCTAGGAACAGGGCACCGAATGACAGTCTAATGTCATTGATAAAATAAGGGCTACGAAGAAGACGCAACTAAGATCTCTGGGGATGTGAGCTCTACATATGGGTCCAAGAGAAAGAGAGTACTTGCTTATGGTTTAAGTATTCTAGGCAGCTTGGAGAGATGGTTCCATGGGTAAGAGTGCTTGCTGTGGGGCACGGAGACCCGAGTCCAAATCCTCAGTACTCAGGCAAAAAGCTGGACATGGCTGTGCAAGCTCCTGTAACCGATGTTGGGGTAAGGAGGGGGACAGAAGCTTAATGGACAATGTGGCTTGCTGGCCTCTAGCCTAGTTGCAGGTCCAGTGAGACCTTGTCAAAAGACTAAAGCAGAGAGTGATAGAGCAGGACATCTGACTCCTCCTGTGGCCCCGGTACACATGAGCTTGCACACCTGTATGTTCAACAGCCCCATACAAATGCACTTTATTTTCTTATCTTTGATGTGGCTTGATTTGGCTATAAATGGACTGAAATAAAAAGACATGAGAAACTGAAGATATAAAATTACAATCTTAATTGAGTCTTAGCACAAATATAATAAATCTTTGTGTGACCCTCAATAAAAAATAAAATTATGCCTGGGTGTTGTCCTGGATATGCATGTTTGCATTTTATTTTATCTTAATTTAATATTTGCTTTTATAGAAAGAATAGATCAGGAAAAAAAATGTTACTTAAGTTGTTAAAAGAAAAAAAAACAAAACACAACAGGCTTTCGAGAAAGTAGGATGACCGCAGAAGACATGCAGCTTGCAAGCTGTTAGAGCAGAGCTCTCTTCTAGTTAACAGTGAGCCTCATGAAAACCTGCAGCGATGCCTTCTGCAGTAAAGGAACCTCAGGGCAGAGGATGCATCTACAGAGTGAGTTTCTGAGCTCCGTCTCTAGGGGTTTGTAATTTGGTCCCGAGACTACAGAAGACAACCATCTTCATGGAATTCCATTTAATATTTGACAGAGAAAATAAGACATGCAAGTGACGTCAGCTACAGATTTTCTTTTAAAGCATACCTGGTTATGGTAGCCAGCGCTCCTGGCCTACATGTACACTAAAGCTACACTTGAAGGAAGTCACTTTCTTACCCGGTCATACCACTTATGACAACCACTTGGTGCTTGCTCAACAATTTAAGGATGGTGTCTCTTTCTTCCCAAGCAGGCAGTAATTGTCTTTCTTGCAGAATTGAGTGGAACTGTCTGGAAGCCTAATAAAAATCAAGGAGAAGGCAGCAGCTGAGTTACTTTCAGTTACCTTTCACAAAACTCAACTTAGAATCCCACGATGTGGTACATCCTCTCTGCTTTCTTTAGCAATCTGCTCTCATAGTTCAGTCACCCCAGGCCTGACACAGGGGACTTCAGATGGAAGGCTGGGGCTATAAGCAATGGAATCTGTTCAGTTTTATATCTAAATAGACTGAAAGGTATAAACCCCTCTTGCTTAGCACGTATCCGATCCTTCCCAATGAGACTATTTATGTCAGCAGTACAAGAAAAATTTGTGTGTCCACAGAACAATTCATACATGCATTGTTCAAAACAGTAACTCTAGCCACATGGAGCTACTGAACCCTTGAAATACAGAATGCTCCTCTGAGGACCTGAACTTATTTTAATGAGTAAATTTAAAATGTAAATGGACAGAGCTAGTTAGGAACTATGGCAAGAGACAACATAGCTCTATATCATATCAGACTTTCCCTAGGTCAATAATAAGAGCAATTGCCAAAGCTTTCTTTTCGGCCATTCATCATAACTATGTAAATCAGTTTAACAACTAAAGGTCAATACTCTGAACACTGCATTGTATGCAGGTACTAGGGGGAAGAGAAGATGGATTGTGGACAGTTAGTAGGTATAGGGGTGAATTTACATAGGAGGGAAACTTTTAATGTTCTATAGCATAGCAAAGACTGCAGCAGGATGAACAGAAGCTCAGTGTCATTCTGTGCTACACAGTAACTTCTGGCCAGGCTGGACTAGAGACCCTGTCTTTAAAAATAATGATTTTTTTTGGGGGGTGGGGGGCATATATCAAAATAGCTAGCTAAAGGATTTTTTGAATGTTCCCAAAGAATTGCAAAATGTCTCCCTAATCATACCATATCCATGTATTGAAATGTCATACTTACAAGTGTGTATATGTCAACTAAAAATAAAATTTTAGATTTGGAAAGACAGTTCAGTGGTTAGAAGCCTGTACTGCCTTTTCAGAGAACCAGAGTTCAGTTCTCAGCACCCGCACCAGGTGGCCCATAAGCATTGTTAAGGCTAGTTCCAGGTGCTGTAACGCCCTCTTCTGATCTATGAAGGTATCTGTACACATGTGGGGCACATACACTCACACAGATACACACAAATGAAGAAATAACAATAATCTTTAAAAATAAAATAAAAATTTAAAAATGAAATTTAAGTTGGGCTATAGTGGTGTACTCCTTTAATCCCAGAACTTGAGAGGCAGAGGCAGGCAGAGCTCTGAAAGTTCAAGGCTAGCCTGGTTCCAGGACAGCCAGGGCTACACAGAGAAACCCTGTCTCAAAAAAACAAAAAACAAAACAAAACAAAAAAGAAAAAGAAAAAGGATAATTGCTTATACTTTGGGACAATATAATACTATATTAATGTCATTTCCTGCAAATAATTTTATCATATAGATCTGTCATAATAATTAAATTGACTAAATAATTTTTATGTCTCTACTATTTTCTTATGGTATGATTATATACATTTTGATGCTCTATGGGCATTACAGATATTAATATAATACAAACAAATATAAAAATTACAGAAGGGTCTTAAACATCATTTAATCTAATCCATAAATTCATTCAGTAGCTAAGCTGTTGCAAGATATCTGATAGCACTATGAACCCCGGGACTGTATTGTTTACTGGGAAAACCTGTTCCTCGTTGTGGTGAAGCTCAGCCCTAGCACACACCTTTAATCCAAGAGCTTTCAGCTTAAGTATTATAAACAGAATTAAATAAGTCAACCCTAGGTCAAGAGCAAGCAACCAGTTGACACGGAGTCAACATAGGAAAAAACAGAGAATAAGTAAGAGGAAGTCAGTAGGATGGACAGAGATAGGCACAGGAAATAGAAAGTAGGGACATTTGAGTTTGAGAGATTTTGGAGATGGTGTGGGGAAGGAGGTTTCCCTCTTTTGGGCCATTGTCTGAGGAGGAAGGTCAGCTGGGAGCTTTTTCTGCCTCTCTGAGCTGGCAGGCTTTCACCCCAGCATTGTTGGCAAAACTGAATGAGTGAGATTTTGTTAATGGGAGCCTATGAAATGAAATATGAGTCTTTCCCTACTCCTCTTAGATATGAATTTTCTTTTCTTTCACAGCATTAGGATTCCCTTCAAATATTAAATTAGCTATTACTGTGGCAAAGGTAAATGGTTCTGAGAATATTTGGTACACACACACATCTGGCATTTGCCAGCTGAGGAGTGTCCCCAGAGTACCTAGCGCACACACCTAAATTTGCTGCAGCATGCAGAAAAGTCGAGCCACTCAGGGAGAGAGTGGTTGCACAACTGTGGCTATCTAGCAAGATCTTGTCCCAAAAGGCCAAACAACAACAACAACAAAACAAGAAGGAAGAAAAATAGAAGGAGGGAAGGTTGAAGAGGCGAGAGAAGGAGTTTCAACCATTCAGCATGAACCAGAAGCTAGGAGGATGGGTAGCCCAGCCCTCAGGAGGTGCTGCTCCCGTACCTGTTTCATCTGGAACTGCCTGCAGATCTTGGCATTCTCAGCATATATGGACTTTTCTGGCCAGTCATATCTTTTGTAATTCTTTTTCTTAAAGTTCACATAGCTTTCATTCTCCACTATTACTGATATAGGACCTTCATACTCATCTGCATCGTCCTCCAGGTCTGATAATATCTCTCCTTGAATGGAGTAGAAGAAAACATTTTCAATTTGCCCTTTCTTTAGGAAAGGGAAGACAGTCATTGACAAAGTAACAACTACAACATCGTAAGACAGAGAAAAAGCTTCAATGAAACAGGTTCCTTCATTTCATACTATTTCTACGCAGGAACATAAAATGCTAAGAGAGCTTTCCTCAGGACTAAATGGTGCTATTAAATCAAGTAATAACAAAGCTTTTGCTTGTTTGCTTTTCAAGACAGGGTTTTTTTTTTTTTCAAGTAGCCTGGAACTTGCTCTGTAGACCAAGCTAGCCTTGAATTCAGAGCTCTACCTGCTTCTGCCTCCCAAGTGCTGGGATTAAAGGCGTGTACCAAAAACAAAGCTCTCAATTCAAGGAATTACTAGCGGCTACTTGCAAGTATACCCTAAATGCAATGGCATAAAGTGACCCAAATGTTTGTGAAATGATGTACTGTTCAACCAAATGTGGTCTATCCATGTAATGAAATGTCCCTCAACAACAAAATGGAGTAAATACATACAATAACATGAATGAGCTTTGAAAACATCATGCTAAGTGAAAGAATCTAGCTTCCAAAAGCTTATACCATATGAATCCCTTTTTTGTTTTTCAAGACAGGGTTTCTCTGTGTATCAAGCCTTGGCTATCTTGGACTTGCTTTGTAGACTAGGCTGGCCTCAAACTCACAGAAATCCATCTGCTTCTGCCTCCCAAGTGCTGGAATTAAAGGCATGTGCTACCATGCCCAGCTTATATGAGTCCATGTCTATGAAATGTATAAAATAGGCAAAATTGTGAACTTACACTATGGAATAATACTTATTAGGGCTGATGAGTACAGGTTTATTTTAGGGTAATCAGTAGTGGTCATGATTACGCAACGGCTCTGCCCAACAGCTGATGGAAACAGATGCAGAGACACACAACCAAACACTGAGTGGAGTGCAGGGAGTCCTGTGGAAGAGTGAAGGGAAGACAGGATCTAGAGGGACAAGAAGACCCACAGAGCCCAGGGGGCTGTGGAGACTGAAGCACCAACCAGGGACCACGCATGGACTAGGCCTAAGGCCCCTACACAGATGTACAGGCTGGGCAGCCTTGTCCTCATTTGAGTTCCCTAGTAAGGGGAAGAGGGGCTGACTCTGACATGGACTGTTGCCCGCTTTCAGATGACCGCCCCCTGGTGGGGCCACCTCACAGGCCACAGCGGGAAGGGGGTGTGCTCAGTCCTGATGTGACTTGATAAGCTGGGGTGGGGAGGAGGGTGAGTGGGTGGGGCTACCCTTCAAAGAGGAGTAGGGGAGGGGAGATAAGGGGAAACAGGGAGGGAGGGAAGGATCAAGGGGAGAGGAGGGAATGGGCTATGACCAGAATATAAAATGAATAAATTAAAAATGAAAATTTAAAAATATATATATAAGAAAAAACTTACTGAATGATATCCTTTAAACAGGTAAATTTTATGGTATATAAATTACATCTCAGTAACGTTTCTGAAAAGTCAGACTAGGGGTGTAGCTTAGTATGCTTGCCTGGCATGAGAAAAGCCAGAGGTTCAATTCCTGGCACCACCAACTCCCCCCGCACCAAACAAAAACAAAAGCAAAAGTCAAAACAAACAAACAAGCAAAAAAACAACCAACCAAACAAAAGAAACAAATTCCTATGACATATAGTTTGCCATTTTCAAGGGACACATTCAAGTACCATGTCCTAGAAACTTGTGCAGGAGTGGGTAGGGGGCTTGGGAAGGCCACCTAGCTACTTATCCAGCATCCACCAGGCTCACTGTTCTGTACTGAACTGACATTTATCAGGAAACTCTCCATTCACCCCTTCCCCGAGGTGCTGGGGTTTAAGCCTAGAACCTCAGGCATGCCGGGCAGTCTCGGCTGCTGAACTATGTATCTCTATCCCTTGGCCAGGAAACTCTTCTTTATTTTACAGATGAGTGCTCTACGTGTAGGTCACTTGCATGCCAGAAGAGGGCATCAGATCCCAGTATAGATGGTTGTGAGCCACCATGTGGTTGCTGGGAATTGAACTCAGAACCTCTGGAAGAGCAGACCGTGCTCTTAACCACTGAGCCATCTCTCCAGCCCCAGGAAACTCTTATGAAAGATGGAAAATTGCATTTTTCCTGAAAGATAGACAATAAATGAAAGTAAATCTTTTGATGAATGCTCAAGAGGAATTTGTGGTATAAGACTCTCCATGACAAAGCCAGATAAAACCAGGAGCCTACATATGCATTTGTATTTAAGGATTCATAAAGACAACATTATTTTGATTTTTTTTAACCAGCCTAGAATACTAAAAAACAAACAATCAAACAAACAAAACCCAGGTGGATCTCATATATAAGAAGTAAACATGAAACCAAATGAAATGAGAACAACTTCCTGAGTAAGTGTCTTAAGGCCTCTCTGACCTCAGTCTGCAGTGAGCAACAGGGCAGGCCCTTATCCAGCTGGCCAGCACTGCCCATTCTCTGTACAGTTACAATCAACTTACGCATCGCCCCAGACTTTCTCTCTAGGGGGTTCAACCAAAGTATCACAGCTGGGACCCACAGCACAATGACCAGTCAGGAGATTCCTGTCTCTCTGTGTTCAAGGTCACCAGAAATCCTCATCCAGCCTCAAAATATTTTACTTTTAAACTAATCGTTCTGAATGCTGAGCCCATCCTGCGCCTAAGATGAACATTTTACGTACCTTCTGGAATTTGGTTTGAAAGAAAAGAATTACTTGGGATCCCTGGTTTGCAGTAGGCAGGTTTACTTATCCTGGTCTCGGAAGGTACTGGAGGGACGTTCACAGGAGGAGCACTATACTTGTGTTGAGTGTGTGTTAGTAACTTGACAATCTCAGACTCGTCCTCTAAGAGGGTTATCAAAGAATATACAACAGGTTCTGAAGTTTCTGCGAATTCCAAGGCCTTGCCATAAAGGAACTCAGAAATATGTAAACGACAAACCAGAGGTAGGTTCTCATTGGTGGAGCAAAATGCCACAAGGGGAGCTTGGTAGGGGTATTTGTGGTCTTTAGAAAAGCGGATCTCAAGCTCGTAAAGAAAAGCTGTATCGTCCTCAGCATTAAGATGAGAATCATCTACGTTTCTTTCTGTTCTTCCAATGATTTGATTTGGGGGCACTTCATGTTTGAATTTGCATTTTGATCCAAATTTACAATTTCCTTTGAGGTAAAATCTACAGGTTTCAGGTGAAGCGTCCCGTACATTTTTGGTACCTTCCTTTTGCTTAGACTTGCAGAATTTATTTGTCAGATATTCCAGCTCCAGTCCAATGGTCCAGACTCTGTTCTGAACTCTTTCTATAAATTTTTCTCCACAGATGGACTTGAGAGCAAGCGCCTCCTCCTGTCTCTGCTCCACACACTCATTCAAGCTTATTTCAACAGCTGCCTTGGAGAGGTTCATCCTCTCTCCAAAGGTCTCCGAAAACCACTGCTGGAGAAGGTGCTCTAGGGCTGCCCCCAAATCTCCATCACAAATCCTCAGGGCTAGCTGACAGTGTTCAGTGTGGAAACCATACCTGCCAAGGGCAAAATGTGACAAAAACGCTATGTAAAGTCTTCACATCACTGACCTGAAATTCACTTAAATACACGACTATGAGGTTGTAAGTGTGGACAGCTACAGTCTGTATTTGGAAAAAGCATCTCTGGTAACACTAATCCCTCCATCTTAAAAGACACTTTTAGGCCTACTGGGCTCTGCTGGCACTGCCATGATGGGACCCCCACAGAGAAGATGCTTGCGTTTATAATGTGACTTAGTTGCCTTGACTTCCGTAAGTGATAGGAATGGTCACCTGGAAAGTTTCTGCAGCGCCACTGGTGAGACCGGAGGTTCTGGAGTAGGAGACTCTACTTCTTCTGGGCCAATATAGTCCCAAGGGCTGCAGTCATGGAGAAAGGCAGGCCCTTGTCCAGCCGGCCAGCACTGCCCATCAGCACACTCAGGCTCGTCATCTTCCTCCTCCTCCTCAGAGATGTCTCTTCTAGAGAAGAGGACATTTTCAGGTATTGGATGTTAATGTCTACTTATTTCAGAGAAAAATTCAGCAAGTTTTTTCTTGAATGAACTAAATGAACTAAAAATTTAATTCAAAGAGCCGAGGACATGAGACCCCGATTGCTCTTCAGCTGCTGGCTTAATCTTATAGTGAACTGTTAATTTCTGTCTTGGGAAATGACACTTCTTAGGTACACCACACCACCAGGTTCTGTGGAAAGTCATTTATAGAAACAAATTCTTTTTAGCTTTTCAATAATCCTGATACGTTTTAATGGAATCCCCATTTTTCAAATAATCAATTAAACCTCACATAGGATTGGTAACTAAGGTTACACAGAAAGGAGCAACACAATTTTTACCCTAGTGGCCTAAGCTCAGAGCTTACATCTCTCCCTCTTATTCATAGATACTATGCCTGCCTTTTTTTTTTTTTCTGTTTAACATATGACCCTCTTTTCTGAGTCTGAGACAAACAAGTTTTGTAGAGGACAGAACGTTTTCTATTCCTGAGTGGCCACTAATTCTATCAAAGCATGTATTCACTTATTGAGTTGCTGAGGATGGAGTCTAGGCAAATGAATCCTGGTTTCAGCAAACAAACAAACAAAAAAAAAATGAGTGAACCTCTTCAACTGACAATGTAACACAGGAGTTAAGATGCAATGCAGAAGGACCATGCATGGAGATAACCTAGAATCCTGCACAGATGTAGCCCATGGCAGCTCAGTCTCCAAGTGGGTTCCCTAGTAATGGGAACAGGGACTGTCCCTGACGTGAACTCAGTGGCTGGATCTTTGCTAACCTCTCCATGAGGAGGGAGCAGCCTTACCAGGCCACAGAGGAAGACAATGCAGCCAGTCCTGATGAGACCTGGTAGACTAGGGTCAGATGGAAGGGGAGGAGGACCTTCCCTATCAGTGGACTTGGAGAGGGGCATGGGTAGAGATGAGAGAGGGAGTGTGGGAATGGAAGGGGACCAGGGAGGGGGCTACAGCTAGGATCCAAAGTGAATAAACTGTAATTAATAAAAAATAGATAAATTTAAAAAAAAGATGCAATGCAGAGGCAGAGGGAGACAACTAGGACTTCAGAATATTAAAGCTTGATTTAGAGGCTGGAGAGATGGCTCAGAGCACTGGCTGCTCTTTCAGAGGTTCTGGGTTCAATTCCCAGCATCTACATGGCAGTGCTCAGCTGTGACTCCAGTTCTAAAGTGCCTGACACTTTCTTCTGGCCTCCTCTGGCACCAGCAGCAAGGGGTGCCCAGACATCCAGCAGGCAAAACACCCATGTACATAGGAGGAGAAAAAGAACAACAAAAAGTTATCTTGCTAGGGAGTTGGGATGGGTGGGAAAGCTGAGGCAGGAAGACTGCAGGGAGTCTGAGGCCAGCCTGAGCTGTATTAGCAAAAACTTGCCTCAATATTTGCTTCTAGAACAAGCCTCTTACGTGTTCATGCAAGCTTTTAGTTGGAATATTTTCAATAAAGCACTAACAACCTATATAAGCATGGGCCTGGAGAAAAAGAAAGATGAGGTAATCCATGTTACTCCTGAGGGTGGAGCCAGATACACTCACTCTAAAACTGTGGCTGGATAATTGCTCTTGTATTTCCCTTACCTCGCTTTCAGATAATTGTTCAATCATAATGGGCTCCACACCAGCAGTTCTCAACCTGTGGATCATCACCCTCACAGGGGGGGCATACATTACAATTCACAACAGAAGCAAAATTGCAGTTAGGAAGTAGCAACAAAAATAATGTTACGATTGGGGTCACCATAGCATGAGGGACGGTGTTAAAGGGCTGCAGCATTAGGAAGGCTGAGAACCACTGCTCTACACTGATACCCAAAGCTGAGCGGGAATGTGCCAGGGTGTTCTCCTCAGCATAGAATGTACTCAAATAAGATACTTTACTCGGATCCCGCGTCCGCACCCTGTTCCTGCAGGTCTCTCAGGAGGGCTTTCACTTTCTCCTGGTTCTCTGACGTCATGTGCAGCGTCACTTTGGCTTTGGGCTTCCACTTTGGCCGCGTCTCTCCTGTGCTTTTGTTATTGTCGCTGGGCCTGAATTAAAATCATATGCTCATGAGCAGAACTGTGGTGCTCTCATCAGAGCGCACAAGTGACAGCAGAGGGCATCAAACGTGGAGAGTGATTTTCTACAATAGTCACTGGATGTCCCTAAGCCACCAGTTAGCATTCTCCCCAAACTCCTTCAAGTTGAAATGTTCCCGGCCTATTCACAACAGTGAATTTTTTAAGAACATATTCCACCATCTTACAGAAACTCTCACAATATGGATTTGTCTCATCATTTCTTGGAAATTTGTTTGGGAGGGTCACGCACTCCTATCTCACAGACCACTTATTTACATATCCCCATATTACCTTCCTTCCTGTCTTTTTTTTTTTTTTAAGACAGGGTCTCATGTAGCGTGTACTAGCTATGCTGTCCTGGATCACCTGAGCTGATCCTCTGGGCTCCCTCTACCTCCCAAGCACTGGGATAGCAGGTGTGGTCCACCATGCTCTAGCTCCATTCTTGATCTTAAAGTCCATCCCTCTATTTGGACACTATATCCCAACCTCCTTGTTTCATCCAGTGATTCATTCCAGCACTTACCCTCATTTATCTCAACTTACCTGGCACAGGGCTGTAATGGCCCAAAGGAAGAGACCCACTCTTCCGAGTGTCAGAAAGGCATCTAGTGAAGAGTAGCACCCATGGCCAGAGTGACGGAAATGTCCTACGCATTTGCTTCAGCCCTCTCTGTGGTTTTCCGTATTAGTCAAGGCAAGAGCCAGAGTCCTTCCTGCGGCCCACAGGGCCACCTGCAGTCAGGTTCTCTGCTCCCACTGACATTGCCCACTTACTCCTGACACATGGCTTCCTGGCTTTCCTTCTCAATGTATGCCTGACTTAGGGCCTGCACGGTTGCTTCACCCCTCTGACTTGAATGTTCTTCTCTTGGATGATAGGCTCCTGACTTACTCGCTCTCTTCATGTCTTGGTTCAGATGAACCTTTTTAGAGGATTTCCACACCAGAGAGACCCAGTTCTAGTATTTTGTGTACACATTACCTCACACATTACTCTCCTCTATTTTACCTCACAGCATTTCCTGTCCTGTGGTACATGTATGGTCCTTCTAGCTCAAAAATCTTTTCTGAAGATAACTAAATGTTCTATTTATTGTTACAACTCTAGCCTGTAAAACATTACCAGAACATAGAAGGTTGCCAATAGCTAATGAATATTTGGACATGTAATATTCTAAGAGCTACAATGCATGTACTTTGAAAAACAAAAGATCTGCATTTAACTGAGAAGTTAGGTCTTAGCTAGCAGGTGAGGTGAAACATACTTTGAAATCACTCTAAAGAAGGTGGGTGTGGTGTTTCAAGACTGTAATCCCAGCAGAAGCTGAGGGACTAAGAGCTGCTGTGAGTTCTAGACCAGCCCAGGCTCCTCATCTCCCACGCCCACCGCGAAACCACCATTGCTCCTTCATGACATTATTTGAGGTACATATTGTTCTTAATATTGTCTATAATGTCTCAACACCTTTTATTTTATTTCTGCGAGTGGAAAAACATACAGATTCTCTCGTGGGGTACCTGGTGATTCGGCTATTTTAGTGATCACGGAGAACACATGTTTAGTTTCTCCAACCGAAGACTCCTTACAGCAAAGCCTCTGGTAGCTAATTTAAAAGCCTCTGGTAGCTAATTTAAAAGCCTCTGGTAGCTTGCCTTTTCTTCTTCCTTCTTCTTATTTGTTTCTTTTTTTTCTTCTTTTCTCAATGCATACAGCTGTGCTCACTTAGGCTAAAAATATGTATGGTCTATGATACTGTCAAACCTTGCATCCACTTACATTCCTTCCTTATTAATATTCAGATGAGCTATTCCTGTGAATATATGTATGTGTGATGGTTCTAATGAAGTCTCTCCACCTCTAAGAATCCCATATAGCATGTAGAACAGTTGAGTCAATGGGAATTTTATAATTATACTATATAACATGCATGAGCTACATTTACTTTTTAAACAGCCGTCAGACTTACTGGGATTCTGTCTATTTGTTAATTAAAAGCTGGATATGAGGGAAGGTTCGCTCCGCCATCTATTCCTAGTCACCGCAGGAAAACCAGATGATAGCTGATCTAGCTGGGCAGTGTGGAACCCATCAACTAGAAAGACTCAGTTAGGTTTCATTTTGGGCTCTTTAATTTTAACATCAACCTATGGGGTCTACAGAATAGCTAAGATTTTAAATTTTGTTGGACTTTTATCCCTTCCAGTATTTACTTTCCTAGAAACATTTACCTCAATAGTAACAGTACACCCTGTTACAAGTGTTACAAGGTAGTTAAGGTCAGACTTCAACCTACTTAAAAACAAAGCTATGACTTACTACCCTGCTTTTAAAAAGGTGTGAAGAGAGGGACTGCCAGAATTTTAGCTGAGAACAATTACCTGGGCCAGAATACTCACCCACACCAGCTTCTTGACCATTTGCTGTACCACATATTAGGAACTAAAACTGCTTCCATATCTGAACATTCTAAAAGGCTAAGGAAGGGCTGGCAACATGGCCCACTGGGTGAAGGAGCCCGCCACCAAGTCTGCTGAGCTGAGTTCGATCCCTGGGTCCCACATGGTAGAAGGAGAAATCCAACACCCACAAGCTGTCCTTTGACCTCCACAAGCTGTCCTTTGACCTCCGCACGCACACCCCAGCACCCGCAAACATACACACACACGCAGAAGTAAGTTGTAAGGAATGCAAAATGACCTGGATGTGCGCTTTGATTCAGCAAAGACACAAAAGTCATCTCCATCATCCCAAATTTTACTTGAGGCTTTTCTACTGCCGCCGCCGCCGCCGCCGCCGCTGCCGCCTCCGCCGCCACCACCTCCTCCGCCCCCGTGAGATTTATTTGCGTGACCCCTGCCTCCTCTTCCTCCTCTAGAAGACCCCTTTCCGTCCCCTTTGCCGGGCTTGCCTTTTCTTCTTCCTGAAGAACTCATTTTCACCTGAAAGACAAAAAGTTAATACAGATACCATGAACCATAAATACAGTAGCCCTTTTTTTTGATCAGAGCTATGGATAAAGCCTACTTTAAAGAAATAAAGAAAATACACAGTTTAAATGGACCGAGTTAGGAGCAGAATGGCTAAGTTGCTTCACATCGTTGTTGTTTTTTTGTTTTGTTTTGTTTTGTTTTTGTTTTTCAAAGACATGTACCTTAGAACTAATATTTAATAGTTTCTCTGGCACAGAGTTCTTTTTTAGATATTTATTTATTTAATATATATGAGCACTCTATTTGCACGTATGGCTGTATGATAGAAGAGGGCATCAGACCCCATTATAGATGGTTGTGAGCCACCATGTGGGTGCTGAAAATTGAACTCAGAACCTCTGGAAGAGCAGCCAGCAACCACTGAGCCATCTCTCCAGCCCCAGATTTCTTAACCACAGAATGCACGTCAGAGACTTAGGGGAGGTTAAACACACACATGCTTTTAACCCCAGCTTTCGGGAGGCAGAGGCAGGAATCCACCTGTGAGTTTGAGGCTATCTTGGTCTACACAGTGAATTCCAGAACAGCCAGCGCTACACAGAGGAACCCTGTCTTAAAGCAAAACAGAAGGATGTATACAATAGACTCCAGAGCAGTGGCTCTCAACCTTGCTAACGCTGCAGCCCTTTCATAGACTCCAGACAGCGGTTCTCAAGCTTGCTATGCTGCGGCCCTCTCATACAGTTCCTCATGCTGTGGTGACTCCCAACCATAAAATTATTTCCTTGCTACTTCATAACCGTCATTTTGCTACTGTTAAGAATCATTATATAAATATCTGGTATGCAGAATATTTGATATACAACCCCTTTTGGGATTGCGGCCCACAGGTTGAAAACTGCTGCTCTAGAGAAATTATCAAAAATACACTAGGAAATATTTAATGATTAATTAAAAAAGAAAGCAGGACAGAGTAATTAGGAAAGAGGAACAGACACAGACATATAGTTAACAACTAGAATGTGATGATATACACAACTCCCACTATCTTAATAATAACAATAAATGTGAATGGAATAAACAATCCAGTCAAAAGACTGTCAGGCTTATTTCTTTTTTAAAGGGATAAAGTATAAATTCAAAGATACAAACAAAAGAATGGAAAAGATGAGGATCAGAAACTATAGGAAGGGTAGATAGCTATACGAATATCAAACAGAATAGACTATAACAAAAAGAATATAATTATGATACATCATAACAATAAAAGGATCAACTCAGCACTGGGTGCACGCCTATAATCCCAGCACTCTGGGAGGCAGTCAGGCAGATCTCTGTGAGTTCCAGCCTGCTCTACAAAGTGAGTCTAGGACAGCCAAGTATACAGAGAAACCCTGTCTCGAAAAACAAACAAAGATCACCTCGGCTATATGCACCTAACAATAAAGCACCCAAATCCACAAAGCACCAACTGTATAGGTGGGGTAATACACAACTCAGTAACTGTACTGCCCACTTTCCATAATGGTGGAACAAGCTGGGAGCAGCAAGGAAAGTAGTCTTTCTTGGTTTTCCCCACAGAGCTTCTCTATGTAGTCCTGGCTGTCTTAGTTCTTATTCTGTAGACAACGGTGGCCTCAGACTCCAACTCAAGAGAGCCCACCTCTGCCCCCTGAGTGCTGGGAGCAAAGGTGTGCACTACCACGCCTAGCTGGAAATTCTTCAGCACCAGCACAGACAGACCTAACAGACATACCATCTCACAACAAAAGAGCTATTCAACCAAACATGGAAAGTTGTCTAGGATAAACCATATGCTAACTATAAAAGAAACCGCACCACTTTTTTTTGTTATTATTAGTTTTTAGAGACAGGGATACACAGCCCTAACTGTCCTTGAACTTGATTTGTAGACCAGGATGTCCTTGAACTCACAGAGATCTGCCTGCTTCTACCTCTACTTGCTGAGTATTAGGATTATTAAAGGCATGTGTCACCATGCCCGGCTACCTCAATACATTTTTAAAAGACATAAATAATGCAAAACATGCTTTGCCACTAAAATAAAATGAAACAAGAAATTACAACCAGGCACAAAATTGGTTAATGCACAGATATATGGAAATTAAAACTAGATTTCTTGGTATTTTTTCTTCAAGATCCTTTATGGTTTTATGTATATGTTGAGTATTTATTTTTGTCTTCCCCTCCTACACCTAAAAAGCTCTTTGGAAGCAGCAACTATGTCTATTTTCATTGCTACTGTACCTTTAGCGTATGCAATATCTGGCAGAAAGCGAGAATTAAACATGCACTGGGGTATGAATGACTGAAGATTGATGAATAATTTATATGAGAATGAAGATTCACTCATTAACGTATCCTACAAATATTTATTGAAAAATTAAAAAAAAGATTTATTTATTATGTATACAATGTTCTGTCTGCATGTACACCTGCACGCCAGAAGAGGGCACCAGATCTCATTATAGATAGTGGTTGTTGGGAACTGAACTCAGGACCCCTGGTAGAGCATGCAGTGCCTTAACCTCTGAGCCATCTCTTTAGCCTCTATTTACTGAAATTTTACATGCCAGATCTTGGGGATTTAACAGCTAAGACAAAACTAATGCTCTGTGAAGCTTACCTTCTAGCTGATATTAGGTAGATAATAAACAGAAGTCTAATCGAGTAGGACTGTCTTAGTCTGTTTTCCTCTGCTGTAACAGAATACCTAAGATTGAGTAATTTATCAAGACTAAAGGTTTATTTAGGCTCACAGTTCTGAGGGCCAGGAAGTACAAAGCACACTGTATCTGAGTAGATGACAATCAGAGTCCTGTACCAGATCTTGGCAGGGCAGAAGAGGGGAAAGAAAGCTTAAAGAGTCAAAACACAAGGAGTTGCTTTGCTTTATAATAACTATCTCATGAGACTGGTTTCTCTCCCTTGAGGTATTAACCTCTTTTAATTAGCTCATCACCCTTAAAGAATCCTACTAATACTGGTAATCAATTTCAACATGAGCTTTTGAGGGGACAAATAATATCCAAACTATTGCATCAAAGCAATGGTTGTACCCCAGAGATGGAAGGTAAGTCCCTTTGCCAAAGATACCATGGATGTCAGACAAAGAGCCCAGAGGACCCAAGCTGAATGGTTAGTACCATGCAAGCTTCCTAGAGAGGAAAGAAAAAAAAAAAAAAAAAAAAAAGGCTTGCCCAGCTTCAACATTTCAACATCTACGAAACACAACGACCAACATGGCACAGTGACCTAAGGGGGTAGTAGTGGCAAGCATATCTTGTCAGTAACAAACAGCTCTCTAATTGGAATTAATGCCTGATCAACAACAGGGAAATAAATCAAGCCTTGTACTGGCAAACCAAACTAACTACCCAGGGTTAGTGAAGTCACGGATCTTAGAGGAGAACTTACCACTGCTACTTTACTAAATTAACATAATTTCTAACTACGTTCTCAATATTTATAAGCACAGATTAAGTGTCGTTCTTGATAGAGTGCCTTGGTTGTAAAAACAGAAGTTCTACGAGGTTACTGCTGGCCTTGCTCAAACCATTACCAATGAGAAAGGAAATGATTTGCTGAGACAACTAGTCTCTCAAGATCTCAAGTTTGTCTACTGAGCAAACAATGCCAGGAAGGAGAAGCTCCAGACACACATACAGCTCCCTGAAGCTGCATTAACTTCCTTACCCCCAAGCCTCTTTCTAAGTATTCCCTTTCATCTTACAGACACCCCCTTCTTGTGGGAGAGTGTCTATCCTTTGTTGTTTGAAATTACCAGTTTCATCTCTTGAGGTCAGAGTCTGGTCTCTCTCTGACTTTTGTCACTTTACTTTGAGTTCTCACCTCTTATCAAAGAAACCTCTCTTTGCAACAGACAAAACCATTACAGAAAAATCACAATTGATCCAAATGCAGAGGACAAGAGACTGTGTGGTGGCCAGTTCCAACTTATGCCTACAACACAATTCCTGCACCCTAGGTTCAGGAATCATTCCAAAGGGGACAGAAAGACTGTAAGAGTGAGAGGAACAGGAATTTTGCTGTGTGACTGGTCTCCAGGAAAAGTCAGAGAGGCTATACACATAAAGTCTCGTCACTATGGCTCTAAACAAGACCTGAACAATGACACTAATGCAGAAGAGGAAAGCCTACAGGGGCCTCAACCCTAGACAGGGAATAGCAGGCAACTGGGGAATGCTGGGAATGGGAGAAATGGTTTTCCTCAGGGAAGAGCCTCCCAACTGGTTATTCAAAACCACGTGGTCAGCTGTGAGATCATATACAGACAGGCAATATACAGACTGAAGAGGTTGTATTTCTGTATTTAGGAGTATATATGTACATATGTAACAATAATAATAACCAAAGAGGACCATGAATATAAGAGAAAGCAAGGGATGTAGAAGGGGGGGTTGGAGGAAGGAAAAGGATTCAGGGGCGATAAAATTATAATTTCAAAAAATCTAAAAAATTTTTAAAAGAAACAATAAGGCTATTATAGAGTAGGTAATGAATGCCTCTCCAGATACCCTATGATACATGAATAAACGGAGAAAATGAGCCATGAAATATTCATGAAAAGAACATTTTAAGTAGCAGCAACAACAGATGCAAAGGATTCAAGCCCGGAACATCAACCAGAGGACTGGGCTGATGTTCGGATAAGGCCAGAGCATGTATGAGGAAAAATCAGTCCCTCAGTTAGGAAACTACTATAGTTCACGTTAGAGAAAAATGCAGTAGCTCAAAACTTCTGGGGAGAAGCAGGGCATGGTGACACATGCCTTTAATCCCAGCACTCAGGAGACAGAGGCAGGCAGATCTCTCTGAGTTCGAAGCCAGCCTGGTCTACAAAGCGAGTCCAGGACACTGTCTGAGGAGGTGGGTGGGGGAGGGGCATTTGTTGTTTACATTGAAACCCCACTGACAATAGCTATGAGGGGCAGGATGACACAAAGTATCTGGCGGAGAGACTTGTAAGTGTTGCTTCTTGTTTGGGTAAATAGAGCAGAAAATTTATACTTAAAAAAGCTATCTGGCCTTGGTGAAATGCTGTGTATTTAAGTTAAGCTTTCAACATAAACAATCTTTTTCTGATAAATGATTACTTTATCCTCTTTATCCCTCCCCTACCACATCCTCTCACCTTAGCTGTGGCACCTGATTTCAGATTGACTTAGGTTAGAGATAAGGTAGCTGGAGTGTGAAAGTTAGAAAAAGGTAGTGGTTTGGGATTTGAACCCAAGATTGGTTAGTTTTCATATGAATGACAGGTTCCCTGGTGAGTTGTTCATTAGCTAGTTCTGGAAAGGCAGTTTCTCCTTGGTGAGTAGGACACAAAAATGTCCACTATAAATAAAGAAATCTTACCAAACCAAACAAAGGAAAGTCCTCTTTCAATTGAAAATTTAAAACTTGCTAGGTGGTGGTGGTGGCACAGGCCTTTAGTCCCAGCACTCCCCAAGTAGAGGCAGGTGGATCTCTGAGTTCAAGGCCAACCTGGTCTACAGAGTGAATTCCACGACAGTCAGGACTACACAGAGAAATCCAGTTTTGGGGAGAGGGCCGGGGGAAGAAGAGAGGGAAAATAAAGAAACCAAACTCAATTATTTCGACTTTCCTCTAACTCCAGATTCCCCTCCCCTAGGTAAGAACATCATAAAATCAAATGTAAGTTCTCTAAAGACAGCACTATAAGTCGGATGTGGTGGCGCACACCTTTGATCCCAGCACTCCGGGAGGCAGAGGCAGGTGGGCTACTGTGAGTTTGAGGCCAGACCAGCCTGGTTTATAAAGGGAGTCCAGGACAGCCAGGGCTACATAGAGAAACCCTGTCTCAAAAAAAACAAAATAAATAAGTAAATAAATAGAGCAGTATATTCTTCACTCACACTCACAAAAACCACAACGACACCGAATGCTTCACAGGTGACTGAGGGAACCGCACAAATTGAATTCTCTAATTCTGTACACCAATAATTGCGTATATCTTTCTTCTTTTTTTCTTTTCTTTTTGGTTGTTTGTTTGTTTGATTTTTGATACAGGGTATCTCTGTGTAACAGAACCCGGGCTGTCTTGGAACTCGAGCTTAAAGAGATCCGCCTGCTTCTGCATCCCGAATGCTGGGACCAAAGGTGTGCGCCACCACACCTGGCTGCATATCGTTTTTAAAAATTTTAGGAAGAAAAGAAACATCAAACACTTCATCCCCCAAACCACACAGACAGGGTCAATTCATATACTGAGAAATGGCCGGAAAAAGGCAAGACGATTCTGTACTGATTTACAAATAGTTGCCTCACACCAACACAGAAAAGGTTACATTTTCAACTTGAGCTGTGCATTTTACACAGAAATCGAAACCAAGATTTACTGGTTAGAGTGGCATCCGACACTACATTCCCCAGACGTATTGTATAGAATACAAATTAGGCTGTATAATCCACAGGGGGACATTCCACTATCTATCTAGTCTGGGAAGATTTTGTCTTTCTTTACCATAGACACCGGACCTAAGGGTGGCTCTAAAAGGATCCTTTGTTTCACACCCAAGTTTGGCTTCCACGTACAGCATCCATCAAGCTGGGGTGATGAAAACTGAACCCACTTGCCTCCCAGGCAAATCTCTGACCACTACACATCACCCAGCTCCATTTAGATACCTAGTCATGCAAGGTTCCTTTCTTCAGCATACATGTTCTCCAACCCTCTCCCCAAATAGCCCCTGGGGTCGCCACGCAGCCACAGACAGGAAATGGGGCTGGCACCCCTCCAATCTAACCCTGCTCGGACAACCTCGGGCGTGGACAACCTCGGCTGCAGAGCCCGGGGGCTCCGGGATTCTGCGGCTCCAGGTTCACTGGCCCGGGGCTGACAGGCAGGGACGGATCGGGGCAGGATGGGCCTCGGATGTGATCACTGGAGCGGGGAGGCGGCAGGCCTGGCAACCGCGGCCCCGCGCGGCCCCGCACACGCCACGTTAGGCCGTACCTGGCTCCTAGCGTCGCCGGCCGCGGAGCTCAGGAGGCGGCACCCACCGTCGGGGTCCCGGCTGGGCTCGGCCTCCCTCCTGGAACCTCACCCGCAGCAGCCGCCCCGCCCAAGAGCCCTCTGATTGGCTCATTGAACGTGTGCTTCCGGGTGAGAAGTCGCCCGGTCGCCGCAGCAACCGAGCCGCGCTCTGTCCTCGCGTCCAGACTAGCTCTAGGCCGCAGAGCTGGCGACCCAGGGGGAATCGCAGAGTCCCGAAAGCCTGAATTACACCTCTCTGTCAAGTGAGTGCGCTTCCTCCGAGGCCGCTAGGGAAGGGCGCCTTTACTGGAGCGGATGGACCCGGAGCCAGCCGCAGCGTCCCCCCCCGGGCCGAGTCTGTCGTTGGTTCACTGTCGCTATCGCTCCGGAGTTGTTTCCGTTTGCGGTGCCTGACCCTAGCCACTGCAGAGGTTCCTGCTCGCCCACGTAACCCAGAGTTTTGGATGTGGAAACGTCACCCCTTTAGTTAGAGAATATTTGATTAGTTTCTGTAATCACATAGACAAGGCCTTACATATTTAGTAGAGTGAAACTACCCCAGTACAAATGGAAAGAAAATTAAGCTCAATGTGTCTGGACTGCTGATTTCTGCACAGTGTCAACTCAACACGGTAAATCGGGGTACCTTCTTCCTGCCCAATGTTGAAAGCACAGCTAAAGTCTTCAAAAATTCAAAATTCATATACGTGTATCTTTGTATAAATATATTTAGAAACATACATAGAGACCAGTACTAGCAGTATGTTGTGCATCAATAATAGCAACAGCTTTTCCAGGTCCTGCAGTCATGCCGTAGACAGCCAGCATCGCCTTAAGAAGAACGACAAAACCCCCATATATATATATATGTATGTATGCATGTATTTTATTAGCTTTTCAATCATCTGGGAAGAAAGCATTCTGAGTCATATCCTTAAAGTCATCTTTAATATGTCTGCTGATGCATATCATAAAGCAGGCATTTTACATCCACAAAAGAATGACACAGTGCTGCCCCACATTTGTAACACTAGAGGACAGAAAAGGCATTTGAGACTTTATTCTTCTTTCCAGCAGAGGGCCAAAAGGATGGTGTGACACAGCGTGATGGTGATGGTTCATGCCTTTAATCCCAGCACTCCAGAGGCAGAGAGGCGCAGAGAGGCGCAGAGAGAGGCAGAGGAGGCAGAGAGGCAGAGGCAGAGGAGGCAGGCAGCTCTCTGTGAATTCGAGGCCAGCCTGGTCTACAAAGCAAGTCCAGGACAGCCAGGGCTTGTTACACAGAAAAATGCATTCTCTTAGATAGGAGTTTCTTTCAGTAGTGTTCAAAGTATTATTCTCTCATGACTATCAGCCAAACAAAACAAAACAAAACACATTGTTTAAAACAAATGAAAAATGGGAAAATTGCCCCAAAATTAAACTGCACAGACTGGACTCAAAGGTGGAAATGTGAAGAGCAGTTGAGGACTGCTCCGTTCCCTGTATCTCGATTGTGTTTAGTAGTGCTTAACGATTGTGTCCCAAGGGCTGTTCATTCTCTAGCTGAGCGTGTTCTGTTAGCACTAAATCCTCGGTAGGATGAGAAGCTACTGATCTATGAGTATCTAGTTGAGGTGAGTATGATAGGAGGAAACACAAAAGCATTGTTTCAATAGGACCCTGAGTTCTGGTCTCAAGTTTAGGGATGAGAAGACATAAGAAAGGCTTTGGGAAAGAGACTGTATCTGAGCTAGGGCTGCAGAGTAACAGAAGGTAGTACCTACAGAGTTAGACACTAGCCTGCGCTGCTTACCGAGGTTTATCCAGTTCGTTAATGGTGAGGAAACTGAGGGGTAAGCCACTTGCCTAAGGCCAAAGAAAATGATGGAGTATAGGTAGCCTAATGCCAGAGCATGGACTACTGTATTCTGTTTCCAGCTTCAGAATGAGTGGTAGTTTCTCAGCCAAGGAAGATGCTTCCGGGAGAGTACAGCATCTGTCCTGTGGGCACCGAAAGCAGGTTTGGTAATCTGATAAACATTGTTGTGTGTCTCTATCCCTTTACAACTTCATATTTTAAAAGTATCTCTATTTTCCACTGAGAGTTGGGCCAATTCAAGGCTTTTCCTGATGCTCTGATGCATACAAAAAAGAACATAGTTTCTTCTCAAAATGAGGGGCATGCTTGACAGAGCCAGTAATAGCCTAGGGCCAGGACCCTGAGAGATTTTCCCTAAGGCCCTGATGTACAGAGATACAACACAGCTCCTTCTCTAAAGACAGGAATATGCTTGGCAGAACTGGGCAGGGCTGGGTCAGGGCCTTGGGAGAGCTTAGGCTTTGGATCCTAAGAACCCTACTCTTTCCACCCTAAGGGGCAATGGTTATCAGTCCCAAGGCCATATTCCTAAAAATACAAAAAATAATAGTATTTGGTGCTGGAGAGATGGCTCAGTGGCTAAGAGCACTTGTTCTTGAAGGGGACTTAGGTTCAATTCCCAGCACCCAGACGGTGGCTCACAACCACCTGCTCTTTTCTGACTTCTGAGAGACCAGGCATGCAGGTGGTGCATATACGTGCAGACAAAGTACTCATACACGTGAAATAAAGAAATCTTAAAAAAAAAAAAAAAAGACTACTGCTTTTGTAGATGACCTGCAAATTCCCAACCACTTTCATGCTGGCTCACAAGCAACCATGAGTCCAGTTCCAGGGGATCTTAAGCTCTTTTCTGACTTCTGAGGGACCAGGCCTGGGTGTGGTGCACATACATATATGCAGGCAAAACACTCATACACTCATGACAACCAAAACCTTGTTTGTGTTTTTGTTGTTCTTTTGGGACAGGGTCTCTCTGTGCAGCTCTGGCTGTCCTGGACTCACTTTGTAGACAAGGCTGACCTCAACTCACAGAGATCCACCTGCGTCTGCCTCCCCAAATGCTGGGAATACAGGTGTGTGCTATCACACCTGACTGTTTTTCTTTTCAAGACAGGGTCTACTTAGTGAGTGCCAGATCAGTCAGGGCTATGTTAGTGAGATGCTGTCCCTGCCAGAAAGTCAATTTTATTTTATTATTTATTTATTTGTTTGTTTTTGAGACAGGGTTTCTCTGTCCTGGCTTCTACCTTGGCTGTTCTGGAAATCTCTCTGTAGACCAGGCTGGTCTGGAACTCTCAGAAGTCTGTCTGCCTCTGCCTTCTGAGTGCTGGGATTAAAGGCCTGTGCTATCACTGCCTGGCTAAAAGAGTTGTTTTATACTAATAAAAGTTTATGAAGTAAGTTAAAATGGATCATCTAGGCAAGATTATTTATTTCCTCAGGACCCTACATCAGACAGTGGAAATGGCAGTCAGAAGATACTTGCAGCTGTGTAAAGAGAATTTATTTGACTAGTGCTGAAAGCAGATTACTTGTAGGTCTTGTAACATTAAAATATTTCAACTTACTCATATTTTCTTTAATCTCTTAAAGCATCGTCAGAAGTGTATAGGATAGAGTTTATATTTCCAAATGGAGACAAGTATGGTAAGCATGCATTTTAATTACTTTTACATACAGGAAATTCAATAGTTGAGAATTTTAAAAATGAGACTAAGTCATTTGATACAACTGCTATTAGCATATTGTCACGTTTAAATGAAATAACAGATGCCCTAATAGATGAATAGATATTTAAGTTAAAAACTGTTCCCTCTAGATAGGATTCCTTAGAGACCATGGAGTGTCATCCACTCTGGCCCTAACAAAAGGCCAAACAAAACCGACATGAGGGGTTTGGGCCGGCTGTGACTAAGCTCTGGCATAATTGTTATGTCACCCCAGTCCATAGTCCCCATTTCAGAGCTTCCCTTCCTGGATAGATGGTGACTGCACTAGAACACAATCTGGGAGCTATGAGAGAAACGGAATGGGCATCCATACCACGCCTAACGGAATTGTCTACACAGGAAGCTGGAAAGATGACAAGGTACCGTCTTTAATTTTGGTAGTGGATAAATAATCCCATAGGCTAAATGATTCTCAACATTCCATTATCAGTCCAAAGTGCACTCATTAAAGCTAGTTTTCTGAATGTATTATGTAGGAGCCTAAGGCACAAGGGTTTCAGGTTCCTGGGCTACGTCATGAGATCTGTGTTCAAGCTACACTTTATAAGTAAAGAAATGGCTTCACTTAGCACCTGCTATTTTATGTGTAATATTAAGCTCATGAAGAGAGCTAATCTTATTTTCATCAGCTCCCATTCACTGAGCAAAGCCAAACACACTAATTTTTTCCATTTAGTCTTTGACAACCTCTTGAGTTAGGTACCATTAAAACTCCTTTATAGATGAGACAAGTCAGACTCAGGTAAATGGTAAAGTAGGATTGTGTGCCCAGGGCCACCTGAATACAAGTTCATACTTAAAAGCTGTGACATCTGCTTATTTATGTGGAAGTGCCACGGCACAGGTGAGATGCTTCTCTCTGGCCACCATGAGTCCCCGGGACCCAACTTAGGCTGTCAGACTTGACAGCAAGCACCCTAACTCCTGAGTGTTCTAGTCAGCCTCCTGACCAGCTCTTTACCTTTAACTCAGGACCTCCTGTTATGATCAGGCACTTTTCCCACTGAGCCACATTCTCATTCCTAACGACTACTGTGTGCTGTTTTCTGAAGTGACTGCACCAGTTGCTCTTTAAGACTTCTGCTGTAGGTATCTTGAGGATCCAGATTATCATCGCCTCGGGCCCCCATATGTTCAGGTACCCCAGCTCTAGAACATTTGAGTTTGTAGGCTGCTCAGAAAGACACAGGGGGAGAATAATGGTAAAATGTCTGCTTTTGTGGAAACAAGGAGTGAAACAAAACTGATGAAGATAATGTCACCCAGAAGCTTGTATACAGTGAAGGCTGGTTTCTGAGCATTTCCTGTCTTACACACAGATGAATGGCTTTGGAAGACTTGAGCATTTTTCAGGAGCTGTGTATGAAGGACAATTTAAGGACAATATGTTTCATGGACTTGGAACTTACACATTCCCATCTGGGGCAAAATATACTGGAAATTTCAATGAAAATAGGTAACCTTAAATTTTAAGAATAATTACAGTCTTAAAACGTTCTCTTTAGTCATGCTTGTTAAGTGGTGTATTTAGCTAATGCTAAATAATCTTTGTTCTGTCTCCACAAATGGCTGAGTTAATTTTAGTGGCTGGGGAATGTAAGAGGGGGAGGCTTTATATATATATGAAATATCACTTTTGGTAAAGATTATTAGACAGCCTCCTTCCCAAAATTCACTCTGTAGATTAGGTTGGCTTTGAACTCAGAACCCCCCCTGCCTCTGCCTCCCCAGTGCTAGGAATAAAGTCATGCACTACCATTCCCAGCTGATTATTAAACTTTTCACTCAGCCTCTGTGATCTCTGTTAGTGTAGAGTGACTGGAAAATGTGTGATAGATATGGTTTCTCTGTGTAGCCCTGGCTGTCCTGGACTTACTCTGTATACCAGGCTGGCCTCGAACTCACAGAGATCTGACTGCCTCTGCCTTTCAAGTGCTGGGACTAAAGGCGTGCGCTACCACGCCCGGTTTATTATGATAGTTTTAAAGTATAAACAAAATTAGATGATGTTAAAACTAGAAATGTATCTACTGATGTCCTTTCTAAGCATATGGTTCCAGAAAAAATAACAAGTGAAAGGAAGCACAAGTATAGTTTTATAAGTTTTATAAGCTTAATTGCACTAGATGACACGGTACCCGGCAGTTTCTTATGGAGCCGGGGCTGCAGCTTAGTTGGTAGAGTGCTTGTCTAGCGTGCACAAAGCCTCAGGTTCAAACCCTGCAGCACATCAGCCAGGCCTGGCAGGCAGCACTTGCCTGAAATCTTAGCACCTGAGAGGTCAAGGCAGGAGGCTCAGAAGTTCAGCGTCACCCAAGTCCACATGAAGAGTTTGAGGCCAACCTGGGCTACACGAGACCCCGTCTCAAAAAGTAAAAGTTTATGAATATCTCTTTTATATATCTAGAAATGAAAATGTTATCTAACTTATGAAATCAGTGTGAATACATTTCTAGGACAGAACAGTATCCACCTGTTTGGACTCCAGGTTTGTAACAAGGACACATCAACTGTCTCTATTGATATTAATAATGTGAGAAAAAGCTAATTTGGGGGATAGAGCCTGTTTGCGTAGGAGCGTGTTTTCACTACTCCTGTGGGGTTAGAACACCACCCAAGTGTAGCACCTCGAGCACAGCTCGTGACGGAGAAATATTCCTTAAATAAATGAATGTTCGAGTTGAGCCAGATAACCAACACCCAATTTTCAAGCTTTAGCCAATTGCTTGGTTTTATGTAAAGTTAGTTTATTTGACCCTGAAACCATGAGCACCAAAATTTGCACAGAGCCAGTGTATGTTTGAAATCGTGTGTTTTCCTCGTGTATGAAAGTAGGACAATGGTTTTTAATGGAAGTTGGGAGTGGAGAGGTAAGGGCCTCAGACGGGGGATGCGGCGCACTGGGCCAGATAGCTTGTGTCCAGACTGTGGGTGGCCAGTCCCGATTAATGAGCAGGCTCACTTCTCACGTTTGCAGAGTGGAAGGTGAGGGAGAATACACCGATATCCAAGGCCTGCAGTGGAGCGGCACCTTCCACTTCACGGCGGCCCCTGGCCTGAGGCTGAAGCTGTACATGTAGACCCGCTGCACTGGGGCTGGGGTGTGGCCCCGGAGAGCCTCCGGCGGAAGCCTCCCGCCCCGCTCTGTAAGCTTACCAATAAACTGCGCTCACCCGTGCTTCTCTGAAGCTGTGTGTGCCTGTGTGTGTGCATGGGTGTGCTTGTGTGTGTGGGCGTGTGTGTGTGTGTCTGTGTGCCTTGTCCACACTGGTGCATGTGGAAGCCAGAAGTTGATGTCAAATGTCCTTTTCCAGTGAGGTGGTGGTGGCACACGCCTTTAATTCCAGCACTCAGGAGAGGCAGGCAGATCTCTGTGATTTAGAGGCCAGCCTGGTCTACAGAGTGAGTTCCAGGACAGCCATGGCTACACATGTCTTGACCAAACCAAACCAAACCAAACCAAAAACCAAACCAAACCAAAAACCAAACCAAACCAAACCAAACCAAACCAAACCAAACCAAAAAGTCCTTTCAGTCACTTTTTACATAATTTTTTTTTTAAATTTTTTTAGAGACAGGGTCTCATTATATAGCCGTGGCTGGCCTAGAACTCACTAGGTAGACCAGGCTGGCCTCAAGCTCACAGAGATCCACCTGCTTCTTTTCCTGACTGCTGGAATTAAAGGCATTTGCCACTATACCCAACTCTCTTCATCTCATTCCTGAACCCGAGGCTCACAGTTTCTGCTAATTTGAGTGGCCAGAGCCCCCAGATCCTTCAGTCTCTGCCCGCCCCGTTTGAGCTCTGGTGTTATAGGCACATACCACCATACCTGGAGCGTGGGCGTGGGCCTCATGTTTGCAGGGCAAGCACTTTGCCCACTGCGCCCTCTTCCCGACCTCTGAATTTTGTTTTCACTAGCTAATAACTTTAAATAAATTGGTGAATCAGTTCAGAGTTCATGCATTTTTAGAAGTGGAGCGGGACTCTGCAGATTGTGGCTAAGACAATTGCTGTCCCCATACTTCTAGTCCAACCCTCCCTCCAGTTTGTGCTTTCACAAACCGTTTATTTAGGAAGAAATAACATTTTTCATGAGTTACCCTTTGTAAGTATGCAACCAGTTGGTCCCCACAGAATTGATTTGCAGTGCTGGTAAAGCTGAACATGAAATCTGTCTTTTAGGAAGGACTTAGGTGCAGCACTTTGTTGCTGCCAGGCGGCCAGGTTGTCCAGAACACCCCCAGAGCTGCAGCTTGACCGAGCCTTTCACACAGATTAGTCACCGCTGTCCCCTGTCTTCAGCCTCCTCCAGCTACTACTCTACTGTTTGGTTCGATGAACTTGAGTATTTTACACAGCTTGTAGAAATGGAGTCATGCAACATATGACCGGCTGTTATGAGACCCTGAGTCATCAGCACTTTACAATGTCACCTTCGTCATAAAAAGCGGAGTAGTAGTCCATTATGTATGTGTATCCCCGAGACAGGGTTTCTCTGTGTAGCCCCCGCTGTCCTGGAGCTCACTCTGTACACCAGGCTGACCTCATGGAAATCACCTGCCTCTGTCTCCTGAGTGTTGGTTGGGATTAAAGGCATGTGCCGCCTCCAGTTTCTTTATTTCCCACTGACCAATCAAGTTGTTTGCAAGCATGGCTGCTGCGAACAGTGCTGCAGTGACCATAGGAGTGGGGCCTCCTGTTGGAAATGCTGATTTCAACTCTTGTGGATAAGTTTGCAGTAGGCTTGCTGGGTCACACAGTAGTTATGTCTTTGTTTCTGAGGGACCTCCATGCTGTCTTCCATAGTGGCCATACCATTTTGTGTTTCTGCTCACAGTACGTGAGGGTTCACATTTTCCCACAGCCTTAAGGCTTTCTTCTTGTTGTTATTGGTAGTGGTGCTAGTTGGTTGATTTTCTCAGAGATGATTTTGTTACACAGTCTAAAGTGGCTTGGCACTCAATTATATGGCCCAAGCTGTTTTATAAATAAAATCTCAATCATTTTATTTTGCCAATAAAGACTCAGGCACCAGATACTGGGGTAAAAACCTTCTAGCTCAAGAGAGGCAGAGAAAGTACACAGCTGATCTTCCTACTTAGCTGACATCCCAGAAGAAAAAAGCCTTTCTACTCAGCTCAGTCTCAGCAGGGAGAAGGAAAAAGAAAAAGTCCTTTCTTCTTCCTCTTCTTCCTCTTCCTCCTCTTCTTCTTCATGCTGTCTTCACCTCAAAGTCCTTCCTTTCTGTTTAATCCCTGTCAGCTGGTTACTTGCTCCTCCTCTGGATTAATTTATTTAATCCTGTTTACAGAAAGCTCTTGGGTTAAAGGTGTGTGCTAGGGCTGAGCCACTCCACAACTAGAAACAGGTTTTTACAATTCACTCTCAGGGCTCACAATGGTATCAAATATCCTGCAATACCAGGCTATCCCCAACTCATGCATGTCCTGCCTCTACCTTCTGCATGCCAGCTTTACAGCAGTTCTGTGTGGTTGCTTTGGTTTTTAATTTTGTTAGCATACAGAATAGTTTTGTGGTTTTGGTGTCAGGATGGCCAACACCAAAATCACAAAACTAGTCTGTATGCTAACAAAATTAAAAACCAAACCTGACATGACATGGTTCCACATTATGGATTTCGTTTTCATTTCCCAGAGATCTGTGAATTGAGCATTTTGCATGCTCATGGGGCTGTTGTATTTTTTTTTTTTTTTTTTTTTTTTTTTGGAGAAACAACTACTCAGGTTCCTAGTCTAGGTTTTAATTGGCTTATAATTTTTTCTTGTTTCTTTTTTTCCCTTCTTTCCTCTGTTTCCCTTAATATTTCATCACGTGTATCCCTGGCTGAACTGGAACTTTCTTTTTTCAGATTTTTATTATTTTATGTATATATGTCTTTTGCCTGTATGTACCTCAGTGCACTATATGCATGCAGTTCCTGTGGAGTCCAGAAGAGTCCAGAAGAGGGCGCTGTATCTACTGGGCCTGGGGTTATAGATGGTGCTGTGACTAGAACCTGAGTCCTCTGGAAGACTCCTCTGGAAGATTAAGTTCTTAATCTCTGAACTGTCTTTCCATCTACTCCTGTCATGTAAACCAGGCTGCCCTTGAACTCACAGAGCTCCACTGCCTAAAAGCATACACCAAAAAACAAAAAACAAAACCCCAAAACAAAAAACCACCACCAACAAAAAGCATGTGCTACCACGCCTGGTCCCTTGTTTTCTCTTTTCCATCCATTTGCTTATGTGCGTGTGTGCATGCCTGTGTGTGTGTGTCTGAGGTCAGCTTGTGGACAATGTCCTGGTTTTCTCCTTACCTGCTGGGTCATCTGCTTCCCCTTCTTTCCATCCGTTTTTGTTTGTTTGTTTTGTTTTTGTCTTTCTGAGGCCGGACTGGAATATACATAGCCCAGGCTGCCTTCAAACCCCATCTCTGGAGTTATGGGGGAGCACTGTCACACCCAGCTTGGTTTTGTATTTTAATTCTCAAATGATTATACCTTTGACCCCAAATTTACCCTGCCTACAAGAAGTGTAGGGATAAAGATGGAGCAGAGATTGAGGGAAAGGCCAACTAAATGACTGGCCCAACTTGAGATCCACTCCATGGGAGAGAGCCAACCTCTGTCACTATTAACGATACTATGATACAATGCTATGATTGCAGTCAGGTGCTTAGCATGACTGTCTTCTGAGAGGCTTCATTGAGCAGCTGATGGAAACAGATACAGAGACCCACAACCAAACAGTAGGTGGTGCTTGGGTATCTTGTGGAAGAGTTGGGGGAAGGATTAAGATCAAGGACATCACAACAAGACCTGCCATGTCAACTAACCTGGGCCCAGAGAGGCTCACAGAGACTGAATCACCAACCAAAGAGCTTGCATGGGCTGAACCTAGGCCCCCTACCCACATGTAGCAGATGTGCAGCTTGTTCTTCATGTGGGTCCTCTGGGTGTGTTGGCACCCCTTGGGGTCCTCCTCTTCTCTAAGGTGAGGGGCTGTGAGGGTGGGACTGGGAGGACAGAAGGGAGGGGCCTGCAATCAGGCTGTAAAGTGATTAATGAATTAATGAATGAGAAAAATTGCCTTAAAAAAAAGAAAAAGGAAGGAGGTGATATGGAGGTAGGAGGAACATGTGTTGGGGGATCCAGGGATTGTGGGAAAGGGGAGTTGGGGATGCATATGATCAAGACACACTATATATGTTTATGAAATGGTGAAAGTGAGTTTATTGTAAATAAAAACTAAAATTAAGAAAAAATCAGCCAAAAATCCCAGCATGCATTAAGGAGGGGCTTAGCTGAGATGCTGTGAGCAATTAATGGCTTCTGGGGAGGGAGAGTCCTATTCATGCACATCTGTGGAGGTTTAAAACAGCACACGAAGTCAGGAGGGAAAAGCTGTGGTGTGGGAGTAATAACGGAGGAACGAGGGGTGTGCAAATTTGAGCAAAACACGTGTGTGCATGACCTTCTTAAATAATACAATAGTCTTGTAGATATACTAAGATATACTGAATCATTCACTTCAATGGAACAATTTTATGTGCAGTATATGAATTATATCTAAATTTCTAAAATGTAAGTCTGTGCTCAGAAATCTTAAGCTACATCCCCAGGTAGGCCCCTAGAAAGTTACTTTTCCAGATAACATAATGTTTAAAATTATCAGAACTACATTACTGAATTATTGTACTGTACTCATAAATATGTACAATTAAAAAATGAAATAATTTGAATAGAAAAAATTACCAAAATATATGTCATCTGTAGTTTTAAAATGAAATTAAAGATCTGATTATTTTTTGCTGAAACTCCATTCCAAAATTGACCAAAACAACAAAAAAGTGTTGAAATGAGTAACTTCTGTGTCATATGTCATTTAAAATATTGTAAATGTGTTTCTCAATGTCATTGACATGAAATATTTATTGTTTAGTGTACTAATATAAATTTGGGTTAAAATATTTCTTGAAGTATTAAAAGTGGTATTTTTATTTTCTCATAATAGCTTTGTTGTTAATTTCAATAGATTATAGTGTTCAAAGAAATCCTGTCTTTAACTCCCATCCCCAAATATTAGACATTTTTGGACGCATTGTTTAGCATTAGCCAGTATTGTTTCAAATTAAATAGTATTATTGATGTAGTGTGGTTTATTAGGAGCTAAATAGCAGACAAGTTAAGATGAGGTGAGAGGGTGTTATCAGGGACCAGGGCATTCAATGCCAATTCAGAACCTCTGGGAAGTACTCTATGGGGAACCATGTGCTTCACAATGAAATGTCTCCTTATATTGTTCTTCAGTGTATTTATGGTATCAAGGTACATACTAGCTTTTCAAGTGTGAAACTTTTGTGAGGCTGTGGAGTAAGTTTTGGCGGTGCGGGTCTTCAGTTTCTCTAAGATGCCCAAGCCCTCCCACCGAAGCACCACCCTGGGAAGCCACACTGAGGCTCAGTTATTTGATTAGTTGACCTGGAGCTTATGTAATTAGAAGAGACACTGGCTTCCCTCATTTCAAAGCCTGTTAGCACATGACAGGCTCCTTTCAAGGGAAGGCAGTCCTCTCCACCGCTTCTCTCTGTGGTCTTTAAGTTAGTTCAGAATCCAGATAAGCCTTGGTCTGAGGATGAGCTAACTGCAGCAGGCGCCATGGGGTGAGTACATGCCTTGAGAGCCATGGGGAGGGGAAACATTTGTATAAGAGGACAAAGCTACCCATCTGTCTCTCTGGTATAGTCTATCCATATTCAAAACAGAGTAACACTTATTTAAGGCAGACATTCAAATAAGTAACTCTCACTTCAGGAGTTATGACTGTAAAACATGCACTTTCTTGATTCGTGTTTATAGTGTGTCTTAATCTATCTTTTCAGGCTGTCAGCTCATCAAGTGTCTGGGGACTGAGGTGGTTCTGCACATTTACATATTTAGTTGAAGCTGGGTTAAATTTTAGAACAGTTTTAAAGAAAAGATGATAGAATTTTTGATTTAGAAGGCAGCATTAAACCAACATGTGCACGGCTCTTTGGGATTAAGACTAATTAAAGCATGAAAAAGATCAGGGATGGTGGTGGTGATTTATTTATGCCTCTCGGACAGAGAACAAGGGTAGCGGAGTTTTGGTCAGAGCTCAGTGGACTATGTACAGTGACTGTGCTGAGTGAGCATGAATGAGACGAGTTCATCACACAGAGGTACTTATTTGTGAAACATTTTTAACAGTTCATGGGGACTTGAGGTGTGACGAAGATTTCACTCAAGAGTGCTATTCTTTTTTGAGAGCTTTTGATTCCATAACAATTAGTAGTACAGCTGCAGAGTTTTCGATGCTGGGGCAGTCTTCCCTGGATGTGTATGCTCGTCTTTGTCCTCTTGCCTTCTCCAGGCAGCTCCTTTCAATACAGTCATGTCATGCAGAATATTGATGTTTCAGTGAAGGTTACTTGGGAAGGATTCAACATAAATGATCAGAAATTTGTATTAGAGAGAAAGGGTTTTAGCACTCTTCTCCAAAAGCAGTTTCTGCTAACTCTAATTAGTAGTCACATTTTTGTTGACACCTTGACTCTGAAGGAACAATTCTAAACCCGTGGGAAAACTCAGGCTTTTGAAAGGGAGACCATTTTGTTATTAATTTGTTTTTCAGTGCTGGAGAGTAAATTCAGGGCATTATACATGCTGGGCAAGCACTCTACCACTGAGCTCTAGTCCCAGCCCCTGTCATTAACTTAAAAACTTATTTTTCTTTTATGTGCGTTGGTGTTTTGCCTGCATGTCTGTCTGTGTGAGGGTGGTGGATCCTGGAGTTACAGACAACTTTGAGCTGCCGTGTGGGTGCTGGGAATTGAATCTGGTCCTTTGGAAGAGCAGCCAGCGCTCTCAACTGTTGAGCCCTTAACTCTTCAGCCCTGCTATTAACTGTTAATTCAAATAGAGATGAAATGTTTTCAAACTAAGCTTTAATAGAGAAGTCCCAAGCAAAGACTTCACATGCGTTTGCTTGATTTCTTTAGAATAGAAAATGACAGGGCTTCTGGAATCTCATTATTCCCTCCTTGCTTCCCTTCTTCAGAGTAAGCACACCTCAACGTAGCCAGCCACCAGTAAGCCCGAGGTGATGTCAGAAACCTCCCTTTTTTCTCTCCCTCTGCTGCTGCTTTCTTTCCTTTAATGACAGTAATTCTTAGCTTTTCACGGGGCACAGGGGCGTTTTCAAGGAAGGATCTTTAGAAAGTAGTCTTTCTATCTTAAAAAAAAAAAAAACAAAAAAACAAGAAAAATAAAATGAAACATGCTTTCATGCAATTTCAGATTTGTAGATAGTTTAAAACACAGTTCATCAGCGCCCCCCTCCCCCCAACAGATGGAGAACATTAGATATTTTGTTTGTTTCTGAGACAGGTTTTCATGTATTCCAGGCTGGCTTCAAGCTGTGTAGGTAGCCAGGATGACCTTGAAATTCCCATCTTCTCACTCCACCATCCCCGAGTGCCAGGATTACAGCTGTAGGAGACCATGGCTCATTTCACCTTTGCTTTTGAATTTAGGGCAGGTGTATGATCTGTCTAACATTTTTCTTAGTTTCTGGAGTTGTATAAAATGTAAACATTATGAAGATAATGATTCTTTCTATTTTTCTCTCAAGGACAGGGTCACATTGCAGAGTCTGTCCTCTTTTAGACTCCTACCCCCAGCCACCCAGTTTGCGTAAAGCAGGAATATGGTTTAACCAGTGTCTTTTTCACTGCTGCCGCCAGGCACCTGGGACTTGATAAATCACTTGTGCCACCCGAGAAAGCACCAGAAACCACTTTACTTATCTTCATCTTACTTTTAAGGCATGTTCAGTGCCCCAAATAAGATGAGCTAAACAGGGTGCACCCTCCTCGGTGTTACACAGGCTTTCTTCTGCTCTGTAGCTCCGCAAGGTGGGTCTTGGTGTTTCCTGCCTTGTTGATGAAGAGGTGATCTTCTGGAATAGTCAGACACACACAAAGTGGCTGCCTGAATCTGTCCAGGAGATATCTCTAGGAGTTTTCCTGAGATGAAGGAGTACCTGTCTTGGATCTATCTTTGGGAGGGACCCACTTAACTCAAAGCTATTTAAAGGTTCACTCCAAGCCCTTCCATGCTGCCTTGGGCTATGCTGGCCTGGTTTCAGTGAGCAACAAGGAAATACCAAGTTCTCTAAACTGTCTCCTCCCCTCAGATTTCTTATGGAGTGTGGGGTGACTAAAGAACATCCATAAAGAGGTATATAAGATAACTTGTGAGATGTCAATGGACCTGAGGTAGCATGCTGATGCATCCTTGTAATCCCAGCACTGGGGGAAACTGAGGCAGGATTAGCATTTTTTAAAGGCCAGCCTGGGCTACATAGTGACTTCTGTTTAGATCAGCCTGGACTACATAGTAAGATCATTTCAGAGAGCGAGAGAGACAGACAGAGAGACAGAGATGGGGGTGGGGGACTGTGCCATGTAAAATTCCCTGCCACTATTTAGCTGGTGGCCATATTTCTCTGGAGTTCCCCAAACCACTCTTCCAGTGTTGGAGTATAAACCCAGGGTACAGAACATATTAGGTAAACATTTATCACTGAGCTATGCCTCAAGCCCTGACTCTTTCTTCCTTTCATTGAGGGTTGGAGTGGGGGGTGGTAGTGAGAAAGGCTCTCCTGTGTAGCCCAGCCTGCACTTGAACTCATGTGTATTCTAGCCTGGCCTTGATCTCACTGTGTAGATCCTTCTGCCTCAGCATCTGAGTGCCAGGATTAGAGGTGCCACCACACCCCCGGCAATGCTTGTCTTGTGGCCACCTTTCTATCTCCTGGCAGTCAGTGCATTTCCAGGTGACATCTGGCAAAGATGAAGTTAAGGGTCTACTAACATTGTACGCACGAGTTCACCATTGCAGTGTGTTCAACAAGCTTTAGCTTCTCAGTTCCAGTCAGTTTGGTTTTGTAAAATCTTTACAGCTATATTTTCTTCTTCTGAATCCGTGATACAGTCTAACTCATTTTCTTAAGCAAAGCAGGCATTCAGCTCACTTTCATCTGTGCCCTCCTTTCCTCGTACAAGCTTGCAGAATTCAGGGCATCATTGTCTTTTCCTTGGATTATTAGAGGGGCCTCCCCACTGACCTCTTTGCAGCTGGCTTCTCTGGATAGTATTAAAATCATCGCCTACCCAATGTCTGACCTGTTGCCTCTGTGCTTAAAAGCCCCGGCAGCTCTTTATTCTCTTCATTGCGTGTTAGCCTCCAAAGAAGCTCCTCACAGCCCATGGAGGGTTGGCTGCAGTCTGCCTGGCCAGACTTACCTTTCTGCTCTACTTACAGGCTCCCTGGGATCCCCTATGCCCTGTGTGTTCTGTTCTGTTGTGACCCTATGGTTTACCATTTCCTGCAAAGCTCATCAAAGCCCATCTTCTCAAAGCTGGAGCTCATCCTTTGTCCTCTGAGCTTACTGCATTATGGGTCCTAGTTATTTGTGCAATTAATTTTTCTTTTTTTTTTTGCCATTAGACTGTAAGCTCCTAGAGCAGGAGCATCATTTAAAAAAAAAACAAAAAAAACAAAACTTATGTCACCATAAGGCACATGCCTTTTATACTACATGTGCCTAATAAAATCTGTTGAATTTAAGAAACTCTGTTTTTCTATAATCCACAAAGAAGGAGAAATCTTAATTTTGGCCAAGCTTTCTTTCTTCCTGAAGGAGTGGCAGAAGAGCCCAAATGAATGAGTGGTAAAAAATGAGCAACAAACAGGGCAAGGATGAAAATGAGAGCTGGAGGGACACCCTCGGGACCACTGAAGAGTTGGATCTTCTGTCATCAATAAGTAGAAAGCACAGTCTCGGAGGAAATGTGAGAAACACTCCAGCATTAAAGACTGTTCTTATTCCTAGACAATTTGCCTGGGGGCTAGTATACCAGTAAGGATCGGGTTCATCTGTGTGTGATGGGAAAAGCCAACATAATAGGGCTTTAAACAAGACATTTCTTTCTCATTCCTGAAAAAGAAGCAAACAAGAAGGAGTTACACAGTCTAAGCTATTCGATGAGTTACTCTGATGAGGGAGTCAGGTTCCTTTGTGTTGCTCATTTGTTTCTGCTTCTTGGCACAGCACTTTTTAGTCCAAAAAGATTATTAGGGCCTCTCTTAGCCCATTGGTATTTGACCACCAGGAAGAAGTGGAAAGAAATGGATGTGTTTTCACTTTTAAGAGGAAAACACTATTTGTTTGATCCCATGGATTAAAACCTTGCCTCAAGGTTGCAGCTAAGCGTGAGAGGGGAAGGAGAATATAATCACTTAATGGAGTTATTGACAGAACAAGGGTTTTGGAGAAGATGTATCAGTTGTGGGTGTCACCTGGCTGTGGCTGACAGATGCGGCATCAGGCTTGGCATGGCCACTTTCACGCCTTTGGAGCAGAGTGCGGCACCCTGTGTGAAAGGGCAGCATTTATAGTACGGTTAAAGGAAAAGTTAAAAAAGAGCAAAAAGCATAGACTCACTCAGACTGGAGGATGGGACTCTAGACAAGAGGGCAAAGGTGACGTAGTCGGTCCTGGTGTCCCTTGTCCCAACTCTTCTCCCTCCTTCCGGCCTTTATGTCCCTTGACCCTCACGAAAAGGTGACTGTGAGTACTAGTGTGCTAACTGTTTTCATGTGGGTGGAGTGAACAGCTAAATTGCCCCAGAACTGCAAAAAAAAGTAAAATCTTTAAAAACCAGCAGACTTGGGCTCTACCACACTGCTAGCAAAAACATACAAACCACAGAGTGTTTTCCAAGTGAATCTGTATTTAATTTTTATGGCAGATCGCCTGAATTAGCCCTCTGGAAAAACTCCTTACAAACCTATTTCACTTGTCACTTGAAGTAGCTTTTTGAGACTTCGGTATAGAATATTTCTTTCAGTGTGGGATACTGAGAAAGCAACCCTGGATTTGTGGCTTTTAATATTTTAGGGCCAGATCAACCTCTCCAAACTCTTGATGGAGCAAAGCCTCCCAACTTACGCTGGAGTAGTCTAGCTATAGCTTTAAGTGCATGGGAATTGGTTTTGTCAGCCACCTCGAAGGAATACACTCTGTAGGGAAGGGGCGCAAAGCCTTGCTTTCTTCTTCTTCTCAGATGGATTTGAACAATTAGAGAATTTTAACAGGGGAATGCAAATGTAACCGGATTTCATTACATAATTATATGGGGAAAGGATGGTATAGAATGTGAGGTAGTTGTCATTGTCAACGGCATTTTGTCTTTTATAGACCCTCTAGAGTAATCAGGAAGAAGACTTCCAAAACCTGATGTGATGTCTCCTGCTGGAGACGAGGCCCGAGGTGAGTGAAAAACCACAAAGATCTTGTTTCTAATGGGAGCACAGATAAAAGGACAGTAGAGGGCTGAACAGTGATCCTTCTGGAAATAGAAAATAGAAATAGAAGCGTGTTATAGTAGATAGAGTGGGGGAATTTTGTAAGCCTCTGTTTGAAAACTGTCAACTAAACAAAAACAATTTCCTTAGGTAGCAGCCAGAAATAATAGCCACCCACTAAACTACGCATGTTACTTCAGGCTCTTAACATACGTATGACTGCTTACCTGTAATACTGACAAGGAATGAACTGTTTTAATTAATAAACTGTTGAGTTCTATTTGGGATAATTTGGGGATTGCAGAAATCCCCTGGAAAGATGACACTGAACTAATATCTTCTGAGTCCCTACTTTATTCTGGCTCTGTCACATAATAACCGTATGGGATAGCCCAGACAACTCACTTTACAGTTGAGGAAATGGGCTTACCAAGATGAGTGGACTTGCATTTTGACTTTTTGTGCATGGGATGTGTGGGAGCATGTGTGTGAGCACATGTGTACACAGGTGCATTTACCAGTGCATACGTGTAGGCCAGAAGCCAACCTTGGACATCTTCCCTCACACTCTCCACCTTATTTTTGAGACAGGGACTGTCACTGAACCCAGTGCTCACAGTTGCAGTTAGGCTGGTGGCCAGTAAGCTCCCAGGCCCTGCTGCCTCCATCCCTTCCTAGCATTGGGGTTATAGATGGCTTTTGGGGGTAGTAGTGGTACTGGGTATCTGAACTCAAACCTTCATGCTTGCTTAGCAAGTACCGGCCTATCTGCTTAGTCCAAAGATTACTTTCCATTCCCAGGATCACAAAACTAAATTAATCGCAGAGCTAAGATTTGAAGCTAAATGTCTGACATATTAAAAAAAAATCCTGCCCAGTGTGTACACCAGACAGCCCTCAGAAGACGGAGGCAGGGCATTGCAGAGTGTTCAAGGCCAGCCTGAACTACATAGCGAATTCTAGATCAGCCTGAGCTATATAGAGTAAGAGCCTGTCTTAAAAGTATCTGAACTTGGGGCTGAAGAGATGGATGGTTCAGCAGTTAAGAGCACTGGCTGCTTTTCCAGAGGACCCAGGGTTGGTTCCCAGAACCCACACGCCGGCTCCCAGCCATCTGTGACGCTAGTTCTAGGAGACCTGACACCTTTCTCTGGCCTTTGTGGGCACTGTACACATGTGGTGGGCAGCATACACGTATAGACAAAACATCGTCCACATAAAGTAATACAGTAGTTTAACACAAATAGTTGAAAAAGCACCGTTTAGAAAGCCAACAGGTGGCCAGCACCTGCAACCCAAGCGCTCAGGGAAGCAGACACAGGCAGAGCTCTGTGAGCTCAAGGCCAGCCTGGTCTACAAAGAGAGTCCAGAACAGCCAAGGCTGACCTGAGTTCAATCTCCATGACCTATGCAGTGGAAGGAGAGAACCAACTTGCATAATAAGTTGTTCTCTGAGCCTCGCGTGCATGCAGTGGTATGTGTAATTAATAAATAAATCAAAACATTCTGAAAAGCAAACAGACTTTGTGAGTAAGTAAAGCTTTTGAGCTTATCCCATCTCTCACCGCAGCCTTCTAACATTCTTGGTGTTTTGCCTTGCCTGTCTTTGCTTTCACTGGAAACACATGCCTGTAATTGCTGCACCTGGGAAGCTAAGGCAGAGGGATCACCATGAGATTGAGGAAAAAGAAAACCATGATTAGAGGAAATTGATTTATGATATATCTTTACTAGAATAAATAATTAACATTAAACATTTCTCACTCAGCAAACGTGGGTCATCTTCAGACAGAAATGCTAAGAACGAAACTCACCATGTTTTCTGGGACTCATAATCTAGTGCTTATTTTTGAGGGAATGATTATGAATAACTTTGATAGACTGGTGTGTGCTCTAAATCCTTTCCCCAGAAGAAATGAATCACTTAAAATTTTGCCTATAGTTCAGAAGGTTTTAGGCACCCTGATTTATTTGAAGTGAAACATTTAAGTTAATTATTTGATGTAAGTATCATCATAAGAATGTGGCTAGATGCTATGGCAACCCAGAAAAGTAGAATTTCTAGGTGTGGTGGTACCCACTTGTAATCCTAACTCCTGGGAAGTGGAGGCAGAAGGCCCAGGAAGCCTGAGCTACACGAGACCCTATTCAACAAAACAAAACAAAACAAAACAAAATAAACAAAACAAAACAAAACGATAAGAACAGCAGCAAAAGTAGGGCTCAGCTCTACTGGGACAAGTCTTGGAACCCAGAAAAGAATGGCACTGGGGATCTTGAAGGACTCTGGAGGTTAGAGAGGTAGCCAGCGTCAGGGAAGAATAGAGGGGCTCAGCATCAGCAAACACCAGAGAGGCCAGAGAGGGCATGGAGCCACATCACCGTTGTTTTCTAAGACTTAGATTTTGGTGTGTGTGCCAGGCTGTATGTGAGGTCAGAGGACAACTTGGTGGAAGTCTGTTCTCTCCCTTTGCCATATTAGTCCCTCATCAGACTTGATGGCAAGCACCTTTACCTGATGAGTCAGCTCACTGGCCTTGGCTTTGGGCTTTTGAGACAGGGAGTTAGATATCCCAAACCAGCCTCAAATTTGTGTAGCCAGGGATGACCTTGATCTCCCAGTTCTCCCTGTCTCCATCTCCAAAGGGCTGGGGTTATAGACACAAATCACCATGCCTGGCTCTGCCTGTCTTTGTCATAGAATCCAGCATAAGTCTGAGAGGACTGGGCACAGGGGCGGGACTGTAGCTCAGTGGTGGATTGCTTCTCTAGCATGCACAAGGCCCTGGGTCCACTCTCCAGCACTATAAAAGATGAAAATAATAAAGGTTAAAATAAGAGAAGTTCCCTTGGCTTAGGTTGGGATTACTGGCTAAATAATCAGCTGCTTAAAAGATACACTGCCCAAAGCAAGCGGGACTGGTGGAAGGCTGCTGCTTTACAGAGGAAATGGAAGTAACTTCAGTAACTACTTATTAAAGGACTCAGATTCCAGACAGTGCATTTTGCTGTGGGCTGCAGGACTTTGTGCACAATCAGCTTGGAGTTAGCCCTTTAATGGGTGGCCCACTTCTGAGCCTGTTCCTTTCCCTCCTCCTGTATCCAGTAGCTGCAGAGGAATCATTTGCAACCAGCCAGAAAGAAGGTACAGTGGGTCAGGCCTTCCACATTTCAGCATGAGCTGTGGTCCTGGAGTGATTCTTTTTGTAGTTCCCTTTGAAAAGCAACATTTACCAGCCTACCTGGTTCATTTCCGTTGGGCTGTACTTAACCTGATATACCTAAAACTCTAATATTTGCCTCACCCTCTACTTTTTAAAAATTTACTTTTTATAATTTATTCACTTTATATCCCGATTGTAATCCCTTCCCTCGTCTCCCTTTGGTCTCACCCCCCCTCCCTCTTCCCCCCCTTTCCCCTTTTTCTAGTCCTCAGAAAGGGGGAGCCCTCCTCCCCTATCATCTGACCACAGCCTATCAAGTCTCATTAGGATGGCCTGAATCCTCTTCCTCTGTGGCCTGGCAAGGCTGCCCCCCACCACCACCAGGGGAAGTGATCAAAGATCAGGCAACAGAGTCCATGTCAGAGACTGCCCCTACTCCCCTTGCTAGGGGACCCACATGGAGACTGAGCTGCCATGGGCTACATCTCAGCAGGGGGTCTAGGTCCTCTCCCACCCTCTGATTCTTTTTGGTGACTTCATAAACTCCCAAGGACACTTCACTGAATAAAATATTAAAATATTATTAGTTTAAACTTTCACAGGTGCCATAAAGGCTTCAAAAGGTAAACTTGTATATATTGCACATGTTAATATGTATATGTCATCTATCTCTTCCTCCCTTTTTTGTTTAAGACAAGGTTTCATGTTGCCCAGGCTGCCCTGGAACTCCTGACCGTCCGGCCTCAGCCTCCTGAGTGCTGGCATCACAGATGTGTGCCACCACGCTTGGCTCTACATTATGTGACACAGGGGCATTTGGTCTTTAGCAAATAATAGCTCTGTCCAAGACTTCCGGTCTACATATTTGGATAGTGGGCATTTTTTAAAACAAAATTTACAATGTAGGTGAAAGGCCATTTATTAATCCCCGCCCCCCGTTTTTCTTTAACAACTCATTAGTTATGAAATAAAAAGAACCGGTCTCTTTATAATATAAGCAAATAAAACACTGTGTGCTCTTCTTTAGGGAAAGAAACTATTAACCACAAAGGTGAGCATCCATTGAGAGAAGCTCCCAGTGACAGGAGTACGAATGGATGACATAAATCTATTTATCTTCAAAACACAAGCGGATTTTGTAGTCTATAAATGAGTGTTTCAGGTTAGAGAGGGCTCACTGTACGATCCTGGAGACACCAGTTTGGATCCACAGAAGCCATGTAGGAAGCTAGGCACAGTGGTGTTCACCTTTAATCCCAGTGCTAGTGGAGACAGAGGGATCCCTCAGGCTCAATGGCCAGGCATTCTCAGCAACCAGCGAGCTCCAGGGCCAGTGAGAGAGGCTGTTCCAAAAAGTAAAGTGGAAAGCAACTGCAGAAGACACCTGATGTCAGCGTTTGGCCTCCACAGGCGTACGTACGCACACACATGTACGCACATCCACGTAGCTCTTCTTTGTTGCTACTTTGTGGGTTCTTCATGTTTTGTTTTGTTTTTTTAATCTGTCTCCTAACAGTATTTTTGCCTGTTCAGCTTCTCCTGGCTCAACCTCTTTTCTGCATCAACTGCCTTCTCTTCTCTAGCCCTGCTCAGTCTTCTTTCTTCCTGCACCAACTGTCTTTGTTAACCCCACTCAAGCTCTCTTAGCATCTGCTGGCTTTTTATATCCTCTCCTGTTCCCAGAAGTTCAACAGGCATAGTTCAGAAGTTTAGCACTGAAGGTCATAGGGTCAAGCAGTTCTAACTGCTAAGCATTCCCAAAGGGCCAGTTGACTAGCAACTGGGATCCTTCAAAGGGCCAGGCACACAAAATAAGTCACACTACACATCCATCCATCCATCCATCCATCCATCCTCAGGTATAAATATGTGCACAAACACAACAAATACCAAAGCATCTGAAGCAAATTTCTTAAGATTGAGTAAATTGTCTTGAAGGAGATGATTTATCCTCAGGCTTCAAATCTAGCACACTAGGAGGATAAGATGTTGAGCCTTGTGAAATGAGCAAGATTCAGAAAAGCATTACTTCATGATCTCTCTTACAATTGGCATCTAAAAGTCATAGAGAGGACTTTGGTGCTTACTACAGCCTGAGGGTGGGTGCTGAGATGTAGACTGGGGAGACATTGGTCAGAGTGTGCAGGTTTCTGACAGGAGGACCAGACGGTTTGTTTTATTTTGTGTCTTAGAAATATCTATTGCACAGCAAAGTGGCCATAGTAAAGAGCACACTGTGTGTCTCAGTTGTTAAGGGTTAATTTCACATGTTCCTACCATAAATGATGTTAAATATATGAGATGATGAGCATGTTAATTAGCTTGATTTAATAAATCCACATTGTATGCAGATATGATAACATTATGCTGTACCTAAAAGCTTATGCCATTAGAATACAATTGTAGTTGACCAATTAACAATTTTAAAAGAGTGAGAGAGGGTAATAGGGGTGAATATAATAAAAATGTATTAAAGACATATATGAAATTATCAAGGGATGAATACAAACATCAACCCAGGACCATGCTTAAACTTGACGTAGGCCCCCTACAAAGATATAGCAGATGGGCCTCATGTGGGTCCTCTAGTAAGGGAAGTGGGGACTGCGTTGGACATGGACTCACTTGTCAGCTTTTTACTCACTTTTCCCTGGCAGGACTGCCTTGCCAGATCCCAGGGGAAGAGGACGAGCTCGATCCTGATGCAGCTTGATGAGCTGGGGTGGATGGGAAAGGGAGCTCTCCTCTGAGGAAAAGGGGAGGGGGAGGGGAAGAAAAAAAAGGGTGGGATTGGGAGGGGAGGATGTAAAGTGAATAAAAATAAATTAATTAAAATATTTTTAAAATAAATAAAAAGGAAACATTAAAAACTTAGGCTCTGTGGTAGCAGGTGCCTATAATTAAGAGGCTGAGGAAGAAACCTGTGAGTTCATGTGATGCTCACAGCCAGACCTAGTTTCAAAACCCAAACCAAAAGAACCAAGTACCTGATAGGACCAGAAGTTGTACATGAAGCTGGATCCTGCCAGCAAGATTTATAGTTTGGTGATGATTCTCAGCAGGAAGAGAGCACAGTTTATGGTCTCTTCCTGTGGCATGGGAACACAGCAGAAGACAGCGTGGTTAATTATGCCTTGGAGATCAGGCGGGCTTCCCTGAGAAAGGGGCGTGTGAACTGAGCCTGCAGGGACAAGAAATGCCCTTCTGTAAGAAAATGTGGGCTGGAGAGATGACTTGGCAGTCAAGGGCACTTGCCGTACTTGCAGAGGGCTCAGGCGTGTTCTAAGCACTCACAAGGTGGCTCACAAGCCCCTGAAATCCCAGTCCAGGCAATCTGAGAAGGTCTTCTGGCCTCCACAGGTGTATACATAGTGTACACAAGTGTAGGGAAATCCTCATACACATAGAAGAATAAGCAAGTAAGTAAGTAAAAAAATAAATACATTGAAGGGGGAGAAGATGGCACAAGGATGCCACGGCGTGCATGTGTTTGATGAAATGCACAAACTATGAGCATGTACACATCTGTGTCACATATACCAACTAAACATACAAAGTTTAGTTTGAAATTCTGTGAACTAGAGAAGTGAAGCAGCAAAATGGTACCAGCTAGTGCGCGACTGGTAGCAGGGACACACAGAACCTCCTTGACAGGCTTTGCGAGGCTCTGTCTCGGGGAGCGGCCCCAGAGGGCTTAGCGAGCTAGTGATTTGCCTAGCTGGGGAGCCGGTAGAAGAGTCCCGAGCTGTCCTGAGGCAGAGCTGGATCACACTACCTGAGGAAAAGAAAGGGCCTCCTGCCGCTCTCCCACGGGCAGTCAGCTTTCCGCGGGTGAACAGCTGTACTCCACACAACCCTAAGGAAACGAGGCTCAGTTTTAGGAGCCTTTTGGCTCCCGTTTCTTTTCAAGCCCATATATGGTAGACCCCCCCCCCACATTATACTAAACTCTCTCAATCCTTCATCTCTCCCATCGCCCCAGCCTCCTGCAGGGGATGTTTTAGTGATGGCTTGGCTCCTAGGCAGCTCCCAAGCCAGCCCTAATTTTGCTTAGGCCAGTGGTTATCAAGTGCCTGGATGCTGGTGGCTTCCTTTCCAGTGTCAACTGGACTTGCAATGTCAGGCTCATTTCTAAGCTAGGTGCTTTCGACCACGGAAGAATAATGTGTGGCCTGGGATTTTAACCCGGATCTTCTGTAATTGAAATCTCAGATTCCACCCCCCCCCCCAACTGAGACTGAGGCAGGGGCATTAGATCTTGTAATGGCTATGTGTGTAAAAGAAATTGGCACTCTGTAGGATTCTTTCTTTCTTTCTTTTATTTATTTGGTATAAAGTGTTCTGTTTACATGTAGGCCTGCACATCAGAACAGGGCACCAGACCTTGGTATAGGTGCTTATGAGCCACCATGTGGTTGCTGGGAATTGAACTCAGGACCTCTGGAAGAGCAGCCAGTGCTCTTAACCTCTGAGCCATCTCTCCACCCCCTGTAGGATTCTTCCTTAAAGCAGGACCTTAGGATTTGGTGAAGTCATTTGGACTTTTTTAAAAGTTTTGGGTTGATCTTTAGGAAGTGAGTTCATTCATTACCAATGTATTCAGGATATGTGCTAGACCCTGACTGAGATCTTACAGAATGCAGAGTAAACAAAACGTTGAAGCCCTCATGAGGTGGAGCTGGGAGACGAAGGTGGTCAGCAAGAAATTGGTACTTACCACCCACAGTTTATAGTAAATGCTACAGCAGAGTGAGTAAAGCAACGAACAGGAGCCATTGCAATTAAAATTATTTTTAAACAGAAACTATAGGTCTTTCTAAAATCTTTACTATGTAGTAGTTTCTGAAGTTGTCAAGCCAGAGGAAACTAGCTTTACTGGGGCTGGAGAGGATCTTGAACTCATCTTTCCTCATCCTTTATGCTCCTGAATCATCACAGAACAAGCTCCTCTGTGTCTCTACAAGTCCAAATGCTGTAATGATTTTCTGAATGTATTGCACCTCTGTGCTTGTTTAATTTTCATGAATAGGAATTACCACACACTAGGTTTCAAAAAGGCAGCTGTGGTGGCCCATGCCTGCAAGCCCAGCACGGGGTGTTTGTGAAAAGGAAGGGCCGGAGTCAAGGTCATCCTGGGCTACCCAGTGAGTTCAAGGCCAGCCATATCTACAGGAGGTCATGCCTCAAAAATGGAGCATTTAAAGCTATGATAACCAAATTTACAAGATTTTAGCAAGTAGGAATCTTTTTCATCTGAATGTCACACCCAAGTTTATAAGTAGTTCCATGTCTCCACAGCAGGCCAGGCCCTAAGCCAAACCATATACAGAAAGGAATAGGGGATAAAGGACATTCTTTCAGATGGCCAGCGTGATTTGGTTTTGTGTGTTTAGTTTCTATGCAACTTTTGGCTTATTCACCTCTTAAAGCAGAGTTTGTTTTGGAGACCAGAAACATGGCTCCCCAAGCAGATGAACAGCAGATACTAGGGTGACAAGGAGAGTCATCCAGCTGTTAAGAAATGAGCAAACTCAGTGAGGTTTCTAGACTGGTGAAAAAGAGGATGAAAAAAAGAAAAAGATTGACTTTTGAAATAAATCAGTGGAAGTTTCTGTATATACGTAAGAGCTGAGCTGTTGCATGCCACCCCATTTTATGATGCTATAACTCTGAAAATAATCTTTGAGGCCCAGACAGAATATTAAAACCCTTTGTTCTACTGTTATAATCTGACCAATTCTTTTTCCTTAGCTTACACTCCCATGATCCTTGATTGCCAGATATTTAAATAATGGGGTCATTGAAAGGATTGTTAGCAATTAATTAAAGCAAAGAGTTAAGTGATAAATACTGTTGACAGTGTTTGGGCATGTCCATACATTGTCCATTGTTCATGGTCCATACATTTTTATTGAACTTCTCATCTGTGTAAAAACACAGAACGGGGAAAAAAAAAACCGAAAAAAACAAACAACAACAACACAGAAAGGCTGCCGTGGAAAGTAGCAGGAGAAAAAAAACAGACTCCTTTTGTGTTGTTTGTTTTTTGAAACAGGGTTTCTCTGTGTAGCCTTGGCTGTCCTGGACTCGCTTTGTAGACCAGGCTGGCCTCACAGATATCTGCCTGCCTCTGCCTCCCTGAGTGCTGAGAACACAGACTCTTTATTCAAGAAATTTATAATATCTTAGAAAATGAGAATTTTACAACAGACAATGGCAGAAAATCATGGTTTAGATTACAATCACGTCTTATACTGTTTGAAAAAAAGGAGGATCAGATCCTATTGCATTGAAGGAGGACGTTCTAGAGTTCTGAACTTCACTTTGGGGAGTGAGTACTGAAATAAGAACTGGAGAAGGGTGAGGAGGAGTTCAGTCTAGTGCCCTTCCCATTCCCTGACACTGGGAGTGGGGCATTGATTGATGTTTTATGTCTAGGTCTCCCTGTGTAGCTCTGGCTAACCAGAAAGGCACTGTGTAGACCAGGCTGTTCTCAAGCTTGCAGCAATCGCAGCCTCTTTGGTGTTGGGATTACAAGTATGATGCCTACTTCTGCTCCTTTGGGGAATGTTTTTGCCTGGTTTTATGGACAGAGCCTGACGAAAATGCTAAGAGGGCACATTATCCCAAAGCAAAATGGAAGCATTCTTAAAAGCAAAGCACACAGAGCATGAAAGGCAGGAAGTGACGTGGGCAGCCCTGTTAGACCGTGCTTTCAGACAAAGGCTCTCTCCCAGTGATGTTGCGAACAGGATGAATGAGCACAGCTGATGAGGGAGTGATTTCCCTGAACTGTGTCAGGAAGTCCTGAGCACACATTCCAAGTGAGGACATTCTTGTTTTTCAGAATTCTTAAAAAAGTTACGAAAAATAGGATTTCTGTCCAAGTATCTGAGAGACAAGAAATATGTAATTCAGCATGGAGGGAGAGGGAGGGCCCTTTATTTATTTTTAGAGTCAGGCTCTCGTTATGTTGTCCAGGCTGGCCTTGAACTCCTGGACTTAGGTGACCCAACATGTATGTGCCGTTGTGCCCAGCTGTCCCATTGTTTCATTCATTTACTTGTGTTCTAACTTGTTCCAAATAAGGAAGTTAAAATGAGAGGCTTAGGGGTCTGAACACATCTAGTCCCCATGCATTCTTATCTGAGAAAAGGCCTTACTCTATAACCTCGGGTGGCCTTGGACTTTTCACCATGCCTCAGCCTCCCAAGTGCTGGGCTCCCAGGTGTGTACCACTACACCTGGCCTAGTTCCAGACCCCTCTCACACCCCTTTCTTACACTAATTACTCACCCGTATGGGGCAAGGCGTGCACAAGCACACGCATCAGAGGTCAGCTTGTTAGAGCCGGTCTCTCCTGGTCCTGGGCTCTCGACAACAGGGCTGTCCTTTCCTCTCTGTTCCCAAGACAACCAACTAACTGCAAGATGCATATGTATTTTTTTTAATAGTCTGGCGTGGAGCACGTGCCCATATTCTCAGTATTCCTGACAGGCCAAGGCCACCCTGGCCTACAGTGAGAGACTCATTGTCTAAAAAAGAAAATATTGGATTCAGTATGCCTTAGTCTGGGGAGGTCGTATATGAAATAAGCTGATAATATAAAATAATAAAACGAATGATGTCCACACTGGTCATTGATCAAGAAAATTTTGTAAGCTGGGTGTGGTGGCGCACACCTAAAATCTCCATGCTCAGGAGGTGGAGGCCAGAAGAGCAGAAGTTCAAGCACATTTGGGCTATGTAACAAGTTGGATGTTAGCCAAGGTTCTCGGAGACTGCCTAAGATAATAAATAGGACATTTTTTTCATATTTAAGTTTGTGCCTCTGGATTCTAATCAGGATGACCTGGACGATGTTTTTTGGCTTCTCCAGGAGAGATGACAGTTAAAAACCTGCCAAGGCAGGGTTAGGCTAGAGTTGGTAGCCTGCTAGTCAAGCATGCATTAAGCCCTAGGTTTGCTGCCTGGTAATGCATGAAAAGAAAGGTGGTGGTGCATGCCCATAATCCCAGCACTTAGGAAACAGAGGCAAGAGGATCAGGAGTTCAAGGTCATCCTCAACTGTGCAGAGAGCCTGGGCTACTGGAGACCCGGTTTCATAGAACAAACAGAAATCTGCATGGTATACTTCTTGGAGGCCATGAGGCGTAACTGCCCTTTGAAGGTGAAGAGGACTTGAGTTTGTGGGGGCTGGGGGTTCACGCAGGGAACTATGGGACTGAGATCCTTAGGTGGGCTGCACACAGCTTGTAAATGAGGATTCTGAAGGGCGAGGTTGTGGTATTAGTGGCCGGAGAATATCACTGTCCCTCAGGGTACATCCACTGACTATGACCCATATTTCCAAAGTCATAGATCTGCAGAATTTTGTCTGTGATTTCCAACTTCTGGAGTCTGCTCCCTGGGCAGTGGTAGGAAGTTATGATCATCCTGAAGACTGAATTTCACTGTTATTCCTTAGCAGTCTTAAAAGTGCCAAAGGCAGATCCAAATTGGATGTCATTTATCTGAATGATGAAAACCATTCTCCCAGGAGAGGCAGCAGTAACCTGGTTTCCCCTCGCACCTAAAATAGGCCCTGGTGACTGATGATCTATTTTACAGTGTGCGCTGATTCGGCCACCTCATTTGGGATGCGTGAGTCCTGCAACTTCTCTGTTTCAGCAGATGGAGTATTTCCTCAGGACTGCTGCTTTGTTTCCCCAATGGATCCCCACCCTTCCTCCCACCCCACCTAGCCCCATCTCTGCAAATAGGCTCTCCCTGGCTGGAGGAAACTTCCTCTGGAGGACATGACTGTCCCTCTGCATATCTCCAAGGGACCTCAGCTTGTCTCCCCCCTCACCTCTAGGTGGCCTTACCAAGGGGCAGTGAATGTCACTTTGCTTTCTATTTAAGTTGATGTTTTTGTTTGTTTGTTTGTTTGTTTGTTTGAGACAGAGTTCTACTAGGTAGTCTTGGCTGGCCTAGAACTTGCTAGAGAGACTGGGCTGGCCTCAAACTTATAGAGCTCTCATAGAGACTGCATCTGCCTCCCAAGTGCTGGGGTTAAAGGCATTGTGCTACCGCCAGAGTCTGCCTTTAAGTGGAAGTGTATCCCTCCCATGGACAGTTCCTGAGAGACTCTTAACTTCCACTTAGCAGACTCTAGCTGGACAACATGTTTGAGAGACAGAGACTGAGGGAAGTCAGGCCAGGGTAGGAAAAGCTACAGAACACCTTCCTGCCAAATCCACAGCTCAGGAAACACTCCAGGCTCGCAAAAGCCACTGTGACATTCGAGTGTACCAAGCAATAACAAGAGGCAGAGGAGCGTGTGAAAGAAGAATGTCCTGAATTTTGATGGGTTATGACATCTCACAGGAGGCTGAGACTCAGTCACTGCAAGGCAGGCATTGGCTGTGAGACAGCAGGCCACCATGCTTTCCTTCCTGCCAGATTTTGGCATACATCAACTCAACCAAATCAATCACTCAATCTCAACTGAAGAAAATAATAACAGATCAATGGAGCAGAGCTGGAGAAGCAAGGATAGTCCACCGTGTGATGTGAAGAATACCGTGTGTGCTTCCCAAGAAAGGAATTGTCAGCTCTGTGTGTTTTGTCTAGGTTCCCACCGGCTCTGGGCACATGCGGGGCTGCGGGCAACAGTGGAGTACCAGAGCTGGTTCGGAACAGGAGTATTATTTAGGAGTCTTGCTGTTCTTGGTTCTTCACGCCTGCTGCTGGGTACAGGCTTTGTGTTAGCGGAACATCGCTGTGTTGGATGAAATAAAGTAGTTTTGTCTTTCTCACTAATCTACCCACTAATTTTTGGTATTGGGAAACGAATCCAGGACCTGCACCTGACTATCGAAGGATTCTTTTAACTTCTGATTATTGATCTGAATAAAGTCTGAGGTAAATGCCGTGTTTCTCATAGTCTGCTGGGTGAAAATCCAGACCACTTTCTCAGAGACTTTTTGAGAGCACCTGAGGCCTTTGGGGAGTGTGGTATTGGAGCTGGGGATGGAGGATGAGTGCTCACCCCTGTTCTTCAGTCTCTTTCAGCCTAGGGAGGCAGCCAGCATTCGCTTTCTGAACTCAGAGGCAGGACATTCCTTTAAAAAAAAATTTTTTTTTAATTCTGTTATTTTGAGACAGGGTTTCTTTGTGTAGACTTGGTTGTCCTGAACTTGCTTTATAGACCAGGCTGGCCTCGAACTCACAGAGATCTGATTGCCTCTGCCTCCCCAAGTGCTGGGGTTACAGGTGTGAGCCACTGTGCCCATTGGGCCACTCCATTTTTAACAGCAGCCACACTTAAGAAGAGATCAGATCAGAAGCTGACTTGAAGACATTTTCAAGATGAGGCTTCTCTTGTTTGGCCTTTCTGGTGGCAGGATTCTATTTTAATGAATAACTTAGTCTCGTGCTGTCACCCAGGCTGGCCTGGAACTCACTGTGGATCCAAAGCTGGCTTTGAACTCCGGATTCTCCTGCCTCCACCTCTCGAGGCTGGGATTGTCAGCATGGCCGACCATACCTGGCTTGTATTTCCATATTCTTTGGAGTAGTGGTCACACCTCCCTTTTGTGAGTGTGAGAACATGCACCATGGTACCGTATGTGAAGGTCAGAGGACAAATTGCTGGAGTTATTCTCTCCTTCCATCGTGTGGGTTTTGGGAATCAAACTCAGATCGTTAGGCTTGGTAGCAAGTACCATCACCAGCTGCCCCCAACGACGCTCTTGTAGTCCTTTTTCCTAGACTTTCCCCTCAATGTCTTTCACTCATTACACTTGTCAAACGCTTTTTTTTTTATCCTATCCAATCTGTTTATTCAAAGAGCTAAAAATGTGTTGGGAGGCTGAGGCAGGGGGGTTGCTCTGACTTTGATGTCAGTGTGGGCTACGTGTTAAATTCCAGGCCAGTCAGCTCCATAGCAAGATCTTTTCTCCCTCGAAAACAAAACAACCACAAACTCAGCAACAGCAAAAATCAAGTAGGAATCAATGCTTTATTTTTTTATTTACTGATTTATTTTGCAGTGCTAATCTTTTTTTTTTTTTAATGGCAGAGTAGTGCCCTGTATTTCTATGCTTCAAAGTGCTGTGGTACAAAGCATTTAAACACACAGAAGACTAGAAAACCAACCACCATGCGTGGCACTACTTCTTGTGGCGTCGGGGCAAGCACTCAGTCCTCTGAGTGAGTCTCACTCTGTGTGACATGACTGGGTGTCCACTGTGTCCACTGGTCACCAAGTACAGCGTCCTGGCTCTGCACTGGAGGCTACGATGCACACACAAGCTGCTGTTATCGTCAAGTGATCTTGCTTTTTGGCTCAAATAGGGAAAAAAAAAAGCAACTTCAAGTGCTTTGCACAATTTCTTCAGCAGCTGTTGGACATCGCAAAGGTTGTATAGACGTTTTCTTTCTGGTCATGTTTGCAGGCTTTGCCCTGACGAATTATTTTAGTTTCAGGGGGAATATTTCCTCAGCACCCTTCCCCCAACATGAAAAGTTCTCATTCTGCTAAATTAGAAATATGCACCAAAGACCCATTCAATAAAGGACGCTGAAATGGAAATTAACTCAAGTCTGCTTTCAATTAATTTCAATTCCCCGAAGTGCCAAAATTTCCATTTTGATCCCAGCAGTAATTGGAAGGTAATAGGCAAGCTTGAGTTTTTGTAATTGTGTGTGTATGTGGGGAAGGAAGGTGTGCATTCTAGGTCATGGTGGGGGAGGGGCAGGAGACCCTGAAGTCGTCTTCATCCTTCTTAGTTTTACTATGCAGGTTTTCAGCTCATTTCATAACAGTATGGCCATCTCTTTTTAGATGCAAGTTTCCATGTTTCTGCTTCTCTGTATTTACAATTTTAGAACCTTTGCTTTTGAACAGCGAGCGGAAACAGATTTTAAGAAGAAACTCCTTTCCAAAAAGTACAGTATCGGAATCAAGCACAGGGATTGGGTGGGAGGGACACAGAGGGGTACCCAGAACCCTACAGCAGCCCCCAAGGCACTCAAGAAAACCTGGTAGATCTGGAGCTGTAGCTCAGTTGGTCGAGCATCTTGCTTGCAGAAAAGACCCGGGTTCAGTCTCCAGTACCACTTAAACTGGACGTGGTGGTGCATGCCTATCACCCAGTGCTTGAGAGGTAGAGGCTGCGGATCAGAAGTTAAAGGGCACCTTCAGCTGCGTATGAGTTTGAGGACATTAGACAGGTCAGTACATAAGAATGCTGGTTGCACAACCACAAAGACCTGAGTCATGAGCTGGATGTGGTCTCCCAAGCCCCAGCAGTATTGGGGGTGAAGATTTCTGGGGCTTGGTGGCTGCCAGCCTAGCAGAAAAACAGGAGCTCCAGGTTCAAGGACAGTCATAGAGGGGGACAACGACAGCACCTGATGCTTTCCTCCAGCCTTCTAAGCACTCACATAGACGCATGCATATATACACAGACATGCATATCATACACACACACACACACACACACACACACACACACACACACACGAGTCTGAGTTGGAGTACTTTAAAAAAAACTTTTATTTACATTTTTATGTCTTTATCCTTACTCCACTCCCTTCCAACACCCCAACACCAGGTCGGACAAAGAAAGGGTTAGTGGGAGAGAAGAGAGGCACAGTTGCTTCTTAGCTGCTTCCTGCTGGTTAGAGTTGTCGGGTTCCTTGGAGCCAGTCTAATACTTGTTTCAGGAGATCTCCAACTTCTTGTCTCACCGAAACAACAGCAACAGGAGCCGAAGGGGGAGCAGGAGCAGCCTTGTTCTTTCTCGGTGCTCCGCACTCTCTGGGCTCTGACATTTATTTTCTCTCCAGAGTCCTCAGATCTAAACTATCTGCAGCTGGTAAGGAACCCCTCTCAGAGCCTGCATGAGGCAAATAGTTTGGTGCTGAGGACTATCTGAATCAGTCCCACATCCCACACCTGGGATTAAAACAAAAAACATGTTTATATCCATGAGATAGACAGACAGACAGACAGGGACAGAGACAGAGATCAATCCTGTATATTTCAGAGTGTAAGTTGGAAACTGTTGGTTTTATATAGAGATCAGCATGATCAAGATATCAACAGATGCTTTCTAAAATTTTAGCGATATTTTCTCAAAGGTTTGCCGAGACCTAGGTGTGTGTCTTAGAGGCCAGCACTGCAATTGCGGAGATGCAACAAAAAGAAGGTAAAGGGAGTGTGCCAGCCATGTTGACTGGTGAGGGACATCTATTTCATGGTAGACCTCAATTCAAAGGCTACCAAAAGCAGAGTAAAGAATTCCAGGGATCTAGGGACATAGTTCAATGGGAGAGTACTTGCTTCATCCTGAACTCACATTGAATTCAATTCCTAACACCACATTAATCAATCAATCAATCAATCAATCAATTAATTAATTAATTTTTGGGCTCAGAGATTAAGGGATTCTCAGTACAGGATGGACAGCTTTACTGCAAGAAAGGTCTCAAGGGGAGTTACATAATCACCACAAGACTTTTTCTAGAAAAGTCATGCTACTTTCCTGTGTAATTTTGCTCTTATTCGCCCCTCAACATATACTTTTCAATCTATATTCTTCTTTCAGTGTGGAAATTGCCTCCCGGAGAGTCGGGTGTGATGGTGCATACCTGTAATCCCAAAAGGTTGGGTGAGGCAGAGGAATCATGAGTTAGGATCAGCCTCGAAAGCATAATTAGACCTTATCTCAGGAAAAAGAAATCCCTTCTGTAAACCTTGTGTAAATATAAAAGGACGGATACACTTCTCATCCATGATGACAGGGATAATCAGGTAACTACTGTAAGAATGACAGGAAGAGGGAAAGACAGCATGTTACACTGCTTCAAGCTGCAGCCAACAGCTGTTGACAGTTGATGGAAAACATCAAGAACAAGAAGAGCAATCATGGCTCCTTCTGCCATTTCTTATTTTGTGATCCTTGGCCATTATTATTATTATTGTTGTTGTTGTTGTTGTTATTATTATTATTATGCTGATGTTATTTGGAAAGGGTCTCCAGTAGCCCAGGCTGGCCTGGTACTCTATATGTAACCAAATGATGACCTTGAACTTCTGATCTTCCAGCTGTTTTGCCTCCCAGTTCTGGGATTTCCGGGGTGCATTCAGTACACCCAGCTTGTAAGGAGCTGGGGATCAAACACAGAGCCTTATGCACAGTAAGAAGGCATTCCACCAACCGAGCTACGACCCGAGCATAGAAAATGTTCTAAATGCTCCTAAAGCCATTTATGTAAAATTGGAAAATAGAGGTATTTTCTTTCCACATTAGGAGTAAAAATGATTCTGAAAACTCTAGCAGCTAGTGTAAGGTAGGGCAATGAAATAATTGGTGTAAGAGTTTGGAGTTAAGGACAGAAGTGCATCTCAGGGGCAGAGCACTTGTCCAGCAGGTGTGAGGCTTTGGATTTGATCTTTAACACCTCAAAACAAACAGAAAAAAAAAAAAAAAAAAGGAAAAAAATTACCTAATAATTGCTTCTCTGTCTTTTAGGCTAAGATCACAGGTAAGAATTACTTAATAAAGAAATATTTCACATTGCCATAAATAATGAAGGAATTTAGTATGATAGGTGAATGCAAAAATAAATACATACAAACATAGAGACTATGCAACCAGGTATATGTAAAAATGGGGAAAATGCCACACAAAATATTGATAGCAAAGAAGGCTTAGAAGGTACTCAATACATTTCATTTAAAAGTGCAGGATCGTTGGGCCTGGAGAGATGGCTCAGCACTCAAGCACACTTACTATTCTTCCAGAGGACGTGGGTTCAGTTCCTAGTACCCAAGTGGCGAATCACAACCAGCTGTAATGTGGTGGCTCATATTTGTAACCCCAGCATTTGGAAGGCTGAGGTAGGAGACTACCACGAGTCTGAGGGCACAGGTAGTGAGTTCCAGGCCGTCCTGGCCTATACCGTGAAGCCCTGTCTCATAAAAGAAAAACTTTAGCCAGGTGGTGCTGGTGCACGCCTTTAATCCCAGCACTTGGGAGGCCGAGGCCAGTGGACCTCTGTGAGTTCAAAGCCAGCCTGGACTACAGAGTGAGTTCCAGTACAGCCACAGTTACACAGAGAAACCCTGTCCCGAAAAACCAAAACCAAACCAAAACAAACATAAAAAAGGTATAGAGTTTTAACAAGAGAATTATGAAATATTATTGAAAGACCTAAAACATAATTTGTACAAAGGGAAAGAACTGCAATCCTTTTGGACAAGATTTTGTTTGTATGTATGTTTCTTTGAGACAATCTTAGCATGTAGCCTTGGCTGGCCTGGAACTTTCTATCTAGACCAGGCTGGCCTTGAACTTGTAGAGATCCGCTTGTCTCTGCCTCCCGAGTGCTGGAACTAAACACATGTTCTACATGTCCAGCTAGAATAAGATTTGGAAAAAGAATAATTACAGTTCTCCCAATTAATGTAAAAATCTGATATAATTCCAATGAGAACTTCCTTTTTTTTTTTTTTTTTTTCAGTCATGGGTGAAATGTTTTTGGACTTCACTTGTTTATGTGGTAAAAGAAAGACCAGGAAAAGTGAGTTATAAAAAAGAGCAATAGCTTATCTCACCAAATATTTTTATAGATTTATTTTTACTCTTTTAATTTATATGTTATGTGTGTGTGTGTGTGTGTGTGTGTATGCAAGTTAATTGCTGGTGTCAGCAGAGGACAGGAGCACCAAATTTCCAGGAGCTAGAGTTACAAATGGTTGTGAGCCACCTGATGTGGGTGCTGGGAACTGAATTCAGGTCTTCTAGAAGAGCAACAAGAGCTCTTAACCTCTAAGCCATCTCTCTAGGCCCTCGCCTTTTTTTTTTTTTTAAACACACTAAAAACTATTACAATCTGTTATTTGAAAGCAGGAATAGACAGATATACAGACAGGCAGACAAGCAGATAGATAGATAGATAGATAGATAGATAGATAGATAGATAGATAGATAGATAGATATACACAAAAAAGTGGCCACAATAGATTTCAGTGTATATGGGAATCTGCTGTTACAAAGATGGAGGTTCTAGTTCCATGAAGAAAACCAAAATGCCTTCCTTAACCTGTGTAGGTACAAGCGTTACCTCTGGAAGATAAGGAAGTGGAATGCTCCCCTGTCCTACACATAAAACTAAACCCCAGGTGATTCGAACACTTTCGAAAAAATAGAAAAACCCTGAGGAAAATTTAGGGGAAATATAATTTTGGGGTCTTCAAAGAGCTTTAAAATGAACTCAAGAAACCTAGCAACAATGAAGAAAAAAGAGTGGTTTGTCTTTCATTTTAAAAAGTGTTTCAATAACAAAAGTGATTATGAAATAAAAAATAAATAAGAGATTGAGAGAGAGAGAGAGAGAGAGAGAGAGAGAGAGAGAGAGAGAGAGAGAATGGGGCTGGAGAGATGATGCAGCAGTTGAGAGCACTGGCTGCTCTTCCAGAGGACCTTGGTTTGATTCCCAGTACCTCTATGACTGCTTACAACTGTCTGTAACTCCAGTTCCAGGGGGTTCAATATCTTCTTGTCTCCACAGGTACAGCACACACGTGGCACACAGACATGCATACAGGCAAAGCACTCAGACAGGTGGAATAAACTAAAAATAATTTACTCTCTAATATATGGCATTTCTTACTTACTAATTGAGATGTAAAAAGCAAACAACCAAACAGAAAAATTGTCAGCTCAGAGGAACTGATCATTTACAGAGCGACAAAGCTAGCCCGCCAGTGAGCACGTGTAGAGACGGTCAGCAGATCTGCAGTCAGCAGGACTGTGAACTAGCACTTGTTTCCCGTCAGGCAGACTTCAGGTCGTTACCATGCCCCAGGCCATCATTGGGAAATAGCTCATACAGTATACTCGGCAGCCAGGGCCCTCTTTCCTGGGGTCCTAGCATACCGCCCCGTGAGCATGTCCTTGATCATGTGGAAGGCTGTCCATGCCCCCAGTGGCACTAGGCCACAGCCATCAGACTCTCAGGGCTGCAGCCCCGGCCACAGGTATCTTCACCTTGTCCAGCCCTAAGTTGTGCGGTTGGTGTGTGTGTGTGTGTGTGTGTGTGTGTGTGTGTATGCATATATGTATACTTAATTTTGCTTTTGTAATTAACTAAATAAAACAAGATTTCTAACTTCTATTGATCAAACACTTTAAAAAAATCTTTAAATCAGTGGCTGCACAGATGTGTGTGTACTCGTGAGCTTTTGGAAATACACACGTTTTTTATTTTACTTAGGACATGGAGTTTTTGCTTGCCTGTTTCCAATTAATTACAGATCATATAGCTAAATCGTTTACATATTTCAAGATTTTTTTTTCACGAACAGTAACAAAATTCCTCCTAATAATAATCTTTAATGCTTTGTGGAGGGGGAGGGTTGTATAGCTCAGTTAGTAGAGTGCTTGCCTGGCATGCATAAAACCCTGGGTTCAATCCCCAGCACCCAAACTAACCAACCAAAAAACCCCAGACAACAGTAACAGACACTGGGTGAACAGCCATCTGCCCGTAATCCAGCATTCAGGAGGCAGAGGCTGGAGGATCAGCACCTTCGCGGGGCACAGCTCCGCCGTGTTTGAGGCAGTCTGAGCACATGAGACCCCATCCATGAAGGAATAATAATTAAACAAAAAACCAACATGATGCCCAATGTCACGCCCATCAAGCCTGAGGTATGGGAGGCTCGGAGGACCTAGCACGGCCAGCCTTGGTAGGAGGGGGTTCATAAGGTGGGGAGTTGGTCAAACACAAGCAAGGGTTAAAATGCCAAAAGGGGGAAAGTGCAGAATGGCTAAGTGAGCTCAACCGTCTGTGTCCTCTACTGGTTGGTGTTAGATTGCACCCTGAACGTGCAGCTTTGCGCCCAGTGGCCACAACGGCCAGCCACATTTGTAAGGCTTGTCCTGAGTGCAAAGGGTACCACGTGCTGAATGCAGTGAATAGAAACAGGCTTATTGCCCTTCTTCCCTGCTCAGGTTTTCCTTCTTAAGGTAAAGCTAGGAGGGCCGGTAAATAAAGCCCCCTGGTTGGATCTAAAGGTGAACGCAGCGTATCAGAAGCTCCCACATTTTTTAGTAAGGAATGTCATAGTTATAAAATGATATTTGCAGGCCGGTGAAATGGCTCAGCTAGTAAAGGCACAAGCCTTACGAGCCTGATGACCGGAGTTTGGTCCCAGGACCCATCTAAAGGGGAAAGGACAGCTCCAGCTCCACAAGGTTGTCCCCTGACTGCCACATGCATGCTCTGGTATGGGCTGCTCCCCAGTAATAATGAATTAAAAGATCTGACATTGTTTTTAAAAAAATAACTTATTTATTTTTATTTCACGTGAATTGGTGTTTTGCCTGATTGTAGGTCTATAAGAGCGTTAGATTTCCTGGGACTGGAGTTACAGGCAGTTGTGAGCTGCCATGTGGGTGCTGGGAATTGAACCTGGGGTCCATCTGGAGGAGCAGTCAGTGCTCCTAACTGCTGAGCCATCTCTCCAGTCCCTGATTTAAGTTTTAAGTTAAAGGTTTACGTGATTTAGAAACTTATACTTTTGAAACTGTTTAGCCTTAAGCTGTGCCTGGTGTTGAAAAGCTAACCCACAAAACTAGTCTAGTATCGTCACCAGTACTGCCGGCAATCCTGTATGCTTTACTCGGCAGGTGCAGGGAAGGGGAGGTGGCCTGATCCGGGACGATGATGGCGCAGTGCTGAAGAGTGAGCTGGAGGAGAGAAGCAGCAGGCACCATGGAAAAAACCAAAACAAAGCAAGGTCAGCCTTCCATCTTGCTTTGGAGCTTGGGGGTCAAGAAATTCAGGAGTCAATCTGTCTTACCACTGTTGCCAACACTGTTTTCCCATCATCTCCCTGGGACCTCGAAAAACACAGACTTGCTGGGATACAGAGAAAACCATGGATGTAACCCGGCTTGAGTTCTCTTCCATTTCTCACTGATGGCTTCAGGACTGTCTCGGGACACCCTGGATAAGGAGCATTCCTCTGGTGACACCCAGCACCTTCTAGGCTCCCCTAGAACAAGTGGCTTTTCCTGTCAGTGTTTGATAGACAGAAGCAACTTTTCCAAAGTCACTCTGTGATCTTTTCCGATGGAGAAAACAGCATCGAGCAGTCAGGTGACAACTACAAAGTGTCAGATTTAGGCCCAAGGGCCTGGTCTGTGTTTCTCAGTCTTGGTTCTTGCTGTTTGTTTGGACATAGTTGTAAAATTAGCTAAATTGTCCTTACTCGAGCTTGTATGAAGAGTTTTGGAACCTTCCAACCACTGGGATTTTATAGGGACAGCCTCCACCAAGTACAAGTTCTAGGCACAAATTCCTGTTAGTTATGAACTTAACATACATACCATATGTCTGAGGAGAACAAAGTTCACACCCATGTAGCCAAATGATGCAGTTAGGAGTTTCATGAGAGCTACTTGCTTTGTGCAATGTGACTTTGTGCAATGTGACCTGCCATGGGAGTGGCAGCAAAAATGCATGAGCCTTTCATCAGTGGCCTTATCTTCATGGCCAGCCAGCATGGTTCTGAACGACACTTTCTCAGCTAACCTGGTCTTCTCCCTAAGTTGTGATTTTTACAGCCTGCTCTGTCAGACTCTAGTGGTGGCAACGCTGCTTTCTTTCTGCCTATATTCCTCCAGAAGCTTTCCATTGGCAATTCCTCCTGTCATCAAGAGTCCCTCAGCTGACTGTGGCCATGAGATGAGGGCAGAATGCAGAAGGTTGGCAATGACCAGAGAAAGGAAGGAGAAGTAGGAACATTTCCTGCCTCTCTCTGGGAGCAGTATGTAACTCCCATCTGGCTGGATTTTTCCCCCTGTTGCTATGGTAACATACTCTGACCAGAGCAACTTGAGGGAGATGGGTCTTATTTGCTCATAATTCCAGATGGCTGTCCATCGTGGCAGGAAAGGCACAGCAATACATGCCTGAGAGAACATTTCACATTACAGCCACACATAAGCTCAGAGAGCAACACATTTGTGCTTGCCCTCTCCATTTTCTTAAAAAACAAACATTTTTTTTTTTTTAAATGTGAATGAGCGTTTTGCCTGCATATATGTATGTGCACCACATGTATGCTTGGTGCCTGCAGAGGTCAGAGGTGGTTGTCACATCCCTCAGAACCTGAGTTACGGATGGCTGTGAGCCATCATGTGGGTACTCGGAACCAAGCCCCAGTTCTCTGCAGAAGCAGCCAGAGTGCTTGAACACCGAGCCATCTTTAGCCCCTTATCTCCTGCCGTCCTAGACAGTCCAGGTTTCCCATCCTGCTCAGAAACGGCCCTGCCCCAAGTTAACCAGAGTCTTGCCGAGTGAATCAACCAAGCCAATCCCTCAAGGACATTCTCAGAGGCCAACCCTAATCTAGACAGTCCCTCGAAAGTATGCCCAGAGCGTTGCCTCCTAGGTGAAGAGTTGACAGTTCATCCCAATCCTAATCCTGGCAAAGAGCAGATGTGTGTTCAGGTAAACTTTAGTCAGCCCTAAGACTTTGAGGGAGACACCCTCAGGGTACCTACCTCCTTGTAGCCAGTCAATGACCACAGACTGACTTTGGTAGAGAAACAGGGTTTTCTACTGTGGTGCTTTTGTCAGGTAAGTATAGTTCTGCCCTAAGCTTGTTCCGAATCCTCTGGTACCTGTCATTCAGGCACAGTTAGATATGAACGGTGAGCGTAGGGCGGGCAGAGCAAGTTGTCTGGGTTAAACAAAGCTCTTTTTCCCTGCAGGAGAGAACGAACACATGCCGGCGAATCACCCTTCCACACAGATCTACCAGGTAAAGAGTGACGTGTCGTTGCGAATGCTGTCATGCAAATAGTGGCGACATCCTTTATGCGGTGATTTTCAACCCTTGGGTGCTTCCACAGAGTTCCTGACATTTGTTCTCACAACAAGGCCAAGGGAAGATAGGGCAGAGGCCACTCCTGTTGTACCTTTGGGAGAACTAGTTGGCAGAGGGGAAGTTATTTTGTTTACAAAATCTTGCACCTATTTCCCGCCGTGGCTCTTTTCCTCGCCTGTGCCACTGTCACTGTGAGCACACCAGGCAACAGCACTGCCATCAGAGAGGACACAGGAAGAGCTGCCTTTTCTCAGCCCGGTGTGGTGGTTGGTGCTCACCGTAATCCCTAACGCTGGGACCCTAACACAGGAGCTTCACAGGTTCAAGCCTAGCCTAGTGTATGTAGCGAGACTTTGTGTGAAAACATTTAAAATTTTTTTTCTTTGTTTGTTGGAGACAGGGTTTCTCAGTGTAACCCTGGCTGTCCTGGAACTCACTCGTTAGCCCAGGAGGGCCTAGAACTCAGAGATTCTCTTGCCTCTGCCTCCCCAGTGTTGGGATTAAAGGTGTGTGCCACTATCACCTGGCTAAAATATGCCCTTCTTAATAATTTTTTTTCAGGGAGAACTGAGAGTTAAAAGGGTTTGTTGGCATTATAAATACTCAAGTCTGGTGATAGGAAAAAAAGTTTATTTTAAACAATGGCAATAGTTAAGTTCTTTGCAAAAACAACCAAAGCTTTGCAAAGTATTTTTGCCACAAGAGTTCGAGCAGTCTCCCTCAGCTGTGCAAATAGATTTTATTTGGCTTCTATCTTCCAACCTGTAATTGAATTAAAGTTCTGTCCTTAGCAATCATGGATGTTTACTCTGCCATACCTTGTCTTGTAAAGGCAGTTTAAGCTTTGAACTTTTCTCTAGACTTAATCCTGTTATCTGGAATACACAAGAAAGAACTCACAGAACGCAGCAGAGCCTGGGGAAAAAGGCTCCTAATTGCTTTTTACATTTATTTATTTACTAATTACTGTATGTCTGCACGTGGGGGTGGAGTGGGCAGCTGCGTGGCAGTCACTTCTCTCCTTTTACTAATTTGGTTTCTGGGATGGAACTCAGGTTTTTAGGTTTGAGAGGCAATTGCTTCACTTACTGAGCAATGCCATGGATTCCTTAAGTTGAGTTTTTGAGCTGTTTCAAGTAGGAAGACAGGACTACAAGGGAGCAGATAGCGCAGGGGAGATACTGTTTGGATTAGTTGAGTATGCTGGTAAAGTCAACCTAACAGCTAGTTTCCAGAAGTATCCGGCAAGAGTTCCTCGCTCTGGGCCCAACTGGAGCAAGCCAGCCACAGGAGTGTAAAGCAGTGTTAACGGTGTTGCTCTTAGATCAGCAATGACAAGGAGTAGAACAGCCTCGTTTCCACTTAGTTCATATTTGGTGAATGGTTATTATGTGCAACGCCTGCTGCTTAGCCTAATGGGAAATTAGCAGATGAAACAGGCTTCCTCATTGTTTTTTGTTTTAATGTTCACAACCTTGAAAATACAGTGATGAGTAGCTTATATGAGGCAGGCTTTTGAAAAGGCTACAGAGAAGGCATTGCTATAACCCAGCGGGGAAGAGATGGATTACTGTTGACTAAAAGATTTGAGCAAAGTGCCCAGGGACAAGCCATTCAGGGACAGTGGACTATTATGAAAGATTACTTCAGACAGGGTGGCCAGCTTACACAGAGCCTGGGGGCAGGGGTGGGTCTCCTCAATGCTGGTGTGATGCCTCACTGGTCTAGGACCATCTGTTCTCCTCTGACCTGCCTGTGGCCCTTTCAAGGAGTGTGCCTGCCTCTTGAAAGTCAGGGATGATGTGAAATCTGTTACAGGTATGTGGGTCACTCCCTGGATGTTGGCTAAATTTAGCTGTGGAGGGGATGGCCTCATTATCTCACAGTGTCACACATTCAAGCACATCCGTTCACACTGGAGTGCTTGGAGCTGGTTTCTACTGCCTCTGCTGTGCCTCGATGACCCTTTGTTTTAAAAGAACATTCCTAAGTTTGTTAATTCTAAGCAACTTTTAACCAAAAGGAGGAGGCTCCAAGGAAGAGGAAGGAGGGCAGGGAGGATAGGTAACTAAGAAAATACAATCTGCATTAGAAGAGGCAATAGAACTGAAAGAAAATGTGAAACTGTCTCCATTTTTTTTGGGGGGGGGATAGGTTCCATCCCTTGCAGATTTTATTATATTAACTTGATTTTTAAAAAAATTTTCAGGACAGGACATGGTGGCACAAGGCCAGACAGAGGCAGGAAGATTTCTATAAATTCGAGGCCAGCTTGGTGAGCAGAGTGAGTTACAGGCTAGCCAGAATCGCATACTGAAACCCCATGTCAAATAAATCTTTTTTTGTGGTCTCCTAATCTAGAACGTAAAGCATAAGGCAAGGACTTAGTGCTTTTCTCTTGGCACTCCCAGCATAAACCACAGTGCCGGGCACATGACGCTTAGTCAAATAAACAGGAGTTGAACAAATGACTGGGATCTGGAAGATGTGCATATCGCTATAAGCTAAGAGGTCTGACGTAGTCAGTCTGTGGGAGATAGTGCTGGGAAAAAGAAAGATCTTGTTTGCTCAAGAAATCAAGCTGGATGTGCTGGGTTGCTGCACAGACTTTTAAACGCCAGCACTCAGAAGGCTGGGGAAGGCAAAGGCAGGAGGATCCGAAGTTCAAGGCCAGCCTGGACCTGTCTCAACAAAACAGAAAATCTAGGAAGAAGAGCAGGCAACAGGACTGAGGCTCTGTGTCAAAATCGAAACCCCAACCCAAACGAAAAAGAACCTCGGAGAAACCAAAGATGAGGGGCAGAAAAACAAACAAATAAACAGCCAGACAGCCAGACAACACCCCTGTAATGCGATTTTAGCCCTGCAAACGTCATATACTATAGCACAGAGGAAACCTGGATGTTAATGGCATATTGAAGTTAGGAGAGTTAGGTTCATTCTCACTTTGCAAAGTTGCCTGTTTTTCCTTGTAATGAAAATGCCAGTGGCGGAGGGACAGGGACAGCCCTCACCAGCTCCCTCAGACAACTGCCAAGCCTTCAGAGAGCTCTTCAGGCAACACTGCATCCTTGGCCACGGAAAAGAAGCTCAGGAGAGGCCAGTGTGAAGGGGGCCGAGTTTCAGTTCACCGAAAGAGACTACGATTTTAAACACGAGGGTTAAGAGAAAGGTGCTCGGAAGAAAGTGCGGCCAACCCCAAAGTGTGGGTGTGGGCTTCTCAGAGAACCTCCGCGTTGTGTTTACAATGGTTCCGTGCAGGATTTGGTGATTTCTGAATTTATTCATGCCAGAGAGCTGTTAAGGAATTCGAATAAGATCACGGGGTGTTTCCCAAGGTGCACGACGGGGTGACCGTCGATGGGGAAGAACTCTAGGGCGCAGGGGCCGAGGAGATGGCTCAGTGGGTAACGCACCTGGCGCGAGAGCCAGACAACCTGCATTTAGATGCCCGGAACCCAGGTCAAAGCCGGGAACAGCACACCCCTGTAATGACAGTGCGCTGCTCCCACGGGAGCCGAGAGGTTTATCCGGTTTAGCGGAGCAACAGGAAAAGACTGCCTTAAACGAAATGGGAAGTAAGGACTGGCGTGCGAGGCTGTCCTCCGACGTGTGCCACGATACACGGTCTCCTCTACCCATACACACAAGCATGTGTGCACACGCATGCACACACACAGAGCCTTAAAAAAGAAAGCTAAAGCTGGGCATGGTGGCACACGACTTTAATCCCAGCACTCGGGAGGGAGAGTTCTTCCCTATTGACGGTTTTCTGCTGTCTCCACTGTTGTCCTTCGGCCTCTGGGAAACCCACGTGTCCATGTGGGGCAGACGCGACAACCCTTGGCCAGCGCTTCCCTTTGTGCTCCCCACCCCCAGGAGCAGGACCATCTCGGGGCGAGTGATCGATGCCAGACTGACTCCTTCCGGCTTGAAGAGCTGCACAGTTTTTGCTCTGACATCACGATTGGAAGCGCTTGGAATGAGGGGCTGGTGAGATGGTTCCCTGGGTAAGGGAACTGGCTGCCCAAGCCCGAGGACCTGAGTTTAACGTCTCACACCCAGGTAAAGGTGAAAGGAGAGAACCAAAGGCAGCTGTGTCCGACTTCCACGCGTACGCTCCCCACAACCGTGTGTGCGTGCACATGTAATAATAACTAAGGAAAAGGACTGTGACGGAAGGCGGGGGTCGATGGTGGTGTGCCCCCTCCGAGCGCCAGCACCTTCCTAGGCTCTGCTTGCTCTCCCAGAACAGTGGCTTTGGCTCCTCCTACTCCTCCGTGCTCCCAGTCCTAGAGGGAACCATTGCAAACACAGACCCCAAACCTCCGAATCTAAGAGGCGTGAAGTCAGAGCAGGTTGGAATCGTTTGGACAGAGTGGTTTTGGAAACTTGTACAAGTTCGCACGTGTGGGGATGCACGTGTGCATTGTCATGCCACCCGGACTTCCCATTTAGCTCCTTAATTGGTAGATATTAAAAATGTTCTTATTTTTAAATTATATTTAGAGGTATATTCTCTGTGTGGCCGGAGCAGGCCAGAGGAGGGCTTCAGATCGCCTGGAGCTGGAGTTACAGGCGGTTGTGAGCGGCCTGCTGTGGGGCTGACAGCCAATGTCTGCTCTGCGAGAGCAGCCAAGGCTCTCAACTACTGAGCCACCTCTCCAGACCTGATGTTTTAAATGATAGAATAAGCCTTCTGAATATTTCTGTTTTGAAGAGAGATGTGAACCTATGCTCAGTCAAACCACAAAAAATCAAGACAACAGTGTTAGCTTGCTATTATTTTAATTTAGTTTCTGTTAAAGTGCCTCTTATATTTGCTCAGTAATCAAAACAAACCCTCAGAGGCGCTCCGTTTCTCCACATTACTGTTGGGGTTTAACTTTCTGATTTGCCACTTAAAGAAGAAATGAACCAAAACTTTGGAGCACCTCTGTACAGCCCTGTGATAAATAAAGTGTAATTTAAAAAAAAAAAAAAAAAAAAAAAAAAAAAAAAAAAAAAGACAGCCCTGTGAAATGGCTGTCATCATTGTAATTGCCTTGCGGAGAAGCAAACTGCTACCCCAGTTTGCCCACGGTCTTCATCCTTGTGTGAGAAAGCTCGGATTTGTAGCCTACCTGACTTCAGAACTGATCTCCTCTGTGTGTTCAACCAGCAGGCGTGTCCATGTGCTGTCCCGAGTGCCCTGGCCTGACAGCTGAAGATGACTCATAGCAACACCAACACATGGATCAAAGCCCACTGTTAAAAATGCCATTACCTCTCTTTCTGTCAAAACTCAAGAAATCAAAGAAAAAAAAATTCCTTCTCAAAGAAATTCTTACTAATATTTATTTATTATTTTATTTATGAAAGATTTATTTTTATTATTTTTAGTGTTTGTGTGTACGTGTTTCTGTGTGATTGTATATACACAGATGTGTGCCTGCCCTTGAAGGTCAGAAGGTGTTGGATCCCCAGGAGCTGGTGTTCAGATGGCTGTGAGCCACCTAACTGGGTGCTGGAAACAGACCCGAGTCCTCTGGAAGAGTATCACGTGCTCTCTTAACCACCGAGCCATCTCTTCAGCCCCCTTTTATTTTATTTTATTTTTTACTTCTTAAGGAAAAAAGTACTGAATTTCTTTATATTCTGATGGTAACCAGAGAGACTTAGTTCGTGATTTCTCTCGCAGAATTCAGGTGCTAGAGTACAATTGTCTTTTCACATACATATGCTAGTTTCCAAGCAAACCTTTTTTTTTTTTTTTTTTTTTTCCCTTGATTTCTCTGAGTAGCCCTGGCTGTCCCGGATCTTGCTCTGTAGACCAGGCTGGTCTTGAACTCGGGAGATCTCCCTGCCTCTGCCTCCTGAGCTGGGGTTAGCGGTATGGGCCATCACTGCCTGGTTTGCATCAAGGGCTCTCTAGTCCTGGCAGCATGCATGAGTATCTGAGGACCAACAGCCTGTTTTGTTGTCACTGTCAAGCCTCAGTGCACACGGCATAGATGACCTTTTCCCTGGGTGAATGGGGGCAGGATCACCTCAAAGATTCCAGACTTGGGTAAACAAAGCCCACGAGAGTTTTCAAGAGCTTGTTTTCTCAAAGAAAGGAAGAGGTCGAGGGCCCAAGGGCGCCACTTAGGGTAACTTACAGCAAGCCAAGTTCACTCTTGCCGAATTATTTAGCTGCAGGCCCTGGCCTCGGAACTGAAGACTGGCTTCACGGAAGCGATGCAGGAACTGACGCGGATCCAGCATGGAGAGTATGCCCTGGAGGAGAAGGTCAAGAGCTGCAGGTGTTCCATGGAGGAGAAAGTCACCGAGATGAAGAATTCCTTAAACTACTTCAAGGTGGGAGCCTCCTTTAAACCCCTGCTGGAAAGAGTAGGTCAGTTCTAGTACAGAAGCAGGAGATTTGCCTTTTCTTTTAACAGCCTTTCCCTCTGGGCCGTCTGTTAGACACCGTGGATCAATAGCTATCACGTGGTTTTCAGTTTCTGAGCTCTGTGTTGAAAGAGGCCCCAAGGGAAGCTCGCTTCACCTCTCATTCCCCAGTTCACTCAAGAGTATGCACCAGGGCAAGGCTTTCGGGAGACTGACTGTTATGTTCTCTTACCCCGTGTTCCAGTTTAAAATGTAGCAATTATTACTTTGTAGGAAGAGCTGAGCAACGCAATGTCCATGATTCAGGCCATCACTTCCAAACAAGAAGAAATGCAGCAGAAAATCGAGCAGCTTCAACAGGAGAAGCGAAGAGAATCTCGAAAAGTTAAAGCCAAGTGAGTATCTTAAAAATGTTTGCCCAGACCAGGCAGTGGTGGCGCACACCTTTGATCCAGCACTCAGGAGGCAGAGGCAGGCAGATCCCTGTGAGTTCGAGGCCAGTCTGGTCTACAAAATGAGTCCAGGACAGCCAGTGCTGCACAGAGAGACCCTGTCTTGGAAAACCTTAAATATATATATATATATATTTGCCAGGGCAAACCCGTAAGCAATGGCTCTTGCACAGATGCCCTTAGAAAAACATCCAGCACGTAGCATGTTAGGAGTGGGCTCCGGTACAGCATTGGCCAGCGGTGCTAGAAGAGACTCATGCTGGTTAATACGGGGGCTGCAGAGACGGCTCAGTGGTCAAGAGCCTCGGCTGCTCTTGCAAAGGACCAGAGTTCAGATCCCACCGCCACATTAGGAGGCTCACAATGCCTGTAGCCCCAACTCCAGGGGATGCAACACCCTTTTCTGGCATTTATAGGCCAATGAGCATGTACACACACACACACACACATACAAACATATGCACACACACACAAAAAAAACAAAATACAAACAAACAAACCAAACCCACTTGTCAGGAATTCATAAGACCCTTTGGGCAGCAGAGCTTGGATCTCTAGAGCCCACATAAATGTCACATGGGGGTGTAAGCTAGCTAGTGAACTAATCATGTGAGCGAGCTTTGGGTTTTGTTGAAAGACCCTGCCTCAATGACACAGGGTAGAAGAATGATGGAGGATCGTTCTGTTGAAAGACCCTGCCTCAATGACACAGGGTAGAAGAATGATGGAGGATCATTCGTAAGTTCAAGTCCAGGCCTCCACATGCATGCACACATATCTGCATGTATGTGCCCGTGTGCATGCTAACATACAAACAACCCCCCCACACACACACAAATGGGGAAAATGGCTAGTATAAAAATGGATGGTAGCTACTTCATGGAAAAATATATTTAACACAATAGGACATGAAATTAAAATTACATGAAATGTGTAGATGGCTTGATTTTCGATGTAATAACATGCAAACTAAGGGAAAGTGATTGTTGTTTCAGAGTGTGAGACACCAGTGATTTTCCTTTCTTTTGAAACTTTCTATAGTTTGCTCAGTGCTGCTGTTATTTTACTTGGATGGTTGGAAAAAAAATTAAACAGTGCCTCAACCAGGTAGAAACAAGTCAATTCTCACCACTAAACAGCGGCAGTCTCCACTGGTGTATGTTATGGGAACCATAGGTGTTTGAGCCTGGGAAGCTGGTTATTTTTCAGCTGAAATGCTACTGTTTCCTGGTCCTTTGGGGTTGAGTTGTTAGGGGAATGTAAATCAACACTGCGAACTTTAAAGACCCCGAGAAGAGCGGACATGGAGACCTTTAATCCTAGCAGACAACACACGCAGGAGGGTCTACACAGCAGGGTCTATACAGCAAGCCCCAGGTGAGCCAGGGCTACACAGTGAGACTACGTGTCAAAAATGAAAATCAAAGCAAAATCAAAGATCCTGGTGCTCAGGAAGCCAGTAATAGAAAAATAAGAATGAAAACATTACAATTAGAAGTGATTTATAGATACTTGAAGTTGGTAAATTAATCTGAACCTTATGAACTATTTGGCTTCAACCGTTTATAATTTATTAAAAAAAAAACCAGCAATTTATATGGTTCAACCTGTGTGTGCCTTGGCAGCACTTTTTTTTTTTTTTTTTTTAAGGAAAAAGTACACAGTTCAACCTAAAAAAGTACACAGTTCAAGCTCATTCTCTGGTATTATCCTGACCTGATCCTCCCTCTAATCTGTCAGGTTAAGAACCCAAGTCCTTTCTGTTGTCTCCTTTGCCAGGAAAGCTCAAAAGGAAGAGCATGGCGCACAGGCTGGGCCTGCATCTGCGCCCACCTCGGCGGCTGCCCAAGGAAGCCCCTTCCGCTCCATTAATGTCCCTGAGTCCGGTCTCCCCAGTGAAGACTTCACCAACATTTTGCCTTCTCAGACCTATGAAAAAGGTACAGCTCAGAAATCATGGGGAACCAACCGCAGGTCTTTCTCCCTGATGCCCAGGGCTTGAGTAAAAGTGGGAATGGACTCATCAGATGAAAGCAAACTACTGCCATATTGCCCAGCACTTTCCTGGTATCTAGACCATAGAAGGCACCAGATGACCTCAGGGGTCCCAAGAGACTGCCCAGTTTTAAACGTTTTCTCTTTGTGGAAAATACTAAGTTGGCTTCTTCTAAGGACTGTGATTCTGGACCTGTGTTCAAATCAGGAAAAAAATGAAGGGAACAAGACAAAATTTGCTACATCATTATATTCTCAAGAGTGTCCAATGAAGTACTTTTGTACAGAAAAATGAGTGTAGAAATTGCCAGGGTTTTAGTCTTTCACAGACAGTCCTCCAAAGGTAGGCTGGAAGTCTGTGTACGGTTGACCTGGCCACCAGTCACTTCAGGTCTCTCATGATGTGGGTTGCCACTGAGGTGTTGGCCACAGCTGTTATGTCATGTGAAGGCTGCGCTCAGAGGACATGGCATGGTGGTCCCTGTGACACGGGCCTCTCCCACATGGCCTCTGGCTTCCCTCAGGGTATAAAGCTGTAGCTTTTGTAACTGACTCGTTGGAGAAGCAGCTCACCCTTCCTGCCATATTCTACTCCTCAGAAGATAATCACTCACAGGAAGAATCACGGGCTTCAGATGCCTAGGCATGAGGCAAACTGGGAGCCATCTTGGGTGCTGTTTACCACAAATGGCTAACTCTTCTTCTTTTCTTTCTTTCTTTTTCAAGATTTATTTTTAATTATGTTAAATTATGTCTATGTGTCTGTGTGGGCACATGTGTGTAAGGGCAGCAGAGATGTCGGATCCCCTGAGTCTGGAGTTACAGGCAGTTGTAAAATGCCCATTGTGGGTGCTGGGAATTGAACTCAGGTCCTTACAACCAAAAAATTTGAAATGTTGTTTTAAGAAATGAGATAACGCTCCTTTTTCCAGGTTCATTCATTTCATGTGTATGAACATTTTGTGGATGTGTATGTATGTGTGCCACAAGTGTGCCTGGAGAAGCGGGAGATGGATACCCTGGAACTGGAGTTAAGGGGGTTGTGCAGCACAGTATGGGTGCTGAAACCTCGAAGAAGATTTTTAAAAATGCAGTTCTCCTCCCCAGGCCCTCCTTATCCTTCTGAACGTCCGAGAGCTAACCCCTTTCCCGTCCTGGACCAAACCTATTGGATCCTTACAATTGTCCTCTGAAGTAGTGTCACTGCCGGCACCTTTAACAAACTGGCTTTGGCCCCACTGTAAAGCATGAAATTTAAAGTTGGCAAATTTCACATAACCCAGCTAGCCCCAAATAAGTGAGACAATGGTTTTAGTTTTTGTTCAGCATTTTATATACACAGCAACTGACGATACCAATCTAAATTTATCCTCTAAGCTAATCGAACTGCCTCCTAGTCAAAATTCCCCAAGTACTTGCATTTTATGGCTTTCTCTGTTTCAGTTGTTTTCTTGTCCTCTCTCCTGGACCTCACCTCATGACCAAATCCCCTTAGCTCTTTCCCTTGCTAGAAATGGAAGTCCAGCCCTGTCTCTCTGCTGTTCAGTTATAGGCTGATCGGTTTTACTGACAAATCACAGAATAAATAGGGAGCAATGTTTACACAAATGTTTATACAAATTTGAGACAGGAGATTCTTAGAATAAGCATTACAGTGCCACATCCAGACTGCAACCAGATATGAAGGCAAAGGAACCAGCATTCGAACGATACAAGGATAATCTTTACACAGTACACAATAACAGTATGACAACACGCTGCACTGCGCCACCCCCTACTCTGTCTCTCTTATCGCTCATGAGATTATAAAATCCGTGAGTCTGTCCTCTTCTTGGGTCATGTTGGTAGAATGGATGCTGAATAAAGCTTTCTTTTCTCTGCAGCCCAGGAGTCAAGATCTGTTCATGTAGGAGATGGCAATGTGAAGGGAGTGATGGGTCCTGGTAAGTGGTTCTTCTTGGTTTAAGTTCCTATCATGATGTGCATGTATAATGTGTGTGTATGTGTGTGTGTGTGCACATGCTGCTGCGCATGTGTAGAGGTCAGAGGACAGCTGTGTGGAGTCGGTTTTCTCATTCCACCTTCATGGTTTCTGGGAATTGAACTCAGGTTGTTGGTCTTGAAAGACAAACACTGTCCCTGCTGAGCCAATTAACAGTCCGGGCACCCTCCCTACTCTACTTCGCCAGTCCTGAGCCAAGCAGGAGAGGATTTCAGACTTGTTAATCAGTTTCTTGACTCTGACAAATACCTGAGAAAAGCCACTTAAAGAAAGATAAGATTAGTCTAGTTCTGGTGTTAAAGGTTTCAATTCAAGGACAGCTTGCTTCATTGCTGCAGTCATGAGATGAGCAGAACAGCATGATGGGATGCCTGTGACATAAGATGCTGCTTACTCATTGGCATGCAGGAAGCCGAGCAAATAATAGGAAGGAATTGAGGACAAGGTACATGTTACAAGGACCTCACCCCAGTGAACAATTTCTTCCAAATATGCCCTACCGTTCATGGTTTTTATCACCTCCAAATACTCTATTTTTTTTTTTAAAGAACCCATTGTTAGATTGATCTAGCAGTGAGATAGAGGCCTCGTTATCTAGTCACTTCCCTAAAACCCCACTCTGACCGCTGCTTGCATCAAGGACTACGCCTTCAATGAATGACTCTTTGTGAGGACACTTCCTATCCAGATCATAATACCAGACAAGAATAAGCATTGTTTTCACTTACATTCCTATGTATGTTGGAGTATGCTGGAGTAGTGACTCATTTAAATCACGGAGAGAAGAGCGCTGGTACATTTCAAGAATAAATCAGTATTCTTGGTTCTTTCTCATTCCACTTACTAATAAGCTAATGTTTGATGAAGTCTCACAGGGAAATACTCTGTGACACAAATTTTACTTGCATCACATACTTTGTGTTTAATCCAAAATTTATTTAATTGATAATTCACCAGAATTTATGCATCATTTGATCTTCCCTCTATTTTTTTCCTCTTTCCTTTTCTTCTAACTTAACATCCATAGGATAAAGGAACTAAATAACAAAGACCCCACCTTTACCAAGATGTCTCTGGTACCCTTCTCTCTCTTCTTTCTGAGCTTCCTCCTAATGGTGCTGCAGGTGCCTGCTGTGCTTACCTGAAAGCAAGCAGATCCAGGGGGTCAAATGTGTGGCTTTAAATCATACTATGGTAGAAATTTTCTAGTCTGGTCTATTGATTGAATCACTGTCTCATGTAGCCTGGCTGGCCTTGAACTTTCTAGGAAGCTAAGATAGCACTGAACTCCTGATCCTCCTGTTTCTACCTCCCAAATGCTGAAATTACAAGTGTGTTACTACCATGCTGTTTTTGTAAGAAACTTACTTATTTTGTGAAGTCCATGTACAAAAACACATCAGAGGACACATAGACCAGAGGAAGAAAGAGGTGATTGCTTGCAGCTTGGGAAACTTTTAACCCTTCATTGATATATTTAATCTTCTATGGATGAGACACCCATCTAGCATCACCTTAGTCAAGAGTTAGTAACAGACGCTATTTTCTTTTTCAAAAAAGAAAGTTCAGAGGTTGTTGATGACACCATGAGAACATAGCCCACAGAATCAACTAAGCAGGGCTCATAGGGGCTTACAGAGACTGAAGAGACAACCAGGAGCCTGTATGGGTCTGTGCTAGGTCCTCTGCATATGTGTTATGGTTCTGTAGCTTGGTGTTTTGGGATTCCTAACAGTGAAAGTGAGGGGTGTCTCTGACTTTTTTGCTGTTCTTGGGACCATTTTCCTCCTACTGGGTTACCTTGGCCAGCCTTGATATGAGGCTTTGTGCCTAGTCTTAATGTATCTTGTTAGGCCACGTCAGTGCATATTCCTGGGAGTCTGCCGCCTTTTTCTTCTGCCACGGACCAGCCCCTTTGGGTGCCCCATGTCCGCTGGAAAATCAGAGAATTTGGATATCAGGAAGGCACAGATAGGTGAAATGACAGTCAGACCCATACCAGGTGGTATTGGTTTGGATCTTCTGCGCTTTATGGAAGTCAAGCCAACACTTTTGTAGCAATCTTACAAAGAAGCACCTTAAAGTTGACATATCCCCTGGAACATTTACAAAGTTTATATTTTAACTGAAGGTGATCTGGTAAAAGGCAGTGTCTACAAAAAATCTTGGCCTAACAGCCTCTTGAGCAGAGCAAACATAGAACTAGTGACTTGTTTGCCAATTTAGCGAGTAGAGGGCCAGGGGCTTGTTAAACTTGTGGTCTGTTTACGTAGTTTATTGTTAGTTAATTAGGGGTTGTTAATAATCCCCCGAACTAGGTCGGCTAAAGATTTACAACCCCCCTGGAGGTAAGCATTAAGGGGAATTTCTCCTGTTTGGCTTGCTAGGGATTCACAATCTTTCCTTAGAGATAAGATACTTGAGCTAGTCTGTCCTTAAAACTTATAGTATAATACAAAACTCTCTGACCTTTTATGTTTGCCTATCTTCTTTTTGCCTCATCATAAATACCTGTGTTAGGTAATGGTTTTGTAGTAGCTTTACTGCAGTGGGAGTATCCAGAGCATTTATCCTAACAGATCCTGATTAAACATTTTCTTTAGAAAGCCCTAAAACTCTTGTTCTTTTACTACCTACAATGTTTGGTTTTTCCACAAGCAATTCCTGATGCTGAATCTGATTTATTACCTCTCCTAAAATTTTATTTTCCTTCTACTCTTATTTGCTAAAGCTTTTAGTGATCTATTAGAAATGTTTCCTTGAATAGTTAATTGTACTGTTTCAAGAATCATAGAAAAACAGCAAACAAGGAGCTCATCAATTCCAGTCTTGTAACCAAATAAGCATGGGACTTAAAATACATCTTTTGGCTTAGATGGCCATATTAGGGTTCTTGCTAGGGACTTCCAGGAAGCTGATTCCCATAGGAAATGTGTCTTCTCGTCTGTTTGCATAATTTTATGCTTGCATAACACATTTTTATGCTATACAGACGTTTCTGGAGTTAGTGTAGCATTCTCGTCCTCCTCCTCCCTCCTTCTTCTTCTACAGGGAAATAGAGGAGGAAAAATCTGGGGAAGAGGAAAGGTGGGGGTAGGGACTGGGAGTACTGGAGGGAGAGGAATTGGGATGTGAGAGAAGAACAAAAGTTTTTTGTTATTGTTGGTTTTGTTTTGTTTTTTAGAGAAAGTTCTTTCAAGCAGACATTGTTTTGTTTTTCAGGAGTAAACCCAACAACTCCAGAACCAGATGAAAGCCTTAAGCCTTCTCTCTCAGCTGAGATCCAGTCCAAGGGCCACCACACATCTGGGCTGTGGAGACAGCCTAAGGATGGGAAAGAATGGGGCGAGGAATATGTCACAAAAGATCACCCAGATAAACTCAAGGAAGCTGGCCAGGGTAGACACAGCTCCTTGGAAAATGTTTTATGTGAAACCTCTTTAGCTGGTAAGTTCTGAGGGGGTATGTGGATGGAAATATGATAAAACAAGTTGTACAAGAGTTTGGAAGAACCAGAGTCTTGGCAGTGTAGATGGAGGAGACATGACATGGCCTTGTATCTTCTCAGGTTCAAGTCTCTACAGCATACAGAGGCGAAGGGACTCAGCAGAGGTCACATAGCCTGGTGGGACCACCACATCGATGCTGGATATTTACGATATTCTGTATTGTAGTGCTTCAGAAACAAACAAACGTAGGCAAAAGACAAAGCTAAGGTTCTCGGGAATATCTACTTAGTCAATGATATACAATTTGCCATGTGCCAATCATTTGTTAGCAGTCTGTCACCAACATATGAAACATCGTAACAGACTCTTGTCCTTCTTCCTTCCTTCCTTCCTTCCTTTCTTTCCTTTTTTTTCTTACCCTCCTTTCCTTTATATGGTAAGTAAGACCTGACAATAGTATTTTCTACACTTGGGAGGGGAGGAGGTAATTTTTAAAATATTATTTTAAAGCAAATACAGGAAAATTAAATAGAGCCAAAAGCTTTCTAAAATTATTATTAACAAGAAACATCAGCAACTACTTTGAGATATTCTGACAGTTTTGACAGATATTTTGGTACTTGTGTTTTAATTTCCTTTTTGCTGCTATGATAGAAGAACACAACCAAGGCAATATAGAAAAGAAATCATTTAGTTTGGCTCTAGTTTCAGGGGCATAGAGGTCATGGTAGTGGATCAAAGGCATGGCTGAGAGTTCTCATTTTGACCCACAACCATGAGGAAGACAGAGAGAGAATGCTGGAAATCACACAAACCCTTTGAAACATCAAATCTCATCTCCAGAAACACACCTTCTCCAACAAGGCCACACCCCAGTCCTTCTCAAACAGTTTCACCAATTGGGGATCATGTGTTCAAATATATGAGCCTGTGGGCCATTTCATTCAAACCATAACTTGCTTCATATTTTATAAGCAATACTTTGTTGAAGGTTAATTTACATAGAGTAAACTTCACAGAGCTACATTTATACTTAAAAAATGCTTTAACATGTATGTGTAGTGTGAATGTGCAGGTGTGTATCTACAGGAATGTATGCTATTGCGTGAGGGTCGGGGTTGGGTGGCAGTGCTTTAACCACTGAGCAGCCTTGTGGGCCTCAGCTTATGACTTTAGAGAAATGTTTTGTTAATTCTTTGTTACTTTATACACTGCATTTTGATTGTATTTGCCCCCTTTCCTTCCCCTAACTCCTCCCAGATGCACCCCTCTCTCTCTTTAGCCCCTGAAAACTTTGTGTCCTCATTTTGTTTTGTTTTTATAAAACATCCAACTTGTGTTGTACATAAGCTCCAGTGTGTGAAGCTAACCACTGAAGCAATGTGGACCCTCTGCCGGCTGCACCCTTAAGGAGAACTGACTCTCTCTCAGCTTGACTTTTTCCATACAAATATCACCATTAAGATCAACTGTATGGTATTTCTGTTATGCTAGGAATTTCTCTCATGCTTTATTTTAGTCAACATCTATGTAAATGACCTCTGTAAGTACTGTATAGTTTCCTCTGTTCTTGAACTTCATACAAATGGGATAATACTTTCTGTATCCTTTTGTTCCTGTTCTTTCTTCACTATGTGCTTTTGAGATTCATTTATATTGTTGCATATAATTCACTTAGTAGTTCATTTGTTTATATTAACCACACTGAATGTCTTTATCATATTTTTTAAAATTCCATAATCCAGGGCTAGAGAGATAGTTCAGTGGCTAAGAGTGTTTGTCTGCTCTTTCAGAATTTGATTCTAGCACCACACAGCAGCTCACAACCAGTCCTGACATTTTTGTTTTTCTCAATGTAACAAAACCTCTATCATTTATATATACATACATACACACACACACACACATATATGTATATATATATATGTATATATATATATATATATATATATATATATATTTTTTTTTTTTTTTTTTTGGAGACAGATTTTTCTCTGTGTAGCCCTGGCTGTCCTGAAACTTACTCTGTAGACCAGACTGGTCTCGAACTCAGAGATGCACCTGCCTCTGCCTTCTATGTGCCCATCACCTGCCAAGAGTGTCTAAGCTGGCTTCTGATACTCTGGGACCTGAGTGAAGGTGACTCTCATCAGCCCCTCACTCTGCCTTCTACTATGTCTTCCTCTTTGCTCAGCTAGGGATTCCCTCCTGCTGCTTCTCCCATTTCTCATGGGGTGAAATCAGGATGACACCCAGTCTGCAAGTGCCATCTGGAGGCTCCTGCAGTTCATTCGGATTTACCTCGCTTGCTTCTGGGTGGCCTGTGTCTCCAGTCCTTCAGCCTCTATGGCATCTTAGTGGGTTGTCTGTCTGCAGACACACAATTTTACGCCCTTTTCTTTGCTAGGTGAATCTCATGCCTCCATTCTGTTTTTTCTCTTTCCCAAATATGACTGTCTGCCTTTCCTTTCTTCCTTCCTTCCTCCCTCCCTCCCTCCTTCCCTCCCCCCTTCCTTCCTTTCTTCTTTCTTTCCTTCTTCCTCCCTGCCTTTTTTTCTTTCCTTTTCCTTCCTTCTTTTTTTAAAATTCTATTTTTCTTTCCTCCCTCCTACTACTCCCTCTCTTCACTTTCTTTTTTCTTTTTAGTCTTAAGGGTGTCAGGTAGGCCTTGCACTGGTTAAGGGGCAGAAGATGACTTTGAATTTTTGAGCCTCCTGCCTTCAACTCCCTAACAACTGTGTACCACCAAACTTGGCTTATCTGGTGCTGGGACTAAGGCCTAGGCTTTCTTGCATGCTAGGGACACACAATTGAAATTTTCCATGTGTTTTTATTGCTTTCTTGCCTAGCTTAGTGTTTGGGAAGGAGCTGACTAACAAAAATACTCTCTTCTGTTTGTTTTAAAGCAAAAAGGCAAACTGTGGCTCTAGAGCTGCTTGAATCTGAGCGGAAATATGTCATTAACATCTCTCTGATCCTGAAGATAAAGGCAACCTTCCAGGGCTCAGATGGAAAGAGGAATTCCAAGGAGAGAAGGTACCAAGTGCTCATTGCCTTTGCTTTTCAGATTGACTAGGATTTAAGGTAAGTCCTTCACCGCTTCCACTTGGGAATTCTGGGGCCCACAGAGTTCCAGATACAGGCTTTGAAGAGAGACTAGGCAGTTATGGCAAGTCTCAAAAATAGACTCCCAGCAGGTAGAAAGTCTGGGGCCTTTAGTCTGTGACATGTCTGTTCAGAATTTAAAGTGAGGAACTGAGTGTTCTCAGTGATGGCAGACATCACAGAAGTCCCAAGAAACAGATGTGGCAGAGTTCTGAGTACTAAGGTTGATAGAATCATTGCTCAGGTGATCCTGTAGCCAGGTACCATGGAAGCAGGTCCACCTAGCTGCGTGTGGCACAGTGCTTCCAGAATACAGCCCCAACGTCACAAGTACCTACTTAAAGTCTTTACTCCCTCAGATGGGAGAAAATAGGAAAGAGAAAACTAAGGCTTGGAGGAGAGGACTAATGTAATAAAGATGAGCTAGTTCAGAACGAAGCAAGGAGAAAACAATCCTGATGAGTGGGAAGGCTGGACGATGTGGCATTATTACCTTAAGTATTTATTCCGCGAGGTGAGAAACGCTGGCGGTTAGTCAGCTATGAATCAACCCATTTTCCTGCTCATCAAGGCTTCTCCCATTTTACCTGACTTTACAGCCATTCAATATCTCCTCCTACCCAAACACCCAAACACTCACCCCTGTGTACATGACTGAGGTGAGGAACAACTCACAAATGTCGTGACTGTTGCTAAGGATTCTTTTACTACAAAATGGTGGCAAACAAAATATAAAGAACAGAAGGATGACATAACATGGTAAATCTTTGACTTAAAACGCAGGCTCTGGATTCTTTCTCCAGTTTCCCACAGAGACCTAGGTTTTCTCTGTTCCTTCCTTCCCCATCTAGCTGCTTGATTGCCCACCCAGAGAGACCCCCCACTACAGCCTGGCTTACTCTCCCACCTCCTCCTCTGGGGCTGTGGGAAGGCTCTGAACTCTAGCTTTTCTGTTTCACCAAGCTCCTGTTCAGTTTACGTGACTCAAATGGAAAGGGAATCTACCTTTTGGTGTGGCTTTAATTCTGTTCCTAAGGTCTCTTTCTAGTTTCCATAAATCTGGGGTCTTGGATAAAAGTGGGAAAGAACCATGTACCGTGGAGCACAGTCCTGGGTCCTATGTGCCACACTTGATCTGGAACTGCATGACCTCATCAGCAGTGGGGGACAGAGCTTGGGGCAGAGCGCTCAGGGGGCTCTGGGCACTATCTCCAAACTGGAAAAGCAATCATCGGAACCCTATGGTGTCTCCATCTCAGAAGAAGACACTAAGGGCCAGCCACATAGGTAATCCTTACTACATCGTGTTCATGACGATACTGTTCTTGTTGGTTGTCAAGGCAACCCTCCCTCTGCTTTTCCTCAATCAAGCAGCTTTACAAAGCTTCAATCAGAGTAGTGTTACTAAAAGTGCAGTGTCTTGTTCTAGGTCTGGCAGGGTTGTCTTCTCTAGTCGACGTTTGGGCTTTCATCATCCTCTTTCACTCACTGTGTATCTTCTTTTTTTCAATAAGCTTTTCTGAAAACCTGATGCACTTTAAATAGATCTATTGGCAGTTTTTTTCCCAAGAGAATTTGTTTGATGACTTCTCTTGTCACGAACCGCAAGGCGTCAGCACTTTCTACCCCAGGATGAAGATGGAGGCGACTGACTCTCAAACCTGACATTGCCACATCTTCTCAGACCTGTAAAACACAGGTCTGAACAACTGAATTGCCCAAGGGAGTCCTCAGTCATTTTAGGGCAGCCCTGTGCATTCTGAAGGCACTGGGAGCACTGGGCACCTGCGGCCAGAGGAAGCAGGGGTGAAATCTCTGGGTCACGCGTGAGGCTCTCACAGAAGCTAGTGTTCTGGGCTTATTTGACTCATTTAAGACTGAGCAATCTGAGTACACCTGAGGGAAGGATTGCTGTTTCACCTGATGGACAAGACCCAGAACCACATCTTTAGATGATCTCGGGGCTACTGATTGCACATGCTGACTTCCAAACCCATCTGGTATGACTGTAAAAGCCAAGCATTATTTTGGTCCAATGCTGAACTGACAAGAACAACTTAACTGATTTGAAACTGTAACTGGATTTTCCTTGATGACTTTTATTTTGTTTTTAATCACCATTTAAATACTATATTGATGAGAGGAGAGATAACTTTTAAGACTATAGAAACTATCTCTATTGCCATAAAGATGAGAACCCTTGAATATTGTGTCTGGGAGTCCGAAACTCCTACAAAGTAGGACGGCTGGTGAGAGGTGGCTATACGCCCTGCCTTCTTTCTCCCTCTGTTCTCCTGGCTCAATTCCTTTACACTCTTCCTTGACTTCAGATAATAACTTTGTTATTTTTTTTCAAAAGCGTAAAAGCCTGTTTGTTACATTTTGGCGCAGAACACACTGTAGGTCGTTACCCATCACGAAGCATGTGTTTCCACCATTGTTGCCAGAGTTAGCCATGTCTAACTCTACCCTGAAACCTCAGTTATTCAGTGACAGTCCAAAAGGAGGTTGCTGGTACCAGCTCTCCAGCTTGCCAGGCACGCTGGTTACTATTCTAGAAAGAGGAAAAAAAGGGACAAAGGAGGAAAAGAGGAGGGATAATCCAGAATATATCCCATAATTCCTATGGACAACACATCCCAAAGTGATGCCTGAGCCTGGCACAGCAACATCCTTCAGCCATTCATCATCTCACCGTGACTGTTGCCAGGTGTCCTCTGCAGCCCCGGGTCGGGGAGAAGTCTCTGCATCTGTATCTGCTGATGGAGCTTTGCTCTTTTAGTGTGATCAGTGGTGCTTTCTTCAAGGTGCCTGTGTCCCCCTAGCCTGCCTTCTCCTCTGGGTTCCTCACTGGTCTTCCAAAACCACTTTGCTATGAGTAAGAACACAGACCAAGGGGCCTCACTATTTGCCTTAGCTTGTGCGTGCCAGCACTCATGGACCAGAGAGCTAAAACGGATGATGTCAGTGACAGATTTCCTTGTGTTTTTTATAAGAGAGCTCAGTACCCTATCTGGTGTTTGTCTTCTCTGGGGAAGTCTTTGCTCTGTGGAAGTCTTTGCTTTGCTTAGAAATGGGAGTTGGGGTTGCTGGGGGGAACCAAAGCAGACCAAAACCCTCCTCTTAATCTGACAGCCTGTCTAATGCAGAGAGATGTCTGCTTGTGGCCAGATCATCTCGAGGGTCCACAAATGTATGTACATCCTACCTTCGGGAAATTTTTAATTAAACTCAGCTCTCAGAGACAAGCTGGCCATTACATCTGTGTTAACTGTGTTGTGTTGAAAGCACAGGGAAATCTCCTTGGAATTTCCATGAGCCATCAAATTAGAGCTCGGGTCCTTGCTGTTGGGCAGCAATTCTATTGTCTTCCGCCTTTTCTTGTCTCGTTCCTGTCAGCCCCTGCTTATACCACCCTCCTCTGCTCTGCCTCCCTCTCCCCTTAGATGCTTCTTTCTCTCTCTCTTCTCCACTCCAGCTTTCTCTGACTTCCCACTTCTTCATTTCCTCTGGGGTTCAAAGTGGGGCACACAAACAGGTGGAGGAGAGAAGTTTGGAGTAGGAGAGGCTCTCTGAAACCAAGCAGTGCTGCTGATCAGCCCTAGTCTAGCATCAGCAGAGAGCCAGTCAACAGACCATCTTTGCCCAGCATACTTTTTGGAGCTTAAAGAAAAAGATGCACAAGCTCCTTCATCGCCTTAACTCCCTGAAGTCCTGTCTGCCAGTATTTACCAAACCTTCCTGCTCAACTGAGCCTCATTCTTCTAGCCAGTGGCTAAAAGTAGATCATTTGGGTATCAATCATCTTGGAATCCAAAACACTGAAAAAGATTCCTTTTAGAATTTCTGCTGAGGGTGGCATAAATGAAACTGTCCCAGGTTATATTTTAAATGATCATTCATGTGATATGTTCTCTATTGTTTGGTCAATCACATTTGCATAAGGGGCCCTCGGTAAAGGGACCTTATCTATTGCCTGAGGATGTCTGCTTTGCTGAAAAGAAATGTAAAATCCTAAATACAGACCAGGGAAAATGTTTTGGGTGATTGAAAATAGGGCCTTCTCTTGTTCTCCTGGCTTGTGTGATTCCTCCTTTGCTCTGTTCCAAGCCTCTTTCCTGGCTCTTTGCGCTACCTTGTCCAGCAGCACTTGGATTTGCTTCATGCACTGCAGGAGAGGGTCCTGAAATGGCCACGCCAAGGAGTCCTTGGAGATTTATTCCTGAAGTTGACAAATGATGAGGTAAGATGTCTCCCCCTCTATATACGTTGAGTAGATTTGTGTCTCACTCATCTGAGTCTCCTAATGGAGAACCAAGAATCAGCAAGTTTCAGGGGCAGAAGAAGCCCTGATGCCTAGTGTAACCAGTGCATGCCACAGTCAATGGGGCAGGTACATAGAGATTCAGGGGTCCTGCGGAGATCACCCAGCTTGTTAGGTGGTTGGTTATCCACGACCAGAACCCTGTGCTGTCGTCTACCTTCTGATTCATGACTTTGTAGTATACTATTATGGCCTCCCCTGATCATGTATGTATACGTGTATATGGATTTATATGTATATGAGTTTATAGAAACACAAGTATATATATATTATACTTGTATATATGATACATAAATGCCCAAGCATGTATATAACCATATATAGATATAAAATAAGCCTGAGGAGTAGTATATATATATTTTTTTTTTCACTCTTTATAGATTTTAAAGTATATGGTAAGTGACTGTTTGTCTTGGATGCTGGTTTCAATTCTTTAGAATGGGGCTGAATTTTGAATTCTCTTTAGTAGTACTCTGAAAACATATCCAGACCAGAAGCTGAAATCCAAATGTCCCCAGGACAGATAGTGGCACTGTTGATACAACAAGTTGAGTGTGAAACAATTTGTGTGTGGTGGAGTCTGGCTGAAGTAGACAACATTTGTTTAGATTCAAAAGATAGCTACTCAGATTTATCCAGTTTCTGTTGAGGGAAGAAGGGAAGAAGTGTTGTGTGAGGCAACTAAAGTAAGTCAGTTTTTGCCTACATCATCATCAACCTTTCTTGACAACAGGTTAACACAAATGTACAGAATATTGACTTATGTAGAAGATGGCAGATATAATGCCATGTCTCTAATATCACCAGCACTTGTAATCAGTATGCTTTTTAGAGCAAGGAACAACCTTGGAGGCTACGAATTGTTTTCTTGAGAGGAGACTGCATTGGTGAACATGCATTAATTAAAACAGGCAGTTAGCTGGAAACACTGAGGGCTGCTCATCCAGGGGTATGAAGTGGGTTGCTCAAGTTTCTTATTTAGATAGAGATGATTACCATGAAAGGAATTATATAAACCAAAAATTATATAAAAAAAGAAAAAAGGTGTGTGCTGCCACACGCCTTTAACCCCAGCATTCAGGAGGCAGAGGCACGTGGATCTCTGAGTTCAAGGACAGCCTGGTTCCAGAGTGAGTTCCAGGATAGTCAGGACCACAAAGAGAAACCCTGTCTCAAAAAAAAAAGTGTTTTTTAATCATTTAATAACTTAAAACATGACCCTCAGTATTTTATTATTCTCTTGTTATGAAGGTAGAACTGCTGAGTTGTGGTACCCACATTGTGGTAATGTTTATCTTAAGACCAAAGTTATTTTTTTAATAGACATAGTCTCATGGATCACTGGCTGTACTTGAACTTGCTACGTAGTTGAAGATGACCTTGAACTCCTGGTGCTCTTGCCTCTTTCTTTCAAGTGCTAAGATTATAAATATGTTCTTCCATGCACATCTACATGTCAAGGAAACAAACAAAAAACTCTGTAAGAAGATAAGGGGCTGGGGAGATGGCTCAGAGGTGAAGAGCACTGGCTTTTGCAGAGGATTGGGGTTTGATTATGATAACCCACATGCTGGCTCACAACCACCTGTAACTCCGCTTTCTTGATATCTGATAACCTTTTGGCTTCTGGGTACACTGGGCACTTATATGTGGCACATATATACATGTAAGCAAACCCTCAACACACATGAAATAAAAATAAATCCTTATAAAAAGATGAATACCCCCCTAAAAGCAAATAAAGGACATAGTTAATAAATTATTAAAATATTCTTTGAATTCTGCTCCTTTCTTAGGTTCGTTGCACTATAAAAATGTTGTCATTCCTATTTTCAGGTTCTTACCATGCATTTTTGTGTTTGTTTTAAAGAATAATTTCTTGGATTATTACGTTGCCTACCTGAGGGATTTGCCTGAATGCATCTCATTGGTTCATGTTGTGGTTCTGAAGGAGGTGAGTTAACTCTATGCACGTGCTGACCCTCTCAGCAGGACAGCATGTGCCTGGGAGCCCGTCTTCCAGGCTGAAGAATGCCAGGAACCTGTCACTGATGCCTGTCTCCTGGGTTAAAGGAGTCTGTTTAGGGATTAGAGCTATTGCTCTGGTCCAGGTGTTGCTTCAATGTCCCCCGACCCATCACACTGAGTGTTCCAGAGGTCTTCGGCTTGTGGCTTATGTGCTGTGTGGGTTGTTTTCTGGCTAAGAAAATGACTTTCAGTACTGGATTCAAATCATTCCTTGTCAAGCTAGGAGCCCCTGAGTGGCTCAGTCGCTCCTTTAAGCATGGCCACTCCAGTGATACGTTAGGCGTTTGGTCTACACACCTACATGTACATTGCGTTATTTTGAGTCAGTGGGAAAACAGAGATGAGAGCCCCAAAAGCGGAGCGCAGTCAGATCTCGCAGGAGGTGAGAGCTACATCTTTCTGCTTCACCTCCCTGAGTCCTCCCATCCAAAAACGGCTCTCACATGCTGCTAGCATTTAATGAATGTCTGGACAAAGGAAGAGAAGGGAAGGTACAGAGGGGGAGTCCATTGTGTTTTCCGCTTCTAGGCTTACTGACCAGTTTCTAATCACTTTCCTGCCCCCACTCTTGAGAGGCTCTGTTTACTCTTAGAGTCTATCAGTAGATGACTTGCTGGAAATCTTAATGTATTCATTTAACTCAAGTACAGCTTACCAAGCAACTACTTCTGTCTAGCACCGAGTGTAGACGGGTTGGGGAAGGAAGGGATAGTTTGGAAACTTGGATCAAGTCAATGGACGTATATGATGTGTTCCCTGCTGGGGAAGAGTTGTCCCTTTGGGCATGACCCTGAATGTGTGACATCTCGAAATCAATGCCTCATGACGGCCTCTGGAAAGAAAGGGCTTTGGAAACAAGCATTCTGGTGGGCAGAATCTCTGGTGTTCTATTTGGAGAGCTGACAGGATACTGAAGAGTGACTCCACCTTTCTTTCCTGCAGGGTGATGAAGAGATTAAATCTGATATCTACACCCTCTTTTTCCACATAGTGCAGCGCATCCCCGAATATCTGATACATCTGCAGGTGAGCCTGGCCGGACAAGCCAACAGACCCTACACTGAACTATTATTCTGGGCCTCCAGTTAGAAGTCTTGTAAGGGCTCAAGGACACCTTAGTATTTCTAAGAAGTATTCACACGCCTTAGGTTGTCATGGTTACACCATACCGCACCACATCACACTACACCACAGCACACTGCACCACACCCTGAAGAATTAGCTGAGAAACTACTCTTGATTTATGATACCTGTCTTTGACGTCTACTTACCAGCAATCTCCACTTCTGGGGGCCCAGAATCTTTTATAAACATTTTTGATAGCATCTAAGTAGCTAACCCAGTCCCCTCTCCTTTGGTTCTACAACCATTTAAATGTTACCTCTGGCCTCTTGATTTCTGCTTCACTTGCCCACTAAACTACTATCTCAATGACTGCAACTTGGCTTGGGTCCAGGGTTCTATCATGCAGCGCTCATACTGTATGTTGCAGAAGAGCTGCAAGGAGCAGATGAATGAACAAAATCTTAAGGTAGTTTTCCTGTGGAGCATATAGGCCTGTAGAGGAAGCAGAGGTAAGAGTCCAACAATCTTTCTTCCTCCTGCTACCCACTTGCTCTGGCTTAAGGGCTGACTTAAGTAATTCAGCAGAAACATCTTAGAAATGCTTGTGATTAGCCTCAGTCAGAAACAGCCCAGAATCAATATTGAGATTTTTAGCTGGATATGGCTTTAGGTTCTAAGATGATTTCCTCACAATAATTATCTGATGGGTCCTGTCAACAGTTTCAGGAAACGGGTATTATTTTTACTGTTTTTCATAAAGACCTGGAGGACCAAAGAAGTCCCAGTACTATGTTCAAAATAACACGCCTAATAGGCAAAAACCTTGGGCTGAAGGCCAGGCCTTGCAAACATTAGGTAAACAGGCCTGCTGCTATCTAGTTTGCATTCACTCCTGCTGCTATCACTTATTAGACGTGCTACCTACAGGAGACTGTTGAACTTGGTGTCTCAGTTTCCTTACTTATTGTACAGAGTAGTTACTGTGCCCGTCTAACTGGCTTGTGATAGAAACAAAATAAGATAATGAATATAGAAGAGTTAGCTCCTGGAAATAGGAAGTATTCAACAATAAAAAAATATAGTCAATAAATGTTAGCTTTTGCAATCTGAGTCACATTAATATTCCACTGTAGCATAGAAGGTCTCTTATTCCATTTTGTACTACTATAACAAAATATCTGAGGCTGGGTATCTTATTTTAAAGGAAAGAGGTTTATTTTGGTTCACAGTTTTGGGGGCCCGAAAGCAGGGTGCTGGTATTGGTTTCTGGTGACCCCCCTCATGGTAAACATAGTGGTAGCATAGGTAACAATGACAGGTCACTCAGTGTGAAAGAGGAAGTAAAGGGATAGTGCCTGGGCTCGCTTTCCTGTAACTATTTTTTTTTCTTGTAAGAACTGCCACTCTAAAAAAAATCAGCACCGATTCCTTCATGAGGATGGTGTTGTATTATGCCATTACTATTTACTATTGTTATATCTTTTAGTGAAGCTGCAGTTAATCCTAAACAGCTTTTTAACCAAATCACCACACAGAGACTAGGATTTATTTCATTAACGTAGAACACAATGCTGGGCAATAGTTACTCCATCCTAAACCTTCAAGCCCACATAGTTCCTACCATTCAGATTAACCCATTACACTTGCTTTTAGTGATATCTTAGGTCCGGTTCATTTCTCCATGTCATTCCAAGGCCTCTCCTCCAGCCTCTGCTCTCCCAGCTTCTGCTCCTGCAGCTTCTCCTCCTCCTCTCCTCCCACTCCTTCCTCTCGTCCTCTTCCCTCTTCTCCTCCCACTCTGAACCAGGATGTCCCACACTGTCCTCTCCATTGCTCAACATTGGGGCTGATTGTTTTAATTGACATTTTAGAGAACAAATGGTGGCATGTTTACACAAACTTGAGACAGGTAATGCTTAGATTAAGTATCACAGTGCAATGTTGTGATTGAAGCCAGATACTGGGAAGAGAAATCAATATTTGAATGAACAAGGGTAAGATGTATACATTCCAAAAGAGCATTATAGCAACAGGATGGTCAGCATCTAATCACTAATCCCACCTCTTAAAGGTCCCACCATCTTTCAAAATATCATTATGCTGTAGATTAAGCTTCCAGAACCTTTGGAACATAAACTATATCCAAACCATAGCATCAGGTAATGTAATAGGAGGGCCCACCACCCACCCCTACCCATTCCACAAGCTCACTCTTATTCTTATTATTGGTCAGACTCCTGTAAGTATTGCTTATAGGTAATAACTGTTAGAATATCTTTATTACTTCATACATTGTAATTTTGGGTCTTCCTAACTTTTCAAGATGGAATTACATTAGGTCACATTCAAGTCAGATAGAACAGAATGACATTCCTTTGATGTGGTGGACAGAGCAGTAGGTTTGAGCTTTCAGATGATTAGATAAATGGAGCATGTATTTGAGTTAGCTGTTTTGATCACAGAACACAGAACTCACAGTAGCTCAAAGTGAGAAGAGAAGAGACAAGGCAACCTTTCAGCCTAATTGTGCAGCACTGCTTCCTTTTCCTTCCATCCAGAATGTTCTGAAGTTTACAGAGCAGGAGCACCCTGACTACTATCTCCTCCTCGTGTGTGTTCAGCGCCTCCGAGTGTTTATCTCTCATTATACCCTGCTGTTTCAGTGCAATGAAGATTTGCTTATTCAGAAACGAAAGAAGCTCAAAAAGTAAGGTTGTGACGGTGCAGCACCTGACAAAGGTTCTGAGAAGAGGGGACAGACCATCCCTGGTGTTGAGTGGCTGGAGTGGGGTAAACAGAGCTAAAAGCAGAGGGAGGGAAGGGGGAGAGGCAATAGGCTTGCCCCAGGAGGGCGACATCTATGGGCTGGTGGAAATAACCTTAGAAGAAAAGGGCTTGGACTCTGTTGTCCTGTCTTAAGTTGTTTGCCCTATGTTGGCAGGTTCAAGATAGCAACTTAAAGGTCTGAATATAGTTTCCTTAATTAATGTAGTAAACATTTATTGACCATCTGTGGTGTGTGAGATACTGCTCTACCCAGTGACTATACCACAATGACCTGGAGAGCCATAAACCTGACAGATGCAGCTTACTCTTTAGAGCTTGACAATGAAGAATGAGCTAGGTGTTAATGAGCGGTAAGGATAAAAGTGTTGGGGCTGTATGTGTCTGAGCAGATTTCACCATATGAAGAAACAAAGTTTGAGTAGGCACCATCTGGGCCTCAGGGGGAATAGAAGCAACCCATAGCAGAAGCATCCCAGTCCACCTGGAGAACATCACTTCCCTAGGGTTTCCAACTAGAAAGACAGCAATCTCTTAACCCAGTGCTCCCCGATAGTGTCTCTCAGTACTACCTTGTATCTCCATGCTTTTCCCCGCCAAATTCCAGCTGTTATGTAAGCAATATGGCTTATCAAGGGCCCTGGGGAAAGAGAGCCCTTCACAGAAAGCTTCATCTGAGAGACAAATAAAATTAAAGCATTATCTCGCTGTTCCACTGTGCAACCTGAGATTTGTTATTTCCACCCTGTTAGGTCATCCATGGCCAAGCTGTATAAAGGGCTGGCTTCCCAGTGTGCCAATGCTGGCCAAGATGTATCCCCCACTGCAGGCCCGGAGGCTGTCCGAGACAGTGGGATTCACTCAGAAGAAATCCTCCAACCCTATCCTTCTGCTCCCAGTTCCGCCCCTGCTGTCACGTAAGCATCTGTTGCTTTAGAAACCCTAACAGTATTGTCTCTGAGGCCCAGGCAATTTGTGTAGGTTAGCAGGCTGGCCTGGACTGGAAATGTTCTACAGAAGTCTACCTTCTCACTTGCTCCATCATTTCCATGTTAACAGCCAAGCAGTTGAGCTAATGCTTGATCCCAGAGAAAGGCATGAAGAGGCAGATTTAGAAAGTGCTCATGAGCACTGTCTGTTCTTCCAGGGGACCTGACTTTAACTCTCAGCAACCACATGGTGGCTCACAACTATCTGTAATGTGATCTTGAGCCCTCTTCTGGCCTGCAGGTGTATATGCAGATAGAGCACTCATATACGTAAAATAAAGTGCTTGGCAGTGGTACACACCTTTAATCCCAGCACTCAGGAGGCAGAGGCAGGGGGATCTCTGTGAGTTCAAAGCCAGCCTGGACTACAGAGTGAGTCCCAGGACAGCCACAGCTAGTAACAGAGACCTTGTCTCAGAAAAAAAAAAATGCCAACAGGTAGAAAGCAGAAATTCACTTTGTGCATCACTTTAACTCTTGAAGCAGTATGAACTATGTTCATCTTCCTTTAAGTACAACAAATAGAGGGGAAAGGTCTACACTGTGCCCAGGCCAAACTATGGCTGTTATTACACTGTGTAGAAAAATAAAATCATCAGTCTTCAAAAATGGGTATTGATGTAAAATCAGTTCATTTTTTCACCTCTGTAAATCTGAGTTCCAAGTTTCATTTTAAGATCTCTGTCTTGCAATCCCTTTAAGTATTCACATATACATCCATATACACTTAGTATTCACATATACATCCATGTGAAATAGAATAACCATTTTGGTCAGTGTACAGTAGTTTGTCCAGTAGGTAAGCAAAAACATTATTTGATTTGTGTCCTATACTCCCCACCCCCAGACAGAGTTTCTCTGTGTAACCTTGGCTGACCTGGACTAGGCTGGCCTCAAGCTCACAGAGATCTGTCTGCTTCTGCCTCCCTGAGTGCTGGGATTACAGGTGTGCACCATCATGCCTGGCTTACAGGTTTAAAACTGTGTAAAACTTGCTATGTGCTCCCAGATAACAAAACGGCAGCACTGGGCAAATTCTGATAGCGTTTACATCACATTAATGTCTTGTGGGTCACTTGAGATGACCATCAAGATACCTTTCAGCCACTCAACTTTTAAAACGTTTATTATACAAAGGTAGATTTTACACACGAGTTTATCCTCCGTATCTACATCGAGTTCAACAGTTTATTCAGCATCACAATTGTTTATGTGCAAAGACCTGGGAGTTGTATCAAGTTCATTTTCCGCTATTGTGTATGACTCTGCCACGGCAAGAAAGGAAATTGAAAAGGGATGCCTTGGAACAGCGTCTCGTGGCAGGGAAGCTCGGAGCTTCCCCCACGCAGTGTTGACAGCATTCGTCTGCTGGCCCTGTGATGTCTCAGTGACTGAGCTTGAAGCCAAGGCAGATGACTTTCGTGGCCGCTGTTTCCAGTCTTCAGGCAGGCCTAGAGATTCTTGAGAAAGCTCCCTAGTCAGTGTGAGGAGAGGAGGGTAAGAGCTCACAGCACTATTTGATCGTTCCTCTTGTACTGTTCGCCTCTTTAAAGCCACTTGATGCCTTCAGCGAAGAAAGGCCAACAGCAGCAGAGCCTCATGGAGAGCATGCAGCCCGGCAAGCCGGGGGACTGGGAGATGGAGGGCAGAAAGCACGAGCGGCCGGAGGGCCTGCTGGCGCCGGCGCAGTTCTGCGCGGCCGAGCAGGACGTGAAGGCGCTCGCCGGACCGCTGCAGGCCATCCCGGAGATGGACTTCGAGCCGTCCCCCGCCGAGCCGCTGGGCAACGTGGAGCGCTCGCTGCGCGGCCCGCCCGAGCTCCTGCCCGACGCGCGGGGCTTCGTGCCCGCCGGCTACGAGGAGTTCGAGTACGGGGGCGAGCTCTTCGCGCTGCCCGCGCCCTACGACGAGGAGCCCTTCCAGGCGCCGGCGCTCTTCGACAACTGCTCGCCCGCCTCCTCCGAGTCCAGCCTGGACATCTGCTTCCTGCGGCCCGTCAGCTTCGCCATGGAGGCCGAGCGGCCCGAGCACGCGCTGCAGCCGCTGCCCAAGAGCGCCACGTCGCCGGCAAGCAGCAGCGGCGCCTACAAGCTGGAGGCGGCGGCGGCAGCGCAGGCGCAGGCGCAGGCGCACGGCAAGGCCAAGCCGCTGAGCCGCTCCCTCAAGGAGTTCCCGCGCACGCCGCCCGCCGAGGGCGTGGCCCCGCGCCTCTACAGCACGCGCAGCAGCAGCGGCGGCCGCGCGCCGCTCAAGGTCGAGCGCGCCGCCGCGCCGCACGGGCCCGCCGCCGCCGCCGCCGCCTCCCGCGGGGCGCCGCGGACCTTCTTCCCCCAACAGAGGTCCCAAAGCGAAAAACAGACCTATTTGGAAGTAAGGAGGGTAAAGTAAAATCGAGCCGACGCCCGCCTCGGCGCCCCGGGCCTCCCCCTCAGGGCCAGCCCCCGGTTCCCGTGGCGGGGAGGGCGGGCGGAGGCGGAGCCGGCACGCGCGTGCCTGCAGGCTCCGGCCGAGGTGGCCTTCGAAGGCGAGTGGCAGGGCGGGTACCACACCAGGAGCACGAAGGCAGAGAGGGCGAGCAGAGGCCCAGACGCACACGAAGAGCGCGAATTCATGAGCGAACCGGTTAATGGTGGATTAATTTCCTCCTGCGGCCCTGCCTGGTCTCAATGCGCAAAAAAATAGCGCTGTGTGCCAGCCACTTCCAGTATCTTTCTTTGGCGTCTAGGGAGGCTGCACGTCGGCCCGTCTCAGTGTAGGCTTCGAAGCTGACTGCAAAGCGAATTCGTTTTCGCTTGCTTTCCTCGAAAAGGCTGTATTGACTCGAATGCACCTTTAGCTTCGATGAATGTTGAGGCATTTTGATGTCTGTCCTTGGTGTCTCCAAGCCTTGGTTTATTTAAAAGTATGTTGCAGTACTAACCACGAAGAGGCAAGTTCGTGGGCAGACATACACATTTTCAGTGTGACAGAAACAATCTGTATTAACACTGTAGCGCCCGCCCGTGCCACCACCCTTCCAATCCACGCATTATCAAGAGAGTGTGTCAGGCTGATGGTTACAGACTCAATTTCCAGCCAACACGGTGCCTGTGTACCAGGCTTTCTGTGCTGATTGCTGAAGCTTCAGAAATCAACAGTCCGCAGCGTCCCACAGGACTGCTGGCTTAGCGCACGGAATTACGGTCAACTCGGGGCGTACAGGAGGGATACCTAAAACCCCTTGGCATGATGACGTTAGAGAATGCCTTCTAGGCAGCACACCGAATATCTCGATTAGATTTTAAAAGTTTTTAGAAGCTACTTGGGGTTAGGGTTAGCGGAGCTTTAATAAAAAGACTTGGGCATAGTGGATAAGGGGGTTACTTTGGTGAGTTGGGAAAGGTGGAAAGAAAACCAGAGAAACAGGAGGGGAATGCATCAAGGCAAGCCCTGGGGTTTGCTGCCTACCTGAGTTCCAGCAGGGGCAAAGAACACCTGATATTGTGGTCTAGCAAAAGCTGCTGACATTCTTCAGGATTCTGAGATTTTTTTTTTCTTCTGCCTCCAAGACTTAAAAAGTTTTATCTGCCAAAATTTCTGAGACAAATCAATCGTAGGTAACCTTGAAAGTTCATTAAGAAGAGGAAGGAAATTAAGAATAGAAGGAAATTAATAGTTCCAGTTCAACCTGAGAGAGGCAGAGGTATACATCAAAATATTCAAGTAGTGTGGCTGTGCTCTAAAGAACACTATTTTACATGTTCATAAAAATGTGAGGTTTTTGGCCTAACTCATGAAATGTTTGAAAATTGGAACAATTGCCAAGGAAAAAACTTAGGAAATTATTATTTGAAAGAAATCTTGTATCTGAGAAGCAAACAGTAAGTAAGATATTTGTGGCCACTTACTGGATATACCTCTAAGCAATGACAACAACCAGCATTTCCTAACATGGGAAGGTGAGTCAAGTCAGGTAAAGAGGAGACACCAAGGAAGAACCGTGAAGAGTTTAGGGAGAAAGGGCTGCATGAGGATATACATGCTTGGGCATGTGTATGTAACACAAGCATGCCTGTGTGTGTCTGTGTTTAAGGTGGGGATAGCACTGGGACTTCAGATGCAAAAGAGAAACCTGTCAAACTATCTTTAAAGGAGTCAGTTTTCAGCTCTTGGAGTGAGCAAAGCCATTCGCTTCTTCAGATCTACTTTATACCCTCCCCCTGTGACCAGAAGAGCCTCCTAAAGCCAGTTCTTGATGTGTTTTCTGAGAGTCAAGAGAGAAGGCAGCATGTTTTAGTACAAGAGCTTCGATTGGGCAGAAGAAACCCTAGGCTCTAACAGGTTCTGCTGTCAAATGGCTGCCTGCTTTTGGACAGTTCACATGGCATCTCTGTGCTTCCAGTTTTCTTATCTCCAAAAATAAGATACTTAGGGGGCTGGAGCGATGGCTGCTCTTCCAGAGGTCCCAGGTTCAATTCCCAGCACCCACATGGGAGCTCACAACTGTTTATTACTCCAGTTCCAGGGGATCCGACATCCCCTTCTGGTCTCTGGCATTAGGCATGTACATGGTGCCAGACTTACATGGCAGAACATCAATACAGATAACAAAATAAGTTTATGTAAAGAAGAAAACATTTAGTGGACAGCAGGATGGCTCAGCAGGTACAGGTACTAACCGAAGGCCTGACTTTGGCTCAGATTCCAATTCCACAAATGGCAGGAGAGAACTAACTACTCAAGAGTTTTCCCTGACTTCCTCAAAGATTGCCTGCCACCTATGTGCTGAACTCACACACACAATCAAAAACTAGTAAAATTTGGGCCAGTGAGATGTCTCCGCAGATAAAAGCACTTGCCACTATGCTTGAGGACTTATCTTTTGACCCTGAGAACCTACATGGTGGAAGGAGAACTGATTCTTGAAAGTATCTTCTGATTTCCACATGTGCCCAAATAACAAATGTGATCATAATTTTACAAATGTCTATATCTACCTCACAGGGCTATGAAGATGGGCTCAAATAAGATTGTTTGAGAGTACATTTTGTAAAGTATGAAATGCAGGGCTGATAAAAGATGTTAAGACCGTAGTTCCACAGTCAGATTTCCCTTAAATAATTATGGTTTCCCTGAATGAAGGAAGTGGCACTGAACTGAAGACCACTTTAATGGAAGGTCCGCAGTTGATAGGAAGCAAAACCAAGCCCTGCTGCGGTCTCTGAAATTCCAATCCCGGATCAGGTGTTTTGGCCAACACTATAGCCTCGCTTTAGTTCCTACAGGAACCTTCTAAATTGTGATCTTGGAAGTAATAGTGGATGCATCAGTCTTATAATTTTATAAATCCAGAACCTGTAGGCAGACCTACTGAATCAGAATCTACTATTTAGGATTCATAGTTAGGTGTTTAATATAAACAATAAGTTGTAGAAAATTGGTTATTATTTACTGTTAATACATGTAATTATAGTGGTTAATTATTTAACCTACTATAATGTCAATAAAAGACAGACATCTGATAGATTTTAACATGCCTATACACTGGAACTGGGCAGAAACTAACCCCCTGACTACCTTTTATCTCCCAGCTGCACATCCCATGCCACTTGCTTTAATTGTTTATGGCTGGGCTGCTTCCCCTCCATAATCCCAAAATACTTGCTCGTGCTTTTCATCTGGACTTCTCTCCATCACCCCAGAGCAATCTCCTTCCGGCCACCTGGTTCTTCTTTACACTAACCCATGGTGACTCTGCTTCTTCCTTCCTCCTTTCCTGTACCTCTCTCTCCTTTTTCCCTTCTTCCCTGTCCTGTGATCCTCTGTCCTCCAATCCCATGAACCTTCAATCCACCTACCTCACTTTTCCCAACCCAGGTATGCAGGCAACTTTATTTAACCAATCAGGGATTATTTGAAGGCAAGGTTACACAGCACCACTTTGGTATATGTGAGGTAAGCTTTGTAGAACAGTAAGAATCTTGGGGACAAGCAATTAATTAATACAAAGCACCAGACCATGTTGTAACAGTAAGTGCATTGGGCAGAAATGTGCTTGAAACCGATGGTTTTCATATCTAAGTATGCATAACAATTATGTATACTCTAGAGATTCCTGCTTCACAGACTCCAGGATGCAGCTTAAAAATCTGTGTTTTTAAGTAAAATCAAGTGTAGATGGTCCTAGGGTTCCAGGAGTGTCCTTTGAGAAGCATTACACTAAGTCACCAGGAAGTTGGTCTCCATGGTTTAGTTAGGAATCTTAGTGGCTTCTCAGCTTTCCCAGCCAGCTACTACAATCCCAAGTGAAGTTCTCAAAGTCACATCTAGATGTTTCCTAGAAAGACATCTTGCCTTGCTTTGCTCCTCGGCAAGCATAGTCAGCCACCCAGCTGGACTTGCAGGCCGCAGTTGGTGTGTTTTCTGCTTTGACTTGGGTTTACTCAGAATTAAGCAGCTGGTTTTAGATTGTTTTTAAATTTTTAAATCACAGTCACCTCAAGGTAAACATTCTGTTCATGTAGGCTCTAAGTTTGTGTGTGTAGCTAACATATATATGCACTTAAGTATATTTTTACATGGTAACACATCTCACATTTAAAAGTAAACAAATACACAAAAGAAGTATCTTAGCTGGGTGTGGTGGCACACATCTGTAATCCCAGCACTCAGGGAGGCAGAGGCAGACAGATCTCTGTGAGTTCAAGGCCAGCCTGGTGTACAAAGTGAGTCCAAGACAGCCAAGGCTACACAGAGAAACCCTGTCTCGAAAAACAAACAAACAAACAAACAAACAAAGAGTAGCTTTATTTTTAGTTGTACTCTAAATATGGACTGAATTATATAAGTAGTATATTTATAGTTTAGACATATCAGTTGATATTAGCAGATCTGACTTCTAAAAAAAACTACTCGCCCCCCCCCATACAGAATTAAGAACACAACTTTAAAATTATGGTTACACTGTTCAGCACCGTAATCTCAAAAATAAAACAAACAGTAACAACAACAACAAACCTTTACTATTAAGTTTTCTCACTTTGTAGAAAGAGAAACATACCCAACAATACCAGGGGTCAAGTATTGGCTTATTCAGCAAGACACAGCTGATGCCAGAACAAAGTTTATTTTCTTTTTTTTTTTTTAATTTATTTTATTTTGTTTTATGTACATTAGTGTGATGATGTCAGATCCCTTGGAACTGGAGTTACAGACAGTTGCGAGCTGCCATGTGGATGCTGGGAATTGAACCTGAGTCCTTTGGAAGAGCAGACAGTGCTCTTTAACCACTAAGCCATCTCTCTAGCCTCAAAGTTTATTTTCTATATTTATGGGAGCTGTAGAGATGGCTCAGTGGTTAAGAGCACTGGCTGCTCTTCCAGAGGACCTAGGTTCAATTCCCAGTACCCACACGGTGACCCACAGCTGTATGTAACTCCAGTTTTGGGAGATCCAATGCCCTCTTCTGGCCTCCATAAGTACCAGGCATACATATGATACACAGACATACAGACAGACATACAAAACACCCATACACATAAAGAAAAGAAAAATGTGTTCACTATTATTGTGTGTGCCATAGCAAGCATATTGAGGTCAGAGAGTGTCCTGGCTAGTCTTTTGTCAGCTTGATAGACACCGGGGTTATTTGGGAAGAGAAACTTTAAACTGAGAAAATGCCTCTTTCAGGGGTGTGTGTGTGTGTGTGTGTGTCTATTTGTATGTGTGTTTCTGTTAGTGTGTGTCTGTGTGTTTTGCCCCCGGCTGGGTGTTCTAAATCAGTCTGATCAAACCATGGCGAGTAGGTAATATTTCTCCATGGTTTTGCTTCAGTTCCTGTCTCCAGGCTGTTACCCTGAGTTCCTGCCCTAACTCCCCTCAGTGTCGGGCTGTTACCTGGAAGTGTAAGATTCAATAAGGCCTTTCTTTCCAAAGTTGCTTTTGGGATGTGGCCTTTATTTATCACAGCAAGAGAAAGCAAGTGAGGACAGAGGGCAACTTTTGGGTTAGCTTTCTCCTGACACCTTTATGTAGGTTCCAGGGATTGAGCTCAGGTCTTCGGGCTTGTGTGCCTCTGCCTGCGAGCTATCTCCTCAGCTGTACATTCTGTACTTTTTATTGTTAGCTAACTTCCTTTATTATCTTTCTTATTGTATACTGCTCTGGACTATTTGCCTTGATTTGTAGGCAGACATAAACTTGGACAGTGTTCCGTTTACCTGCGGATTTCATGCCCCTGGGTGTGCTTTTGCTGGCACTCTAAGCCCACAGGTAGTCTTGGGAGTAGGGGAGGCAAGTGGCAAAGCTAAAGAACCATCCCACAGCCAGGGCTATCCCACGGAGATGTTTTCTGGAAAAGAGTGAAAACATGCCTCTCTTGTGTTTTCAGGATATGCACTTAGAGGATGCCACCCGATTCTGTCCAAAGGAAGAAAGAGAGAGTGAGCAGACTTCTTTCAGCGATCAAAATCCCAGGCAAGACCAGAAAGGGGGCTTTCGAAGCTCCTTCCGCAAGCTCTTTAAAAAGAAGTGAGTAGCCCTTAGATAAAACAGTGTTGAACTCATTTCCCTCTGACAGAAGCCTGAGGTTGTAACAGTAGTGACTACTAAGTAGCCTGGCTCACACAGCTGTTTCAAGTTCAGTGTTTGTATCCAATTTCTGAACAGGAGCAAACTCCCTGCCACTTCTTAAAATCCTCCCGATTCCCAAAGTTGTGTTTTGAGAGGAGTGAACAGAGGAGCTATCCTGGCAAAGGGCTTAGAGGGAGGGGTCCTCTCTGGGAGCTGGGTGTCCAGGCAGAGTCTTTCACCTGTGGAAAGTTTATGAGGACATCTCAGCATGTCTGCCCTTGAGCCTCAGTATCTGGCTTCTTAGAAATGCGTATGTATTGATACTTACATAAGGGTTTTCTCTGAATGAATGGATTTGGCTCAGGTCCTAGTGAAAACTTTCAGAGTGTCCATATTAGATAAGAAACGAAATATATTTCTTTTTTGGTCTTGCTAAGTCTTATTGTTGCATGAAGCATTATTGTTGCAGATATTTTGGCCAGTGCCATGGTGCAGATTGGGAGGTAGGGCCAGGCCCAAGCATAAATGTGAGGAAGAGAGAGGTGACCACATAGTGATTCAGCAGTTCAGCTTTGCCTGCCTGGGCGGCTGCTGTTTCTACTTCCACTGGTCCTCAGAACTACCTTCCTGTCCCTTATTAGAGATCATTGTAAGTCTGTTTTCAGTCTCAAGTCTATGTTTTAATTATTAGAAAAATTAAATGAAGGTGTTATTGTTGCCTTTGGAGACTTATTCGGAAATCACTTTCTCCTTGAAGGTGGAGTTACTGGTTGATTTAGACACTGGTCCTGCTAGAGGAAGTGGGGAGAGCCTATGTTGGCTTTCTTTTTAATGATTTGTCTAGTTCTCCTGCAGTGGGAGGGTGGTGTTGAGATTAGTGGGTATCTGATTGTTGGTCCTTGCCTGTTGTTACTAGAAGGAGGAGGAAGAGGAAAGAAGAACATCGGTTCTACAGTTAACCACAGCCCTGCAGTTAACCACAGCCCTGCAGTCTCCTTCCAGTTTGCTAGGCAACCCAATGCATGCATGACTGTTGGACCCTCGAGTCACTTTGCATAGGGATTGAGGCTTGAGAACTGTTCATCCCTCTCTAGGACTGTGGATTTAGAATTTTCTTGGTCTATAACTGCTAATGATGGAAGTGGGGAGAAGTGTACAACCTGACAGTCTAAATTTAGGTTCTAAAGTTAAACTCCTAAGGACACACACTGCTTGAGTCTGTTGCATATTTTTTTAAGTCATAAGATTCCCAAGAGAAATAACTATTTGTCACCCACTGCCATTTATAATGTCTGAGCACTAGCTGTTGGAAAACAGTCGGCAACAGATACATCATTGGTTTCTTTACAAATCCCTGTTCATCAAAGAGATGTAAAAAGAATGGCCTATCAGTTGTATGAGGTATAGGGAACAGATTTGCCCTTTTATATCCAGAGGGTAGCACCAGCAGAAGTGAGGAGGAGGAAAAGGAGGAGGAGGAGGAGAAGGAGGAGGAGAAGGAGGAGCAGCAGCAGCAGCAGCAAGAAGAGGAGCAACCTAAAAATGTACCTTCCTGGTACTGGCGAACTCAAGAGAGAGTGGGTTCTCTTAACTAGAAGCTAGATGATTCTGGCTAGTTTCTCTGAAGAGTATTCCCACATTGGGTGGGAGATTGCTCAAGAAATCATAGTTATTTCTAGTATGTAGATTTGTTTTATCTATACTTTGACTTTATTGTAGCTTAGTCTGAATAGTCTCTTATTTATATCACCCTAAACAAGAAATGAATGTGGTGTTGGGCCTATAATTTTAAAGTTCCCCCAACCAGAAGGCCAGGTTTTAATCTTTCTATAGCTCGCAGCCCCCACAGGCCTTGGTATAATGCACACAATTTGCTGTCACGCTCCTGATTCACAGTGGGTAATTGCCTTTAGTCCTCCTGCAACATTGGACATTTTTCTTAGGGAAAAGGCCAGTGGATTCTCTTAGTGCTCTCATAGATCAGTCTGGATCAGTCATATTATTGTCAGCAACAATGGCACTGTCCTTTTAATTTAAAATGTGAAGTATTATCTGAGTGGAAGTGAAGGTGGAGCTGCTCAGATAATTCTTCCTCTGGCAGGCTTCCCTGGCTTAGAAGATCTGGTCTAGACAGTCATTACTATGCAGGTGGTTCCAATCCAGCTTTGTAGTTATGGAGCTCTTTGAGGACTTGGCAAGGGTTAAAAAAAGCAGTTTAAATAGCTTCTTTTGAGTTTTTCATCTGAAAACCACTAAAAGTCTGTTAAGGACCACACTTCTATTACAGAGAGAAGGGCTTGTGCCTTTAACTCAGATGTGAATACAGTATTCTTGTATGTGTGCATAACTCCAGACATGCATATAGGATCAGGAATGACATGGTCTCAGCCATTGCATAGGAACTTATACACTGAACTCAGGAATGCATAGGATGAAAGATATACTATCCCTTCTAGAAGAATCTATATGGAGATTATTAAAGATTTAAATCTAGATTATTGTAAAAGATGTGGTACAGGTAGAAAAAAGTCAAAGCATTTTGTGTGTCAGGAATTCAGTTGGCAGCAAGCCCAGTGACTTTCAGTAGCTAAGCCTGGGTCCCAAACTCCAGAGCCAGACCTCTCAGGAAAGCCACCCCTGTCATGGTTGGGGCTTACTGCCTTCCTCCCCTACAGCCCTCCCCAGTTCAGTCCTGTCTACACTGACACACTTTTTGTTCCATAGGGGCTTGTTTGGCTGGTGGCCCCACACACCCAGAATGCTGCTTCGGGATGAAGCTAGGCATGGAACCAGATGCAACAGAAAACCCGAGAAAGGGTTCTCTTCCCTCTGAGGCTGGGAGGGCCGAATGCTCATGCCCACAAGGATTCAAAAGGCAGAGTCAAGTTGACATCATAAAAAATATTCTGAAAAAGTGCCCACGATATTTGAGGAAAAGGATAACCCTTTTATTGTTCCCATCTCAGGCACACTTGCCCTGGGTAGATACCAGGTCATAGACCCCTGAAAGCTGTACAGAATTGGTCAGAATGAAGCCTACTAACTTAAGGTCTGAGAATGTTAAATGACTTTACACATTCTAAATGTGATCCTTAGAACAGAGCTGACATGAAAGGCTAATGCTTGACTGAGTACTTAACTCTCTTGTCCTTGAGTAAGATGAAAGACCAAACTCTCCCCTTTAGAAGAATATATATGGACGCTGTCAAAGACTTAAACCCAGACTGTTGTTAAAGCTGAGGCAAATGGGTTTGCACTTTTATGTGTTAATCTTATACTTGACTAAGCGAGTACTCTTGGCTGGGGTGTAGCAGTGGGGAAGAGATCGTGTAAAACAGCTTTGGAGCAGGGAGGATAGATGGTGCCTCCCCATTATAGTATCAATTTTGTGGTCAGTAGAAGATAAAGAATATGGCATCCATCTACTGATTATATTTCTTTCACCCTTTTCTCTTCCTCTCTACTACTTCATAATTTATATGATTATTCTATTCCAGCCATCATACTCCCTCCACCAATTGCATCTACTCTATTTTATTCAATACACATGGTCTGGAGTACTTCCGTAGGGCCCATATATTTGACTGTCAGTAAGTCCTTTTCGTTTGGTGTCTTCTCAACAGTTTTTGCATATGCCTCCCTGTGGAACAGTCCATATAACAGAAAGCAGGATTCTAAAAATCAGTTGGTCATTTTATAATAATTTTCTCTACCTCGTAAAACCCAAACCAAGTCCCACTGATCCTCTTACTCATTTTGCAGTTCTATCATATCTCACTTAATTTCCTATGTGAATTGCAAATTCAAGAAGGGATGCTTTGAAGGGAGGAGTGCTTTAGGTTTACAGCTCTGATTGGGAATGCTTCTCAGTAGGTCATCTGAAGTCAGTGAAGTGTCTTCAGTGTACTAGGTTCTGCCCAGCACAAAGCAAGTAGAAGAAATAGCTCCTGCCCATTTGGAGCATATAGTTCAATGTAAGGGTAGTATAGGTACAAGTTATAGCATATTGCACATAGTAAGAGAATGCTTTTTCACCACCCTGTGCATGCCATGGTTGACTGACTTGACTAATATAACAGGTGCTTCGCTTCCTCCGACCTTCTTCACCTGAATGTCCTAACACTTTCAATGAGGGTCTTTTACAACAAAGAACCAGCTCTTTTTATGTCAGAGATTTTTTCTGGTTTATCTGTAGTAAAGTTGTGCTTAACTGAACCACCCAATTTGCAATTTTCTTTTTCTCTGTCACTTGAAGGAAAGTTATCAACAAGTCCATTCTGTTTCCCCTTTCTGTCAAATTATTGGATGACTTTGTGTCTGAATATATTGACAGCCACTGTATTCTGCCCAGAGTTCCTGCCTGTCCCTTCAGTATCTGCTTAGATATGCCCTGCAGTCTGTCGTGATGGTGTCTGGTGTTCAGAGGCAATTTCTGTGTTTTATAAAGAAAGAGAATAAAAAGAAAACACACTATCTCTTTCTCCTAGATTTTGTAGGGGTTTTTCCTACTTATTTACAGCCACACTCTTAGAAGAATCCAGGCATACCTGTGGTATGTTGAGCATTATAAAAGTCAGCTGAAATTGTCTTGATAAAAGGTGAAAATGAGCTTTGAATCATTGCTGTAGTAGAATTGTGTATTTTGAAAACTAATAGTAAGTTAGCCACTAGTTACTTAGCAATTAATATTCAGAAATGAAGTTGTTCATACTGGAAACAAAGAGAAGGTACATTTTATAAGAGCAGTTAAAAGAGTCTGAGCTGAGTTTGTGGAAACTAGACAGGGCGATTTTGGCATTTGTTTCAGAAATGGGAACGCAACTGGTGAAGATTTCTGTGGTCCTTGGGGCTGGTGGTGACATCAAAGCTTTCCCATTTCCAGGTAAACTTCAAACAGTTGCATGTGGGAACCTCCAAGTGTGACATGTTGGGTTTTGGAGAGATCAGATATAGGTAAGAGGGGAAATGTGAGGTGAAGCTAACTGTAGACTAATGGTTCTGTTGAGAAATTTTCATAGGGGAAAACAACTGAGAAGAGACAGCAGCAATTGAACTCTTGCTTCCTGCCCTAAGACGCAAGGGCGTCTAGGCTGCCGCATACCAGAAGACAGAGAAAGAATGAATAGCCAGGAGGTATCTTACTAACACATGGGGCACAACTGTCCTAACTAGGGATCTGGAGGGAGGTAGGAGTCCTGAGAGCTGAAAGCAAGCCTGGAGTTTTAGGGAAGATGTGAGTCTGTTTCTAGGGAGTTTAGGCTGTCTCTGAAAAGAGAAGTTCACCCCATCCAGATATCTTTTTATCCAATGAGCACCCAGATGTACTGGAGCTGATAGAGTAATTTTCATCTGTTCACTGGGATGTAGTGGGAAAGTACTCCTTTCTAACCAGAAGTAAAAGCATCTTAGGTAGCAATGGCTTCATTTTTTATATCAAATTGCAAAAATAAAATATCTAGTCCGTTCATCAGGTTTCTAGACATCTTTAGTCTTTCTGTAGGTCCAGTGTTTTTACATGAATAATAGAAAAGGATGTTTGAATTCTTACCAATAAATTCAGTAAATAAAGATTCATAATTAATAACAATTGTTAATAACAAGGACTTGGACTGGGGATATATAGCAATAGAACACTTGCCTTGTGTGTGAGGGCCCTGGGGCTAATACCACCAAAGTCGAACAAAGTAAAGCACCCCCCACACACCCACTTAACCAACATAAGCCTCACAAAACAAATAAGGGCACAAACAGTATACCAGTGACAGTGAAAGAACATGGAGGCAATTTACCTGCCTCTGTGTTTAGGGAAACATGCCTAATGCAGGGTGTGGAGAACTGGTCACTTGAGCAGGCGCTTTGGAGCATCACTTCCATGCATCCAAAATGAACACTCTGACAGTGGTTCCTGGTTCTTGGGCTACTTTCACCCATTCTAGCTCAAAGTTTAAATTAGTGAGAGGGCTTCAGTGTAATTGTATGAGAGGTTATTTTCAGAAAGCTCCTCCCTCTAGGGACTTCTTATATGAACAGACTGGAGAAGGTACAGAGCTGGAATGGATTGGCCAACTGGTTTAGCCAAGAGAAAGGAAGAAATCACCCTTGACTGGGGACTCACATGGACTGAGCTGACTGTTGATTAGTCTTGGCCTCTTCTGTGGTGGTTGAGATAACTGTACTGATCTCTGCATTCTACCAAATGTAGCATAAATATGTGGTTGGTGTCAATAAATCTTTCCTTTACAATGAAAACTAGTAAAAACAAGAGTTTGTAATGTAATGCCTAGATTAAGCAAAGGCCCCTGATAACCATTTTAATTTAAGGGCCTTGGTAATCTGTGGCATAGCTATTTCATTGAATCAAAAATAGATACTTTTGAGCTTTATATGTTACAATGCTTTTACACAGTAACTTACACTGACATATATAGTAGTCACAGATATCCCCATGGAGCATTAGAGAGATATTTTGTATGTTCACTGCAAATTTAAGATACACATATCTTAAGTTTTGAAATTCAGGGGAATAAAAAAATGATTCCAGACCTAGGAGGCAACTGTTTACAAATGCAAAACAATTTGGATAGATAATATTTGAAAACAATTAAAACCAAATCAACCTGTACTTTATCTGTGTGCTGAGATTTTAGGTCCAGTGGATCAGAATACAGGGAAAAAACTAATGAGAATCCCTCAATGGATCCTTCACCCACCAAACAAGATTTCTTCAGAAACCGACTTGCTCTTGCAAATGACCTTGACCAAGGAACAGCTGTGTAAACACATTTACAGCTGTATTGTCGAGTGGTAAGAGGAGGGTAAAAGCTTGTATATATCTCTGAAGGAATATATATTACTAAATATTTACATACGAAACTAAATCAACATACAAGATAATGAAGAGATGAAGATTAGTCTATGGTTAAGACTTGACTTAATGAATCTCAGCACTTGGGAAAAGGGAAACGAAGACTTTTCACATCATTACAGAAAAACATAATAAATTTGGAGGAAAATAAATGTCTGTTGACCTTGAAGTCATTCCCCAAGTGTAGTAATAAGCATGTTCATTTTTAGCATGGATATGAATTTTGTGCTTCCTAGGAATTTTAATTCATAGCTCATGAATTCACCCACTGTGCTTAAACTGATATGCCCTATCTGAGGATCCAGTTGTGTCTTGCTTCGTATCTTTCCAAACCTCAAGGCAAAATATAGCATCCTTTAAGGCAAAGGGTTAACAGAACTGTATTTTACATGTACAAATCAGAGTTCTAAAGAATTTGTCCTTAAACTATAATTCAGAAGCTTCAAAACTTAAAGATATATTGTTCTCCAACTTGTTCTATGGTTCTGGAAATCAGTAAAGGGAACAGGGGTGAGGACAAAGACAAAAAACCCTTTCCTCCTATGGGCTGTATTGAGGATGGCAACAGTTACAGATTCAGTAGATCTCATGAGTTAGACACACTCATGCCTAGAGAGATCAGGGAAACAAAGTACTGACATAACCAAATCTTCTGTCAGAGTCTTTGAACCCAGGGTCTTATGCATGCCAGGCAAGTGCTCAACCATAAAGTTACATCCCATCCCTAAAACCTTCCTTTAGTCTGGCCTGAAGGTCACCTTAGCACCATTTCTTTAATGGTCACATCTATACAGTGGTTACTACAAACACAGGTTGGAATGAAAACTCAGGGATGTACTATTCAAGTCTCCTAGGAAGTTAGAGAGAATTGACGCTTTCATAGGCCAAGTAGAGGACTCAGTCTACTGCAGTAAGGCCTGCCTGTCTCTGGAGTAATAAGATGTACTGTTCCACCCAAACATGCCCCAGATGGCCAGCATCCCGTTCCTTGATAGGCCTCAAACATCAGGTCTGTAACAGAAAGAAACAAACAAAAGATGTTTAAACTGCTTGACTCCATGGTTAGGCAGCCGGCTAAATACAGTGTTAGTATTCACAAGGGTTTCTGCTGACAGTGCTTCTGTAGGGTTCTTCTGTAGGATGCTCTGTTAGCTGTGTCATCTTAAGTATGACAGCCTTTCTCATTGGCTACTGAGTAAATGGGAGCACACCCATTAGCACGCAGTGAAGTATATGAAACATGTAAAGGGTTGCTGCTATGTTTTTGGAGTTTCAATATTTAAATGTCAGTCAATATTTTCATTTCCCTGAAATTAATAGACCACTGACATCAGGTTTTTATCAGGCTAAAATTGATCTGGGGCAGTGCTTAAAAGCACAATGCCAAATAAACAGTACGTGGAGGGTGAAACAGAAATAACTAAGCTGTGAACACAAATAAGATTTTTCCTTTCATAACCTGTTTGTCAACAAGACAGTAGGTTACTAGAAAGTTTTGAAAATATCACACACCTCTCAGATTTTATTTTGATAACACACTCCATCTGCATCTACAAACCATCATTGTATATTATTAAACTAATAGTAATGTTGCTACTCTTGGTCCCTATTTCCTGTTAACTGGATACTGGGTAGGTGTCTTTCTAACCACCTCTAAGCACTCTGCCTCCCCTATCCCTAGGACATTCATATTCCCAAACACATTTTAGTGAAATTCAACTCTTGTCTACTCTCAGATTTCCAAATCCTCAACATCACAGTTCAGGGTCATTCTCTAGTAGGGCTTCTAGTTTTCTGACTGTTCCTTACACTTTGCAGTTCTATATGAACTAACAACTAAACCAGGCGTTTACTTTTGCCAGTAAGACATCCACTTCCCAGCTCACTCTGACTTTACACCCTTGCTCTAGCTCTTCCTGCTGAAGTGATCCTTAAGATCCAGGTTAAGCCCTCATTTTTCTGAGATCCTATGTGGTGTGACCAGTTCATCTTTCGATGTATTACTGGTCTTACTTTCCCATCAGGAAGTCATATCCTTTCAAGGGCAGGACTGTGCTCTTTTTTAGGTGCTCTAGAAATCATTTCCGCTTTTCATTAGATAGAGCTTCAGCATTGTTACTTCAGTCTCTCACCTTTTTAAAGGAAATAGGCCAGTCAGAAAGGAAGATACAGTTGTCTTCAGAATCAGTGAAAGGTGCTACTGCCATTTTAATACCTCTCTAATTAAGAGAAAAATAGATTACTCTCTTTTCTTACTCCTAGCTCATCTCATAATTTTTCTAGATAGCAGTATAAATTGGTAGGGGAGGCATGGTCTTTACTGACCCATGATATTTGGCAAAATGATGCATTCAAGATAGAGTCAAGGGGCAGAACTGACAGTTGTCTCACCTCTGATTTCCGGCCCTCTAAAGTGAAATGTGTACACAGACCACTGGTGTCTGCCGGAAATGACTGAGAGGAATCACTAAGGGATGCATATCTTTGTCCCTAGTCCTGTAGTATCTTTTGCAGCCCTGAAGGATCTGCATACAAGCTCAAGCAAGGAGTGTCTTAGTTCTTTGCTTTCAGAGTTTGACCCTCTAAGAACCAGGGATTTGTGGGTTACAAAATTTTCTCATGGGCAATTTCATCATGTGAGTGTTTAATGTGAGATTTGAGACTAGATTGTTAGGGGAACTACTGGAATGGTGGGTTTTGTTGTTGTTGTTGTTGTTTTGTTTTTTGTTTTGTTTTGTTTTATGGTATCACTTACATCCATCAAGAAAAGAATCAATTGCAAGCCCTTAAGAATAAATGGCTAAATGTCTTAGAACAATAAAATGATCTAGTATTCAGACTAACTTTTTCACAAAACGTTGCCATTAATAAGTTTCTTCAAGAGCCCCAAACAACAGTGCTTTTAGTAAAGTTAGAATTCCCTGTCCTAAACAATGAGTTAAAGACTTAAGTGCAGGACTTGTGGCTGCTAAACATTCTTGGATTTGTGGTATTTATGCCAGTAAGACTCACAGTATGGGGAGGAAGTGGGAAATGAGGGGAGAAAAATGATGGGAATATAGACATACATACATATGTACATATACATATATTCTATATTAAAATCTATATACACACGAGTTTCTTATGTATCTCATACTGTGTAGCTTAGGATGGCCCAAACTCCTGATGGTTCTGCCTCCATCTCCTATGAGGTATGACTACAGGCACGCACCATCGTACCTGGGCTTCGTGTGTGCTCGGCAAGCACTGTTCACTGAACTACAGCCCCAGTCTGACATCTGTCTCTTTTAAAAAAAGGAGTAAGAAACTGGTATTTTGCATTTAAATGTTGATTATATAAGAACATAAGGATATGAATATAGGCAATGCTACAAATGCCTTTTTGAGGAGTTACTATTTGTTCAAAATAGTCAAGATTTTATCCTCAAACCAAATAACTTTTTCCCAAAATGTGTTATTTTCCGGGAGCTCAGCACATAGTTTTTAAGCCATCCAAGCTTGTTCCCTGTTTGTAAGCAGAATGTAACATCTTTCCTTTAGGTACAGTAACCCAGAATTCTCTTAATTCTTTGAAAGAAAACTAAATTGCTTTTTTCTCATGCATATGAAGTTGATACTGTAAAGATAGCAGGTTCTATTATAAAGGACTGCTAGCAGATAACATGTGTTTCAGTTATCACCAAGCCCCTCCCCCCTCATTATCACAGTTTCTTTTCTACCAGAGGCAAGTTTTTAAGCATCATACAAACATGCTCTTATTTGTCCCACCTTTAAATATAAAAGAAACTCTCTCCTGGCCTCTTCTTTTCTCCAGTTTTCTGCCCCCTTTTACTGTAAAATGTGCAAGAGAAAACCACTTCAGTTCCTTTCCTGCAATTTTTTTTTTTTTTAATTAAACTTACTAGGCCCAGGCCTTTGCCTACTCACTCCCAGAAGCTTCTTGAGGGGTATCACCGAAGCTGAGGTATTGGCTCACATTTGTTATTCCAGCAGTTGGAATGTGGAGGCAGGAAAATCATAATTTTGAGGAAGGTTGGGCTATATAGCAAGATAGACTCCGTAACAAACAACAAAAACCTCCCAGTAATAATGTCCTCATTGTTAAACATACGGTCCATCCTCAACCTTACTTTATCTAGGAGCAAGGTCACTTCCTCCTTTACTAGACTGTTAGGGCTGTACACACCCCTGTTTTCAACTTTCTTCATGGTAGTTCCATCATAGTTTTATTTAGACTGCAGACTTTAAAGACTTTTTTTTTTCCTGGGCCAGAGATGTAGTTCAGTGACAGACAATTTGTCTAGTATGCACAAGGCTATGGGTTTTATCCCCAGCAATACACACACACACACACACACACACACACACACACACACACAGAGTTTACATGAAAATGGCCACCAGTTTTATGTCTTTAGAACTTTCTCCAACTCCAGACCAATATCCCCAGCTGTTTCCTCTTGACTTAAGATGTCAGGTTTACTTTTTCAATGCTCAGTCGTGTATCTAAACCTTCTTTCACAGTATCTACCCCACTTCAGTTAATGGTAATCTTTATTCTTGCTGTGGCCCAAAACTTTGAAGTTGGCTTTGTGAATTTGGTATTTTTTATACAATATTCAGTCAGTTGGTAAGCTGGCTGTCTTTTAATACATTCCTTACTCTGACCTTCCCCTTCCATTGCTCTTGTCCAAACCATTTTGTTGGGCTGGCCTTCCTATTTCTGCTCTTTATTTAATTAAACTGGATCCTATCATTCTTCAGATCAAAACTTGTAAGTCAGTGGTTTTCAGCCTTCCTAATGCTGCAATTTCCTTCCTAATGCTGCAACTCTTTAATACAATTCCTCATGTTCTGGTGACCCCCAACCATGTTATTTTTGTTGCTACTTTATAACTGTAATTTTGATACTGTTATGAACTGTAAATATCTGTGTTTTCCAGTGGTCTTAGGTGACCCCATGAAAGGGTCATCTGATCCCTCAAAAGGGTTCCCACAGTTAAGAAGCACTGATCTAAGGGCTCTTGAATTGTTATAATGGCTTTCAAAGCTTTACGTGATCTTCAGGTTAAACTCCCAGGGGCACCTCCTTCCAATCTTTCCATAGTCATTTCTTGCCCGCACAAGCAACCTGTGTATTCTCACATATATCAAGTGTGTCCCTCCTCCAGAGTATCGAACTGGCTCTTCTCTTAGTGACTTGATGTCTCATTCTTTCACCCCTTTGAGGTTTTCATGCATCTCTATAATGCTAACTGATCATCACATTTAAATTTCACACTTCTAGTCACCAATCCTTTTTTCTCGTCTTAGCAGTTAAAATTTTTAATGTATAATATTCTACTTATAAAATATTGTCTACATCTTCTCACTAGCTCATAAATCCCATGAAATGGATTTTTCATCATTACTATGTTTCTAATATCAGTTGTATAAAAAAAACCCACCAATATTTGTTTATTGCTCAGTAGTCAAATGGGCTCTTATCAAATGCTAATAATTTAAGGTCGCTCAGAACCAGTCTGAGTAGTGATAAACAGCACAGGAAGCCATACTGAATCAACTCATAGGATGTCAGGACAGAAGCTAACCTCTTAAGAACTGTCTAAAGCAGGCAAACTGCAAACACGTGTTTTCTGTTTGTATCTGCCATATGGTAAGTGCTTTGCGAAAGGCATTGTGCTGTGCACATCACCCTTCAGCTCTTCTTGGGTCCTTGTGATGAGTCGTCTGTTCACACAGGAAGAAGTGCAAGCAGAACAAACAGGTGTGCTCCGCAGCACCTGCTTTCTCTGTCACAGTCAGCCTTCTGTGTCTTGATGAGTTAGTTACTAAGGTAGTGAAAGCAGCTACAAAACAGTTGGAAGTTTTTCTGGCCTCCAATAACTATCAAAGGTCCCAAAAGGTAGCATGGCCATAAACTGCTTTTCTGGGCTTGTATTCTAAAAGGTGCAAAAAGGCAGGCTCACCTGAAGTTTTGTTCTTGAGACTCAAATGCCCTCCTCTTTGATGACCTAGCTTTTACTTTTGATTATAAAGTAAAATGGCGAATCTCTTGGTTAAATTTCAGAATTAATATTTGAGGAGCAAAATCAGAATCTCTGACTAATATCAGTGCTAGTATTATTGACTTCCAGGTAGTAAGCTGATTACCTAGAATACATTCAATAATGCATGCTGGGAGTCACCATTGTAGGCATCCCTGAAGGCATCCTCCAAATACCAGGAGCCCTGAGTCCTAGTCTCTGCTAGGCATTAACACATCACTTTGCCTGCTCCTCACTTTCCTTGATGCTCTGTTTGCTTTTCTCTTTACAGTGCACAGATGAAACAGGGCCCCACTGTTAGCAAGCACTGTACCACTGAGTGGAACCCCATCCCAGTTACTTTTTCATTTTGAGACAGGTGCTAGGATGGCCTTGAACTCACTATTGTTCAGGTGTACCTTGAACTTTTAATATTTTGACTCAGTCTCCTGAGTAGCTAGGATCGCAGACCTGTACCACCAGTAGAGTTGGCTTGCCCTTATTTTGAAATAAATGGACTGAATCTATTAATTGTTTATTATTTTTATGTTGTAGTATACATTGACTGTATATTTGCCAAGTTCTTAAGTTACAACCTTAAGCTCTTTCATGCCAAACTGAAAAGGACTTTTTTTGTTTGTTTTGTTTTTCAAGAAAGGGTTTCTCTGTGTAGCCTTGGCAGTCCTCAACTTACATTGTAGACCAGGCTGGCCTCACACTCAAAGCGATCCACCTGCCTCTACCTCCCTGAGTGCTGGGGTTAAAGGCATGAACCACCACACCTGGCTTCTGAAAGGACTTGTAAAGTCCATCTTCTTGACACCAGCTAGTTGCAGCAAAAGCTGCCTTACAGGGACCTGCAATACCCAAGCACGTTCTTTTAGAAATGTAACCGCACTCTGAAAGTTCATTCTGCATATCGACAAAGGCCACTTGGCATCCAAAGCCTCCCTGTTACAAATACTAGTATCTGACACTAAACTTAATTTATCTTTTTAAATTGGTTACAGGGAATAGTGTCCCCAAAGGAAGACGTGATAAAATATAAAGTATTTCTATATGAAGGTGTAAGCTAAATTAGAATCACTAACAGCTTCAAAATACTGCCTTCTGAAATAAATGCATGCAAAAATAATACACTTGTGGGCTATGTAAGGCATTATTTTTATTACTTTTCAATTTATCTCAGTAATGCCAGGAAAACAACAGCCATTATTTTCACTTTTAATGCAAACCGAATACGGCTACACATAGAGGACAAAGAGTACCTATAAATATGTTCAGGTACAAAGGCCGTTAGAGATGTAGAGACCACACTTTGTTCTTACATCAGAGTAAGACAGAGCATTTTTTTGACAGTTACTTTAGCAAAAAACCGTGCTACTAAACAAAGGCAAATACACATATATACACAGACACATCTCAACTAAAAGTATACATGTCACTTTGACAAATTTTCTGGTGTTTTCACCAGATATTTGCAATCCCAACCCCCCTACCCTAGTCCCACTCCCAAATGCTGACTTGATCTGAAGAAAAAAAGTTAGAGATGTTAATTAAAGGCACATTTGGCAGCTACTGAAAGTGGCATGCATCCAGCATGGGTGCATACTAGGACACACCACATGTAACGTGCATCTTTTGTGTATCCTGGGTGGTAGTCCAGTGTGACCCACCTTTAGCTAACTTGCTTTATAATTTTTCAGCAACTGGCTACTTAATGCACTATTTTTATTAAAGGCAAAAGGGAAATTTGCTCACAGTTGACAGAAAATGCACTTTATGGTATCAAAAATGGAAAATAAGGCATGAAACTTAAAAAGAATTTACAAGTGCTTTGTTGTTTAGATTTATCATGTAGAGCTGTTTTTTCAGAATATTTCACTGCCCTATGTATAAAAGAATATGAAATTATTTTAAAAGTTAGTACTGTTCTAAATGAAAGAAAACATTCAATAAAGCCATCACTTTCCTTCGCATTTTACTGCATAATTCTCTTTTAGTCCAATTGACAGTAACCTTGTGTTGTGTATTTACTGGTGAAGATTAATGTGCAATATACAGAACCTGCACCTGCACAACAGCCAAACAACAGAGATGGAAAACATGCAAACCCATCCGGCAGTAGCAAACCAGGGATAAATGGTTGCCTTGATTTTGAATCTGAAGAGGGGTAGGAAGGGTTTGCTTCTGTGTGTACTCTAGCTGGGACAACATCCCCATCTATTTTTCAGAACCACTAAATATCCCTAATTTAGGCCATTATATTAAGATAATGAAATAACATGAGCAAAATTTAATTGCAAGATCATTATGATAAATACCACTTTGGGTTTGCATTAAGGAAGAATTTGGAATCATAGCATAGCCTCCAATTTAAATAGTACTTTAGTAGAATGTTGGCATTCTCTTGGCTCAATTCAGATCCATTCAAACACTCAGTCGGAGAATAGTAACCTACTAAACCCACAATTTTATGCCCAACAGCCTTTATTTAAGCAAAAGTTTTTAATTAGGAAGACTTTCAATATTTGTCATTTTGTAGTCTTCAAACACATTTGAAGGCATAACAGAATAAACAACCTTTTAATATTTAGAAACATGTATTTGTCTGTCCCTGTTTTTCAGGGTGCTTAGCTGTGAAAAGCATTTCTATTATATTGTTTATGAACCCAAGAGGAACTTTTATTTTGTGATCTAAAGGTAAAAAAAAAACTTGTTGACACCGATTTCTGGAAGAAGTGTCCCATATTTGGGGACACAGTTAAGCAAGTTTTTCCACATTGGCCGCCTTGTAATGGCCTGGATTCAGGTGTAGTTTCGTAATGGGGCATTTGTTTTCTTGCCAACTCTTGTCCCTGATACATTTAGTATGGCTAAGGATAAATTTGCCAGCCAGATAACAGTTAACAGGACAGCTTGCTCACCTTCTCCTCAGGACATCCAACTAGAATTTTCAAAATCAGTTCCTGCATAGAAAATATTTTTGCCAAAATGTCATATTTGAGAATAAAAATATCCTCTATCCATGACGCATATAAAATGGCTTCCTGGTGTAGTCTACTAGAACAGTGGGGCAGAGAATGGTTCCTTTTGGGAGAAATACAATTAACTCCAAATCCGAGCTTTCCCTTCATTGTTGGCGCAGGCAGAATGAAAGACATTGAAGGCAACACTTTCCAGAGATACTGAATGGGTTCTAATGTTGCTTTTCTTAGGGTCTCCTTTGAAGTACGGATGGAATGATCAAAACATGATCAGTAAGCCATAGAAAATTCTAGGGACAGCTAGGCTGGTCTAAACCATGATGGGAGACTGGGATGTGCATTTACAATCATACGGAGCAGCATTAGTAAGTAGGCTTAGCTATTTTTATTGAATGAATGCTCACTTGTTCAATAAATGGTCTTACGGGCACTTTACATCCAAGAAGGCATTTGAAGTTAACTTTTGAGGACTCTTAAAAAAAGGAGACATTTTACAAAGAGAAAAACGGCTACCATAACAGGAATGGTACAGACACTGAGTGAAAAAAGATTAAACTCTAACAAATAAACAAGGACATGATAGGACAGACTACCTAGTGATGGATACAATTACTGTCCTTTCTGATCTTAGAAGACTATATACTGTACTACTGAGATGTACATGTAATGCTGTAATAAATGCCACACGAAGTTATTAATATACTAAGTTCCCACCATGATGCAGCACGGTTAACAGAATTACTGAAATGCTGCTTCATTATTCCAAGGACACATGCACATACTGATGAACTGATGACTGTCTAAGAATGGAGTACTACACAGTTCACAGACAGAGTGGAGAATAATAAAACATTTTCTCTTCAAGTTGCATGCATTTGTCACAGTAGTTGTTACTCAGAAGAGCAGTACAAGGCTTCATGAATAATCACGCTGATATTAACGCTGCAGGTAGGTTGTAAGGAGTAGCTCTGATGGAAGTAAAGACCTTAAGCAAAGTAGAATGTTCAATATAAACCTTAACAAACATGTATGGTTGCTCAAGAAATTTAAAAACAAACACAAAACCCCTGCAAGGTTCTGCTTTAAAAGCTGCCTATCCCATCTAAAGGCAGGGTTTCCCGACATGCCAGACTCCAGCTTCAGGCTCTTCTGTGAGAACCAGACACTCAGGCACACCACCACAAGTGATTTTATGCTTAGTGTATGTTTTCCAACCGAAAGAAAGAAGAACCAAACATTTTCTCCATATAATAATTTAATATATGCCAGCCAAACAAAGTAGTTTTATCTTTATTCAATTAAATAAAAACAGAGCTGTCAGGTATATTCTATAACATTCACTATATACACACGATTTAGCAATGCAAGGTAATTCCAGGTATGCTAACTACTCAACTATTAGTAAAACGTGAATGGTGTCGGTGAGGCCCAGAGTGCTCCTTTTCACATTGGGTGTCTGCATTTCTGTAGTATGTTAGAGGGACAGCCACAAGACAGGACATATATTACCAGTAAACTTCTGTGGGACAAAGGGGGTGGGGGATGACAGTCTAGCATAGATTAACAGTCTCCTAAGTGTAAATAGTATACTTGACAGTTGCATTTTAAAAAAGATCTTCCATCACGTTAATGACATGAGATTTCTTGAAGGCAACACCACCACATTTTGTTTGTGAGTGGGGTAGAGAGGGAATGTTCTTAAAATTGGTATAATTATTCTTAAAACAATAACAATAACAAAAAGTACCTCTTTGGTGAAGCCTCGGTACCCATTCAATTCACTGTAATAACCTGTAAACAGGACTGTAGTACAGTGCTGGGCCTTGATTTCAACAAGGCCAGGCACCACAGCCTTTCTCACAGTCCTCATCATGATTTTTATGAAAGTATTCTAACGTAGAAGAGTAAAGCAAAGAAAAACAAAGAGGAGAATAAGATCCCTGTTTAAGAGTTTTTTTTTAAAAGTGCATAATATTTTGAATTACAAAAACTGTCAACACGTGGGCCTGTTGGACATTAGACTGTTTTCCATCCCTTTAATGATAAAGATCACTTCACAAAATGAGGGCTCTTTCCTATTGGCCAGAAAAGCCCCTTCACGTGAGTTCCAGGTGCAGTCAGTTGTTCAATCCCTCTAGATCAGTCTCCACAGTCTACGCTGGAATACCATCTTATTTTTACGTGTAGGTTAGAATTCATTGTCTTATAATACATCTTGAAGTAGAGTCATTAGTGTTTGGAGTTCTCAATTTACTCCTCAGTGCTGGCATGCTCAGTGCATCCACTGCCAGCAATGGATCTGGGGCTAGGCAACTGTATATCCAGTTTAGAGGAACTCAGGAAGAATGAGCATTCTCCAACAGTGGCGGTCCATCTCTGTGCATGGATGGGTGTGTGTGCTCCCTTTTGTAAGTTTTTGGAGGGAGTTTGGGGATAAGTTGAGAAGTGCTTTGTCGTGGAGGAACAGGAGGCCCAGCAATGGGATGGAGGTCCACTTCCTGTGTCAGTGGTGGTGACGGCAAATGCCTTCTTGTGCCATGAGGAGAAGGGGTTTGGGGAGGTGGTGGTGTGAAAGGGGAAGGGCTGTTTGGGAAGAAGGCATTGCCATGCTCACTCTTTTTGCCCAACGGGGGAGGCTGGAGATGCAATGGTGAGCTTGAGAAAACGTCAGGTGTCCTCACAGGTTCTCGTGGTGGTAGCAAGGGAGGGCTTTCAGGAGGGTCTGATACAGAGGTCCGATCTGATATTGAATATCGTGGTGAATAAGCTTTTGATGTGGGTTGCCTAGGAGGAATAGCTGGGGGACTGTCCAAGTGCTTAGACATAATCTAACAAATGAAAAAGAATAAAAAATGTGTTAATAGTTTCATTTGAAGAGTATCATAAATATATTAAGAGTTTTTAACTTGGAGTTTTCAGACATGCTATTGGCAGAACAGTGGGTGTACAACACAGAGTTTTGCGGTATGGTTAAGCGAGATGTTTATAAGAAAAGATAAACACCTTGTATGGTAAATTTATTCTTAATTCTTGAACTACTAAACCCAAATACTTTGAAATGTTAGCCTATCCCAAAAAGAAATAGACATAAACAGCTGACTATAGCTAATGATTACAGTTTCTAGCTGACAGGTGCGCTGTCTTACCTTGGAAGGGGAGGACTCTGCTGGGGCCGACTCTGGCCGTCTTCGCGGGGGAACTGGAGGGGGCACAGGCATTTCGTCAGTGCCCTTGGCTAAACTTATAGATGAGACTGAAGCAGATCCTGTAGGGTGGTAATTAAACCATCATTATGGAACTTTTATTTCACTTAATTACTCTTGAAAAGACTTGGATGGAAACTTCTTGTACTAACTAAAATAAATGTGTTGAAGTATCAAAAGCAGTAATAAACCAATAACCAGTACTATTCTATTAATTAAACTTCTATAAAAGCATGCAGAAATTTCCTAGCAAAAAAAGAAAAAGCTGCCTGAAATATTTATTTCTTCTTGAACAAAATAACACTGCCATTGTTAATCTATAATTGGAATTTTTAATTGTCTAATTTTGAGATTTCTGTTGGAAACGTAATTTGAAAATTTTTGGAAAAATAATTTTTTTGGTCCAACTGTGGTAGGTTCATTTTCTTTTCTAGTTTTACTGCTCTCAAGGTATTGTGCCCAGACTAGATAGTTTGTAGGAACAATCTCTGATCTTGAGAGCTCTATTGTAACATCTCTTACATGGTGCACAGGAGAGAATCTGGGGCCTTCTGAAGCCTATTCACATTTTGCTTGGGTCCAGACTTCCCTTAGCATGTAAACAAAATTAGAATCATCACATCTAATCTAAAAATTTTAATCATGATGAAACTATTCAGAATGCCAGGGGACAGGTAATGCTATAATAGTGAAAACAGGAACTTTACTAAATCTAGTGATCCTGACTTAAGACCAAGTTGATGAAATGGCACAAAGAGTTAAATAAAACTAGAACCCATCTTACAGACATTTAGTGACAAAGGCATAATGCAGGCACCTGGATATTTATGCTTTGAAAAACAACACTTGTGCTAATGTTAGTTTATAAACACTATCAAAATATTCAAACTGTACTAGGCAGGCTCTTTATTTATTTTTTTATTTATAAGCATTCTGCCTCCTCCCACATTAAATGTCTTAACAATATAGAACGTAAGGAGTATTTTGTGCACTCATTCAAATGGTCAACATTCTGTGTGTGTGTGTGGTGAATACTTGCTGGGGTGTACATATGTACAGGCCAGAGATTAATGTTGGGTGTCTTCCTATTGCTCTCCACTGTATTCTTTGAGACAGGGTCTTTCCCTGAACTCAGACTTTTGGCTAGCCTGGCTGGCCATTGAGCCTCTTGGATTGGTCTGTCTCTGATCCTCATCACAACTCTCCAGTGTTGGAATTACAGGCATGTGACACCATGCCAGGTTTTTATGTGGAAGTAGGAGATCGAAAGTCAGATCCCCATGCTTTCATAGCAGACCCTTTACCCACTGAGTCATCTCCCCAGACCATGATCAACATTTTGGTCACCTACTTTTTAAGAAAATTAATTTAGCTTGTAATTGGTATTTATCAATGTATGTATTTTGAAATCATTTGTACAAAGAGTAAAGCCATTGATTTGTTAAACTAAAAATAGAATTTATAATGAATTATTAGTTCACTTTAAAGCTGAAGGCAGTTAGCTACAACAGCACTTGAATTTATCTAAAAATGTAGAACTTGTGGCTGGTTTACACGTATAAGGTGGCCCTGATCTGCCTGTCGACTCTGTCACTGAGACGGCGCCCAGCTGCCAGCTTCTCCACATGCCCATGCAAGCTCGTGCTTCTTTTTAAAGCTGAGAGGGATATATTTACAACTAGATAGTTGGAAAATGAGAAATGGTTAAATGTGGAAGCCACTCATTTAATAAGTTTTTAGGAGGAAAAGGTTTTGTAAAAAGCAGGAAAAGTATATAAATTTAGGCCAATTTAAGCAGAGAAGGCTCACGCTTCTAAGATGGGGCAGGCAAGGAAATTCAGCAGGGAAGGTGGCCTCAGCCTGGTTTTAAAAGCCAAAGCAGGAGTTAAGTTTTAAATCAGATATACTGACTTGGGCCATGGGGCAGCGTAACCTGGGTAAAGACAGTATCGCCGCCTGTGGAAAGGAAACAGGAAAAAGTCGTTTTCTCCCACTGATATTCTCAATTCTCCCATAAAAAATGATTTTTTCACCATGCTAATTTTAAAGAATGTCATAATCACATTTAGAAAAAGATCGGTAATACTTTTTGAGAAGAAATGAAAAGGCATTAATATCATACTGGGATTTTTAAAGTTTTCCTTCCTTAATGTCATAATATATATGAAAAACATTCATTAGAAAACAATATGATACAATATTATTGGAAAACATTTTATATGTGTTTGTGTGTGAGTGTGTACATATGCCATAGTATGTGTGATCAAGTCAGAGAACAGACACAACTTGGAGAAATCAGTTTTCTTCCACCACGAGGATTCCAGGGTTTGAATTTAGGTTGTCAGGCTTGGTGGCAAGTATCTTAACCTGAGCCACCTTTCCTGCCCCTGGAAGGCATTGTAAACTGTGAAAACCCAAGTCAGGTAAAGAATTAGCTGGACTCAAATCATTTATGAAAGGGAGAATCACACAACTATTACCAGATACCTTTGAAAATGTTTTAAGAACATTTCATCATTATAAAATGTTAAGAGTTTTAAATATCTAAAACCAGTTTCCATATTCATAAATTTTAGTATACATTTGGTTCTTACATTTTATTTAGGAAATTACTTGATAAATTTGGAATGCCTAATTTAAAAAATATTCCTTTCAGAAAAAGTAAGTCTTTAATTTAAAGTCTTAAATTTTTTCTTAAAAAAAAAAAAGCCCCCACTAACCCTTTAATACAGTTCCTCATGCTGTAGTGACTACAAAATGATTTCATTGCTACTTTAAAACTGTGATTTTTCTACTATTATGAATCATAATATAAATGTTTTTTGGAGCAAAGTTTACCAAAGGGCTTGCGTGGACACACAAGTTGAAAACTACTACCTAAAATAGAGGAAACTAAAAATAAATAAATAAATAAATAAATAAATAAATAAATAAATAAATAAAATAAAATAGAGGAAACTGAAAGGGAGGCTGCAATGCCTGGGCTGGTTCTAAATTGCCACTGCCAGTTTTTCATCACCAACACGTGAAACAGAAACTAGCTAAGTGGCTAAGATTCTTACAGTAGGACACTGAGCTGATGATTTAAAAAAATTCAGATTTTCCATTTACTTGTTTTTATACAATATGCAATAACTCAATGAATTTGGGACTTTTTCCAGCTTACTTGGTCAAGAGAGAGTAGCCATGTTCCAGGTCTGTTAGCCTGGTGCTAACTCTTGTTAACTCAACTACTTTCATAACTCAGAGTCCTATCACAGGATTTCCTTTTTATATGTAAATAAATAGCAATTTAGCAAGTAAGCTGATGAAAACTCAGTTTGTACTGTAAATTACATGGGCTGGTGTTCTGGTTTCTGTGCAGTCCCTCTGAGGAACCACAGAAGAGGTCAGGGACACAGTGTGTTGCTTGAGCTAGCACTTTACCTACTTGTGCATTTCTCATTTTCATTATTTTTTTAGTATTTATGTTAATTGTGTGTGTGAATCACGTGCATGTCGGAGCCTGTAGAGGCCAGAAGAGGGCATCAGGTCTCCTGAGCCTGGAGTTTCAGGGGTTGGGAGCTGCATTCTGGGTCCTAGGAACAAAATTCAGGTCCACTTCCAAGAGTAGCTCTTAAGCCACGAACCAGGTCTCCTGCTCCTCAATTTTCTTAAAAAGGAAATAGAATAATTCCCTAGAGCTAAGCTACAAGGCCATTACAAGCAATAAATTCTAGTCAGCTTCAGCCTTTTGGAACACAAGTAATGGGGCTGGCTTTGTGTTGAGGGGATGTGCTCAGGTGACAGCAGGCCTTTTCCAACTGGGAACGGGGGAAGGCATTCAGACTAAAGACAGCACAGTGGGGAGCAACCCCACAGCTACAGATCCGTTTGGTTATGGATGAAATTTAAGTAGTGGTTAGCTGAACATGAGAATAGTTTCATATTAATCTGAGTTATTTTATTTCAAAATGAGTTCTTTTCAGTTCTTATTAAGGAAAAGGGAGGAATAATAGTTTATGATAATAAGTTGAGAAAACTCTAAAGTTTAGCTTCCTCACTCTTGGAACAGTTTTCCCCGTTTGTCTAGAAACGTTAGTTAATAGCATTCCTCTGACCCAAGCCACTGAACAGAACACTGCATTCCAGAATGAGGACCTGCCCTTTGATAGTCATTTAGAGTCTACAGAAAAGAAAATGTGTTTATCTGCTTTCCCATCTCTTCTACTTGTAATGACTTAAACTAATAAGAAAAGCAGAATTCACAACTGATAAAGTTTTCATGTGTCTTCAATAGTTCATTTATTTGGGGATCCTTATAATATGGACTTAATAGGTACTACTCTAGGGGAGAAACATGCAAATAGCTAAGTGGGCCCAACAACAGTGAATTTTACTCATACATGCTGGAAGACTATGGGTTCATGTGTATACTGTGACTTCATGATCTCTCAATACAAATACACTCTATGTAGTACAGACACAGCGACACACCACGGGGTGGCTACAACTGCATGCATGCTATAGGAATAACTCCACAGGATTCTGGGCCAAATCTCAAAAAGATCTGCAAAGACTTACAGAGTTTTAGTTGTTTTCTCTGAGATAGAAGAAGCCTAAAGTTCCACAAGGCACACAGAAAGTATTTTATCAAGAACCAGGAAGGTTCTGAGCAGACTTGGATCACAAACCAGGATTCCTAATGGAAAGGTTGGTGCTTTTCAGCTTTTGCCTCATCAGGGTTATGCAGCCCCTGATGTTGGTACTGTGTCAAATCCTTGGGTGGAGTTTAATCAGCTAAGAATGCCAATGGGAAGAACATGTAGAAACATTTATCAGAGGATTAAAGTTGATTTGATTCAAAGTTTGATCTAACAATAAACAGATGTAAAGGGTGCTGTGTCCTTAAGAGAGCTCTTCGTGAATACCTAAGAGTGAATGGTACTTTGTAGACAGTCAGTCTAATAACGCTGTGACTACTGAGCACCCTTAGGCTTGTCTGAATTGAGATGTGCTAAATAGGAAATGCACACTGGATTTTAAAGAGTTAAACACAAATGTAAGATGTCTTGAAATAAGCTTTTTATGATTTCATGCTGAAGTTACTTGTTACATAATAGGTTAAATAAAACATTCTTTAACTTATGTTTGCTTTTTCTAATGTGGCTACTAGAAATTTATAGCCAAACATATGGCTCTCATATTTTTCTTGGATAGTGATGACACAGCAGTAACTGTGATTTGTATGGCCAAGCTTTTCATAATAGCAAGAACTATACATTGTCAGGATACTACAGAGAGTCTGAGGAAGGGACATTTAGAAGTTTGAATTTTATATACTGTAAATTCAGAAACCACTGCAGAATTTGGTGGGAAGGGAATAGTATATTCAAATAAAATAATTTTGTGGGCTGGATAAATGGCTCAATGGTTAACACACTTGTTGCTCCTCTAGCGGTCTGGGGTTCAGTTCCCGGCACCCACATGGCAGCTCACAATCATCTACAACTCCCACTCCAGAGGATCTACTGCCTGTAGATCTTGGCTGTACAGGCATCAGGCACACACGGAATGTACAGACATTCAGAAAAGCAAAACACAGATGCACATAAAATAAATTAAATTAAAATCAAACCATGAGGTTGACAATCTTTGAAGTTTTTTTTTTGTTTTGTTTTGTTTTGTTTTGTTTTTTAAGGATGATCTTTGTTTCCTCTAGATAAAAGAGGTGCATTTGGATAAGTTTAAAGAGTGTTTATTTGACACCTTTTAAAAAACTCCCAAGTGCTGGAGCTAGATTTAAAGAATTATAGGTCTTTTGAAATACTACGTTTGTGCATACTTTTACACATTTATGAACACAAGTATAAAGGTTATTTTCACCTCTCATGGGCAGTGCTCTGGAGCACTTGAGTTTTAACACCTACTTGAGTGAAAAGGGCTTGCTGAATGGTCAGAATCAAACACGCTGCAGACATCTGTGGCACTGGAAGCACCGGATGCAGGAGGAGGTGTCAGTGGTGTCCTCGGAGAATTTGGTGCAGATGCTGTACTTTCTGTTTCACTTTCAGGGATCCTACTGTAACTAATTTTTCGTGGCTCCTGCTGCAGAGGTGTGGGATGTCTCATGGTTCCTGGTCTTGGGTTTGATGGACGAACACCAGGAGATTTTAGGGGATAGCTGTATTTTTTTGGCTATAGACATAAAAAACAAACACAAACCACAATATTTAAACATCATGGCTTAAAGGAAGGTTTTCCTCTATCCTTCTGATAACATTCAACTAATAGTTAAGACAATTATAAATTATCAATATGAAAATTTCATGACGGTTCAGATCAGAATATTCCAAGTTACAGCATTGTCACTTCATTCTGCTGAAGATTTGGCTACATAAAGTGTTAGAAAAATGAATGTGTTTAACTAAGTTTTAATATAAATACCAGAATGCTCATTAATGTAGCATGTTGGGGGAATAGTAATTTTTCTGAAATACACTGTATAATTCTGTTTTTTTAAAAATACTATTTGGGACAATTAAACCTTGTTGGAAAAGCCAGGATAGTCATCATGAGTTGTGAGACATTAGGACCATAAGGGCTACTCACAGATGGACTGAGCTGGCCACATTTCTTTCATTTGTGTGCATATGTTAATTTTAGGGCCCTTTCCAAGCAGAATGACCACTTGACAGTGACTGAGTGCCTCAGTGGAGTCAACATACTTTTTTCCAATTAACTATTTTAGGTTCATGTTTAAAGGCTGTCTTAGAGTTTGAAAAAAATATGGCTGTGAATTACAGACACTACACAGTTTATTGTGATCACTTAGAAACGATTTACATTTACTTTTTGACTCTTTTGATGAGTTGGTGAGTCCATGCCCTTGAAATAAAATCTTAACTTTTGTTAAAACTAAAATAACAAACAAAAATTTACTAACTTTTATCATATCAGAATTTTTTAAAATATTAATGTTCATTTAGTTAAACCAAGTGAGATAGTCCTGATTATATTTATTAACATATTCCTATCAGTGAGAGGTGATACTGAGTATCGACTTGGCCAAGCACTAGCAAATTACTACAAAAATAAAAGAACTATTAAAAGTATTTTTAATGCAAACATTGTATTACTCTGCTAATGACATATGTCTAAAATTTCTCATAAATCATTACTTAAAAAAAAAAAATCCCAAGTACACTGGGGTGGTGGAACACGCCTTAATCCCAGCACTAAGGAAGCAGAAGCAGGTGGATCTCTGAGTTTGAGGCCATCCTGGTCTAAAGAACTAGTTCTAGGATGATAAGTACTACAAAAGAAAAATGTCTTGAAAAACCAAACTAAACGAAACCAAACCAACCTACCAGAACGCAAGTAAATATACTTATCATAAGTTAATATATACTTCTTAAAGTCTATGATCTTAAATTTTAACTTTTGTTAAAACTAAAAATAACAAACATAAATTTGCTCACTTTTATCAATATATTATATCAGAATTTATTGAAATTAATATTAATGTTCATTTATCTGAAACCAAGTGGGATATTTCTGATTATATTTCATTACTTTTAACCATCATATTTACACCTCATCCCTAAACGCTTTTACAAAAAACTAATCTACATGACACATGGCATGGATAACCTACAAGGTATGGAGGTGTAAATATGAAAACCTGTGAATATATGAATACTTACAAATCTTGGAAGAGGCTTAGGGTGCCGTGGTTCTATTTCTAGGGATTTGTTGAAAAGATAGTCCGTGAATTCTTTCTCCATGCTATTTCCCATTGGATTCAAGTTTTCAAAGAACCTCTAAAATAAATGCAAAAAAATTATTAGTATTAAATATTTTTAATCAAATTCCAAATTTATGAAAATAATTTAGGATTACACTCAATATAAGAAAATTTGAATTACTGATTTTAAGTTTTATTTTTATTTTTCTTCTCTACAAAATAACAGCCTTTATGAGGTATTATATAAAGCTGATCAGAAATATGTATCATGAATTAATTTACCTTGATATCTGATTCTACTCGTAAACAGTAAGGCTGGTTTTGGTACTGTTGGATCTCTCCTGTTATCTCAGCCACTTTCCGCCTTTTGCTGAAGTTGATAAGCTCTTTCCCATGTCTTTTTAGGACTTCAGGGTTGCCTTCTTCTGTTTTCAAGATATTAGTGAGATAAATTCCTAGAAGAGACCATGAAATTACTTCACTAGTACAGAAGGAAAAAAAAAAGGTTTTTGTTGTTGTTGTTCTTAACTGTAGGCATAATGTAGTCATAATAACCAAAGAACCAATGCCCAGATTTCCATTCTATGAAAAACAACAAGCTCAGCAAATATAAGAGACATGTTTCTGTATTAAATCCTTCTGTAAAGTAGTTGAATTTTATAAACATTCAAGGAAAAGGAGATCAAGTTTCAGAAAGATCATTTGTAAAGAAAGAATAACCAGTCTTTCATACTCCCCATTGCTACATGGCTTGTTGAAGAAACTTAACAATGGTGTCACGGATGATGCATATTATTGCCAAAAACAGGTGGGGGTAGAACCTCAGAGGTTTTTTTCTGCCTTTTCAATTCTCAACAATTTGGAGATGATCATGTTTGAACAGGCTTATTTGTGGAAACACAGGAAGGGCTTCAAGCCTTTCAAGCACAGGGTGACATCTAACTTTTCTAGATTTAGTGTATTTGGTGATACAGGATGGCCTCAAATTTGTTATGTAGCTGGGGGTGACCCTAAACTTAAGATCCTTCTAGCTTCAACTCCTGAGCACTGGTATTATAAGCATACACTACCAAGCCTGGCTTATGCTAGGCTGGCACTCTTCCAACTGAGCTATACCCCAGTCCACTTCTGCTCTTTATGGTTCCAGGAGCATTTTAGTTCCTTCTTTTTCCTGCACAAAGCTTCTAGAGCCAGCTATGCCACTTTCTACCTGCGCTATCTCGTATAAACTGCTGAGCTTCTCTGTGCTTCAGTTATTCATCTCTGAAATAAGAGATTTGAAGGTAGATGTATGGGGTAAACGAATGGGTAAGTTTACATACAGATCGAGATAGTGCCTGACAAAAAAGAAATCGTCCATTAGCAAAGGTTATCAGCAGCTGCTAATGCTGATATCTGCTATTACTTCTCTCTTGCCTTCTTCCTCCCAAATTACACATTCTCCCTTTCCCTCCCAGGGAAGGGGTATAAAAGAGGGGTATGGATACCTGAGTTCATTCACTGAATACAAATGTACTGCCTTTCTGCTGTGTGTTAATTATTACATTAGGTACAGCTAAAAAAAAAAAAAGGAAAAGGAAAAAAACCTGTGTGTGTGTGGGTGGGGGGGCAGCTACTCTCCGAGCTTTGAAGATGGGCACTATACAGTTTTGCAGGTACTATATTTGGAGATGTTATGCTAGTAATTCATGTTTAAGATGCTATAAAAGCACAAAGGAAGTACCTTACACTGTCTTGAATTGTCAAGATCACAGAAAGGATAATTAGATTAAATCGATTAAATCTCAAAAAGTTAGTTAAGAGTTTAATGAGTAGAATAAGAGAGAAGGCAGTGGTGTGACACTCACGTGATGAAGCATGGGAGACATTCTCAGAGCTGGCAGGCTGTTAGACACAGTCAAGGTCAGTAGTTCTAAATGCTTAGACGCAGAGAAAAGTACTTCTAAATAATATCATTTTTTTCTCTTTAAATGTGTGTGTGCATGCACATGTGCACCATGGCACAATTGTGTAGAGTGGTTCTCTTCTATGTGAGTTCTGGGGACTGAACTCAGGTTCTCAAGATTGGCAGCAGGAACCACTGCCAACTTACAAGCCCTAAACACTAATTTCTTTGGGCACATTCTTTAAAAGCTTAAATGACTCAAGCCAATAATTATGAAGTCAGCGGTAGTAAGGTAAGAGTGCCACCAGTGCCTGTTTGGGTTGGGCATATGACTGTGCTCCCAGCACCAAGGCCTCACTTCAAGGTGTGCTCATTAAAGCAGTGTGTGTTTAGGAAGCACAGGGCCACTAACACATAAGGTGCCTGCGCTTCCTGACAGACATGTCCTTTACAAGTGTGCGTGTTCAATGGCGGCCAAAATCAACTTTCTAAATAGGCACAAATTGAAATGTTGTGGATAGCAGCATCTGCTATTCAGATTGTGAAGCTAACTTTCATGCTAGGCATGGTGGTGCAGGCCAGCTTAGAGCACACAATGAGTGTCTTGTCTACAGAGAAGAAGAAAAAGGTTAACTTTTAACTAGGAGATAATAGAATAGAAACATCTTCGCATTACAGGACTGCTGGCTGCCTGAACACCAAAGAAGAGCAATTTGCAGGCCGCTCTACTTTTTGTGTGCTTGAAAAGGATAGCAGGCATACAAGAATTTACTAACTGAGACTGGAGAGGGGACCCAGTGGTGACGAGGTCTTGCTTTTCTATTGCCGGACTCAAGTCTGGTTCCCAAACCTATATCAGATGACTCTTGAGTACCTTAAACTACACTGTCAGAAAATCCAACACCCTCTCTTGGCCTCCTGGAGTACCTCCCCTCCAATACATGGTATACATGTGTACACACACACGTACGTACACACACACACATACACACACACACACACACACACTTAACTGGTTTAGACAAGGGCAGGGTATAGCAGGACAGTTTTGAGCTCTTTGAGTGGTACAGTTACCATGTGTGAAAATAGAAAACAACTGGATAAAGCTGTAAAAACACAAATATCACTTTGGGAAATGTCAGGATAAAATTTGGAAAATATTTTATACCTGATTAATGACGACCCAAAAAGAATAAAGTCATGGCAGTACTGTCCAAACTTTGTTGATGAGACACTGCGTCCATATCAATGTTTAAGCATATGTGATTTTTGAATTGCAAAGAATATTTGTATATGTACACATCTAATAGGAATCTCATTATTATATGTAGCGAGCTTAATTCTTTTTATTTTATTTTATGTGTCTGTGGCTACATGTATGTCTGTGCACCACATGTATGGCCACATGTGGGACAGAAGGAGTTATAGTCAGTTGGAAGCACCACGTGGGTACTAGGCATTGAACCTGGACCTCTGGAAGAACTGCTGAACCATCTCTCTAGCCCTGCCAAAGTTTGACTCTTGAAAGAAAGGAAGGAAGGAAAAAGCAGTAATATGGTTCTTTCATTCACTCAAAAAGCATTTGTTGAATGCTTCCATGTGTCAAGCGCATGGCTAGGTGCTAGGAATAGACAAGAGTTTTGATGCTTTAAAAGACAAAATATAAAATAAAAATAACAACCAAAAAAAAAAAAGCTACTGCACTATAACGAGAGCATTATATTGCAAGAGCTATATATATATATTCTTTGCATTAAAGAATGAGCAAACTGCTAGGGGGCCTAGAACCATGATCCCTCTTTTACTGCTAGGAATATAGAAAAAGGCAGTGGCAAAAGTTAAAGCTCACCCATCTTTGTTATGTATGTCATGATGTTCTGTTTTTCCTATCCCCACACAACTCTAGAATATATAAAAGGATCTGTTGCCATACTGTTGACATACATTCAACCATAGGGTAATGATGAAAGTGTCATGTTAACTTTATGGGTATCATGTAGCTGTTGTAAATGATAATATAAGATTATTTAAAGTATAAAATGCACCTCAAATATGGCAAAACATAACATGACATTTAATTACATACAGTGCACACATCAAAAAGAAAAAACAAAAAACAAAAACCACACACAGAACTACAGGCAGGCCAGACATGGTGGCACACACTCTTAATACCCACACTTGGGAGGCAGAGGCAGGCAGATCTCTGTAAGTTTGAGAGCAGCTTAGTCTACATAGTGAGTTCCAGGATGGCCAGTGCTATGTAGAGAGGCTGTCTTAAAAACAAAACAAAACTAAAAAACAACAACAAAAGAAAATAGACAAATATGAAAGTATTTAGTTATAAAACTGCAACAATAAAATATGATGCGAAAATAGGTACATCTGTGACTTAAAACTATATAGGATAAAAACATATGAAGATAAAACTAGGAGGAAATGTCAGCTTCTACAAAGCTTCAGAAGAATGCTCAACAAACCATGCACACAGGCAGAGGAAAGGCTGACTCAAGAGCTGGGAGACAGCCAGGCAGAGTGCCTGGCAGCTCTGGTTCCATCCCTAGCACTGAGTGGGGAAAAGGTGTGTAGAAGGGCAATGTGAAAGATAGTGAAAGTGCATTATGTAAGGAGGAAAGAACTACAAGATAAAAAGAACCTATGAGGCAACAGACTGAAGTCCAGTGTTCAGTCTCTACCAAAGAAAAGCAATAGGTTCAGACAGGATAGTTAACCTTGAGAGGAAGAAAGGTACTTATCCTCCAGTGCAACAGAGGAAAATAGGAGCTGATAACAATAAAAGTCTCAAAGGCACATAAAGTGAGTTTTTAGACATGTTTTGTTAAATGATTAAAATACAAATATGGATGGTGTGGTCATGCATCTTTTACTTTATCAAAATTAAATGACAAGCCAAGTCAGGATAATAGGTATACATCTATTATCCCTAGCACAGGAATGCTGAGTCAGGAGGACTGGAACAGTGACAAAAAAATAATAAAAGGATTCTAAGGATAAAAGGACACAAGTGACATAATACCTCATGGCTGTCAGAGATGAGCCTAGAAAGTGAAGCATGTACAAGGCGAGTCCTTTTCTAAAACAAGGGCCACAGGGCTTTGGACTTGCTCTACATTTCGAGTGTTTATAGATATGCTGGGTGTGGGTTCCAGGTCGAAAGAGAAATTCATTTATAGACCACATATGCCTCACACCTACGGCCTGAATATCTGATGTATTTTGTTTGTCTTGTTTTCAGATAGTATCTTGCTATGCAGCCCAGGCTGGCCTCACACTCAGTGTGTGTGCTATCACACCTGTCACCTGAAGGGTGTCTTAATTTGCAGTGAACTCATGTTTTGTTTGTGACTCCTGCCAGATAGCAGATTTTGCCATGTGTGGTGTTACCTCAACAAGTCTCCATTTTTTGAACACTGTGGATTTTTGTTTTCACATTTAGGATGATCAATATATACTGGATTTGATTTTTTTAAAAGTCCTAACAGAAAAATTCTGAAGGGATTCAGGTGCTATTTTCTGTACTCATTTAATAAAATGTCTTGTTCTGTCCAAAAGCACAATAAAAATTAGGAAAACATACTTACCAAAGAAAGGCACACATGGTGGATTAATAGACCTGAGTTTTGCCAAATATTTCTTATAGTGATCTTCACTCAACTCATGAGCTTCTTCTAAAATTTTCTTTTGTCTACTTGATATTTGCTATAATAGTAAAAATAAAAATTAGGATGCCTCAGTTGTACAAGAATTACAAAAATTGCTTCCCCCCCCACAAGATACCCAACTAATCATTACGGCCCATTCATAATCAGTTGACTCCAGAACGTTACTTAGTACTGTTTTTATATATTTTGAGACAAGGTCTCATTATTTACCCCTGGCTAGGTTGGAACTCACTCTGTAAACCAGGCTGGCCTCAAACTCATGGAGATCCACCTGCCTCTGCCTCCCAAGTGCTGGATTAAAGGCCTGAGTGACCACACCTGATTAATGCTGTCTGTTTGTTTTAAGCCTTACTCATACACTTTAGAACCTAAAAGTGTGCATGATATAGTCTGTCTTGTCACCCCTCATACAATTTATGTGAATGTTTAACTAGGTCAGCAAGCTGGCTCACCATGTAAAGCCAGCTCACCATGTAAAGTTGCACAAGCCTGGCCATCTGAGTTTGGCCCCCAGACCCCATCAAGATGGAGGAACCTACTCCACAAAATTCTTTTGACCCCTACATGTGCCTAGGGAAGACACCTGAGCACAGACACAATTAAGAAAATAAAATGCTGAATGTTTTTTTTTCTAACAAGCTGGAACCTATGAATAAATTTTAATGAGAATACTTCATTTTAAAAGAGAAACCAATTCATTATGAAATTTAGATAAATCCAATATCTAATCTGAAAAACAAAGGAGACATTTAAATATTAAGTATCATAATTGTTAACATCCTAATTTCCCATTTTATTAGCATACGTTAATAATACACAATGGCAGGCTTAATAATGGCATTTTCATACATGTCTACAGTGCACTTTGACCACACTCGTCCCCAGCACTTTCTGGCCAGTCATCCTTTGCACTGTCATGTCACTTCTCTACCAGCGATGCACTGAGTTAACTAAGGTTGCTTACAGGAGCACAGCTGAGGGTTACTTTTGAACCTTGCCTGTAGTTACACCACTGAAAGCAGTGTCCCTCCCTCGATCAGCAACCACTAACGACAGTCATCCGGTGGAAGAGATAGGGCCTTTATAATCCCCTCCCAGCATCTGTGACATCATGCTGATGGCCAGTTTTGTACAGGTCGTATGCCGATAATCACAGCTGCTGAGACTATAACGGCTATGTCATGTAAATTCCTACTGTTACAATAAGCAACGGAAGTTCATCTTAAAACACATGTACAAACCTACCTCAAATGTGTGGTCTAGCCTGTAAACAGGTGATGAGTTCATAGCACTGACAACTTCAAGGACACCATTGAAGTTGTTCAGCTCTTGAAAGACTTGTAGAATCTCAATTATTCGACTCACCACAGCTACTCTTTCTTCTAAGTTTTCTGTTTCTACAATACATCTAGAAATTGAAACAAACTAAAAATTAAAATTTTGAATTTTCCCAAAAAGCTATGATTCAAAAAGTTTTAGTGAAACTAGAGAGAGAGTGTGTGTCTTCAGCATGACTACAGAAAAGACATATTTACAGTGATAGCTTGTATAGAAGACTGCAGAGAAAGGTTTCTGGTAAAGCATGTTGCTCTTTTCTGACGTCTGGGCTGCTATAGCCAGATAACCATTTTCCTAATATATGTAGCGCATCCTCTATGATTAGCATTACAATGTTACTGGATTTGTGAATGTTTGTCATTTAGGTGTGTTCTAGACATGTTTATTCTAGAACTGTTGTTTCCTTTGGGTGTGTGTATACACAGTTCTATTTCAGTGATTCATTCCTTTGTTTGCCTGAGACAAAGTCTTGCTATATAGCTGAAGATAGCCTGAAACTGGTCATATTCTTGCCTCAGCTTTCTAAGTGATGGATTATAAGTGTACATCACCATATCAACCTTAATTTTGTTTTTTGACATATAGAAATAATTGGTATTGTTTGTAGAAATAGCTTTTAAGATAACTATTAGTATATTGCAAATTCAGTTAAAATATTTTACTTTAAAAAATGGGCAAATGAGGTATCTCAATGGCATAGTTTATATCATACTTTAGGCTCTGAGTTTAATTCTCCAGAACAAGAAGCAAACAGAACATACTACTTAGAAACAAACAAAAAAACACTTCGTTTTTACATACTGAGAATCTATATATTAAATAGTTTATTATATAATGATACAACATATATAGTATATGTTATATCTTTATTTTCCCACCAAATAAAGTATTTTAAAAAAAGTCCTAGCCACATATGGCTGAGCAGCAACTGCAGATGCCAGCACTTGGGAGGCACAGGCAGTGCTGCCATCCCATCAACTTGTGCCACAGAGTCCCAGGGCTGCTGGCCTACAAGTTAAGACCTTGTCTCAAACAGACACACACACCTTTTAGACTGCCTAGTCAACATTCATGCTTTCTTTTTACTTATTGCTAATTTGTCAGTAAAGAAAAAAAAACACTTTAAACCTAGTTTTTAGTGACATTAATAGCTATAATGTAAGAAAAATTAACTGTAAAACTACACATTATTAACTTTTTAAAAATATAAAGCTAGCTACAGATTATTTTTTGATAACACTAATAATACTAAGAATAAAACCACTACACTTGAAACTATCAAAAAATGGCTTATTATCAAATTAAACATAATGTTTACATATTTAAAGAATTATGTACAAATATTCTGGCTAGATTATTAGCTGAATAATTAAGAACATGTAACACAAGTATGATATATATCATTAACTATTTTGGTTACTAAGAGTAGAAATGAAGATGACTGATAGTGCTTTCTAGTTCCAGTTCTACTGGAGGTGTAGGCTCAGGACACTGAGGTAAATAAGAAAAACTCTGTCACACTGAAAACGAAGGTAGTGGCTTTCCTTTAAACAGTGCATTAAAAAGATTCACAGGACAGTGCTCTATGTCTCATTAGATATACTTCTCTTCCCAGTGTGACATGCTGCAGTTACTACGGTGAGAAGGGGCTTCTGTAAATTAAAATATATCAATTTTAAGATGAAATCAGGAAGCAACATTTTGAGAGAAAATTCTAGTTTTTATCATCTCTGACAACATAGAAACTCTAGCTTTCATGTGACTTGGACTGCTTCAGTCCTTTATCCAGACCGTCTTGTATGCTACCAACTGCTTATTCTTATAATCCCAATATGATCTGTAGATTCTCACATCTTTACTCAGAAAAGTAATATCCAGTATGCAAAGCTACAGTCTCCAGTTCCCAGTGCTAAAGTGCACTGACTTCTTGGCTTCAATAGATACTTTAGCTCGGCTGACCTACTCCAGTGAAAACTATCAAAGCAAACCATACCCACCCACCCTAACTCATAATAAGTATATCAGAGTCTTTGGAAGTGGCCCTAAGAACAAGCTGCAAATGTTCAGGAAAACCTACAAAACCATTTCTTAAAGAAGGGAAAGTCTGGGGTATTTCAACTAAGATTGTCCCTCCTCTCCTTCCTTTCTCTGGAGCATCCATTCCAGATTTTGTAGGTAAGAGCACCTAGTTCCAGCTTGGGATTCTCAGTGTTGCAGGGTGGATGGCTAGATGGGTTCCTATGCTGAGGAGTAGGATTTCACGGAGTGCAGTCTGAGTGTAGTCTTAATATTTATTTATTCTATAATACTTAAGATGTGAGGACCCCCTCCCTTTGCCAACTTAAGGGCTGAGGCTGTAGGGTAATTAGAATGCTGAGAAAACAGCTCTTTGGTGGTTCCATGCTAAGAGGCGGCTTAAAAGGACCTGAGGCCACAGCATCATTCTTGGCACTTCACTCTAAGCTCTTAGAAAGGAAAGAGAGCTTGTCCTCTGTAGAATCTCGTCCTCTCTAGAACTGTCACAAAGATAGCTCCTAATCTCTTACCATCTATAACAAAGCATTCAGGAACAATGGTGGTTGTCATGAAAGGCAACTGGGAAGAAATCTGGAGATACAAGGAAAATATATAGCCTCAGCTATGTTTTAGCTGGTTTTCTCAAGAGAACCAGGAAGATATTTGGAGAGGGAACCTTCTGGGGTTAGAACTAATACCAGTTATTAAGAACCTTAGAAACTTCCAAGAAGACAGAATTCCATTGGCTTGTTCTCCACAGCAGTTTTCTGCTACCAGGAAACTGGCCACAACAAAAGAGTGAACATGGCAATTAGTAGTTCAACATTTAGCAGCTCAGTATGCACAGTCTAGGAGAGAGTGGATGTGAGCTATACCAGAATCAGTCTTCCCAGAGTGACTATGGGCATACCAGATCTAACCTGCTGAGTTCACGTCACATTTAAGTAGCAAAAAGCTGTGGAAGGCAGAAGGCAGTATTGAAAGTTGCTATATCTATCATAAAGCACATAAAGACATAAATACATGACCTAAACAGTGGAATAAAAGCAGGAGAAGAAACTGCCTATACAAGTGACTAGAAGTCAAATTAACAAAAAGATTTAAAGATGCCATCAAACTATATTCACAGAACTGTTCATAGTAAAGCTGTAAGGAAGGTATAATGCCAACATGTACCTAGAAAGAGTACCATGAAAGCAGTAAAAATATAGAAAGAACCAAAAGGAAACAGGAATAAAAAACTGGAGGGCTCAATAGTAGATATGAACTGACAGAATAAAAAAAAAAAAAAAAAAAAACTAATTTGAAGATGGAGCTATTGTTCAAAACTAAAGGCAAAATGTTTAAACAACAATAGCAATAAACCCTGCACACGTGTTGCTAGTTGACCCACTGCACAGGAACACTAAAGGAAGTTCTCTTTAGGCTGGAAACAAGTGACCCCAGATGGTAATCCGAATCTACACAAGTACATCAGTAAAGGTAATTATGTAATTGTAAAAACACTATACATTTTCCTCATTTTTTTTCTTTTACCTGTTTTAAAAAGCAACTGATTTAATGAGTATGAATGTATTTTTGAGTCTGTAGCATAAAATGTAGTATACTGCCAAGAGCACAACAAATGAGTAGACGAAAACAGCCCCTCAAGGTTAAGATGGTGACAGCAGATGGAAATAGTAACTGTGACGGAGCATTGCTGAGTTTGCACCATTACTGAGGGGTAGCCAAACTGCAGAAAGGGGAGGAGACATGGGAGGAGCAGCTATCTGCTAGATTGAAGCTGCGACCAATCTGCAGCCTCAACTGATAAAGGAAGATGCATGTGGTTAGCTCCAGGCAACCATTAAAGATCAAAATATTAGTGGAATTAAAATGCACATTAGAAAAATATTTAGTGTGCAAGAAAGGTGAATGAACGAACTGAAGGCAAGTGACATACAGAAGCAAAACAGCCTTGGAATTCATACCCTACCCACTGCTACAGAACAAAATGTCAACAACACTTACTTCTCAAACCACAGAGTGAGGTTAGTGGTGTGCCGGATCATTTTCAGAAGGTTGGGAGAATTGATTTCTTTGTCTTCTTTTGTCCACACACTTCCAACTAATTCTGATGGCTGTACAGCTCTAAAATCATCAACATGAGATGGCACATCACATTTCTCCTTCAGCATCATTTACTACGTAAGAAAAAACTAAACTTCTTTTATAAACGATCTTCTTTCATCAACAGAGTTGGTAAAAACAAGATGAATATTTACAATTTTTTGTTGTATATTTTCAGATTGGAAATACTTCGGTAGCTACTCTTGCATAATGCACTTATTGCTCATTTGTTTACTTTAAAGACAGTGTCTTCCTAGGTAGCCCTGGGCAGGTCTTGCTTGCTAGCCTAGCTGGCCTGGAACACATGGCAGTTGCCTGCTTGCAGCCTCCTGAGTGCCAGGATTACAGCCTATCACCACACTGGTTTGATATTTACTGCATACTTTCTCACACAATGTCTTTTTTAGCACTTACAGACATTATTTACTAAGTTAGGATGGTAAAGTAGTTATTTAAATAGTATCTATAAGTAACCAATGAGGGTACAGCAATTACTAAAATTCGTTTTTGCGCTTACAGTGGATAGAAAAGAAAAGCCATCCTGCAAAAGAGCCTTTGAAATGAACTGTAAAATTCTAAATGGGGACCTTGATAAATGTTGGTGAGAGAATTTATAAATTTAGCTCTTTTTCTAGTTTTGTTATTAATAATTTTGAGATTTTAAATAGAATTTAAAACCAGAAATATATTTTTCAGATAGTTCCATTAATGAGCAATATTGAATTATAAACAGCTATAGCTGGCTGAGCCTGAACTTTAACATAGTAGTGCTCTACCTTGTACTATGGAGTAACTACTGCAGTATGGCTTTGTGCTCAGCCTTGGTATGCATTGTGCAACCTCACAGTCTTAGTACAGTCTTTGGCTTCAATTTCCTTGCAGGGAACAAACAGATGGATGAAAGTTACACAAGGAAACTTAAGCCAGCAATTGGTACTGCCAGCATTTGAACTAAGCTTACCAAGCAGGGGTAACTGGAAAGAGCACAAAGTAAAACAGATCAAGGATAACTAAGGGAGCCAAGGGACCAGAACCAACTGCTAAGCCTTAATGCTACTAATATATCACATACCATCTCATTTACAGCTTAAGACAACCCTAAAAGCAGAAAATGTCTTCCATTTTTAAAATGAACTCTTGAGATAATTTCTGAGTTTGAATGTTGAATAACATACCGGTATAGATCTGATTCAAGTAAAGTGAGTTGTCGAGCAATTTCTATTGGGTGTAAGGTGAGCAAGTCAAAAGTCTCTATATGCCCAGGTCTGCTTATGTGCCACTCAACTGTGGGAGGTGAACTCTGAAATGTAATATTATGACCTGGGCCATTGTCTCTTGCAATTTTTTTCCTTTGGATTATCTTAGTGATGGATTCGACCCATTTTTTCATTGCTTTACCTGAAATACATTTTAACAAACATTTAAATACTCTTTAATACTTTGTCTTTAAAAATGTTTAAAGTGATACAGGTGATATATGAATAAATCATTGCTATAAAGTTCAAATAAACAAAGTAAATACTAAAAGTTCCCCTTCCAACCACCCTCTCTCCATTTTCCACACAGGTAATTGTTAACAGTTTGCCATGTATCTAGCCCTTTCCTAAAAGAATTTAAAAAGTAATTTGATTTTTTCCCCCTCCACCATTTTAAAACAGTTCAAAATACTATGTTTAAAATCCTACCATACAAGATAATATTCAATACAAACTGAAAGATGAATAAGAGTAAATTACATACATTTATATGTCTAATTAACATTGTATTTATGAGGACTGATTCATCATATCAGTCTACTTTTTGATGTGGCTGTCTTTTGTACTGTTGAGGAAAGTAATAAATTTAACCCTTTGTTTTCTGATTTTCACTTAGACTGAACAATGGATATAAAATCAAGTTTGTCTAGGGTACCTTTGGAGTCATATAATCACAGAATTTTTAAAGTACATGAAACCCTGGAGATAATAAACCCTAGTTCCTCATAAGTAAACTGAAGTCTAAAGAATCAAAGTTATGTATCTGGTTAGTGGTGTTAAAAGTAGTCTGTCAGTGTAATACATTATTATCTCTCTGATTTGCTCTATTTATCTATTCACCTTTATCAGTACTGTTACAGTGATAAAAAAATCCAACCTGTACCGTAGGTAAACATAGTTTCAATTAAGTGGTCTAGTTTAAATAGAGACTAAAAGAACCAGTTCTATAACAGATTCAACAGATACATTGAGTCAGCAGGATGACTGTTGAATAATTTACAGGTGTTAATGCTGGGTTCTGTTGTTGTTGCTGAGACATGGTCCCACTATTGTAGTCCTGGCTGTCCTGGAACTCACAGAGATCCTGCTGCCTCTGCCTCCTGAGTGAAGGGACTAGAAGTGTGTGCCAGGTGTGATTTAGGTATCAGCCTAAATGCTGTATGATGAGAAAGTTTAACATTGTAAATGAGCTATTATGCTATCAATTGAGGGTAACCATTTGGTAATTTTATCACATATAAAAGTAGGAACTGAATAAAAACATACCTCTTACTGTTCCAATAAATTCCTCCATTCTTTGTAACAGGTCTGCATCTCTCTCAAAGTCATAGAAGTGGTGCTCCACCCAGTGCCGACAGACATTTAACACTCTGTGGCAATAACACAGCTGGATTACATGGGATCTCACATTGTGTCTACACATGCAGCAAGTTTAAGACTCTTAATTAATCCACTCAGTTTGCTACCCTTCACCTTGCTTAGAACAGTTTTTTTCAACATTTCTACTTTTGGGGGCTTTGGTTTTTGAGAGAGGGTCTCTCTGTGTAGCCCGGCTGTCCTGGAACTCAGAAATCTGCCTTCTTCTCCTCCCAACTGCTGGGCTTACAGATGTGTGCCATCACTGCCCAGATTTGAACATTTCCCCTTTGAGAAACATTTCCTCTGTTTGAGATGCTGCAGTTACTCACTGCAGCCGTGTCGTTCCTGCTTACCGCAACTGCACAGGTTGGATATATTCCTTTCTAAACCTTTTCAGCTCTGCACTCAGGGGCTGACCCCCATTCTCTATAGCTATTCGATCAGTTTCTGTTGGCTCAGGCTCTGGAATTTCAAATCTAACAAGAAACAGAAAAAAAAAAAAAACTAATGAAAATATTATATCAAATTCATAATCACAAACCTTTATTTACACTTACCAGTACAATAAAGAGTACTATAAAAATCACTACAGATATACATACACATCAGTGAAAATTCACAAGGCTTTTATAATGTAAAGGCTAATGATAATATTTTTTTAAAAAATTTAATTTTGCCAACAGTGCTGAAACTAACTAGAAGAAAATAAAAATACATGTACAATTTAAAAGATAGGACTAATGTTCAGTTTTTGTTTATAGATTACTCTAAATCAGTAGACATAATTTTAAGGGTGACCAGTGCTTGAATCTTGATTGCTCTTTGGGTAGATTAAAAAACATTTTCCTTGATAAAAACATTTGTTCATTGACAAGATTCATTTTATTCAATATGCAGTATATTTAAAGCTTGTTTAGAACTTGTGAAGCATTAAAATCTGACTATCTAGTGTCTCGTTGTTTTAAAAACATGGTTTCATGTAGTTCAGAGTAACTTTAAATTTAGATGACCTTTAACTCTTGATCCTCCTGCCTCTACCTCTCAAGTTCTTGGATTGTAGGTATATGCCCAGTCTAGAGTCTAAATCATCCATATTTGCATAGTTCTTTTAACTTAATTAATTTGGGTTGGGAATACTGTTTAGATTGAACCAAAGGCCCATGGTTCAATCCCCAAAGAACTTAAGCATTTAAAATTGACAGACCTTTCTATTATAAGACTCAGTAGTTCTTGAGGTTTGCAAAAGGATCTATATGTTGTAAGAAACGTCCGAACAAAATTGGGATCTAGGAAGAAAAAGGAAAAATATTAAATTCTTGGATAAACAATTATTTTCAGCTTCAAAAGAGATCAAATACTCAGTCTTAAAACTCCCCAAATATTTTTACCATATAGACAGCTTTGGGTTTTATAATGTACTGCTAGCTTTAGTACTTCCTAAATCAGTAGCAAACAACAACAAAAACCCAAAACAAAACAAACCCAAAGAAAAGCTCAAAAATCACTAACTGTAAAATACAATCAACTGACTTCTTGACCTGTCCTAAACTCATCATTGGCAAGGAATGTGCATTGAAAGGAAGCAAAGGCACAAAATTGAACCAGGTCTTGCAGAGATGGCAGCAGCAATAACCTATCCATATCCTGACATCTAGTTTAATGGAAATGTTTCCCAACTTCCTTTAGATCATGTTAACAAAGCATAAAACTAGGGACTGAGTCTTACAAAGTAGAAGGGTAAGCTAAATAGTTTTTAAATGGTCTTAATTGCTGAGGCCTTATTTACAACTGCTAAAAAAAAAAAAAGTTTCAAACCCCTCTAAGCCATTAAAAACACCATGAGATGGCTCAGCAGGCAAAAATCCTTTGCTATACAAGTTTGATGATCTAAGTTCAATCTCAGATCCCAAAAGTTGTCTGATGCTTGAGTGCATGTGCACACGCACACATACAAACACACACACTGCGTGTTCCTGCAATACTTATGAACATGTGTCAACACACAGATGATAAAAAACATAGTCCTAAAAACCTCTTGTTTTTATCTCTTCCCAACCCTTTTATTTGAAGTAGTTACAATGGAAGTTTAGTCCTAAGAGCAGGAGGCTCCACCCACTTCTTCAAAAGCCTCCTTTGTATTCACATCCCCATGGACTAGAATAGAGGCCACTGAGTCAGATCACTCTCCTGGGTTGTCCCCTCTGATTTTCCCCAACTATATTCTCCCTGGGTAGAAGAAGGATAGCTGTAATCAGCACAGAAGACCACGGCTCTTTTCTTCTGCATGAAGAAGGAAAAGGCACTTTCTAGTACTAGAGGAGAAAACAAACAAAAAAACATTTCTCTGGGTGTGGTGGCACTGGCCTTCAACCTCAGCAGAGGAGAGGCAGGCAGATTCTGTGAGTTCAAGGCCAGCTAGAGATACATACTAAGACTCAAAGCCCCACTCATTTCCACAGCAGGTTTTTCTAAGGCCCATACTTAGTCCTCAGTCTTTAAAGAAAAGGGAGCATTTGTTAACTTGAGTCTTGTGGGATCATTTCCCTGTTTACATTATGGACACAGGCAAACTCTCGACGGTAAAGTCACTGATGGAGTAAATTCCTATGCATTATCAAAATTTTATAAGAAGTCCTTTATTAGGATAAGTTTAGTGACATTAGGGTATATTCAGAAAAAAATTTAGGTTGATTCTAAGAAGTACCCCAAATTTAACCTTAAAAGATCACAGTAATTTTTTACCTTAAACTCAAGTTCATGGATTTATGACAAGCTAGAACCCTGATCTAATCTGCTGGTATACATTATCATCAAGACAATGAACTGATTTAGCTACCAAACAGCCCTGAATTGAAAAGATTTAATAATTTTTCATTTTGAAGAAAAATTTGTAGAACAAAAGGATATTATTGTGGGAGTTTTTTGCTTTTGAGATATGGCCTAGCTAGGTATCCATGCTGGCCTTGAAGTCACAATCCTCTTGTGTTAAGTCTCCCAAGTGCTGGCATGTCTGACCATGCCTCCAGCTAAAAAAATTCTTTGGTTTTATTTAGTGTTCCTTCCTTTAGTTTATACCTCCTGAGGCTAGAGTGGGTTACTGGTAAAAGTATTTTAAATACATAAAATCTTTTAATAATTTCCTTTCTGTTGGTATTTTATTGTTTGTCTTCAGTTACAGAGATCCTCAGTTAAAGACTAATGTCTCATCCAGAAGAAAAGATTTAAAAACAGAAGGCTGTACAAGATTTTAAAACAGAGATATTTATCGGTTCCATCACAACCCTCCCTTTCAAGAATCTTCTTCCTGTTCTGCAAATCTATTTGTAAGGTGAGGCTTCTCAAAATAGCATGTGTTTAGGAAGCAACAGCTGTGGCCAGAGTTGGGATGCTCGGCTGTCCCTGCTGGAGAGCCTTTGTGTCCTAAATGAAGTCTCTGAGCATCTCTGGGCTGTACTCCACATGGAGAGTGTGTGCCCACCCCTCCTCCAAGCACAGGGTTATGTCAGGCTGATGATCTGATATCCACACTCAGCACTATTTCTTCTCAAATGCCATCCAATGTCAGGCTAAAAGCAGTGGGGTATAGACAGAAGAGAAGCAAGTGCTAAGTATGTTTTCAGAAAAGTATGGCTACTTTTGAAAGTGGGGTCCCCTCTTAGGCAGTAACTGATGATGCAGGCACGCTGCGCCTTAGTGCCACAGTCAAATGGGACATCAGTCCCTGATGGCTACTGTTTAACATCTCCGAGAGTGTTTACTTTACATTTATCCATTCAGTTACTGGGCGGTGAGTAGGTGAGGTCAGAGCAGTAGCGAAACTTGTGGAATGGTCAGACAGCGGAACGGGAGAACTATAGAAAGGAACACAGCCATGCCATCGATCCCTGCTCTGTGCTCTTTTCTGCCACGCCAGGTGCCCTTCTAGAATCAAAGGACTCCCGTAAGCTTCCCTAGCGCAGAGTTTATCAGCGAATGATGGTGTCACTATAGAAGTTCATGCACATAATTAACTCAGAATGCAGTTGTGACCGCTAAGCTGGTTAGAGGTACCAGAAGTCACGGGAAATAAGCAATCTAATTATGATCTTCTAACTCTTAGAATGTTAGGAAGCAGCAGCTGGTCTTTCTATAATACTGTTTATAAGAGGAACTTATGGTGCTGGCTATTGAGAAGTACTCCACAGTAAGCACCACTGTAGTATGGTGCTGGCAAACGGAATAAATACTCCTCAGTAACCACTGGTGTAGCGTGGTCTAACGTGACTGAAGCTCAATTTGTTCTTGTCTTGGCTGGAAGCTAAAAGCAGCCTTGCCAAAAAGGGAGGGTGGGTGAATGTGGAAGAACTAGAATACTCCAAAAGAGCTGGCAAAAGCTTAAGCATTGAAAAAAGAAAGGAAAGAATTAGAAACTACCCATATTCAACATACATGCACATACACATTATTTCTAATTTAAAGCAATAAAAAATTTCTGTATTTTGAAATTTTACACAGAGAAGCTATAGATACATGCTCCAGAAGCTATTTTTTGTCTCTGTTGTGTTGATTTCTCCATCTCAGACTCAAACACATGCTATGCCACATCAGCCACAGAAGACCTTTATCTTTATTACAGTGCAGACGACTAAAGTAACCTGATATTTTAAAATGCTCACCAATAAGGACAATTATATAACTTTTTAAGAAAACAGTATCTCCTTCCACTCAACAGGCAGTGATTGAAAATTAACACACACTGCTGTCTGCTTGCGGTACTGCGGTATACCTACCCATATTCTAAAATATTTCAGAAACAGGAGGCAAACATAGAAAAATAAGAAAGTCGGGCAGTTTGGTTTTAAAGTACAAGCATGAACAAGCACCCACCAATAAAAATGTAGCTCCATTTGATACTCTTTCAGTGGATAAGCAGAAGTTGGTCTAGAAATGTACTGTTAAGAAATATCCTACACTTTCAACACAAGCAACAACAAAATCGTTCTGTGGTTTTTTCCTAACCCTCCAGAAGTAATCTCCTTACTTTTTCCCCCACCATGTTCATGGTTTCTCAGCTTCCTCCTCTCCATACCTTCTTTATACAAACATCTACTGAGTCTAGTCTGAAGTTCCTGGCAGAGGCCCTTGTTTCTTCAACTCTAAGCTGTAGTTATTCTTATGGTTTTGTCTTTCTGTTTGTTTTGAGATGGGGCCTCATGCATCTCAGATTGACCCAGAACTTACTATGAAGCTGAGGATCACTTTGAACTTCTAATCCTCCTGCTTCTACCACCTCAGTATTACAGGGAGAGATGACAGGCATGTGCCACTATGCCCAGTTTATGAGGTACTACGAACTGAACCCAGAGCTTCATGCACTCTAGGCAAGCATTCAACCAACTGAACTACATACCCAGACCATGGTTACTATTTTTGACTGGCCTTCTAGTTGACCTCAACCCCTAGACAATTCTGTGTTATTTGGTGTACAATTAAAAAAAAAAAAATCTTCTGAACTTCAACTCTATCTACAGTACATCTAATGTTTAGAATACAGCATATTAGATTTGAGGTCATCAATTTTCCATTTTCTGCCCCTATTTTGATTTAACAGTTGACATTTAATATGGCAAGGTCATAAGACTTATGAAATATTTATTACATTAAAAAGCTATTTATGTAGAACACCCTCCCCCACCCACTACAGTGGAACACTGTTAATCAGGATGTCTGCTCATGTGATAATACTCCCTTTTAATACAACCATTTAAAACCTCAAGAAACAATAAGCTCCTCAGCAAGGACTTATAAACAATCACTTTTGAATTCCTTAAAAAAAGGAAACAGACGCTATGCTGACGCACAAACACTTAAAAAAAAATCAGAGTTTAAAAATAGAAGAGCACTGCCCTATAGATCAAAAATTGTTCAGACTTTAAAAGTTAAACGCCCAAACTGAAGTTATGCAAGATAAAGACTCAAATCTAATGTAGAATTTTGAATATTTTATATTCGAGTGCAAAGATAGCAGTAAATACATCAAAGAAAAAGGTCTTAGGTTTTCTCAATTTCATCTTCTACAAAAGTAGTTCAGCACATAAAGGAGACAGTTTCCCACACTTCAGTGTGTTCTAAATTATCATTACCCTTGCCTCAAATTCATCATCCCATTTTCTACAATATACGACCAGACTAATACTACCACCAACTATTTTTCTACTATTGTTGCTGTATCTCATAACTAGTTGCATTTTGATTTCTACAGCAGGTCTATGAAATGAACTTCCTGCTCTCCTTTCCCCTGTGACATTGCTTTGTGCTTGCTTACTCTAGGTAAGGAAACTGTCTCTTCATATCACTGCCAAATTTAAAATAATTCAGCTGAGTAATTTTCCTTTCACCATTCAGAAAGAATTCCCCTAAGTCTGATCTAATCAGTGATCTGTCTATATGCAGAAACACTGGGGATAAAAGACAGGTTATAAATTAGACTCTACACCAGACTGTCATCATTCATGTATGTTAGCCATCTTTAAACCCACCTAAATATAAATGTATTTTTCCAGAAAGCTTCATGTGTATAGAGCAAGCTATTCTGGTATCCAGTAACTGGGCTCTGTCCAGGAAAAACCTGGTGGCACACACCTGTAATCCCAGCACTCAGGAGGCAAAGGCAGGCAGATCTCTTTGAGTTCCAGGCCAGCCTGGTCTACAAAGCGAGTCCAGGACAGCCAAGGTTACACAGAGAAACCCTGTCTCAAAAAACCAACCAAAGAAACAAAAACAAACTATTCTCTTTACAGTATACCTGTATTTACCACAAATAAATAACCACCATGAGAGTAATTAAAACTCCATTTATTTTTATTATTCATCATGTAAAACTTTTTAAGAAATGCTATATTAAAATAATTTTTAAAAACTCAGTTTGGAAGTGTCAGTGGGACGTGGATAGAACATGTATTCTGAAGAATAAAGAAATTAACTTCTAGACTTCATTCTGTAACTAACTGATAGGATTTCTAGCAAATCAAACAAACTACAGGGGTCTTGGGCTTTTGTTTATGAACTGAGGGTGTGGACAGCTCCCAGCACTACAGGTGTGTTAGCCCTGTTTGTAACACTTGAGAAATAAGGTTAGCTGAAGCCAAGCTGAACCTGAGTTAATCACGTGTGAGCCAGTCTTTCTTCTGTTTTTATCATGTCTTAGCAACTTACAATACTCTAGATGTCTAAGTGCTGTGTTCATCATTATCAAATTTCCTCATGTATTACACAGTGCCTTTCACTATATAATAAAGTGTACATTAGTAATTTTAGCCTTTATTTCAGTATAAGCCACAACCAGTACTGCCTGTTCTCCAACAGAAACACCCTAAGAATCAACTAACCAAATCAAAAATTTTTCTGATAAAAGGAAAACACAGAGTACAGTTCACATCACTTACACTGGCACTGCAAACATATGGTGCATAAACATACACATAAACATTTTTAAATCTTTTTTTAAAAAGTAAAATAAGCTTATAAAATAATCTCACAAGCGATAACTGTATCTGTTGCCATTGTAGAGAGAACTTAACGTACACTCAGCTGGGGAGACCCTATAATACTACTTTGATGCCTTACAAATCCATGGGTGTCTATCAAGTGCATATTTCATACAGCCATAATAAGCCAATAATGGGCTTTAGGGAGTAGTTGATCTATTAAAAACAATCCTATACTGCAAGTAAAGACTCACAGACGTCAAAGAATGGCTAGTTAACTCATATCAGTAATTTCATGTACTGTGAGCTCACAACTCATAAAGTCATTAGTGGATTTCAGCTATACCAGTAACATATTTATCAGACAAAATATTTAATTAAATTTCAAAACAGGACAAAACAAGATATCAAAAATTTAGTTATAATATTGACTTTTTTTAAATATTGGAAGGTTCAAATTTTTTTTAATTTAAAAAGTAAAACATAGACTGAAGCAATGACTCCAAGGTTAAAGAGCACTGGCTGCTCTTCTAGAGAGCCTGCGTTTGATTTTTAACAAATCCGTAACTCAAGCCCCAGGGAATCTGACGCCCTCCTCTGGACTCCACGGGCATTGCATACCACGGTGCAGACACACACATAAAAAATTTTTTTTAAATTAAAATAATCTCATTAAATATCAGTAAACTTAATTTCATAAAAAATTGCATAAAGTTAGAAATTTAATTATATTTAAAAAGATGCAAATTATTAATTCATGCAAAATCTAAAAATTGACAGCAGTGTGCCATCAGATGTGTTACGATAACATGACAGACAAACGTAGACCCTTGGTAGGATTACACACATAAGGAATAAAAACTGCTGGACCACATAAAACCTATCAGCTTACTGAAGTATTCTTAAATGTATACTCAATTTAAAAAAAGATCTGTCTAAATAAATAAATCAGTTGTAACTTATAACTGCTAATCATGAACTAGTTCTGTCAAATATAGCAGTTTAAAAATTACAGAAATGTTACACAAAGATAACAGATTTTATAATATAGAATTAACAATTGACTTTTGATAGAAAAAAGGACAGCTTGTTTTATTGAGTCTCCAGTGATCATCACTAACTATGTTGTAGAGAAAATTAAACTCTGTCCTTAAAAACCAGAGGTAAAATACAAGAAATAATTTACTCTAAATAGTGTACAAACACCATCCCTCAAAAAACTACTCAGGGCCACACATCAGTCCTCAGGACACTGCAGTATTACCATCTAGTTCAAATTCATTGAACTTACATGGGTTTTGCTTTGTCCTTTTCTTAAAAAACAAACAAGCAAACAGTATTGAGGATAAAATGAACAGATTTAAATTCACAAGGATTTAAAAGCAAAGACAATGTGACAAGATAAATACAAAAAAAAATAAAGAGTATTTAAAATCCACTAATTTTGGGTTATTTAAATATTTTTATAATTTTGTAATTTTAAACAGTATATAGAAGGTTGATGAAGATCACATGAATAGAAAAGTCATAAAGAACAGTTACTGAAAACTGTTTTTAAAACAGCTTTATATGTTTAAAAAAAAGGTAGCCTATTTATCTTTTCTATAACTACTGGGCAGCTTAAATTTTATTTTATTTTATTTTTTTAATTTTTGAGTAATAAAATAAACACACTGACTATAGACATTACTTGGTAAAAATTTATAGTAAAATTGGAACCACAGATAAGGCTTCTCTTCTTAATCAGTGTGTTTTCAGCTCCTGTGCACTACCTCTGAAAAATATATGTTCAGAAAAGCCAAATCACTTGTAAAACTCACTTTTGGAAAATATGATCATTTTACTATGGAAAAGGCCCTCAAAGAGTCCAAATAACTGAAAGCCAAACTAAACCTAGCTTATCTATCCCAGAGATAGATAGGTAATTGCAACTATGACATTATAAAGTGGTTTGAGATCACTAATAAAAGTATTTCTCAAATTTAACTTCTCTCCCTTTGGTAGTTTCCAGCTATATAAACTCTGTCTGTATGTTTAATAAGTTGAATGAAAAGGCCTTGTTAAATGCTATTCAGTTTTACAAAACAGGAAAACTAATGAATATTTTTAAAAGGCTAACCTCACTAGCAGGAAAATACCTTCTAAAGGAAACAGAATCCACTTAGAAGACTTTTGAAAAAATAGGAAAGTAAATTTTTTATTCAGAAACATATATTTCCTAAAAATATGAACATATTTAAATGAGAAGTATGGGGATAGAGGTTAATTTTCATACTCAGGTATTTAAGAATACCATATTATGAGTTATACTGATTTTAAATCACACATATCTTTTAAAGAAAAAAACATTCTTTGAAAATTTGAATTTAAGTAGCTTTTACATTCACTGTTTGATATGTGCTTTCCAACACCACAGTAAGGCAGCTATTTGATGTTAATTTTTGAGATGAAAACAATGGTTCTGAGACATAAACGACTTTGATCTGGTGAAGAGCAAAGTGTGAATTCAGTGCTCTCTGCCCCGTCACAATTCTGCAATGACAATTATCAGACTCCCCACTGTGTGCCCCACCGTAAGCTGGCCCCTCTTCTTAACCACTGTATTTCATTCTGCTAGTGCCTTTCTAGGTTGTCTTTAAAACCCACTAAGGTAGAAATGTTTGCATAAGTAACAATAAGAACAAAATACTGAAAATGGAAAGAGCTTCCAGATTTCCTAAACAGATGTAGGAATGGAGACTAAGAAAAGGCAATGCTGTATATATTTTTGCTACCAGCACAATTCTGATGATGGGTGAATACTTAAAATTTCACTTAGTTTATAACCTAGTTATAGAATAAGAAAAAAATAATATAGGAGTAGAAACTTTTGGACACTCATGTTGATACTCAGTCTTGTTTCCACTGCTTTTTAATGTGTAACTTTAGTCAAGTGACCCTTTCTCTTTTGTAAATATAATATAAAAAGTAAAAACTTCAAAGAAATACAAAGCTTCTCTATTAAAGAACTCTTTGCTTGCTTTTAGTTTTCTATTTCAGGCATAATAACCCACCCATCAAATCAATCAGCTTAGTCAGGAAAACACAGTAAAAGCTAATTTATGTTTCTTACCTGCATACATATGGTATGTAAGCCTCTCAATCAGCTTAATCACAGTCCCTGCTTTGATAATTGGAATCCCAGCCTTGGGCTGCACGTTCTCTTCAAACAGAATGTTCTCCTCGGAGTCTGGCTCTGCAAACCTGTACACATCAGCACTAGGCAGCCTCATCTGCTCCTCCTTCTCCTCCTGCAGCATTGTTACATCAAGCATTCTCTCCAGAGTACTCCGGTACTGCAAAGATATCAGTGCTGCCATCCAGTTGTTTTTCTCTTCAGCTGACTTGGCAGAAAATATAACACTATTTCCATCTTTCAGAATTATTTCAAAAGCATGTTTGTATTCACTGGTGTCATCTTTATCATTAATTTGTACCTTTCGCATAAAAAACTTTTCTTTAAGACGATATTCTGCATTGCTAGCACCAGGAAGTCTTGGCTGCCCATGATTTGATTTACAGCAAATCATTAGGCCATCGAAGAGAAATATGTGTCTCTCGTGTTTGGCTCCTACACGTGTAAGAGTTCCTTCCATTATGAACTCATTGCAACACTGTCCAATGTCTTTTCCCTCCCAACCGTCAATGTTCTTCTGAATCTCGCTCATTTTCTTGATTGCTAGTTGTTTCCCCTTCATCTGTTGGCTATAAAACCGACATGCAGACTCACTGGGGCAAAGGAAAAGACACTATTAGTACACAGAAAACAGAATTTAGAGTTCATGCTGATAAAGTGACAGTGCAAAATATAACTTAAAACATTACTGACATGGTGTTTACTATTTTCCCAAATAATATATGGAATTATACAACTACGGAAATTAAAACAGCACAGAAAAATTTTCATAGTTATAAAAATAACAGTGATATTCAACTATATAAATTTAGGTACAAAATTATTACTTCTACTCTGAATACTAAATATTTAGAAAGATAAACATCAAAAAGTAGCCCAGTACAGCCAAAAAAAAAAAAAATTAAGAGATGAAAGTAAATTGTAAGTATTTTTAAATGCACAGGACTCAAAAGTAAAAGCACATGTTACAATTAGGAAAGCAGAAGATCTGCTAACTGAATTAATGTCTCGAGTTTTATAATTCCCAACCCAAAGAACATTTCTAATCTGACTTTGACATAACAATGACGCTGACATAAATCTACCCGGAACACTTTGCTCTGTCTCCTTCAGCTCACCAGCTGCTCCTCAGGAGGTCTTGTCTGGGAGTATACAGGGAAAATGCACAAATATGAAAGGTTTTTCAAACAATAACAAATTCTCCTGGCTTTGATGTCACTTCCTCTGAAAAACGAAGCTTGTCACTAACACCGTTTTCTTCATTGTTTACTCGAGGAGGGAGCTGAAGCCCCTGAGTCTGTAGCATAGCTTTCAGGGTAGAAAGGAAGAGGCTTTAAAGCGGGAATATTCACCTCAGTCTTCGTTTTGCAAGACTTTTGGAGCAAATTTTTTCTATGCCACTTTGGACATTAAGCAGGGCTGTTATGGCTTGTTTCACACACTCTTTGTCTTCTTGGTCTTCACTCTTTTCTTCTAACTGCTGTGAAAAGGTGGAGCAATAACCACTTTATTCAAGGATAAAATTAATGCTGATTCAACTTTTCCTACTTGAGTAATTTTAAATGTTCTACAGCTGTATATTTTTTAGATTTATTTTATGTGTATGAATGCTGCCTGCATGTATGAAAGTGTACTGTGTGAGTGCTCCATGCCCACAAAGGTCAGAAGAGAATGTCAGATGCCCTAGAACTGGAGTTGCAAATGGTTGTGACCTACTATGCGGGTGCTGGGAGTGGAACTTGGGTCCAACAAGGGTTCTTAACAATTAAGCCACCTCTCCAGCTCCTAACTTTATTTTTTGAAGAGTTTTTCTGGGCTGAGGAGAAAGCCTGGTAGTGTTTACCTAGCATCTATAAAGAAAGCCCTGAGTTCTATTCTCTGACACCATATAATCCAGATATGAGTACCTCTAATCCCAGTACTCAGGAGGAAGAGGCGCCTCAGATACCTGAGACACTGTCTCTGAGAAACAAACAATCAAAAAGCAGCAGCTGTTGTTCTTGTAAGGTTTGGCAGTCCATGCATACATTCCAGCATGTGGGAGTCTGAGGTCTGAGCTCCATAACCAGAGCCTGTCTCAAAAGATCTTACTTTTCTTTTTGTGTATCACTATCTGTATTAACATGTTAACAAGTTTTCCATGTGAAAAAGCATGAGGAGCCACTATTGAAAAAACATGTTGAACCTTGAAACAAGCAGTAACATGTATGCACCCAGCATTTCCTTTTCCTGAAAAGAGACAGCACAGAACTTCTTCTAGCTCCCATAGGATTTAGCACGGCCCTAGGCACAGTGATACTCTGAAGTATACTGATAAGGGTTGGTAAGCGTTTGTGAAGTCAAGCTGCTCTCAAGCCTGATGACCTCAGTTCTATCCTAAGCACCCACATGGAAGAAGGAGAAAACTGACTCCCTCAGGTTGTTCTCAAACTGCCAAAAACACGTTGTCTCCCACCCCCAATTCCTCTGCTTACTCCTTCCTAAATAAATAAATGTAAAACAAAAAGAAGTCTTTAAAAATGTAAAGTCCAGAAACATTCAAGTCAAGGGCATACAGAGCATGATTTGACAATAGGAAGAAAATTGCTCCCTTTGTATTTTGTCCTGATTATAGATACAGTTTTAATTGTATGCCTGGGTGTGTGTGGACTTGTGCACGTGAGTGCAGTGTCCTCAGAGGCAGATGAGAGTGTTGGGAGTTACAGGTATCTCTGAACCACCATACAGGGATGCTGAGAACTAAACTCTTGTCTTCTGGAAGAGCGCTCCTGTCTTTGTTTTTGTTTTATTTTGTTATTTTGTTTTGTTTAACCAACCAGCCAATATACCTAATGTGCAAGATTCTAATATCAAGCCAATACAAAAAAAAAAAAAAAAATGCTTAGAGATGCACTGATTTTCTATTTAAAAAATGTTTCATGCTTCAGAGTCTTAGGGTTTCTCTGTGTAGCCCTGGCTGACCCAGACTCACTTTATAGACCAGGCTGGCCTCGAACTCATAGAGATTCACCTGCTTCTGCCTTCCCGAATGCTGGGGTTACAAGTGTGTGCCACCATGCCCTGCTCACTGTTAGTATTTTTAAAAGCACAAACCCAAAATTTTTTCCCCTTTTTCTTCCTTTCTTTCTTCTGAGACAGGGACCTTGCATGCCTTTGTGTGGCCTTGAACTCTCAGCTGTCTTCCTAAGGGTTGGGATTACAGGTTTGTGTCACCATGTCTAGTTTATACAGTGCTGGGGATGGAACCCAGGGCTAGAAAAGCCCTCTATCAGCATAGGTACAGCCCAGCCCCAAAGCTTTTGAACCCTTTACATTTTCTGATGAAATATATTTAAATGTTCTTATTTCCTTCATGGCAAGCATCCAACATTTCAGTGTAACGGTGCTTTTTTTTTTTTTTTTTTTTAGACAAGAGTCTCACTATGTAGACCAGGGTAGCCTCAAACTCAGAGTTTGACCTGCTTGTCTTCCATGTGCTGGGATAAGGTGTGTGGTCATCACACACATAATAAAGACCTTTCTGAATGTGCATTCTCTTTTTATTGAAGTTGATTTAAACTGGAAAGTAATGCAAAATAATTTATCCTTAAAGAGGTGGCTTATTCCTGCCACAGAAACAAAGCAGTAGCAATCATGTAAATGATGGCAAAGAAGCATTCTCATTCTTTTCCATAGGCAACCGCTCCTAACAGTGCACACTGAACCTGTCAAGCGTACTCTCCTGAGATTACACTGCACAGACACTGCCCCTCTAAGGACTCATCCTAAAGCATAATAAATGTGTATTCCTATACAGATGACAAAATTTGCTTTTCATAGGAAAGGAGCTACTCAAACCCTTGATTACTTTTTCGGTTCCCTAGACATAAGTAGTGGGGAAGCCAGGTGTGGTGGCTCCTAACTAATCCAGCACTTGAGAGTCTCAGGCAGAAAGATCACAGTTTTAAAGCTAGCTGGGCTACACGGTAAGCTTTACGCCAGTCTGCACTGAAGAGAAGGATTTTCCCTTACCCCGACAAACAGAAAGAAGCAAAGCCAAGGAAGTTATAATGTACATGTTCAGAGAAACTCCACGGAAACTTTACAAGACAGACGATATAAGTACTACAAAGAAAAATGGTATTCAAGGAAATATTTTGAAGAATAAAACTTGACTGTTTTTACACAAAATAAACTGCATATGGTATTTAATTTAATTTTAAGGTTCTTGGTTTTTGTGGTACTAGGGACTGAACCCAGGTTTTTGTTCACAGTAGACAGACATTCCACTACTAAGTTACATCCATTTCCCCACCTGCAAGCTGTATAATTTTATGGGTTCAATTTAATCAGTAAACATAGAATAGTTAGAATGGCTTCCCTAAAAAAAAAAGCATACAAAATAATGATTTTCTTGATTTTCTTTCTAGAAAGTACTTTTCCCCAACATAATATAAAATAAATACCATTTACTAAATGAACATGCAGGCAAGACCAAACCTAAGAGTCATGACTGTCAGTTCAAAGACCTTTTCACTGTGTACACAGTTAACTCAGAGGAAATGAAAGACCTATTTAGAAATAAGGTCTTTGCAGGTTTAATCAAATGAAATCATGCTAGATTCTGACTGAACCTGAGACCCACTAACCTAGTGACTTTGTACAAAAAAGGAAAGGGCGGGCTGGACGCTGACACAGAGAGCGGGAAGTGGTGCACCTGACGCAGGTGGAGGGGAAGCCCAGAGGGAGGCTCTGTGAAGCCAAGGAGAGCCTGGAGGGCTGCAGCCTCCTCAGGGCCAAGCAAGGACTCTTTCCGAGACCCTTACAGATGCAGGCTTTGTTGACACCTGAGGACTGCCTCTAGAATGAAAAGAATAAACTACTGTTGCTTTTCAGCCGCTAAGTTTATACTGTGGCATAGCAGCTTTAGAAAATATTAATATATACATATTATATACATAAATATGTATGTAATACTTTTTTTTAAATGAAAGAAACCTACTTTCCCTTAAATTACATGGACCCAGCAGCATTCTGCAAAGAGATAGTAACTGAAGTTGTTCAACCTTTTGGTTGAACTGATTCACTAATACTCAGAATCTTGGCCAATGTAATTCTGGACTATAAATCTGGTCTGTTCTTCCAGAGGTTCTGAGTTCAATTCCCAGCAACTACATGGTGGCTCATAACCATCTATGAGATCTGGTGCCCTCCTCTGGTGTGTATGCATACATGCAGGCGGAACACTGTATAAATAATAAAGAGTTATGAACTGTTGGGCATGGTGAGGTACACTTAAAAAAAAGAAAAAATTTACTTTTTAATTGACAAGTAAAAATTGTATATATTTATGGTATATAACATGGTACTTGATAAAACAAGATATTTAATAATATGTGCTGCCAAATGTTTCTCAGATGTAAATTCTTAAAACCCTCTCTCAGCAATATTCTAAACTACACAATATTATTATTTGCTGTACTTGCCATAATATATACACATGTATGTGTGTATGTATGTATGCATGTGTATGTATATATATATGGGTTGGTTTTTTTTTTTCCATTTTGAGTTAAGATCTTACTCTGTAGCTAAGGCTGGCCTTGAGTCTTTGTTCTGGGCCTGGGATGCTGGAAGCATGTTCTACACTAGACCGAAATAGATCTCTTGAATTTATTCCTTCTGTTATGAGAAAAAGACCCAGTCCAGTGAGGGATTCACACAGACACTCAGACTGGCAGGAGAACTCTCTGCTAATGTGGGACTGGCCCTAGCTAAGGCTTAAGAGGGTCTAGCCTTAATTACAATTTCCACTTGGCTTTTCCAGTGAGCTGTAATGTTGTAATCTTACCATGTATTCATCGAGAGGTGGCCTTTAAGATCCCCACCTACAAGCCACATTTTCTGAGTGACAGGAGTCACAGTGTCAGTCCACTGTAAACAAGTAAGACCTTAACAGCTGGCAACCAAGGTCATTTTTTCTTCAAGGAGTGTGACAAATACTCCATTTAAAGAGCAAATTTACAAAAAAAAAGCGCAACACTTTAGCAAACTTAAATGCTAATGAAGTCAGAAGTCTATTTCCTTTATCTTCCTACGTTATCTAGGCAACATGTGTTAGTATCCTATCTAAAAGTTAGGCAGAGGCCTTCAGCTCAACCCCCACTTCTATGTGATTTAAATTTTTCTGAATAAGCTTATTAAATTTATTTTAACATTTAATATTAAATAATTAACAATTAATATTTAATATTCCAATTAACACTAAAATTTAATACTTTCCTTCATCACTTCTAACTGAATTTTCGAATCCACTGAAAAATCTCTTCCTCCCAACCTCTAGGAATCATTTAGTCTGACAGTATCATGCAATTAACAGCAAAATTCTGTTCTATAAATTTGTAAAGTTTAAGACATTCTAAGTTCCCCAAATAAACATGTATACATAAAATCTAAAATTAAAATTCTTTTAAAATACAACACATTGGTAGGAATTCTAAGAAAATTTATATTTTATTACTCATTGTTTAATAAGCATTTAATAAATGATTCAAATTATTTAAATGCCAAGTGCTATGCTAGCCATGAGAATTCAAAGGCGTATATAGGCTTTGCTCTTTTTTCTCAGGGAACATACTGTCTGAAGAAAGACAGACAATAAAAATGTGACAAGTTCTACAAAGAGGTTTGAAGAGAATAAGAAGCTTAATGGACAGATAAGCCTATGAAGGAAAGGAATATTTGATAGGAAGCCAGTATTTGAACAAACTCCCAATAAAAAAGGAGGCTAGAGAAAGGAATTCCACCAAGCCAATGGGAGCAAGAGGAAACAAACACCTCCCTGCAATGAACTGGCATATCCAGGGCTGCTGAAGCTCATGGACAGGACTAACTACTGAGATGAAATTAAAAGACAGCAGCAGGGAAGCTCAAGAATTCACACTTCCTGTTGCAGGAGCCAGGGAACCAACTGTACCTTTCAATCTGAGAGTTCCAGGAAGTACAAAGACCAAATAAGGAAGGTGGTGTTGTGTCTAGACATGGAATATGATGGTGATGTCCTTACAAGTGGACACATGTGGCTGAATACAGCATCATTTCTAAATGTTAAATCAGAAGAGCTGCCAGTAAGGTAGAGAGAAGAATCAAAGATGATGTGACGGGTGGGGCCCAAGCTGGCCAACAATGACAGTGAATACAGAAAAGAAGCAGAGATCTGGCAGGCGGGAGTGGGGCATGTGGTCAACGAAGACTGTTATGACAATAAGAAACATCTCTAGTGATGAAGACAATCAAGTGTTTGTGTTCATTACCATTCATGAAGTAACCTTTACAAATACAATGTTTTAGGCTGATGGTACTAACCAGTGAAATAAGCATTCTGTAATCAAGGAAACCAATAAAGTAAAGTGCCTTTTCTCAGCCACACCATTAGCAGATGCAGAATTCAGTATCTACAGAACTCCAAACCCTGCTCTACACACAGATAGATTATGGTTTGTAACCTAGGTTTGTAAGTTTTGATTTCAGGACAGCCAGGGCTACATAGATCTTGCCTTTAAAAAACAAACAAACAAATCAGGCAGCTGTAATGTCAGCACTGGTGAGGTGGAGACAGGCAGACTCATAAAAATGGCTGGCCAGCAATTCTAGCTGAATTGGCAAGTTCTAGGTTCAATAAGAGACCCTGTCAGAGCCACAGAAGTAAAGTGATAAGGTGGTAAGACCCAATGATGACTTCTCTCACACACACATAAATATGTATCACCTATCCATACATATACGATAATACACTTTGAAAATTCTACTCAATGAAAATAAGCTGAACAACATACCAACAAATACAAATTCAAGTACAAGTCAGACTGGTAAGAGGACTTGATAGATACAAGAGTTTAAGTTTAATCCCTAGGAGCCACAAATGATGGCAGGAGGGAACCAGTTTTGCAAGTTGTGTGTACATGTACTTGTGTATAAACATGCAAAATAAAAATGCATGTAGTGCTTTAATGCTGAAAGAATCCAGAAAGAAAAAACTCAGTCTGTGTATTAGTTTTCTGTGCCGTGCACTATCCATGCCTTATACCATTCACTTTGCAGTGTAATTTAAGCCCTAATATGAATCAGGGATATACATGCAGTAGACAAATGTTAAGTTCTAAAGTCCTGAAGGATGTTCTTAAATTTTTATTACCACAGCTATAATTTCTGGAAATCCTAATTATCTGTATAGTAAAACCACCTCAAGTCAAAGTCTCATCTACTGTTGCCCAGACTGACTTAGAACACTCTGTGTAGCTGTGTCTGGCCTCAAATTCACAGTCATCCACCTGCCTCAGTTTCTCAAGTGCTGGTTATTGTAGGTTTGATCCCTCATACCCAGATTATTTTAAATAGTATTCTCTTAAAAAAAACAAAAAACAAAAAACATAAGTGATCTAGAGTGAGAGAGAGCAAGTGTGCGTGCATGTGCGTGTGCAGGTATGGAGGCAGGTGAGAAGGGCAGTTTACAGAAGTCAGGTCTCTCCTCCCACCATGTGACCCAGGAGTCAACCTCCAGTAATCGGGCTTGGGGGCAAGTAGGACCCCACTGGCCTTTCTGCTAATTTTGATACAAGGTGAACTCTGTGCCCCCAGTGGGCTGAATTCAGGACAGCTCCAAGTTAAGAGCAACTCCAAGAAAGAGCAACAATAACCAACTAACCTTTTCCTTTAAAAAACTATTTTGAATTATGTGTCTGTTTGTAGGCCATGTGTATAGGGACCCACAGGGGGCAGAGGAAGCACTGGGTATCCCTGAAGCTGGAGTTACAGGTGGTTTGTTAGCTGCCCAGCGTGCATGCTAGAAACTGGACGCAGGGTCTCTAAAGAGCAGCAAGTGAGCCAGGTGTGGTGGTGCATGTCTATAATCCCAGCACTCTGGGACAGAGGCAGGCGGATCACTGTGAGTTCAAAGCAAGTCCAGGACAACCAAGGCTACACAGAGAAACCCTGTCTAAAAAAAAAAGCCATCTTCCATCCCTTAAGTTTCCTTTGTGTACGTGTGTGTACGTGTGTATGTGTGTGTGTGTACATGTATGAGCATTCACGTACATAAGGTCAAAAACAACTTTGTGGTAGCAGTTTTCTCTTTCCACCTTGATGTGAGCTCCAGGGATCAAATTCCAGTTGTGATGCTTGTGTGACAACTGCCTCCCACAGTGCCATTTTGCCAGCCTTTCATTTTTATTATTATGCTGCTCGGATTTTTTAGCCTTTCAAATCCTCATCAAAGCTTCTTACTTTTACTTATAAATTAATAATTTTTAAAGTTTTATATAGCTACTTATATAAAATTTCATTACTTAATATTTTGAAAGATAATCAAATGGAGAGTTTTCACTAGTATACAAATTCACTGCTTCTACAATAGTGAGTTTAACAGACACGATTGCAAAGCTGAACTATGAAAATTTATTGAACAGTCTTTATTACTTTAGCTGTATTTTCATATTGGGCCCCTGATGAGAGTCCCAGCAAATGTTAAGGTCCTCAAATGGAGACTCGGATATATATATTTCAAAAATTACCCATTTAAGCAAAAAGGCCACGTGATTAAAAATAAAATTTGGCAATTGCTTTACAGTTTGGTAGTGAAGTCAGAGAAAACATGATATTCTTTTGGAGATTTACTTAAAATTGCTTCTCAGCTGCACAAAGAAAATGAATACACACTAAAGTATGTGGAGACTCACATAACAAGTGAAGTGGCAGCAACGTCACCTGAATGCTTTATAGGTAACAATGAGTGTTTCCTTACCTTCAGAAGTTCAAAGTAATGCAGACAGTGGTACACAGGGGCGAGCAGCAGCCGGGGCAAGACATACTGAACAGCTTCTTTGAAGCCTTCGCCTATTGACTAAAAAAGGAAGTGATTTAAATTTTAGTTTACTTCTCTGACATCATGCAATTTGATTTAACAGTCACTGTACCTGCAAATAAAGTGCTGCCCCAGGCTTTGATAACTGACTAAGGAAGCGGTCATGGAATCCAGGCCGTAAAATGTCCCGAGCATATGATTCATATGGGTCAAATGCCAGTTCCTTAAGAAATAAAGACAATAAAGTAAAAATAATCATAAGTGATCCTTCTCCAAGGTAAAATAGAAACGACCTACCACACAAAATATTAAATTACAAACATTTATCTACAGAAACATACTCCTTTTAAAGACTCCAAATGAAAATCGAGTGGTTATACTTTTAATAGAATAACTCTAATATTCTCAAGTGAAAGAATACATTAGTTCTTCCTTCTGAGTAACAGAGTGAATGTGTGCACTGGTGCTTCTCTGCTGAGGGTTCCAGTGGAGCTAGTTGTCCTTGGAGTGGGCATACTTGGCTCTAGAGAACAGCACAGCGTCACCTGGACAACAGATGGTAGGTGTGTATAACTAGGTACATAAGACATGACCATTTAGAATACTGACGTTAACGGGTCTGGAGAAATGGCTCAGCACTTAAGGAAGAGCACTGGCTGTTATTCTAGCACCCACCTGGCAGCTCAAAACTATCTGTAATTCCAGTTCCAGGGGACCCATCCCAGCATGCATGGATATGGATATCTGTGCACACATGCAAGACACCCTTACACATAAAAAATAAGTCTTTAAAAAAAAGCATACTGATGTTAGATATTTATTTTCTCATATATAGTGGGAGGGAGCTGGAGAAACGGCACAGCAGCTAAGAACACTTGTCGGTTCTTGCAGAAGAACCCAGGCTTGGTTCCCAGTACCCACAGTGGCTTATAACCATCCATAAGTCTAGCTGCAGGAGATCTGATGCCCTCTTCTGGCTCCCACGAGCACCAGAAGCATGTGTGGATGGTAAAAAATAGGTAAAAAATATTTAAATAAGTAAAAAAATATTTAAATAAGTAAAAAAATATTTTTAGTGTTGGACATTTACTTTTGTAAATCAGAAGTAACAGTTTCTAACATCTAAAATTGTTTTCATAAAACTTAATCCAAACTGCAAAAAAATACCATCATTAATATCACCAATCATTAATATCTCATAGCTAGATCTAAAAGCATACTGATGATTCCTGAGGCAATACAGAATAGGTATGTTGATTTTAGCATGAGAATAGGACCTTTCCCATCTTCAATCCAGTGCCTTATCCATTTATAAAACTGTTAGGAGAGACAGAGGCAGCCCAGTGAGTAAAGACACCTGTTGACAAGCCTGATAACCTTAGTTCAATTCCTAGGACCCACAGATTGGAAGAATAGAACAGACTTACACAAACTGTCCTCTGACCTTTAGTACATGTGAAACACATAAATACATTTGCATACACACACACACACACACACACACACACACACACACACAAACACATACAGTGCTTCAGAATCCAGCAAGTATTCATATCTATGAAAGCTAATTCTGGAAGAAGAGAAGTGGAAGAATGTACTGACAAAGAATAAGACAAATAATTTTATATATAATACGAATTCTGTATTAATCACCTTTAATGTTGTTTTTTTAAACTACTTCTTAAGAAAGAGCTAGTAGAACACCAGGTCTGAACACTTGAGGCTGGAGCTCGGGACACCATGAGGAACAATGTGGCAGGTAACGTCCAAGCCACCCTGCTTCCTTAATACCCTGGTTCAGCTGATTTAATTATTAGTTTGTTCTGTCTCTACTGATGAATGCTATCTGTGCAACATGCCAAGATCGTAATTCCACTCTGTTTCACTGTCTTGTCTACACTGGTAGTAACTCTGATATTACTATTTAATAAATCTAAATATGTGGTAAAGCAAGTCTCAATCTGCTGTTCCTCCGAACAGCTGTCCCACCTCTTCTGGGCAGATAGAATCTCCTTGTGTGCTAGCACAGACTATCCTAGAACTTGCAACACAACCTAGGCTTCAGTGCTAGGGTTATAGGCAGACCACACTTCACTTCACACATTAAGGATCAGCTTGATGCATCAGCTACTAACAGTGTAATGGGGTGACTAGCAATGTAATACTGAGTTTTTCCAGCCGTGGAAACAGTACTCCCATTTACTTGTACATTCCATATGAACCTAAATATTTAACATTTTTCTTAACAAAGGTCTTATACACCTTGTTAGGATAATAATAATTAAAATATTATTATCATATTATTATTATTATTATTATACAGGTGTGCACAGGTCAGAAGGCAAACTTTGGGGTTGCATTCTCTTTCTGCCCCAAGTTCTAGGGGTTGAAATCTAGGGCTGGGACGCACCCAGGGACTGAGCTGAGGCTGTCAAGACTGCAGTTGTATGGGTCAAGCTGTCTCACCTGCCCTACTTTCTGACGGAGTACTTCTACCACATGGAACCTTTTGCTTTTAATGCTCTACATTCTGGCATGTGTAACAGATGCTGATCTTTTCTCTAAGACACTGCAGTGTACTTCAATAATTTTTTAGCATATTTTTCTTATATTTCTAAATAAATATTGACTACAAATAAGACAACCTGTCTTATTCTGTTCCATTTCTGTCCTTTTATACTAGGGACAGTTTCTGAATTCTCCTGGAGGTTCCTACCCACATTATTGTTTTTGTCTGTCTGGTTAGTCATTTGTCAACAAATCAAATAGGAAGAGGGAACCTCAACTGAGAAAAATAACCCCAAATGATTGGGCTGGATGGATGATTGATGTTGAAGGTCCAAACCCACTGGACACGGGTTCTGGGTTATGTATGAAAGCAAGATGAGCAAGCCAGTAAGCAGCTCTCCTTTATAGTCTCTTCCAGTTCCTGCTCTGGGTTCCTGCTTTGGCTTTCTCTGATGATAGATTGTAACCTGTCAGCCAAATAAACCTTTTTGTCTCCAAGTAGCTCTTGGTCATGGTGTTTTAGCACAGCAATAGAGAACTCACACAGCTTTAGCATGACACCCAACTTGCTCTGAGAATGACACTGACGTTCTGATACTTCCTGCATCCACCTCCCTGTTACTGAGATCACAGGGTAACAAGGTATGTACCACTATGCCCAGATCATACGGCCCTAGGGACTGAACTGAGGGCCTCACATGTGCTGTGGAGACTTTCCCAACAGGGCGACATCCCCAGTTCATCACTCCTGTTTTTTCCAACAAGCTCAGAGTTAGAATAAAAGAATGGCTAAACAATAAGAGTGAAAAACTCCAAAATGACTCCCAGTGAATACTTAGTAAAACTAACTCAAGGTTAGCATTTGAATAGTCATGCTTACCAGACTTCTCATAGTATCTGAACTATCTGGGCCATGGACCTGAGCTTTCTAGCCACTTTATTGCTTTAGTTCTAAAGACTAATGTGGCTATCACACACTGATTATTTTACTTGTAAAGGGAATTAGCCACATATCTAAGAAAGTTATCTTAATCTGTACAAAAAAAAATACTTGACTGTTGCTAATGTATAATCCTTTATCAATGTATAGAGAGAAGCAAAATATTAGTAACTTGCCTGGAGCCACACAAGTAACAAACAGCAGTGCTCGTGCAGTAAACTCTAAGTAGTGAGGCCCTACAGCCAAGCTTTTCACTGACTCACTGGCTTGCTTGGTCTTTCTGTGAAAGATTCAAAGTGAGACACTGGTATTGGCTGTAGTGTTTGATAACTTTTTCTCTGTTTGAAAACAATAATAAATGTTGACAGTGACTACAAGAAAGGAGAAATAATGCATTTATCAGTTAACTACTTGACTTTTACTAGAAATGGGAATTACGAACCCCATTTTATTGCAAATGTAGACTTATAAACAGACTCATTTTGCTATATAATTGTCATACTTACTTCTGCTAAGTCTTCAAAACAGCTTCCTACTAATGGGTGGGGACTGCCTTCATCTGTCATTTCTACAGTGTCTTCTATATGGCCCAGTAACTTTACACTAAGTTCATGTATATCTACTATTCGACTAAATATATTTTCTACATCCTGTGGAGACAATGAAAAGAAATATTAATTCAGTCATTTTGTATAAGAAGATATCTGTTTAGAGGAATTTTAATGGCTTATAATAAAATACTTCAAAATTTCTTTTTTAGTGATATACAATTAAATATATTTCTCAGCCAATCATTTTGTTTTAGAACATCTTCATACTCTTTTTACAAATCTTCAATACAGAGTTTAACAGAGGTCAATAGTATCTTGCTGTGTCTGCATTAAATCTGTGGCGATACAACATTTCAGTTGAAGTATATGAAAAATACTACAGTTTTATCCAGATACATAATTTTACCCAGACATGTAATGGGAAAATGAAGGAATGTTTGAATAGTCTACTCAAAACACTGACATTCTTTTGTTTTCTTTGTAAAACCATATAATTCTTCTATTGAGATGTAATTAATGTATCATAAAATAACTGGTTTTCTGGGAGTGAGGATGGTGAGAGTTAATGTGAACAGGATATAAAGAAATTGTCTAATGCTGGGTAGTGGCAGCGCAAGCCTTTAATCCTAGTGCTCAGGTAGGCAGGTGGATCTCTGAGTTCGAGGCCAGCCTGGTCTACAGAGTGAATTCCAGGATAGCCACAGCCATACAGAGAAAACTTGTCTCAAAAAATAAAGAAAGAAAATAAAGAAAAAAAGAAAAGAAAAAAGATAAAAGAAAAAAAGAAATTGTCTTGTATAAGAAAGTATTTTGTATCTTGACAATGGCAGGGTTAAATAAGGAGAAATGAATGCATAAACTCTCACCAAAAGGTATACTTAAAGTAGATATATCTTTCTCTGTGTGGACCATATTAGTATACTATAAAATTCATTTACTACTCAGTGGCTTTCCGCATACTTAGACTAAGGTCTTCACCGCAAAGGACAACCTAAACTCATTAACAAGAGTAATTTTCCATTCTGTTCATTCACAGTCTCTGCAGCCACTGTTCTACTCTCAGTCTCTGTGCATCTGCCTATTCTGAACATTCTATACAAACATGAAATATTATTACACTGGCACTAATAAATTGGCCATTTCATACAGGATGTAATATAGTCTCTGAGACCATATAATTCTATACTGTTGTATTAAAATCCGCTGATTACTATTTTAGCAGTGATTTTTATTTCTGTCAGTTTTGAGATATGGTTTGTATGCAGTGAGATACACCTACTTGAAATGTATTTTATTTTATTTTATTTTGGTGAGGTTGTATGCAGTTATTCCCCTTTTACACCTCAACATATCAACATAGCCACTATCCTCAACATATCAACATAGCCACTATCCTCAACATATCAACATAGCCACTATCCTCAACATATCAACATAGCCACTATCCTCAACATATCAACATAGCCACTATCCTCAACATATCAACATAGCCACTATCCTCAACATATCAACATAGCCACTATCCTCAACATATCAACATAGCCACTATCCTCAACATATCAACATAGCCACTATCCTCAACATATCAACATAGCCACTATCCTCAACATATCAACATAGCCACTATCCTCAACATATCAACATAGCCACTATCCTCAACATATCAACATAGCCACTATCCTCAACATATCAACATAGCCACTATCCACAACATTTTCTTGTCTTAAAAAGTTTCCTTATGGGAGCTGGAGAGATGATGCAGCAGTTAACAGCACTGACTGCTCTCCCAGAGGACCAGGATTCGGGTCCCAGAACCTGCATGGCAGCTCACAATCATCTATAACTCTAGCCCAAGGAGAGCCAGTGCCCTCTTCTGGCCTTCACAGGAAAACAATCACACATAATATAAAATTTTTTTTTTAAAAAAAGTTCCATTATGTCTCATCTGTATCACCTCCCACCATCATCACTGCCAGAAAACAGTGTTCTACTTCCTGTGACTAGACAATTATTTTTTCCAGAATATTTGGTAAGTGGAAACAAGTCTTATGGGTCCAGCTTCTCTGCTTGTTTTCCGGAAATTAAGCTGTGTGAGTGTATGCATAAGTACTTCATTCTTTATTCTTGGTGATAGCCGTCCACTGTATGAGCAAATCACAACTCTATCGCTTCACCTTTGGTAGGCACTGAATTATTTCTAGTTTTGAACTATTAAATAAAGCTGCTATTTTGGTACGGACTTGTTTTTGTTTCTTCTAAGTAAAATACTAAAAGAATTGTCATAAAATATGTTACAAAAAGTCAATTTTAAATCCTTACTAGTTAATATTTCACAAGTAACATGGAAGTTTTACAAAGCCATGAACAGTCATTCTTCACTCTTCTCAGTATCTGATTCTTTAAGTCTTTCTAATAAGTGTGCAGAAGTATCTCACTATGCTTTTGGTTTTTATTTTTCTGATAATGATACTGAACACCATTTAGCAACTTTTGGTTGTTGATTTTTATCTAAGACATCTTTATCTCTCCTTTACATTTTCTTAAAAGCAAATTTAATGAAACAGTTTAAATGCTGTGCATTTCATACACCTAAACTAACTCAATAAATAGGGCTTAGCATATTTACAAACATATAAAATCCATTTAATTTTTGTAGTGGTGTAAGTTGAACCTAGGGTATCATATGCAGAGTAGACAAGCGCTCTGCCACTGGGCTGCCCTCAGCCCCTGCTCCTTTGCCGTTTATTCATCACTCATTGGTGAAAGCTGAGCTCCAAAGCCCACTCCTGTGGAATACTGTCCTCCTCAGGAAGCACTTTATGGTTAGTGAGGTTTGGGGCACTACCCTGAGGCTAATCTCTTGTCCAAATTTTAGCTCCCTCATGCTCCCAGTAATGCCGCTGGTCCAGTTCTATTCTGACGCTCACCACACTGGGCTACATTTACGTTTCTAGCTCGGCCCTGACTAGAGAGGGCTCAGCTCAGTGTGCTGCCCGACAGTTCAGATGCTGCTTGTAAGTATTAGCTAAATGAGTCAACTGAACCAAAAACATCTTCCACTGAAACAAGAGGCTTTATTCCTTGAAATAAATGGATTCTTATGTGAATTCATTTTCACTTACATAATTAGTCTAGTTTAGATTTTCTCTTTCAATTTCTGATGTTTAATCTCTTGAAACTGCTGTAGCACTTTATTTGTGATCATGAATAAGTCCCACAACTTTAAAAAAATTGACAAATTAAAAGTTATGAATTATGTAAGCTTAAATTTGAAGTAAAATGTAACAACACATACAAAAACAGTAGAAAATATACTTACATAAGATGAAAACAATTTGGAATTAGAGACAAAGGGTTCTCGAAAAACTTTTATTATTAGATTTAATTCTCTTATATATTGTCGAATTTCTGCCATGAATGCTTTTACCAAATCATAATAAGTTTGCTCTCCTGAGGTGGAAGGCTCTTCATCAGTTAAAGATAAGATATTTATATCTTCTACATCTTGATGAAACATATCCATCAATACCTATGTAGTCAGAGATTTAAAAAAAAAAGTGTGAAATAATAATGTAGTCTAATTTGAAAGTTAAATGTTTTAGGAATTCATTCTTTTCCTTCATGAGGGGGCATACACATGCCATTGTGTGTGTGTTGGGGGGCGGGGGAATCAGAAGACAAAGTGTCCCTAAGAATTCTTTGTACTGGGCTAGAAAGAAGAGATGGCTCAGAGGTTAAGAGCAATTGGTGCTCTTCTGGAGGACCTTGGCTCCATTTCTAGCACCCACATGGTGGCTCACATCTTCTTTAACTCCAGTTCCAGGGAATTCAATGCCTTCTTCTAGCCTCCACAGCAACCAGGCATGAACATATTGACAGACATACATGCAGGTAAAACACCCATACACATTAAAAAACAATTTTCTTCAAAAAGTTTACCACTATTCCTCTTATTGAAACTCATCCTTCCTCTTCTTGTGGACTTCTCAAGTGTCACTATAATATATTTTACGGTAAGCTACAATATAAGTCACCTTTCAACAACTTTGGAGCCTAGTTTTTTTTTAAAATTTTAAGCTTTAGAAACATGGTCTCATATAACCAAAGCTGGCTACAAGTTCACTAGGTTAGCCTTACATTTCTGATCCTTCTGTCTTCATAGGTGAGTGCTGAGATGACAAACAAGCACATCATGTTCAGTTTATGAAGTACTGGGAACCAAACCCAGGACTTTATACATTCTAGGCATGCACTTTACCAATTAAATATATCCCAGCCCCTTTTAAAACATGTTTTTCTGCATCTCATTTCTGTATGCGCATATAACAGATAACTCAAAAATATTTTACTCATATGATTCATTAAAAAGAAGCAAGAAGGGCTAGATAGAAAGCTGTGTGGTTAAGAACACCGACTGCCTTCAGTTCCCACCAGCCAGTTCAGAACTGGCTTATCTCAGGGGCTCTGAGGCCTCTTCTAGGTTTGCAGACAGCTGTGTTCTTGTGCCCAGAAACTGCTCCCCATGTGCCACATACATAAATATATAAAAAAATGCATCTTTTTTTAAAGTTTTGTTTTGTTTTTTAAGTAGCAAGTAGGCTGAAGAAGTCAATCATCCATTGAAGGCACTTACTGCTCTCACGGAGCACCTGAGTTCAGTTCCCAGAATCATAAACCATCTGTAACTCCATTTCCAGGGGCCCTAATCCCAACTCTGGCTTCTCTGAATCCCTACACTACACACATAAACTAATGTAAGTGCGCACATACACATTTAAAACAAAGTAGTAAACATTTTGTATTTTATTATCAGTTGAAATCATGAATACCAAGTATTTCATCTCCATTTAAAAATATCAAAACACTTGTAATTCTTCAAACTAGGTCATTTCTTTCACTCTAGATTATTCTATGAGAATAAACACTAACCAGATTCAGAAACCAAAAAGGTCAGAGCGTGAGGAAAGTGGAGTAGAATGCCATCAGAAAAGATCTTCTTCCCTGCACAGCCATTTAAATACCCCTCTCTACCCTCCCCCTCTACCCTCCCTCCTATCTTCCTATACCATAAACAACCTGGGTGCACTGCTATGAGACTATTGGGACTCCCCCAGCACAGTGCAGTGCACAACTCTGTTCTTTCTGAGAAGTACATTAGCCTCTAATAAACCATAAGTAAAGTTTATAAATACAACACACAGAAGCTGATTCTCCTACCTTATCAGCACACATTGCCACTTTAATGTCTTGTTTTGTAATTTCATAATGCCGTATATTTCTTACATAATTCCCCACCAGTTTTAAAATATCTGCAGAAATGTATTCTAATACTGCTACTATGTAAACAGAAACCTGGTGGTCAATTTTATAACCTAGGACCTCCTGAAAAATTAAAAGGAAAGCATGTTTAAACATCATATACAGTAAATTTAATATACCAATTAAAAAATAAAAAACATACAGCTTGGCTTAACTTTTATTGAAGCCTGTCATTACCAACATTTAATAATTTGTTTCACTGGTTCAATCATGAGAAATATATATATGCATGTCTATATATTTAAAATTCTTTCCATCTCTCTCAGAAAAAGGAAGCAGAACTGCCCCCGATCCTACACAGTATTGGAACAGTGCCCATTACTCAGTAAGGCCCTAAGCCAGAGAGTCGAAGTTTGGTGAGGGAGCAAATGGTCTCTTATCAACCAGTAATGCCTGAAAGAAATTACACAAAATCATTTTTCATACCAAATAAGAGTGATAAAATATTGGCATCCAGGAATAGCTATTAGTCTTATACCTCTATCCTTTCCCAAGAAACCTAGGGCCTCATGGAACATTCTTGGCTTTCTATGAAAACACAAGACAAACAAAAAACCATGTTATGTGCTACTAAGCGTATTAAATAATCCTATTACTTGACTTAATAGAGAGTATGTTCTTTGGGAGGCTAAAAATTCCTAAGGAAAGATGAGTTCTAAATGAGAAAGAAGAAAATAAAAGTCAGTCAGGTATAGCAATGTACACCTTTAATTCTAGCACTCAGGAGGCAAAAGCAGGAGGATAACAAATCTCAGGCCAGTACCAATCTGAGCAATAAAGTAAGAACATGTCTCAAAGTGGAAAAATAGCAGAGAAACTTTCACTGTGGTTTTAAATATTGTAATAAGGTGTGTGTGTGTGTGTGTGTGTGTGTGTGTGTGTGTGTGTGACTGAGAGTTAATTTGTCACAATAAACAAAATCAGCATTATTAGGATTTTTAGCACTAGTCTAGTTCTGGAAAGATTAAAGTGATCAATTAAAGTTTAAGGAGAAGGACTGGCTTGTTTAAGTAATCTTTAAGGAATTTTTGTTCCACAAAAACACAGATACTCACTGCAGGCTCAAATAGTCCTACACAAGATGCTAACAGATTTTAAAAGTGTATGGTATGGGACACTTAGATCTGATTAGCAAGAGAGAAATTTTACAAATTCTATTTTCTAGCAACCCTGGTGTAAACAAAATCCACAATATAACTTTTCCAGATCTCTTCAATTTGTTTCTTTCTATTGGTATGAGATTCCATTCAACCACTCTGCCCAGTCTATACTCATTATCACTGTACCCCTTCCCACATGAATCCCTGGAGAACTTAAAAGGGTTTTACTGTTCAGTTATTTTGCTTTTCAAAAGTAAGATGGCAGTATTTCAGCTTACTCTTAATAAATGATGAATTCTTTCTGCTGGCAGGGATAAAGGGTTTCTTCTCTTCCTCTTTTCAATAGCCGACTGGGCATCAGCTATTGCCCACTTATCAATTGGATGAGGGAAACTTTTTTGAACACGTTCCTTAGAAAATAAGAAAATAATAACTAAGCAACAAATAAAATAGTTCATCACTTCAAATTTACTTTTCAATAAAAAATCCACAAGGTTGAGCTTTCCACATAATTTCCACTGTAAAGAGAAACTTTAAAAATCCTGTGGTTGTCTATGTATGAGCTTCTTAATTAGGTGAATGAAAGACTGAGCAGACTTGTCACCAGGGAACCCTGCCCTCAACGTCACCGTCACTAACGACGCCTGCAAAGCTGGTAAGTCACCTTACAGCACTCTCACCTTCAAGGGAGGAGGACGATAAGCATCTTCAGCCTAATGATAGGAGCCAACTCGAGCTAGACTAGAGCTTAAAAATGCAGGTTGATTGGGGCAGCTCTCTATGTGGGTTCACTGGTCCCAAGGAAAGGGGCCAGGAAGTCACCATTCAGGGAAAAACAGAAAAGCAGGGGTGGGAGAGTGTATGCACAAGGGGGGGAGGGAGGAAAGGAAGAGGAGGAGAAGAGATGGAGGGAAGGGGGACCAAAATGTATGGATTATATAGGGAAACCCAGCCCCTGGGCAGCAAAGTTCAGGATAGAACTTTAGCCAGGATAGAGGCTATGGCTGGCATCCCCCTGTAACAAGTAAGGACTAAGGGATGCTGGGAGAAACCGGATCCTGGATGCTTTGGTTAAAAAGGTACCTTTTTAACAGCTTCTTCCAGGTCTGAAACCCAACAGAGACCTACACTTATTTAGTAAATACTAACTCCAATAAACTCTTATTTACTTGCATCTTTACTTTAATCCCAGTTATAAATACAAGGAGCATTTCCAATTAAAACCTCAAAGATTTTTTTTTCCATCACCCACCATGTCAGAGTATTTACCCTCAAAACTACCTACAGGTCACTAACCCTCAACGGCCTGCATGGGCAACAGTGTGCCTGTCTTTAAAGCACTGATCCGTTTTTAGCAGACTGCTTCAAATCTAACATCTAGAAGTCATTTAATTAAATATAATTGAAAGTTAAAGAATTTTGTAAGAATATTGTAAGTTGTTACAATAGCTTGATATCCTACTTTAAGGTAACTCCCTATTAGCTCCCTTCAGGTGTTTAAACCCTACTCAGATAGAGCCAGTAGAGGGCGCTATTACAAGCCTTCAACAGAGTCTCTGTATTCACCAGCAGTATGTACAACTAGATGAACTGATGAGCGTGGCCCCTGAATGCAAACCTGAATGCAATTTTTATCAGTAAATAAATGTCTACAGATTCTCTCGAGCTGGGCATGAGGCAGGAGTACATGCTGTTCGCACATCTGAGGGGCAGATTTATGAGCGCTTATCTAATCCCACCTTCATTCTATATTCAAGGCTGTTCATGTTTTAATTAAGTTACAAGTCAAAGGAATTCCCGTAGTTAAAAATTAAAGTAGCAAATTTGCTGCGGTACTGTGTGATAAAGGCAATACAAAGGTTCATATGGTGGCAGAGCAAATGGCTGGGAGGGCTGGGGAAGGGACACAAAGGAGCACCCAGAGCTTCGTGTCGCATCCCAGTAAGTGTTGTCAAGGAGCTGCAGCTTTTCTCCAGCCCCGTGAGTACTCTAAAACCACAATCCATAGTAACACCATGAAACCCAGGACATGAGAGTTGAAGGGAGGATTATTTGGGGAAGAGAAGCCAGCAAAAAGGGGACAGGAGAGATGAGGGAGAAGATGAGTAAGAACAAAGTATAAATGGCGCGGGCAGGAAAATGCCTTCCATTCTGGCTAGTGAGATGGTTCAGCAGGTAAAACACTCTTGCTGCACAATCATGATGACACGAGGTCAGTCGCCTAGTCTCAGAAACCCACAGGGCAGGACAGAGTAGATGTCAAAAGCTGCCCTCTGACTTTTATACACACTGCAAGCACGCCTGCACTAACATACCCTCTCCTCTCACTACCCTCCCACACCAATAAAAATAAAAATTTATCCACTAATTTGTTTGTGAACTTAAATAAATCAAGAAAAAAAAATGCAGTAAAAAATAACAAATCTCCACACTGGTGAGGGCATTGGCAGCCTTGGCTGGTGGCCTGAGCTTGATCCCCAGAACCCACATGGTGGATGAATAACTCCTAAAAGCTGTTCCCTTTATGCCAATATCACATGTGTACATTCACATACAAATAAAGTCAAACAATAAGTCTTCAATGGTTTATAGTGTACCCTCATACAGAAACTCAGTTGAAACAGGCTTTCCTGACTAAGCCTCAGCCTTACTTGATGAACCACACTAGTCTTGCTCATTTACTTCTGTTTGCACAGTCAACACATGGCCAGAGAGGCATTTCTGTAGCACCAGAAAATTGATTTTTTTCTTCAATCTTCACTTATGTCTGTTCTCTTCTAACAGCCTATAGAACTGTTGTAAGATATAGAAATTTATAAAATACTACTTTGAAATTATAAAATTTCAGTGGTTAAGAGCAAGTAATGCTTTTCCAGAAGACCGCAGTTTGACTCCCGGCACTGGTGTCAGGTAGCTGACAACTGCCTAGAACTTCGGATGGAGGAAGACTGTACTGGTTAGTTTTATGTCAATCTGACACAGGCTGGCATCATCAGAGATGACAGAAGCTCAAATGAGAAAATGCCTTTATAAGATAGGGCTGTAAGCAAGCCTGTAAGGCATTTTCTTGTAATTTGGTGATTGATGGGGAAAGTCTAGATAGCTCACTGTGGCGGTGCCATGCCCGGGGCTGGCTCTAAAAGCAAGCAGGCTGAGGAAGCATGGGAAGCACACCAGGAAGAGGCCTCCAGATTTCTGCCCTGTCTGAGCTCCTATCCTGGCTTCTTTCCAATAGACTACAATGCTATCACATAGGGGAGGCTAAAGAAACCCCTTTCTCCCCAACTTGCTTTCTGGTCATGGTGTTTCATCACAGCAGTAGGAACCCTAACTAAGACAGGGATCCAACTCCTTTGGCCTCTGTACTTGTGTACATACCTACACACAGATGTGTATACATACATATAACTACACATAATAAAAATAAACATTTTAAAAAGAAAAATAAGGCTTATTACATAAGTGACTGGTATCTCTATTATTGCCACACTCCCACATCTTGTAAAGTACTATCTCAATCTCCAAAGACTACACACTAGGATTTATATGGCTTTCTGTTCCTAGTTTCTCTATTAATTAAAGATAAAATTAGACAAGCATAGTTCTGTAAATAAATATGAGAAGATTTGATTTGTGTTTGCAATGTCAGCAGAATAGCAAATCTCTAGAATGTACCAATATCAGAATAATAAACAAGGTGAGACTTGTAAGCCCTTTCTGTAAGTCTCAATTCTGCCAAACCATGAAAGAACATAGCTAGAATCAAAAAGAAAATCCAACTGAAATTGTTAATGTGACACAGAGTCAGGCAAGCCATGCTACTCAAGATCCCTGTGAAACAACATCAATAGGTATTTCAAAGGAATTATGAATAAAAACATGACTTTACAATTAAGTGGAAATGGGAAGAAACCAGCCAGGCTTGGTAGAAAACTCTTGAAATCCCAGCAATTGGGAAGTGGAAGCAGAAGGATTAAGAGTCATTCTTGATTATACAGCAAGTTGTGTTCAAGGCCAGACTGCGCTATTATGTCATCCTGTCTCATAAAAACAAAACAAACAAAACCCTACGAAGAATGTACTGTAAATGAGTTAAGAAACAAGAATTACCCAATACAAATTTTTTTCTACATCCGGAACCTGTTACTTGGTGTTGTCTATCTCTGTCTCTCTCTCTCTTTCTCTGACCCTAGGGATGGAACCCAAGGTTTCATTAATGCTAGTCAGTGAGCTATGCCCCTGACCCTCAATGTTCCTAGATACTTATTTGCCTCACTTGAAGTCCAATCTTTGTTCCTTTGACTCTCTGAAATTTAAAGGAAATGTTTTTGGAATGAAACATTTGTATATATTCAACTCTTAAAAGTATTGAGTTCAAGGCCATTCTAGTTTGCATAATGAATTGTAGGACAGCCAGGACTAATAGGGAGTGTTTGTCTCAGACCATTCTAGTAGCAACATGAAGTTGTTCATTTAAACCAAAAAGTAAAATCTGAAAGTTTCACAGCTAAGATGCATAAATAAGCTACCACATGCCCAGCACAAAGTTTAAGAGACCTACGAATGAACCGAAGAGCACTTTTCTCCTTCACTGACTGTCATTACAACAAACAAAACAGGCTAGAAACACATACAGTCATTAGAAGACAGAAGTTGTCATTTGCCATACCTCCACATCTGAAGCACTCCGGGGCTGAGCTTGGCACAGCATATTTAATAACTGCAAAATTAATTCTTCAACATACTGAAGAGCATCATCATTAGACTCAAGAGTAGGATGAACTTGCCCCTGAACCTATAAACAAAAAGTGAGTTATTAAAATGTGCATTTATACTAAAGAATGTGGACAAGCCTACAAATAGATTAAATGGTATCCAAAAATTTGGGCTTCTCAACTTTTGTTGCCAGCCTTATGTACCATGCATGTTATTAATACTTTTGGGAGATCCATTTACCTAACTGTAATTTCAGTATTTTTGCATACACTACAGTTTGCAATGAAATGCAGAAACGGGAAGTAGGAAGGAGAGGCCAAGGTGGTGATAAAACATTGTTTTATGTGGAATTCCTGTCCAGAGCCAGTTAGAACATTCATTCAACATTCTATTTGGATGGAATTGACTTCTGGCCAATCTCTGTCCTTTGTTTAATTCTACCTGCCTCACCCAACGATAAGACCCAGGAGGATATGTTTCATGAGGCTCACTAGTCAACTCCAGCATCCAGTAGTACCAAAACACACAAAATACAACTTAGGATTTGTGAACACATTTCACCCTATATCAAAATGTGGCCAAGAAGCTGGCTCAGATGATAAAAGCATATGCTTGGTGACTAAGAGCCGGATCCACATACAAATTAGACATTTGTAACCACAGCACTCCTGCAACTAGATGGGAGCCTGAGACAGTAGCGCTGCTAAGAACCCGGCAGGCCAGCGAGCCTGGAGGACTCAGACCACCAGGAGGAAGAGACCCCATTTGCCTGCCTAAAGGTGGAAAGTAAGACCTTACATCCACAAGTGTCCTATGACCTCTATTTGTACACACACACACAGAGATAGAGAGAGAGAAAGGCAAGACCCTCCAATGGGCACTTTGACAATTTGTGATTTAGTCTGCTATACTGTGAGAAGATGGAAGATCATTTAATAATCTTTATTTTTCCATGACTTTTTTCAGACTCACTTAGGCTCTTGACCTGTACAAATCTAGCATTTTAATAACCAGCACAACAATTTTGCATTCCTTTATCACTCACTGTGGGTCAGAACTTCCTCACCAAATAAATGGCAAGAAAAGCCATTCCCATGAAACGCCATGGAAGTGGTGTTCTACGACACAGCCCACTTGACAGAAGCATCAGTATGGAGAGGATGACAGCCTCAAGGTGGGTGAAGCTGTTAGCAAAAGTATGCTAATGATGATTTTTCTTAAGAAGTATGTGCATCCACTTTACATAAATTTTAGGGGTAAATATTTGAAGAAAAGTAACATTTTAATAACTCAAAACTGCATAAGGGAATATTTTCAACTGGAGTGATTTCGCCAGTGAGCAAACAGCCCTAGAGGCTGAAACAGCTTACCTATACACTTTAATCACATCCTACAGGTTAGCTGTCAACCTAATTGTAATGTTTACCAAGTTTTCTACTTCATTAGATGACTACACCGCTTAAAATAATGGAGAGTTGGGGATTCGGAGTTTCAAATACAGTGCTCTCCATTCGCTAACACAATGTGGGTCTATAATAAACTCACTCCTCTACATTCAGCATGATACTATTACCCTTTCTAAAATTCTGGGAACATGTTGTACTTTTGTACATTTAACTGCACGCCTTGATGACTCAAGCTGTCTTTCAGAGACCCTATATCCTCATGGCTAATTTACTAGCAGTGAATCCTAACGTCACTTAGAGCAATGCTTTTAAGTGGCTATCAGCCAGATTCCTTTCTAAATTAGTTATTAGTAAGGGGCCTCGGTCTCATAGTGTTTGTCCTGTAAACATGAGACCAAGTTTAAATGCCTAGAGCCAACTTAAAAATCAAAAGCTGCAATAATAATAAACAACAAACAAACAAACAAACTGCCAAGCATGGTACAGTCATACCTGTACCAGAGAGGTAGAGCTAGTAGAAACACTCTCCAGCCATTAGTGAGCTCCAGGTGCAGGCAGAGACGCAGTTACCAAAGCACAGACCTCTAATTCTGACTGTGGGAGTTTAAGGCCAGCCTGGCATACACAGAAAATACTAGACCATCCAGGGGCCACTCTGAAACCCTGTCTTTAAAACAAATAAAAATAAAGAAGGCAGAGAAGCAATTGAGGAAACCATCCTCCACATGCATGTACAGACATGTACATACCAAACTATATGCATGCCCCTCACCACCAGCATACAGACATACTAGTGATGCAGTCTACTTTAGGGTCTCTGCTTGTTACTTCTCTGCACCTTCTTTCACCTCTTACATGTGTCTGCTGCTCCCTGCCATTCTCCCAAGTAATATCATAGCTACACTCTGAACAATCACCCAGATAACTTCAAGACTATCCCTCTCTCTCCTGGTTTTAAAACCCATATTTCAAATTATCTGTGAAATACTTCCATTGCTCACACATGTCAAATTAAACATTAAAACTTTATAAAGTTAAACAACAAAAACTAGAAGATATACGGTATTTTCAAAGAAGTGTGTGTGTGTGTGTGTAAAACAGTATAAATAACTCTAGGTCCACTGAGATGTAATTCTGAAAAAAAAATGCCAATATTATGGATAACATATTTATTCAAGATCTCAGAATCACACATAATATAGTCCTATAGCTGGTCTCAGATTCACAATGTGGCCAAAGATCACCTTAGACCTCTGATCTTCCTGCCTTCAGATCCTGTTGGCTACAGGTGTGTATGTGTGGTGCTAGGCAGGCACTCACAACTAAGCTACACCTCAGTCAACATACGCTCTGTTAAGGGCTAGCTATACAGGAGTCAAACACAAGAACTGTTTACATTATTGGTTTTATTTTCTGCTGTGTACCAACCCCTTCTCCAGGTACTACACTTTGATAATGGAGCTCTAATAATGAGTTGTAATTTTATGTTCTCCTATCAGTCTAGGTGGATAATGAAGTTCCAATCAGGAAAGGCCTTGTTCATACATTTATAGATCTATTTTCTTCTGTTTTGACTCCAACCTCTGGCATTCCGAAAGTACTTGAATCCTGTTTTGTAGAGGTGAAGGCATAAATACTTTTGTGGCAACAGGCTAGGAACTTGGTTAATTCCAGGAGCATGCCTTCAAACAGAAACTATTCTATGTAGGATATCAGTTTAAACTAAGATAGACATTTTTATTGTGCAAAATGAAATTCATTATATAGAGCCACATAATAACTAAAAACAATAGCTGGGTAGCTGTTTCCAATACTAGTACATTCAAATGCTGGTTAATTCTGGTATTTTATGTAAACATTTTTGAAATTCACGTTTGATAATTTTGTTTACTGGTAGTTACTAAAAGCTGAATAAAACCTATTAGGTAAGTAGGTCAGACAGAAAATTACTTTTCTTGCAGAGAATGAAGCACCGTGCCAAGTGTACTGCTAGATTTTTGGATACCAATCGTTATTATCTATTCTGTCAAATTAGGTTCACAAAATTCATGCATGCAAGAGACCAACAAATTTTGGTCTTTCCTTAAAAGACACATTTCAAGTCCTCTGACTGAAAACATGGGTAAAAGTCAAGCAAAGTCCCAATTGCTAGATTTACACCAGCTGATCTTTACTCTTCCAAGAAAGATCTGGCTAAGATATTTTTTTAAGGGCAAACAGAAAAGTAGCATTACATTTTACCATTTAATGCAGAAAAAAAAAATGCTACTTTATCACATTCAAACCTGGGACTCAAAAATCCAAACTGTGCAGGACCATACAGGATAGGTTATACTGACAAATCTCATTACAGCTTCCTGAAGCCACCCGAGGTGTGTGTGTGTGCTTGTATGTGTGTGTGATGACCGATGGTAAAATAAATTTTAAAATGTTTTAAACTAGATGTGGATTTTCCTTTAAATGTAGTTTTCAGAAATATTACATCTTACATTTACTGACACATAAACTTGACAAATTTCTTTAAATGCAATTTATATACATTTCTTAAAAGAAATGGTTTACTGGTTAAGAGTGCATACTGCTCTTCAAGAAGATCCAGGTTCAGTTTCCAACACCAATTTTGGGCAGCTCACAACCATCTATAACTACAGCTCCAAGAGATCCAAAGCCTTTGGCCTCCATGGGCACATACTGACACACAGGCATACACGTAATTAAAATAAAAGTAAATCTTCATAAGAAATATTTTCTAAATGTCTATCAGTGTTTTGCCTATGTGCCCCACATCTGTGCTTGGTGCCTATGGTGCCAAAGTGGGCACTAGATCCCCTGGAACTGAGTTACAAACCACGAGCTGCCATGTGTGTTTTGGAAACCCAACACAGGTCCTCTGGAAGCGCAGCAAATGCTCTTACTGCTGAGCCAGTTCTTACCTCGTTAACAGAGTCCCCACCCACCTTTTTGAAAGAAAATGCCTCACTGAAGAATCAATGAGAGACACGAACAGGAATTTTACTCCATGTGACAGCAATTCCTTTTGTAAGACAATCACCATATTCAATGAAAGATGCCACCTCATGAATTTTAAACTACCCATAAGGACTGGCTGGCTTCAATCATGATGGTTCACTGTATCTGCAGTAAATCCTGCCAGATTCTTTATCAATTTCTATCTGATACATGAGCCATCCAAGGATACTCGGGAACTCTTGGGTAAGCTGCCAGAAAATAGTATTGAGTTCTGATGAATCTTTAATAGCCCTCTCTAGCTAATGTCTCTCTGAAAAGGCTTTAGAAAGCCTAGGGTGGATGGGTGGGTGTGGGTGTGGGTGTGTATGTGTGTGTACATTCTTTGCGGTGCTATGCATGCACATGACTGTGCAATTGCATATATATGCAGAAACAAACCAGAGCAGGATGCTGGTGTCTCACTTCACTGCCTTCAGACAGTGTCACTTCTTGAGCTGTGAACTCGCCACTTTGGACAGGCCGGCAGTGAGCTCTAGAGCTCTAGCCTGTCTCTCTGCAATGCAGGTGACCGGTGCCCACTCGTGCTGGCCTTTTGTTTTTGTTTTCAGGTGGGTTCTGGGGGTCTGAGCCCAAGTCCTAATGGATGCAGAACAAGTACTCTCACCTCCTGAGCCGTCTTCTCAGCCTTCAGTATAATGAGAGAATTTGAAGCAAGGCTGCTATTCTCAAAATGATTATCATAAGAGCAAATAATAAAGATTTGATTGTTCAGATCTCAGTAGTGTAGTTGTTAAGTCACAGTGGATGCTTTAGGTATTTCTCTCCTTACTCTAGGGTTAGTTTAAAAGGTAAGAGGGGCCAGGGAGATAGCTCAGCAAGTAAAAGTGCTTTGTTTCACAAGCCCATGTAGGTGACAGATTCTTTGACTACCTGAGCTTTGGTTACTGGCTGGGGTTTTAAAGATGAATTAAGGACATGGCACCACTGTCCTACTATGCGCCGCGATCTTACAGGAAGTTTGAGTGCTGCTGCTGCTGCTGCTGCTGCTACACCTCAGACTACAAGTCATCCCAGCAGAACCCAGGAGAACCCAGCCTTCTGGAACCAAGACAGTCAAAGCTCTCGACACCACCAAGATGGTGCAGCCCAGTTAGAAATCAGCCAAGAACTTTATCATCTTCTTGTGAGATAGAACAGGCTACCCACAGTGATAGTCACTCAGATCCCAAAGGGACAGGTAGAAGGCCATCTAAGACCTGCCACAGCCCTCTGTTTGGACTTCTTTCCTTATAGGACTTTGTCTGAGGCATATAACATACACAGGCAGGTCCCCAAAGACCAGGTACAGCCACAGCCTTCCTCTGAGGAGTAAAAGGCAATGTCAAGGTCATTGATTTGCACACATACACCAATGCAACAGGACACAGAGCAGTGAAATCATCTGTGGATGTATTACACCAAGAAACCAGGAAAAGTCTGTGAAAGAATGACCCACCACCATCTTGATGCAAAAAGCTTTCCTAGCTTGCACTACAAACATACCATAAACTGCAAATAGTACTTAGATGCACAAATGCCTGCCTCAGTGCTGTAGGATGGCTGCAAAGTCATCTTCAAACCACTTGTTTCCAACAAAGACAGAGACATGATCCTCTGCTCATAAATTAATGTCTCCCAAAAAGATACCAGACCCTGAATATCCAACTAACACCAGAGTTATACAAAGCTCATCCAGGCATGCCTAGGCTCACCTGTGACCACCTTATAGGCCTCTAAAAGCCTGAACACTCAGCCCTTATGGAAATGACAAGAGGTGGCCATGGATCTGCTGAGCAGAAAAACCCGAAACTTCTACATCTTTGTAGAGGGGTTGCCTCAACTAAAATCACCACGAAGGCATAGCTTATCAGGTGCTGACTTCGCCATCCTATATGGCTGCCATTAACAAGGCAGGCCAGCTTACTGGTGAGTAGAACACTGCTCACTGTGACTGCTGACCACTTCCATGCCTTCTCTTTTGGTGACCACATACACTTTTGGGGAAACATCCATTTTCAGGCTGGCTCCCTTCAATGCTCTATACTGAATCCTTTACCACCATGTTTGGCAAAGACCTGAACAACGCTCAGGACTCTTCTGTAGCTGGCAAAGATTCTGGCATTGCTGCCAGGGTGAGCAGCTAGTGCAGCAGCCACTAACTTTCTCTCTGTTCAGGTAGGCCCCAGGCTTCCACAGGCCAGGGTAAGACCCGCCGCCATCCTTTCTTACCTTTAGGGTTCACAGCGGCTTTGACCAGGAGCTCAGTAAAGCCTTGGCAGCTACCCACTGGCCCTTACCTTCATCTAGGTTCCAATAACAGAGGCCAAGGTAGTATTAATATTACACAAAAGAGGTGCTGTATGTGACTAGGGCCTCTGTGTTTTATCATGTGCCTTCAAAGTGGTTTGAAGATGACTTTGAAGCCATCCTACAGCACTGAGGCAGGCATTTGTGCATCTAAGTACTATTTGCAGTTTATGGTATGTTTGTAGTGCAAGCTAGGAAAGCTTTTTGCACCAAGATGGTGGTGGGTCATTTTTTCACAGACTTTTCCTGGTTTCTTGGTGTAATACATCCACAGATGATTTCACTGCTCTGTGTCCTGTTGCATGGTGGAAAACACAAGAGGACCCTGACACCTGTTAAGGTAGGGCAGGTAGCCAAGAACAAGTCCCTCCTAATACATGCTGTGTCTATTCTGACCTTTCTTTTCTTGCTCCCCCATCCCTGGTTTGAAACAAGCTCTTGCCCAAGTTGGACTTTAACTCATGATCCTCCCTGATAGTGTCCCAAGTGCTAGGATTACAAGTATGGGCCACCATGCCTGGCTTGTACACAGATGTTTGAATAAAGAACATTTACTATCTTCCTGGCTCTACCAATCTCCTGGGGTACACAGAGCAATGATAAAATGAACCATTATACCTCCCTACAAAGTACTAATTACATATCGTGTCTGTAAGCAGAGTACAAGTTAAAAAACCTGAGAAGCTATACACGCTGTACAAGGATCTTTGAAAAATAAATGACAAAAACAAAACAAAACAAAAAAACAAAACAGGGGGCTGGAGAGATGGCTCAGAGGTTAAGAGCACTGGCTGCTCTTCCAGGATCCTGAGTTCAATTCCCAGCAACCACATGGTGGCTCACAACCATCTATAATGAGATCTGGTGCCCTCTGCTGGTATGCAGGCAGAACACTGCATATGTAATAAATAAATAAAATAAATCTTAAAAAAAAAACAACAAGGTATATGTGTTACTTTAAATGAGAAAGGCCCCCAGGGACTCATTTGCTTGAATACCTGGTTCCCAGCTACTAGAACTATTTGGAAAGGATTAGGAAGTGTGTCCTTCTTGGAAAAGCTATGTCATTGGGAGTGTGCTTTGTGCCATTCCTTGTCTGCTCTCTGTTTCCTGCTTGTGGATCAGATGTGAGCTCTCAGCCAGCCACCTGACACCATGCCTCTGCTCCACCATCACAAACACTAGCCCTCTGGAACCATAAGCTTTTCATGGTATCTTATACACAATAGGAAAGAAACTAATACAGCATGTAAAAACAACTTCATGAGATTTCTGACAGGCATGGTGAGACACACCTTTACTCCTAGTACCTGGGAGGCAGAGGCAAGTAGAAATTTATGAGTTAGAAGCCAACCTGGTCTACACAGTGAGTTCTAAGGGCTACATAGAGAAACTTTCTTTAAAAAAAGAAAACAAATAACTTCATGAATTTTTTTGTATAAAAAAGCAATAGAAAGCTGGGCAGTGGTGGCACACGCCTACCCAGCACTTGGGAGGCAGAGGTAGGTGGATGCTGTAAGTTTGAAGCCAGCCTGGTTTACCAAGAGAGTCCCAGCACTGTAGTCGGGAGCTACAAAGAGAAACCCTGTCTTGAAAATTAAAAAAACAAACAAATAAAAAAAAAAACAAAACAACACAATAAACAAAAAATATTGTTAATATATAACAATAAATCTTAAATTATAAGAAATTTAGTTACTGAAAACTCCTACACTGTACTACTTTAAGAATGTTTCAAGTCGGGGCTGGAGAGATGGCTCAGTGGTTAAGAGCACTGTCTGTTCTTATGAAGGATCTGGGTTCAATTCCCAGCACCCATATGGCAGCTCATAACTGTCTCTCACACCAATTCATTCCAAGGGGTCTGACACCTTCACACTAATGCACATAAAATAAAATTAAATAAATTATTAAAAAAAAAAAGAATGTTTCAAGTCGAGTGTGGTGGCACACATCTGTAGACAGGCAGATCTCTAAGTTCAAGGACAGCCTGGTCTACAAAGTAAGTCCAGGATAGCCAAGGCTACACAGAGAAACCCTGTCTCGAAACAACAAAACAAAACAAAAGAATGTCTCATTAGAATGGAACTCACAGGGCTGGGTAGCTAGATGAGTCAGTAAAGTGCTTGCCTGCCAGGCATGGGGTCCTGAGTTCCATCCTAACCCATATAAAAAGCTGAAAGTGGAACTAAATATTTGTATTCCAAGAGCCAAGAATATGAGAATATAAAAACAGTCTGATTCCCCAAGGCTGACTGGTCAGCTAGACTTGTATCGCTGGTGAGATCTCAGTGAGAGAGCCTGTCTCCAGGGGAATGAAACTAAGGTTGACCTCTGGCCCATAAGCACATACACACCTGCATGTACACACATATACACACAATAGGATCCATGCACAGCAAATATTTTTCAGAGCACATACACAGATTTAATTCTTTAATCAAAACTATAGTTTAAGACACTAGAAAGCTAGGGACATGTAATTGTGACAGAAAAGTGTGTAATAGGGCATAACAACAGAACACTAAAATATCATAAAAACCCTTCTCATTGATGAAAAATGGAATGATTTTAAGACTAAATCAAGGGCTGGAGAGATGGCTCAGCAGTTAGATCTCTTGCTGCTCTTAAGGACCCAAGTTCATTGGGTGGCCCACAACCACTTCTAACTCCAGTTCTGGGAACCAACTACAGAACACACTGTACACAATAAAAAAATTCTTTAAAAAAGTAATTAAAGTATAATCTACTTTAAAAGAGACCAGAGTGGGAAGGTAATAAACAAAAATTTAAAAATTAATAAAAATAGAGAAAATAAAGCTGAGAGTGGTCATTCATGCCTAAAATCCCAGCACCCAGGGAGTAAAGGCAAGAGAAGAGCTACAAACTCAAGCCCAGCCTGTGCCATATGATGAAGTTGGAGCCAGCTTAAAACTATGCATAGAGTCTGAAGAAACGGCTCCGCAATTAAAACACTTGCTTTTGCAGACAACCCAGTCTCAATCCTTAAACCCACATTATGATCCACAACCAGTGTAACTCTAGTTCCACGGGGTCTGACAACCTCTTGTGACCTCAGTGGACACCAGGCACACACATGGGGGTCAGACATACATGCAGGCAAGACACCCGCACATAAAATAAGGCATCAACAACAACAATAATAATTTTAAAATGCTATTTCAGTTGAGAATGGTGGTTCATACTTGTAATCCCAACACTTAGGAAGCTAAGGTAGGAGGATTGTCAAAAGAGTTCCAGGCCAGCCTGAGTTATATAAGACCTTGTCTCAAATATTTAAAAAAAAAAAAAATTATTCTGTGATTCTTTCAATCAAACTCCTACGTTATATTCACTGTTTGTATGATAGATTTCAAACCTTCAAGAAATTAAAAGAGGGGCCGGAGAGATGGTTCTATAGGCCAAGAGCTCTTGTTGCCCTTGCCGAAGATCCAGGTTCAGTTCCCAAAACCTAGCTCTAGGAGATCTGGTGGCATCTCCTGGCCTATGCAAGCAAAGGACATATAAAAATAAAGAGACCCTTTAAAAACTGAGGAGAGCACCATTATACACGTGTGGCAGCACATGTTTATAATCCAAAATTTTGGGGAGTTAGAAGCTGAAGGATCGGGCGTTCAGGGCCAACCTGGGCTGTACTCTATCTTAAGAAACAAAATCCAAAAGGAGGCCTGTGGGAGGATGCCTTGGCAAGTCAGGGCACCGGGCAGCCAGGGTCCACGAAGCTACATGAAGGCTGAAGGAGAGTTGTGTACTTTCACGGCTGCAGCTAGAAACGTGGTCCTGGGACTCGGACATAAGGAAAGGGCAAACTTTTTGCGCTGACAAGCTAGTAATAAACAGATTAGAATGTGCTGTCCATTAATAGGAGCACTGCATTGGCAGCAGCACTAACTAACGAAAACCTACTGGGGACTAAAGGTACAGTAATGTTTACCCAGCATGCACATGGCCCTGGGCGTTAGTCGCCATGCCACACACCAAACATTTTAGATAAATAAATAAATGCTTAGAAAGAATTATGGTAGGCTCACTGAAATACAAAGTAAAATACTAATTTTTATAGCTATTATGTAAGATAGTGCCATTTAGCAAAAATATTAATCAAATTAAAATACACAGGACTTGCTTACTCAGCAACCTTCACTACTAATGAAGTAAATCCAGTGAGTTTGGTCATAAGTTTTAAAAAGCTCAAATAATAATGTTTTTAACTTTAACATCAAGCAATGAGAAAGAGAAACTTCAAAATAAGAAAAAGACCTCACACAAAAGCATGGATAGTGATTTAGTATGGTTCTTTTCTTCTAGTTTCATTGAAGTAAATCAAACTATGCTTTTTAGTCAGAGTTTAATTAGCTAGTTATTTGTCCTTAACTTTTATGGAAGCAATCGGTTTAAATTCTGGATGAAAATCTATCCTTTCATTCTGATTGGATTTTACCATATAATCACATCTACTTGCTGACATGACCTAGATTTGTTAAACACAGTGGAGAATGCATGTCCTCTTCAGGTAGACACTGTGTATGTTTAATAACATGTACATAGTTGTACACACATCTACACTGAATAAATGCTATAACTATAAAATCTTTCTGGTGGTGACAGAAAATTCTGAATTTTTGAAATATGAACAAATATTTACTCAACACTACATTATTTTATTGTGGGTATTTGTTTTGTTTCTTAAGGCATTGCCCAGCATGGTGGCATATGCCTTATTAATCCCAGCACTTGGGAGGCAGAGGCAGAAAGATCTCTGTGAGATGAGGGCCAGCCTGGGCTACATAATGAATTCCAGGACAGACAGGGCTATGGAGAGAAACTCTGTCTCAAAATACATTTTTACTTAATAATGCAAAATACACATGATGACTTGACTGATACATATTCTCATCTAGAATACTTTTCTCTCCCATCTACAGCTGAATAGATGGGTGAATCCAGAGGAATGACCACGTTCATTACCTAGCGCAGACTGCTGATATTTCAAGTTCAGCCTGATTCATTACTCCTTTTAACTTCAAAACCTCTTCCTCGTGTTTTTGAGATAACCCACAGGAAAACGGCGGTGCCCAAGCTCAGTCCAACTTTCAGGCCGTCAGGTTTGGTGTGAGACATAGAAGGTTGACTGTGCTAGAGATCTACTCCCCAGGCTTCCGCAGAGGGGGTGACTACAGCAGATAGCACCATCTTACCCCTGACTGCTTTGTTTGAGACGGGATCACTATTCAGACCAGGCTGGCCTTGAAATCGGAAATTCGCCTACCTCCACCTCTCCTAGGGTTAGAGGCATGTACACCAACTCTGCCTTGAAGGCTATGAGGGCAGGTCTCATGCACAGCCCACTGCTTGCTGCTGAGCCTTTGTTAGAAATGGAAAGCTAATCTAGTGTTGGTCGAAGTACCACGGAGGTATAGGATGGTAATGACTGTCCACGTCACTCCAGCCTCCGGCTCTTCCCTCTGTATTATATTAATTTTCTTTAAGAAAGTATCTCACTATCCAGCTGGGACTGGCCTTGAACTCCAGATCCTACTGCAACTGGCTCCAGAGTGTTGTTACTGCATGTGCGTGTGTATTACCACCTTCTTAACCACTGGGCCATCTCCCTAGCCCTTAAACTATACTTTAAAAGAAAAAGAAATTTAAACTGGCAATGTTTTAAGAAATAGATTCAACTAATTTCAGAATAACTTGTTATATACATTCCTTATCATGTAGTGTGTGTTTTGTGTACACACACAGGCATGCACAGAAGGTCAGGACAACTTGCAGGAGTTGGTAAACTTGAATTCAGATCTCCAGGCTTGGTTCTCTAAGCCCTGCATAGAGTGGCACACACCTCTGCACAGGCATGCACAATCGCACTCACACACACGTGCACACACAAAAGTGCTTGTGCACGCACACAAATGCAAGCATGCAAATACACAGGCATGCAAGCACAAGCAAACGTACGCTTGTATACAAGCAGGCACATACATACAAAAATGCACACACATGCAAGCATGCACATGTGTGACTTATTCATTTTTAGTGCATTAGCGTTTTGCCTGTTGTTCTGTGTGAGGGTGTCCGATCCCATGGAACTAGGGTTACAGACAATTGTGAGCTGCCCTGCAGGTGCTGGGAATTGCATCTGGGTCCTCTGGAAGAGCAGCCAGTGCTCTTAACCAGTGGGCCATCTCCCCAGCCCCTAGCAGTGTATTCTTTAAAAAACAAACAACAAAACAAAACTCTTTTGAGCTAGGCTCCCAGTAGCTCAGGCTGATCTCAAGCTCACCTGGGGTCACAGGGGTGTGCAGCTGCAGTGCACACCTGTGACCCCACAAATGCGTGCACACGACACAGGAGAGTGATGCTAAGCATTAAAATAAACACACAGGCTCTACTCTTGCCCACAGGCACTCCCAATGTAAAGGGAGAAAACATGGAGTCAAACGGCCTTCAAAAGCCAGGCTGTCATAAGAAACTGAAGCTGAGGTGATCATGAGTTCAAGGCCAGCCAGAGCTACATGAAACCCTGTGGCGAAAACCAAAATAAAACAAACAAAAAAGCCATGAAACACATTATCAAAAGGACAGTTATCCAGAATATGTAAGGCATCTTATAATTCAGTGCTAAAAAGAAAAACAAATCCAATGTTTTATGGAAAAGAAAGAAGTGACAGACACTGTCCAAAGGAATATACAAGAATGACTAATAAGAATATGAAAGCACAGGGCCAGCAAGGTGACTCAGAGGGTGCAGGTATCTGCCGCCTCTGCCAAGCCTGATGGTTTCAGTGTGGTCCTGGAGACCATATGATGGAAGGAGACAATCAACCCCTGTAAGTTGTTCTCTGACCTCCACATGTGCACACACATGCACGCACATGCACACACACGCTGCAAAAAAAGAATGTAAAACGTAATCAATATAATTACTTACAAGAGGCCATAAGGCTAAGTAAAACAAAATAGCACTTCAGACTACTAAATTTAAAGACTAGTAACACCAAATACCGGCAAGGACCTACCATCTGTCACTGATGAGAGACTGCAAGATGGTACAGTCATGCTGGGGAAAGGTCAGGCAGTTTCTCATAAACAGGTACCTATCTGTCTATCCATCCTGTAGGCCACGTCTCTTGGTATTAGTGTACAAGTAATGAAAGATTTTATAAACAGACTTTTATGAGAACCATGGAAGCTGAATGTGAACACCTGGAACCCCAACACTTAGGAGACAAAAGCAGGAGGATCAGGAGGTCAAGGCCAGCCTGGGTTATATGAGACATTATCTCAGCAACAACAAGAACATCTGGGCCCGTGAAATGGCTCACTTGCCACCACGCCAGAGTTTGATTTGAAGGATCCACATGGCAGAAGGAAAGAACAGATTCCCGCAAGTTGTCCTCTGGCCTCCACATTTGTGCAGGCATGTGCACACATGCACAAATACATAAATAAAATGTTTAAAAAGTGTAAAAGAACGGTTATGGCAGCTTTATTAATAGCTCCAAATTTAAAGCATCAGATATTCATCCACTAGATAAACAAACAGTGACATAGTCACATGATGGAAAAAAGGACTGAATTCCTAAACCATACTCTCAAATGTCTCACTAAAAATATACACTACTTGAATCCATTTACATCATGTTCCAGAGCAGATAAGAGTAACCTATGGTGGGATGATGAAAGGTGACAACAGTGGCTATCTCTGATGGGGGTCAGCAGGAATTGACTAAAATGGCATGAAGGGAACTTTAAGAGCCATGGTAATGTTCTACACTTCAGTACAACTTTGATAATATACATTCATTAAATAACATCTGTATATTCCACTACACATAAACGTCTTATAAAGACAAAAAGAACTGTAAAAAAGCTATTGATTTCTAGTTACTGACACAGTTTGAAGCATTCAGGAACAAAGTATGCTTATATCTGTAACTATAAAATTCATTAGAGCATCAAATAAGTGCCAAGTATGGTGATGCACCCCTTTAATCCCAGTACACAGAAGGCAGAGGCAGGTGGAGCAAGCCTGGTCTTCATAGTGAGTTGCAGGACAGCCAGAACTACGTAGAGAGACCCTGTCTTTAAAAAAAACAAACAAACCAGATAAGCTGGACAGAGCAGCTCATACTTGTTAGCTCATCACTGGAGAGGATGGGGCTAAGCCAAAACCATTGCCACAAGTCTGAAACTTGCAGGGCTTCCTAGTGAGTTCCAGGCTCCATTGTGAGAGACTGTTTCAGAACAACAGATTGATGGGAGGGAAGAGTGGATAGGCATATGATAAAGAAGTGCGGTGAAACAGTAGTAGAATCTAAGATGATGGCTATACTGGTATATAACAGCTCTTCAACAATCAGTTGCAAAGCTCTAAGTTGTATAATCTGATAATACCTAACATATACAGACACATGACACCATTAGCACAATCAAGTCAGTAAAAGGTCTCTGGTTTTGTTCTTTCAGAGCCTCAAACTCCCCATGTAGCTAAGAATGACCTTCACTCCTGATCCTTCTGCCTTCACTTCTCATACGCTATGATTCGAGGTTTGTGTCAGCACACCTAACCTAAACGTCTGTCTTTGTAATAACCAATGGTCCACATTACTTTGTACTTCCTAGAATTTTGTGAAAGCACGGGTGTATAGCTCATGCTGTTTCAGTTTGGCTTTGTGAGTTATTTGGCAGGCTGGCCACATTTCCACGTCCATCAGTAACCTGCGTTCTCTTTTATCCCATTAGATTACTATATCGCAATTCATTCGCTTCCTTGTTGGTTACTGATGGACTAACAGACATTTAGATTGCTGTACGGAGCGGAACAAACCTACCACAAATATTCATGTGTGTTTCTGTCAATAATGTAGACTGAACCCAAGAGCTCACACTAGGTCTGCACTCCAATCTACTACTGACTGTACAGCCTCAGTCCTTTATTACTTTTTATTTTGAGACAAGTTCCTAGGAAAGTTGTCCAGGCTGGGCTTGAAAGTTTAATTTTCCTGCAGTAGTCTCCTGAGCAGCTGGGACAACAGGTCTGTACCACCAAACCTGCCTTGTACATAAGTCTTTCTGCAGACACAGTCTTCATCCAGTTCACCTCAGACTTCCAAGTCTGCTGCATCAAGTGTCAGATCTGAGCTGCCGACCGGAGAAACCTGACAATCCAAAAGGCTTTGAAAATCCACATGTTCCGAGCATTTCATCATGCCACTCCTCTCCATCCCAAAGCTCAGTGACCACCTGCAAGCCAACCTGAGAGGATGCGCCCCACTTCCTTAACATTCCTACAATCACACAGTGAGGTGCTAGGTCCTGCCAGTTCTGTCCTTTCAGTTCTGCTCACATAGCATCCATCCTAATGCAAATGTGTATTTCCTCTTAAATGGACTGACTAAACCAGCCTTCCTGCTTTTCTCTCTTACCTTAGGTCTCATTCATCCCTTTCCTGGACAAAGCAGAGTTTCTAAAATTCAAGTGTTACTTTCCTATTTAAAACTCATCAATGGCCATGTGTGCTGGCCCGTACTTATAACCCCACACTAGGGTAGTTGAGCCAGGATAGCTACGCTACAAGTTTAAGACTAGTCCAGGATGTAGACTAAGACTGTCTAAAAACAAAAACCCTGGCTTAAAAACAACTCCTCTCCCCAGACATACCTGATACCACCTTCAACTTAAGTCTTTTTATGTCATTTAAGCCTCAGTGCCCAGGGTCACACTTGTTCTGAAACAAGCAACATCTGTTTGTGGGATGTGACTGAAAGAGTAGGAAAGATACTGTGGGGCCTAATGAATACATTCGGGGAAAGCTAGAAAGATTTTGATAGGAAACCAAATAGGAAGGTCGGGGTAAAGCCATCCTATAAATTACATGCTAAAAACCGCACTTTAATGTAAAGGACATCAACAGTTCTGAACACGTGTATAACATGTTCAAAAGTACACTCTAACTTCTGAAATGTGTAAAGGCAAGTGGGCTGCGGGTAAGGAACTCAACCGAGACACAGCATAGTAACCCGGGAGAGGAAACTCCAGGCAGTTAGGAGAGTAGACACAAGAGCATGTTAAAGGTGGGCAGCAGCACAGAGAGGAAGACTTCAGAGTTTTGAGCCAATCAAAAGCCTAAAGCCGCTAACTAAGAAGTTAAAAACCAGTGTGGGGAGGGCATTATTTTAAGAATCCCCTTACACACTTGGCAACATTTCCAAATAACTAACGGCTGGCAAACTAAAAGTAACACACGAAGGCTAAAAAGTCAAATGCCAAACCAAAAGAGAAGACAGTCTGAAGATTCACCAAGTCACAACGGGGCTTTAGAACTGTTTAAAATGTAGCAACGTTTCCAAATAATTTACTTTGACCTCTGGCAAATTCAAAGTAACATACAAAGACACTTGTTCAAAATTGAGTCCTAACAGGTGTTAGGCACAGCACGTGGGTAGGTAGTCCAGCAGGGTAAGATAACAGCTACTCTCTAGTTGGGGAAAATATGGACAAATAAATGGGAACCTAAAATTCACTGCTAAATTAGGAGAGGGTAGGAGAGGAGGAAACAATGGAGCACCATCCAACTCAGCCCTGAGGGTTTGAGAATCTCTGAGGTTGAGTAGCATTAGACCAGATAAAAGGGAACAGCCTGTCCAAAAAGCCTCAGGTAAGAAAAGACATAGCTGGCCATTTACAAGTAGCTTAAAGTCTGAAGAAAAAGTTCAAGATAAAGACACACCCACACAAAATGTCTAAGAGCACATCTACATGAAAGACCCAGCACACTGAATAACCCAAGTTTTAAGCTACAAGAGCACATTCAGTCTCAAGTATGCCCAACTTTGTCTCCATGTCTTAAGAGCATTGCAGGTGGGCATCAAGTGAGGGAAGAACCTTACACATTAAAGAGAGTCTGTAAACTCCCTCTTCACGTCACTTCTGCAGGGAGATCTTTGCTTGAAGTGGAAAACCAACCAACCACGAAGCTACAGAACATGAGCAACACTGTGGTAAACTGGAAACAAAACTCTTTCTGAAGAAGGTGGCCATTTACAGCTCTAGCAGTTTACAGATGGTGAAAATGTATGGCAAGACTAGCTATAATTCAGGGGAAAAAATAAGAACTCAGACTGTATCTGATATTTCTCATTTTAAGATAGTGGTGATTAATTACATAAACTGAAAAACAACAACAACAAAACACAATGCAGAACAAAATGTGTCTGTGAATAGATTTTGGCAAGGGCTACCTATTGGTAGGCTTAGAGAGGTCTGCCTACTTTTACAATGCTCTTTCCACCACTTTAAAGGATTCTTGTTATTTTGGAGATTTCCTTAGAATAGGAGCTACTTTCTTTTAAGCCAAATACCCCAAACTGGTTAATGTTCTAGAGCACTTTTGAACATTAAGCCAAATTTTCTGTCTCGTCTTGTCAAGCTACCAAGCTTCTAGCATGAGGCATACTTTCTCCACTTATACAAGCTAAGCAGCCAAGTGTGCAGGTAAAGCCAATGTAAAAACTAACTGAAGTGTCATGGGACCATTAATGAACATGCATGCACAACAAGGTGGTCTCTTTGATTTCCTTAGAAAACATGACAGAGGTTTTAAGGAGTGAGACAGTTGAGGATAAATACCAGAAACCTAAGTCTGAAAATAAAGCAAACAGTTTCCACCATAATACACCAAGGGAAGAAGGGCAAGGAAGAAACAAAAAGGAATAGGAAACACCTTTCAAAACCTTCTCGTAAAACAGAAGCCTCCACATAATGGTACAGCAAACACTCAAATCTCAGTAGAAACAAGACTGTATTTTAGCAAAGACAGCATGAAAATTATTTGAACAAGAAATCGAGATTAAAACTACGGGAAGAGTAAAACAATTTCTACAGGTAAGGCAAATGAAAACAAAAACAATTTGGTTGTTTTAAAATCCATTCAAAGCTCCCCCACCCGCGTTTCAGATGTCTTAGTACAGTATTTACTAAGTCACAATGTTGCTTTAGAAGCTTTTAAAATGTAGCAACATTCCCAAATAACTTTAACCACTGGCAAACTAAAAGTTACAAAGGCTAAAAATGTTTAAAGCCAAACTAAACGGTGGACAGTTCACAATGTTGCTTTAGAAACTTTCAAAGTGTAGCAACATTTCCAAATAATTTACTTTAACCTCTAGCAATCCCGAAGACACAAAGACTAAAAACGCAAAACACCAAACCAAACCACGGTTCAGAGATTCTCAGACTCTCCAGAAGACCCAATCTCAATACACTGGCATGTGCATCGCCCCTGTAATGCGGGTGGGGGGCAGGGGTGTCAAGAGAACTCGGAGTTATGACCGAGGGTGAGCAAAGCCAAGCAGGCCATGTTCTTGCTGGCAGGCAACTTCGCAATTACTTAGGCAAGCACTGTGGCCAGGGCACTCTCGAGCCAGTAAAGAGAGCCCTGGACTCCTAAAACGAGAGGCTGACCGCAGCTCGGTAAGGTCGAGAAGGTAGGCAGTGGCCTTCTTTGACCTCCACGGAAAACCGAGGCTCCTGCAGCCGTCGCCTCCGCGCCTGGATGGTCCACACCAACCCTCCCCGACCGTGTGCGGCCTTCCCACGCACCCCGGGCGAGTGTCAACAGCTGGAGCGGCCGGGCGCGGGGAAGCTCGCAGCCCGCGCAGTCGTCCCGGAGCCCCGAGACCGGGAAGAAAGACGGCGGAGCGCGCCCCGCCTCCCCGCCCGGCCCCGCGCGGACTGCGGCCGGGGAGCGGGGTCGGCGCTCCTACCTTTTTCAGCGCAGGCACCAGCAGCCCCCTCCACTTGGGCGCGTTCTCCTCGCTGAAAAACTCGTAGGGCAGCTGCTGCGCCTGCATGGTGCCCGCGGGGAGCCCCGGGGCGGGCGGAGGGGCGGCGGCTGGCGGCGCGGAGCAGGGCCGCAGCCCGCGCACGGCCCGGCCCCCTCGGGGCGCCGCGCGGCCCGGCTAGCGCTGGCGAGGCGGCTGGGGGGCGAGGCCCGCGGCCGGACACCCACCCGACGCGCGCGCCGCTCGCCGACAGCCGACGCAGCCCGGCGGCGGCGGCATCCCGCACCGCCGCCCCGGGGCCGGCCCCCCGCTCCGCCCCGGGCCGCCCTCCGCCGGGGCTGCGCTCCCCGGCACGGCCTGGCCCTCCGAGAGACGGCGCGTGGAGGGACGCTCGGCCCGGTGGCGCCCGCTGGCCGGCGGGGAACTGGGGCCGGAGGCCCGGCGCGGGGCGGAGCCGGGGTCGGGGTCGGGCCGCGGCGGGGAAGGGCCCGAGGTCGCTGCTGGGGAACCCGGCGGCTCCGCCGCCACCGCCGCCGCTGCCGCCGCCGCCGCCGGTGGAGCGCTGGAGCTTCCTACTAGCAGACCGAACCTGCTCGCCACTGAGCATGCGCCGCCGGCCCGGGCCAGCTCGCTCCGGGTTTTCCGGCCGCCCGCGGACGAGGAGGGGCGCGCGCAGAGCTGGGCGGGCCCTTGCCGGGGCGGGGCCGAGGGACCCTGAAGACGAACCCGAACCGCCGGGCCTGGGAGTGGGGGCGTGCGAGCAGGCAGAGCGCCCCTTTTGTGCGTCCTGCAGGCGGCGAGCCCGTCCAGCCCTGGGAGATCCTAGGCCCTGTGTTTCCGAAAAGGGGTGTGTGTACTTTGTTCCCAGCACGGAGATAAGGAGTGCCCTCAGCATGCACTGGATACTAAACACATTGCACAAAAGATCGGTCCCTTCTCACAAAACCTACGGCTCAGTGTTTGCTGGGGGAAGACACTGCCTTATTTCCACCGGCCTTCCACGCCGTGAGAACGCGAACGTGTAGTATTTATGCTCGTGTGTCCACCCAAACCTACGAGCTTTCTTTCATAGCTTCAGCTGGGAGACAGGATTTTTTATTTTTTTTTTCCCCTGCCTCGTACTCGACCCAGAATAGACGTGAAGGTCCCGGAAAGCTATGGAATATGGAAGCAGTATCTCTGAATTGTCCTTTCGTCCTGAGGATTCAGATGCTATGGTAGTTAGTGGCCCTGTGCGACACTGGCACATTGTGCTTCATCACTGAACAATTTCTAAGTGTGTTAGTACTCCGTTTTCATTTCATAGATGAGAAGACCATTTACAGAAACGGCCTGGCCTCAAACTGATATCATGTCCTGCCGTTTTGAAGAAAGAAAAAAAAAAAAAAAAAAAACTCTCACAGATGAAAAAAATGTTTGAAACTGCTGTTCTTAATCTTTTACACAACCTCATAGGGTCTGAATGAAATCATCAAGTCTTTCCTCTTATACAGAGACTTACATTTTTTTTAATCTCCCACATTTTGAACACGTTCCGTAACATTTCGAAGCCCATCACAGACCGCTGCAAACGGCTCAGCCGGTGACGGGCATCTGTTGCCAGCGCTGAGAACCCGGGTCCTGCCTCAGGGACCTGCATGGTGGAAGGGGGAACTGACCCCCAGAGTGTCCTGATCTCCATGCATGTTCGGTGGCAGGTGCCCCACCCACGAGATAAATGTCATTTTTTTTTTTCTTACGAGAGAGGCGGAGGGACTATAGCTTGGGAAGGAGTTGGAAAGGAAGTTTCAGAAAGCAACTGATGTATCAGTTACCTTCAATGACTGGTTTGTGTGGCCGGAAGTGACTGAACCAAATCAGCCCTCTGTAGAAGAATATTCCATGGCTTCTCGCTGCTATTAAACACATTGCAAGCTGCAAGCAGGGGTGCAGCCTCTGATCCCAGCAACTGGGAGGGAGGGAGAGGCAGAGGAACAGGCCAATCTCAGCTGTGTGCTGAGTCCCAAACCAGCCGGGGCCGCGGGAAACGCTGTCTCAGAATCTAAAGATCACACACTTCAAAGCTCTGCACAAGGCCACACGCCTCGCTCCTACTTAAAACATTCTTCAGAGAAATTCTGTCTCGAAAAACCAAAACCGAATAGCAACAACAACAAATTTTAACATTTTCCTCTCAACTGTCAATCATGGTTTATCACACTCTAGTCACCCTGACCTTGTCTATTCCCAGAAAACAACACTCCTGCTCCCGTGGCCTTACCCTTTACCCTGCCTGGAGGGCCGAGGTGTTCACGAGGCTAGTTATGAGCACCAAAACCTCCAAGAAGCTTTTCCTGATGAGCCTCATCAACTACCAGCTCTTAGCATACACCCTGTCTAACGCCTTCCTAGCATTCAGTCATCTATTGGTGATCTCTCCTCACTAAGATGTAAATGCCAAAAGAGTAGCACTTTTATGTAAGTAGTTCATTATCATATCCCAGGATTGAGTATGTGTACACAGCAGGAGGCACTGCTTTTAATGGCATCGAAGTTGCGTAAAGGAAACTCGCGGTAAGAACATGTAAAGTTGCGAGGTGTGGTGGTGCACATCTCAATTCCCCGCACTCGGGAGGCAGAGGCAGGTCAGTCACTGAGTTCGAGGCCAGCACGGTCTACAGACTGAGACCCTTTCTCAAAAATAAATGAATAAATATTTTCCCATAAAGTTGTCGCAGGAACATAGGCGATCTTTGAGGTTGTGCAGGCAAAATCTACAAGATGTCAGAGAGCGTTAAGGTATTGGTAACCGAACTCCAAGATTCCCTTCAACTAGGAACCTGATTTAAGCGCAGAAGCAAACAAATGCAAGGAACGTGGATTGTCGAGTGTAGCCAGGCCTTCGCCAGTGTGAAGTTCTGGTTACAGGCTGGGGGCAGGTGGCTCAGGGGAAATCGTTTCTCGAGCGGAGCAGCAATCTCAAGCCTCTGCTCGCTGTCTGCCTACATCTCTCAGGGCAAATGCAAACACCGGGTGGCAGACAGCAAGGCCAGGCTCAGACGCGCAGAGGTCCCCGGACGGGCGGCTCGAGCGCAGACGCCGCACTCGGAGCCACCCCGCACTGCCGGGCAGCCTCCTCGCTGGGGCGGAGGTGACGCACGGGGGCGCGTCTGGACGCACTGGTCGCCGCTCGAGGCAGGAGCGCCCAGGAAAAGTAGACGAGTTCCGAGCGCATCGGACCTGGAGCGACAAGGAAGGGAAGGGGAGGACGCTCGGACCTGACAGCGCCCCCTGCAGGTGGAAGGGTGGCGCCGCTAAACACAGGACCACCCAGTTTCCCTCATAGCAGCCACAGTAATCTTAAAGCCGGTTTGGGATCTAACTACTTTTCTGGTCACGGATATCCTCTGGAGTGGTCGCAGGACAAAGTCCAAAGTCCTTGACCTGGTACTAATGGCTTTGCATAAGCGCCACTACCTACTGTTCCAAAGGCATCTCTCCCCCTTGCCTCCCTCACACCCGTCACTGTTCTTGCGTGTGCTTGTGCAGTTTGTTCCAAGTGTTTGGAATACCTGTGACTTTTCCTCCAATCCGTGCAACACAGCCCCACCTCAGACTCCCCCTACCCGACCCCAAAGCTTAAATAACACTTCTCGGTAGTCCTCAGTCCCCACGCAGGATTCCTGTCCTGGAATTCCAGGGTCTCACGGTCTTTGGGAACAGCAACTTCAACAATTAGAAACTTACACGACCTCCCTCTGAAACATATTCAAGGGCATTCTTTGATTCATTCTTTTTTCTCAATCCCCTCCTTCAATTCCACCGTGCGTCCTCTGAAAACACACCGGAGAGGACACGGATTGAGAAGTCCCCTGAATGCCTGCCATTCGACATCCTCACCATTTCCCTCCCTCCTTCCACTGGGCGAAGGTGGAAGGAAGCGAGGTAAGTACAATTAAAAGAAATAATCCGAAGACTGTCAACATACACAGGACCGTTCTTTGCACTTGATATGTTCGTCAGCGTCCCCACGGCCTAACTTTTTGCAAAATCGTCTCCATTTGATTCAAACAGTAATAGACCCTGAAACTGATCCAATAGAACTCAAAGCAATGTTAATCAAGTTCCTAACACGACTTTTGATTGAACACCGCAAACTAATTCTACTCTGCGAATGGAAGAACACACAGTTTTTTCTGAAATAATAAGGTTTGTGTGTCACTATGCTAGCTTAGCAGGGATTTTTGTTGCATTATTTTTTGTGTGTGGTGGGGAAAGGATGAAGCCAAGGCTGACCTCGAAAATACGATGACATTGAACTTTTGATCTTCCTGCCTTCACCTTCCAAGTGCTGGGATTACAGTTGTCAGACCAGGGTTGAGTTTACTTATGTCAAGGGTAAAAATTTTAAATTCAGGAAACTGACGTTGACACAGTATCAACTAGAATGCAACTGTGTTCAGATTTCACCAAAGTGTTCCAACAGGTTTCTTTAGGGAGATTGTTTTGTTTATTTGCCTATAGGCTTGTGTCACCACACAATGATTACCCTCTTAACCATTTACAAAGGGAAATGAACATTACCACCTCCAAAATGTTTCTCCTTAACCCTCTTCAGGCAAGTACTCTACCACTAAGTCATAGACTCAGTTTTAAATTCCTTCAATAATGTTTTGCAGTTTCTGTAGTATAGCAGGGAGGAATAATATTATCAAACATACTCATGAGTATTTTATTCCTTTTGAATTTCTAAGGCCGTTCAGGCTTGGGCAGCAAGTACTTTTATCCCTGGGCCATCCTTCTGGTCCCAAAGTGGGATTCTATTTCAAGTCATTTTAAATTTATTAGGAGATGGTTATTTTCAAATTTAAGCATAAAAAATTTGAGCGTGGCAGATTAAGTGATACGTTTTGGGTCCTGCTATCATAATGCACATGTACAAGTATAGTTAGAAAGTCTGACTTTCAAAAATGAAGACGTATAGTCATTCTTTATGATCAAGTCATTATGTGACTCAGCTATCCATCCTTATCATCCATATTTACTGACAGCTACTAAATACCTCAATGAAGAGGACAACATTCATTCTACTGAAAGGGACAGCTAGAGGGAAAATACTAAGCATTTCTTTGAGTTCATGACAGGAAAACCCCTCTAAATATTACTGCAGTGCCTTGAATCCAAATAAGTAAATCAATGTGCATGCCTCTGTGTAGTTTGGACCTGCTTTAATTATGTGCTTCTCTGTGTGTCATTATCATGAAGTCCAACCAAGCAAAGGTGACACTCTCCTCTGTGGGTTCTAGATCTGACACATCTGACTTGGGATTTTGGACTAGAGCCAGCATCCTACTAGAATTGAGAATTACTGGGAGAGAAAAGCTGGAGCCTGTAAAACAAGCATGCTGTATCCTCATTCTCTGAGTCTTCAGGCCATTGCTGTGACGGTAGCCAAAGAGAGTCAAGGAGGGATGGGGCAAGAGGAAAACAGCATGCTTTGAGACAGGGGGTAAGAATGTATCAAAAACATTTAGCCCATGGCTGCATAATTTCAGCCCTATCAGCTTTACTTAAAGTGATACTTAGAGTCCATTTGTCACGGAAGCAAAAGAAAAGCTGGCTGTGTCTCTCTGGGTCTGCTCCCCCCTCCTACCAGACAGAAGGTTTCAGACTGCACAGGCCTCCCTGCTCCCCATGCTGCCCATGTGGCTACCTCTGGGACCTCATCTAGATCGGGCTTCCCCACCCCCTGTGTCTTCCCTGTACTCTTATTTCTTTGGAGAGTCTCGTTTTGCTGAATAGATACAAGCATGTGGTTGGTATTTACGCCTGTGTCATTAGCTTCCCTTCATTCCAGAGAGTGCTTTCCTTGGAGGAATTACCTTTGCCTCTGTGTGTCCATCAACATGCCTCCCTTTCTCTCCCTGAGGGACGCTTGTTTTCTTTTTCCTCTTTCTCTGTTTCTTTTCTTTCTGAGACAGGTCTTCTACTGTAGCCCAGTCTGGCCTGAAACTCACAGTGCAGCCCATGCTGTCTCAAATTCCCAGATGATCCTCTTGCCTCAATCTACAGAGTGCTGCGATGATAGGTCTGAGACACCATCATACTATTATCAGAAATTTTGGGGAGCCCTACCTAGGGCATCACATGTTACTAGGGAAATTAGGGTCCCTTCTCAGGGTTCTTAGTCAAGTTAGTAAAAGAATTTAAAGCTCAGCTCTGAAGGAAGCTCAAAGACATTTTTCGTTAAGAATTTACAAGAAAAACAACAGGCCTGGCGGTAGCACATGCCTTTAATCCCAGCACTTGGGAGGCAGAGGCAGGTGGATCTTTGAGTTCAAGGCCAGCCTGGCCTATAAAGTTCCAGGACAGCCAAGGCTACACAGAAAACCCTGTCTCAAAAAACAAAACAAAACACACACAAAGAAAGAAAGAAAGAAAGAAAGGAAGGAAGGAAGGAAGGAAGGAAGGAAGGAAGGAAGGAAGGAAGAACAACAAGACAGGCAAGCTGGAAATCTGCCCGGAAGTGGGAAATAGAGAATAGGACCAGAAGAAACCACAACACTTGGGTTAAGCTGGGATGTTAAGCCATGGCAGTCAGGCACACAGTAGACAAACATGACCAAAAAGGTAGGACGAGAGCTTCAGAGAAATAGTAAGGAAGCCCAAAGTATCCTGGGCTTTCCTGGGCTCTGGCCAGTTTCTAAAAGAGAAAGCAGAGAAGAGAAGGGAAACCTAGCTGACCCAACAGAACCGTCGGATGGCTCTGCAGTGACGCAGCAGGGGTGGCTGTCTCTGAGGGAAAAGCATATTATCTCATTGGAGAAATGCATTTCCCCCCAATCTCTTTAGGATGGCTGAAGATGACCTATTTCCTGAGAGATGGGCCTTTAGCCAGGTGACTGACTTCTCCAGTTGGATTAACTTTTCTGTTTGGGGGTAACTTGGAATAGAACATCTCTACCCAAGACCAGAAATTAATATCTTTCCATTAACAGGCCTCACAGAGCCCTGGCCTTTGATGCTACTCTAAAAGCACCTCATTCTGAGGGGGTCTTCAATGAGATTCATGTAAAACAGGCTTGTTGCTGTACCAGTGGCCTTTGCTGTACCGGTACCCTTTCAGTGGTGTGCATTGTAGCACCATCTTATTTCTCTGAATAGTCTCAAAGTGAGTGAGGATTCTGCAAAGGAGAGAAAGCCCAGGGCCTGTTAGAACTACATGGAAGCTAGGCAAGGTGGTTCAAGCCTCGATATTGTCCCAGTAGTTGAGAGGTAAAGGGAGGAGGATTACTGCAAGTCTGAGTCCATCCTGGACTGAGGCCAGCCTAAAGAGCGAGACCCTGCTGAGAAAGAAAGAAAGAAAGAAAGAAAGAAAGAAAGAAAGAAAGAAAGAAAGGGAACTGCATTTGTTGGCAGGATTTTTGGATAGTTCTGGCTGGCCTCAATCTCACTATGTAGCCAAGGATGACTTTGAAACTCTGACCCCTTTCTTCTACCTTCTAAGTGCTAGGATTACACGAACACACAGACCAACACACCTACCTATGTTTTGTTGCTGTTTTGCTTTACTTCTACATTTTATCACTCATTTAGTGTATGATGGAGGTGTGGCGACATGACCTACCTGTGGAGGTCAGAGGACGTCTTGTAGGAGTCAGTTCTCTCCTCCTACCTTTGGGGTTCCAAGGACCGAACTCAGGTTTTCCCGAGTGGCAGCGAGCACCTTTACCTTCTAAGTCACCTCGCCTACCCTTGGTGTTCTTTATAGAGCACGCATGGTAAAAGAACGGATATTTCCTAACAGGGTCTCCATAACTACCTTATAACGACACAAGGAATGTGCTGCGTTGTTTGTGGTTTTCTGTCTAGCAAAAGTTCAAGAGTACTGGGTGAACATATTTCTGTAGAGCACAGCGACCCTGAGAGCAGAGCGGCTGCAGCAATATTGATTTTTAGACTCGTCTTAGAATGTCGTCCTTTCACATTATTTTTAAATCTATATTGCTAAGACAGGCGTCGTTTTAGAAAAAGGACAGATGCACTTCTGTAAAGCACTTTCACCGGAGACGGTGCCTCCCCATTGCCATTTTCTGATTTCAAAACTGCAGTATGACCCAGCAAATCCTAACGCTCAGAGCTGAGGCAGTGGGATTGCCATTAGTTCAAAGCTAGCCTGGGCTATGGGGCAAGGCCCCGTCTTAAAAAATAAAAATAAAAAAGCCTTGGCATGGTGACTTGTGCCTGTAATCCCAACACTCAAGTGGTTGGGGCAGGAAGATTGATCACGATTCCAGGTCAGCCTGGGCTATGCAGAGTGAGTTTGAGGACTGGCCGGGCTACATAGCAAGACCCTATTTTCCTCTTCCCTCCCACCAAAGCCCATAAAAACCCAACTGTAGGAGCTGGGAATATGGCTCAGTGGAATTTACCTCACATGATGAGGCCCTAGGTTTGATGCTGAACCCTGAAAAGAAAAGGACAGAAAGGAAGGAAGGAAAGAGCAGAATGCAAACTACTATAGGACACAATGGTTTCCTCTCTAGCATCGTACAGTTTTGTAAGCCTCTCTAATCAGGCCTGTAGAAAAGCTTAACTCAGGACCCTTATCTTAGCCTGGCACAGGGGTACATTCCTGTCATCTTAGCACTTGAGAAGTGGAGTCAGGAGGATCAGAGGTTCAAGGCCATCCTCAGTTGCAGAGTGAGTTTGGAAGCAGCCTGGGCTGTACGAAGCCTTGTCTAAAAAATAAAGAAGCCAGTTAGTGGGGCGCTTGCCTCCCTCTGGGTTCATCCTAACACCACAGACGCTGTGTGGTGGTGTGTGAGTACAATCCCCTTGGAAGTTCAAGGTTATCCTCCAACGCATACAGTAAGTTCAAGACTGGGCTATGTGAAACCATATCTCAAAAAAATTAAAGACAGCAAGCCTTGGTTCTTGTAAGTAGAGGGGGAGAGAATCTAAAGAAAAGTCAAGCAAACTTGTTAACAGTCGGAACAGAATGAGCTGCGTCAGTCCTAAAGAGCTCAGCCGGCATTCCAGGGTGGGCATCCCCACCTGATGCTAGGAGCAGATAGCAGCGGGGGTAGTGTGTTGACTTAGGGTTAAGTCTCATTTCTACCACTATTACTCACTTGTATTTAAAGAGAATGTTCAAAGACTGTGATATGAATAATGCTGTTCCTAAGGATTTATCATCTGATCGTTAGTAAGGTCAAAAGGTCTCCAAAGCCAGGCATGCTGGCACATACCTTTTTTTTTTTTAATTTAATAGAATTATTAAATTTATTTTGTGTTTTTTTGTTTTGTTTTGTTTTGGCACATACCTTTAATCCCAGCACTTGATAGGCAGAAGCAGAAAGATCTGAGTTCCAAGTCAAGCTGGTTTACATATCCTGTTCCAGGTATAAACAGAGTTATGTATAGAGACTATCTTAAAAAAAAAAAAAATAAATAAATAAAACAGAACAACACAACAAAAGAAGATTCTCCAAATCAACTGGGATTAGATGAGATGGAAAGGCAAATTCTCAGACCCTACTTCCAGATCTTCTGGATTACAGATTATAAAGATAGAAAGAAAGAGGAGGCTTAAACTTCTTTGTAGCCAAAACTGATCTGATGTTCTAATACTTTAGATCAGATTCTAATACTTCAGCGTTGGGATTGCCGGCATTGAGCCACCGTAGGGATTTAATCCAGGGCTTTGTGCATGCTAGGCAAGGGCTCTACCAACTGAGCACAGCTATCCATTGGTCCCCATCCAGGTGCTTCTGATGCCCATTGATACTTGGGAACCACTGGTTTAGCTAATCCTTGTATGCTAATGTTCTTGTCACCACGACTAGATACCCAACAGAAGCGATTTGAGGGAGGAACGTTTTATTTTAGCTCATGGTGTCAGTCTATCGTGAAGGCATGGCACGGTTCACAGTGGCCTGACGTGTGGGGGAGGTTTCTCACAGCTCTGTAATCAAGAAGCAGGCTGAAACCAGAGGCAGCGCTCTCTTAAGGCCTGCCGCCTTCCCCCAATCCCCCGCCAGTGACCTACTTCTGTTAGTTAGTCCAAAGTCCCAGTGGTTTCACAACTTCCCAAGCCAGCAACCACCAGTTGGGGACCAAGCATAAGAACACATGAGCCTTCAGATCCGTGTCAGTCAGTGTTCTATTGCTGTGAACAGGCACCATGACCACGATCACTCATAAACCAAAACATTTCATTGGAGGCTTACTTATAGTTTCAGAGGTTTAATCCATTATCATCATAATGGATTAAGAGCATGGTGGCAGGCAGAAATGGTGCTGGAGAAGTAGCTGAGAGCTACAACCTTGACCCGAAAGTAGACAGAGAGACTGGGCCTGGCATGGGCTTTTGAAACTACAAAACCCACCCCTGCAGTGACACACTTCCTCTAACAAGGGGCCCGCCTAACCCTTCTAATCCTTTCAAATAGTGCCACTCCCTGATAACTAAGCATTCAAAGATAGGCGCCTATAGGGCCATTCTTACTGAAACCGCAAGACCCAACCACAATACAATGCTTTTGCTTCAATTAATTATAATCTTGGGGTTACAAAATAGTGAATTTCCAACATCCATTGAATATTCATCTGGAGACATACACAGGAAACTTTTCTTCACTTAAGCTTTCTCTTTTCTCCACCCTCCCTCCCATGTCAAGACACAGACTTTGGAAATTCAACTTGCTGATTCTTGGGTGGCACCATGAATTTTTTTTTTTTTTTTTTGAGACAAAGTTTCTAGGCTGGCCTCAAACTCACTATGTAGCAGAAGATGACCTTGAACTTTTGACTGTCCTGCCTCTGCCTCCCAAGTGCTAACATTGTCAGCATGTGCCACCATGCCTGTTTTTATGCAGAGCTAGACCAGGCCTTCTTGCCTAGTATGCATGAAGGCAGGTGCTTTAGCCCCTTACCACTTCTTTTCTTTCTAGTACTGGGGATGAACCCCAGGACCCTGGGCATGCTAGGCAAGCATGCTGCTGCTAAGGTATAAGCCCAGCCTTTGCACCATAATTTTTTGAGGCCCAGTGGTTTGGTTTGGTTTTTTGCCTGGTTGTGTAAGCTGCACACTCTTCCTGAGTTCTTTTCTCACCTGGGGGGATTTGGTGTCTAAATTGTGTTCTAAACATTAACTGTTGGAACAAGGAAGAGATGTCTATTATTCTGGAAAGAGCAGAAGCCCATTACAATTATTCTGAAGTCCTTGTGAGCTTTAGACTAGCGTGATTCACGGTTGATGTGTTATGACTTTCTGGTAATTATTTAGACTCTGAGGTCTGATCCTTGATCAGATAACACAAAGATAATTTTTCTAACTGGCAAGAGCAAACTGGAGATGGTGAAAAGAGTTTCAGCTATTAATTTGTACAGTTTTAAGTCTGTGTAATGCCACACATGCATTGCTATTTAAAATATCTCAGAGCTAATTAGCACAGCTTAAGTTGAAAAATTAATTTGCCAGCACAATAATACGTTGCATTTATGATCCACGGACCATATCACATATTTAACATTTCAATTAATTTATAATTTGCAAAAATCCCTATGTACTCTTAATATTTGTTCCCTACAGCTAAATAGAGGTACAGATATTTTTAGTAGCCTATTCAAGCTCACATCAAGAGGAAGAGCTTCCATATTCCATGTTCTCAGGCACCACATTCAAACACCTTTCTAAAATTGTACTTGTAAATACCATTTGCTGTGGAATCTGCTCTATGACTAACTGACTTTCTATCAGGAAAAGCAAGCAGTGCTGGGCTGTGGCAGGAGCCCCGGGGTTTTGGCCTCTGTGTAAACTCCAGATTAGGTTCAGCTCTGACACAACCACCAAGCTTTAGTTTCTTCATTTGCAAAACACCCTAATAATAGTTTTTATTATTGTCTAATAACAGCCACCCTACCTTGTCTGTAGATAGTCGTAAGTGTTGGACAGTGGTTTGCTAACAGAATGATATGTGGTATGGGTGTGAAAGTGCTAAAACCAAAGTGATTAGATATCTCTTAACAATATAAAATGTGTATGCATACATGTTTTTAGGTTATTTGTTTGTTTATATTTACAAAACAAATTCACATCCTGATTATAAATTTCCTTCCTTCCTTCCTTCCTTCCTTCCTTCCTTCCTTCCTTCCTTCCTCCCTTCCCTCCTTCTCTCCTTCCTTCCTTTCATTTTGAGACAGGGTCTCGCTCTATAGCCCTGGCTGGCATGGCACTCACAGAGATCTGCCTGCCTCTGAGTATTGGGATTAAACAGACCACCACACCTGGCTAATATTTGATTTCTTTTCTTCTTCCTTCCTTTCTTCTTTCTTTCCTTCCTTCCTTCCTTCCTTTCTTTCTTCTTTCCCTCTTTCTTTCTTTCTTTCTTTCTTTCTTTCTTTCCTTCCTTCCTTCCTTCCTTCCTTCTTTCCTTCCTTCCTTTTTTCCTTTCTTTTTTTGTATGTTCATTGGTATTTTACTGGAGTGTCTCTGTGTGTAAGGACATCAGAAGCCCTGGAACTAAAGTTACAAAGAGGTGCTAGCTGCCATGTGGGTGCTGGAAGTTGAGCCTGGGTCCTCTGGAAGAGCAGCCAGTGCTCTTGACCTCTGAGCCGCCTCTTCAGCCTAATATTTGTTTTTCTTATAAATGTATTTACTTGGGGTATATGAATATTCAAATGGCGCCATTCTCTCCCTCCACCAGGGTGATTCCAGGGACCACACCTAGGCTGACAGGCTTGGTGGCAAGCATCTTTCCCCGAGCCTAAACAGCCTAAACATCTCACCAGCCTAAACAGTTGTAAATATTCAAAATCCTGCTTGGTGTGGTGGGTCACACTGATAGATGTTAGGAGCAGGGCAGTGCCTTTGGTAGGCAGGCAGGGTTGCAAGCATAGAAAGAAAAAGAAAGAAAGAAGGAAAGAAAGAAAGAAAGAGAGAGAGAGGAAAAGGAAAATAAACTTAAAATGCTATAACTAGTAGTCAACTCTAAGACCATCAAGAAACTAAAATCCTTAAAGCCCTGAATCATCAAGATGTCAACTCATTGCTGGCCTTTTGCTCCCCACCCGCTTTTTTAACTTCCTGTGTCATGCCATCCCCACCTCTCCCCTCCCTGCCCAGTTGAGAACTTTTTGATGACATTTTCCACCCTGCTTTGTGCAGTCTAAACTTACACAGGGTCACTTGACACACTGTCCAATCAGTGTTCTCTACTTGCATTCTAACTAGCCAATCAGATTTATCCCAGATCAATGCCTACTTTATACACAGCCTGAGCCGACCAGGGACATTTTTAACACATAAAAGTACCTCCAATGAGTACTATTTGGCAACTCCCTCTCCAGTCCCCTCTAAGCTGCAGAGGTTTTTCTACCTCTCAGTAAACCTTGTTTGTCCTTCTGCTGCCCTAGCTTGTCAGTCCCGGTGCTTGAGAGACACTGAAATAGACGCTGCTGGCTCGGCTGACTTTGGAGACTGTCCCGTTTTCTAGGGCTCTGGCCCCCTGCACAAAGCCCACCAAGAGCCTAGAAAGACATCAGTTCTCTCAAAGAATCCCATCCCACCACTTATAATAATCACTTATAATAATCAATTTAGGCAGGAGTTCCGGGCTAGCCTGGGCAACATAGTGAGTTCCAGCACGAACTGCGATAGGAGAGCCTGTCTCAAAACAAAAATACAAACATAGAATATATATTCTAAATCTTTAGAACATTCCTATCATACCTTATTTGTATTTTTCAAACTCACAATTTTTCTCCCACATCTGATACCTATTTGTTTTACCATCCCAGATTTATTAAATTTTTTTTATAATGGTGCTGGAAAGATGGCTCAGTGGTTAAGAGCACTGGCTGTTCTTCCAGAGGACCCAGGTTTCATTCCCAGCACTCATATGGTCATTCACGATTTTCTGTAACCACAGTTTCAGGGGATCTGATGCCCACTTCTAGCCTCCTTAGGCGCTAGGCACTAACATGGTCTACATACATACATACATACATACATACATACAAACATACATACAAACATACATACATGTAGGCAAAACACCGTACACAAAATTGAAAACAACCAAAAACCTTTTATAGCCTTACCATGTACATAGACTGTCCATTACATGGTTTCTCCTGGGGGCAAATTTTAATGTGTCATATTTCAATCATATTCGAAATACTAAAGGGACATAATCTACTGTTCTGGTGGCTGTACGACTTCCATATTTCATGCAAGAAAGTAAAGAAAAAGAGAAGTGTGCTGGACGGGATTCTCCTTCCAGGGAGAGAACTAGCAAATATTTGCATAGCCACATTGCTTGTTTCAGTACTGGCAGTCCGTCCCAGGATGCCCGCCTAAGCTCCTGTGGCTGCCCTGGCCTCCAGCCTGAGCCTCTGTAATCGGTCTCTAGAGACAACTTTTGCCAAACTTCTTCAAACCCCAGAACATCAGGAATCCAAAAACAAACGTGTGAAACGGTAGACCCATTCCCCGAACCTACACACGTGCCTTCTGCTGTCCAGTTACCCAAGGCTTGCAAAAGCGTGGCCACCTGCTGGGGAAGGGGGAGCAGGTACCAGAATTCTCCGGAGGTGCTTGGGCAACTTCGTCCATGCTGTCCTTCCTGGGACCTGTCGGTTTCTGCTGAGATACGATTTTGTATTCGGTAGGTCAAGAGCGCCCTCCTGCAGCCCATCTCCTAAGCGCTCTTTACAGAACGCCCTAAAACCGAGTATGGCCCAGGGAAGGACCCAGGTCATGTGGCACTCGCCCTTCCTCTGTCTCCTGGAAGTCCTGGCTGCCCCGTTTCCCAAGCTCACCCCACTACCCCGTACACTGGGTGTGGTTCCCAGAAAGTTTGGTTGGGATTTACATTTTAGTTTGCATTGATGATGTAATCCATTGTTTGGGCCCTTTTCACCGGAAAATCAAGCAGGGTATTTTTGTTACCAAATTTGTTTCTCTTGAAATTAAACCTTCACAAAACGAAACAGAATGCCAGCAAGAAAAACTAGGGCAAGCAAGATTTCTCTTCTCTCTTGCTTTTTGAGACAGTGTCTCATGTATTCTGGCTCGGCTGGGCGAATAACTGAGTGTAATAGAACTTCTCATCTCACTGCCTCCACTTCCCTAGTGCTGGGATTTTAAGGTGCAAACCCTGTATTTTGCTTCAGTTTCTGGCCTCATACATGTTAGCATAATAGCAAAGCAAAGGCAAGAAACAGCAAAGACTATTATCTTATTATTTTCAGCTCGGCAGAGAATTGAGCCAGCCCCTTCCACATGTTGAGCAAGCAGCTGTTTCACTGAGATGCCTGCCAGCCCTGAAAACCTATTTTAAGGTTTTGAAAGAACGTGTGGGTTTTCTTGTTGACGTGTACTGAGGCGCTCTGAGCTCAGCTGCTCAGGAAACTCTGAATTCCTTTTTATATATAATATAAAAAATTTTAAATTGTATGTGTGTAGGTCTGTGTTGGCTACATGCACATGAGTGCAGCTATCCATGGAGGTGAGAGGCACTGGATCCCCTGGGGCTGCAGCCTCAGGTGGCTGTGGACCACCTGAAGTGGGTGCAGGGAATTGAACTAGAATCCTCTGTAGCAGCCGTACATGTGAGCTCAACAGTTGAGACACCCCTTTCAGCCCCTTGAATTCTATACCTGGGGTTTATACCTAGGTAGAGCTGGACTGGCCTTGAAGTCCTGGAGCTCTGCCTTCCTCAGTCTCCAGGCTTCCCAGTGGTGCAGGCCGGAGGAGCCACAACGCCCTGCAGTCCGGTTACTGTGGTAATGTCGCACGCCTTTGTTTTTAAAATTGCATTGTCATTTTAGTGTTTCTGAGACAGGGACGGAGCACTCTCTATGTGCCAGGATGTAAACCTTCTAAACCAGGACATTCCTTCCACCTCAGTCTCCATTATAGGTAGAGGCCACCATACCTGGCCAATTTACATGCATTCACACACTCACACACACCATTTCGAGCATGTTTCTGAAGGAAGAACTCTTTTTTTTACTTACTTATTTTTATTTGGTGTACATCGATGTTTTGCCTGCATGTACATCTGCATGACGGTGTTGGGTCCCCTAAAACCGGAGTTACAGACTTGGTTGTATGTAACCCAGTTGTGGGTGCTGGGAATTAAATCTGGGTCCTCTGGAAGAGCAATCAGTGCTCCCAATCACTAAGCCAGCTCTCCAGCCCCGGCCCAATTTTATTTAATTTTAATAGCTTTTTTAAAGCTGGGCTGGAGAAGCAGGCTTGGTGCTCTCTGTGAGGCCAGGAGGACCTGAGTTATACAGACCTGGCATCCATGTCACCAGCCAGGCCTGGTCTCACGTGCACGCACAGGCTCAGTGCCATTGGGGGGCGGGGGCAGGGCAGGATGACAGAGGGTACCAGATGCCCTCTGTGCATACCCTTTCTCATGTACACACACAGACAGAGATATCTGCACACTTACCACAAGCATATACCATGCTAGGTTTTATATTATCTCACTTTTCTTCAGATTGTCTTTTTTGTTGACACTTCAAATGAAACAATGCTTAGTTACCTACTGTATAATCCTAGGGTTTTTGACAATTGTGTATAACGCTAAGTCTACTCCTCCAAAAAAAGAAAAAGAAAAAGAAAGAAAGTGTTTTTCGTCACTTGAGAGAGCTGCATTGTGCTCACTTCCGATTAATCGTACCCCAACGCAACTCCAGGAAACCACTGTTCTGATCTCCATCAGTATAAGGCTGAGCTTGTCAAAAGACAAAATGTCTGCCCAGGGGTTGCTCAGCTAGTAGAGTCCCTGGCCTGGTACTCAGGAATCCCTTGGGTTTGATGGATCCCTAGCACCACCGAATAGGCTGGGTGTGGTGCTGCATGCTTGTCATCCCAGGACTAGAGAGTAGAGGGAGGAGGGTCAGAAGGTCAAGGTCACCCTCAGCAATACAGAGTTCCAAGCCAGCATAGGCTACATTAGCCTCTGCCTCAAGAATAAAAAGGAAAAGAAACCTAAACCAACCACATTTAGGTTCCTTAGTTATCTTTTCCCACCTCACCTGCTTCTACCCTCAGGAGTGCCTCTTTAACCTCTGTTCCTGTTGATAAGAAAAGAGAAGTTGCAAAAAGCATCCCAAGCCAGAAGTACCAGTGCACACCTCTAGTCCAAACACTAAGGGGCAAGACAGGAGGATTATGTGTTCAAAGCCAGTGTGGGCCACAGAGCAAGACTGTCTAAACCAACAACAGCAAGAACAAGCTTTCCTAAGAGGGTTGAAGAGATGGCTCAGCAATTCAGAGCATCTGTTCTTGCAGAGGACACAGGATGCGTCCCCAAGACCACATCAAAGAGCTCACAGCCTCAAACTTGGTTACATGCCCTCGGTGTACATAAATTCCTGTAGCACACACACACACACACACACACACACAATACAGGAATAAACTTAAAACAAAAACAACCACCTTGCAATGTGCCGGCCGAGCAGAGGAAGTGGCCCACACAGGCAGAAAGAGGGCTGAAGAAAGCAGAAACGGGAACGGGGGAGTGGTCACTTCAAAGTTACCTTCCTTACAGGGTTAACTCGGAGGGTATTTCCTTACTGCACTAAAACCGGCCTGTCTGGGGGAGTTGGACATTACTTCTTTCTGCTGATTTCTGGGTAAGTCCAACAAATCAGTTTGGGTTTGGTGAGTGAATTTCGCCATGACTCCAACTCCACATTAGGGGGGCCCCGTGCAGACAGTCAAAACCAATGGCTCCCTAGGACAATATTTAGATGGGTTATCTGTCTAAACTTACATACATGAAGTTACACAGACCTCGGTGTTTGCATCTTTTATTCAACCCTTTTCTGTAGCAAACCTTTCGTCTATGTTGCTGTATAGATCCATAGCTCTTATATTTTTCTTGCCTTCAAAATTTCATTTTTAGAAGTTTTGTTTGTTTTGTGGGGTTTTGTTTGGTTTTGGTGTATGTGTGTGCTTTGAGACAGGGTCTTACTCTGTAGTCTATGCTGGATTTGAACTTGTTTTAATTCCCCAAGTGAATGCTGAGATTGTAAATTCATCAACATACCTTATTTTTTCCCCTTTTAAAATTATGGTAAAATGCATAAAAATTACCATTGAACCCTTTTGTTGGGTGTGGATTTTGCATAGCCTTGGCTGTCCTGAACTTGCTTTGTAGATCAGGCTGGCCTTGAACTCCTAGAGCTCTGCCTGCCTCTGCCTCCTTGGATGCTGGGATTACAGGCTGCACACATGGCTTGGGTATGGATTTTTAAAACAGCGTCTCACAATATAGTCTGCGCTGAACTTAGAATCCAGTCTTCCTGCCTCAGCCTTCCGTGTGCTGTATGATTTTACCCATGCACTATCCTGATTGCTTCCATTTAAGCTTCCATTTTAGCTTAATTTTTTCTTGGGGGTTTGTTTTATTTTGTTTTGTTTGAGGTGGGGGTCTCATTATACAGCCCAGGATAGCTCCCACTGGCTGCTGTCTCTGTCTCCCAAACACTAGGACTATAAGCGCACACCACCCAAATGGAATGAAGCAGAAATCAGGGACTCTCACAGTGTTGTACAGTGTCGCCAGCGTCCATTTCCAGAGCTTTCTGGTCACTCTGAATGAAAACTGTCCTTATCAAGCAAATAACTCCCTTCCCACCTCCACATACCTTCCAGCCTCTGGCAACCACTACTCTACTCTCGATAGGAACTTGAATATTCTACATAGCACACAAATAGAGCCATATGCTATTGTCTGCTGCATCTGGCTTCTCTCCCTTAGGAGAATATTGTCAAAGTCCATTCGTTTGTTTCTAATAATATTTCGTTAAAAACCACCACAATCTCAGTTCTTGGGAGGTGGCTGAAGGCAGGAGAGTTGTGCAGTGAGGTGTTCTCTCAAAACAACAACAAAAAGAATTAAATTTAAAAGCCACTATTTCTTTTGTATAGTATCCCCCTTCAATTATGTAGGGAAAAAAAGACAAAGGAAAGAAAAAAAAAAAAAAGGCAAAGTGTTAGAGCCGGGAATCCTGCTCTGTGGCTTACGGCCTGCCTGGCACGTCCAAGGCCGTGATTCTCCTGCGTAACCTCAGCACCGCAGAGAAAGTTCAGCATTCAAATTCACTCGTGTCTGTACCCATTGGGGATATAATTTTAATCCACCTGGAGTGTTAGCCTGACAGGTGGTTTAGGATAAGGCCTGGGCACGAGAAGTACAATAACTTGATGTAAGGGTTCAGCTGGGGGCGGCTCAGTCAGGAACACTCTTGCCTCCCAGGCACGGGGACACAGGTTGGGTCCCTGGAAGCCACGTAAAAAGCCAGGTGAGCTCAGGGTCAGCGAGACACCTGTCTCCAAACACAATGTAGGAAGAGACTGAGGACCTTGACCTCTGCCCTCTATACACACACAGCTGGGAGAGCGCAGCTGGGAGCGTGTGTACACCTGTGCAAACCTCACACATAGGCAGATGCTACACACATATGCAAAACATAAGGGCTGTCTATGCACAGCGACCTGGTTGCTTCTAACTGTCAGCGTGGCACAGCCTAGAGTCAGCTGAGGAACCGGCTCTGTGATTACGCCTGTGTCTCAATGGTTCACCGATGCAGGGCGGCCCAGCACACTGTAGGCAATGCCATCCCCACGGGTGGTCCTGAGCCGTCCAGGCAGGCTGGCTGAGCGTAAGCTGGGCTGTGAGCCAGCAAGCAGCATCTTCCATGACTCCTGGTCTCTAGTTCTTTGGCTCTGAAGTCAGTTCCTTGGCCAGCCTGGAATAGAACCATGCCTGCCTTCAAGTTCCTGCTTAGAGTTCTGCTGACTTTCCTCACTGATGGACTCTGACCTGGAACTGTAAGCTGAGTAGACCCTTCCCTCCCCCAAGCTTTCCTACATTGGAGTGCTTTTATCACAAAAACAGAAATGAAACTAGAACAGTTTACCATTAATTGCTCTGCATGCATTTTATACCCCAAGTGAGAATAAACCTTTTCAGAATCCGGGAAAAGGAGATAGTCCTGATAGTAAGTAATGGCGGGAGACAGGCTCAGGAGGCTTTCGGTCTGTGGTGGAGAGAGCATGACAGAGCTGAGCTTGCCCTGAGCCAACAGCTGCTCCCGGTGTCCCATGCATGGCACCAGTTACAACCGAGCAACTCAGATGTTGGAAATATTTTTGTCATTTGTTTCCATCATTCTGTGTAGAAAGAAGACTCCCTGGGCTGGCAAGGAGGATCAGTAGATAAAGATCCTTGCTGCCAAGCCTGAGGACCTGAGTTCAATCCCTAGGACCCATGTGGTAGAAAGAGAGAACCAATGTTTACAAGTTGTCCTCAGACCTCTACATGTGTGCTATGGTGCACACACACACACACACACAAACACACACACCTCCCCCCACTCCGCCGCACACACTAAGAAAGATAATTCTTTAGTTCAGTTGGGTAGAACCTTTGCCTAGCAAGATGCAAAGCTCTGCAGTCAAACTCCGGCACTGCACAGGCACGCGCCATTCCTGCAGAGGAAACCAGCATTCCCACCATTGGCCATTGCCCTAGTTAGCTTCAGCTGTCAACCTGACACAGCCTTGGGCTCTCTGACAGAGTGGCAAGGGAGGGGCTGCTCTGATCAGATTGACCTGTGGGAGGTCTGTGGGGCATTTTCTGGGTTGCTAATTGAGGCAAGAGGGCCCAGCCCACAGTAGGCGGTACCATCCCTGGGCAGGTGTTTCTTGGCTGTGCAAACTAGCTAGCTGAGTAAAAGCCTCAGAAGGAGCAAGGCAATGAGCAGCATTCCTTCATGGTTTCTATTTTGGTTCCTCCTATGATTTCCCTTAATAATGGACTGTGACCTGGAAATGTAACTGAAATAAACCCTTTCCTCTTAAGCTGTTTTTGGTTGCAGCAAGGGAAAGCAAAGTAGAACAGCCACCCTTACATCAGATAAACAATAGCCCAAAGTGTTTCCTCACAGGCTGGAGCCTTGGGCAGATGAAGCAGGTGAGCAGTGGGGAGATAAGGCTGGTGAGGACATGGACACTTCCTCGCTAATACAGGCCTCCAAGTGATTTCCTTCCTTCTCCAGCTTTTCTAGAGTGACTCACTCAAGTCTGGCTTGGTGTTCATGTATCATGAGATGTGAGGGAGCTGCGGGGATATACCTAGGAAAACAGTGGTCAAGGGTGAGCAGCTAAAGTAACTGAATCAGAGTAAAACCATCTATCTCTCAGAGACTCCCCAAACCAGCCATTCAGGCTGCACGTCTCTGTCATGTGACAGTACAAGGAAGAGGTCTGGAAGAGTGGGCATCTGTGCTCCACAGTCATTCTGGACCCTGCATGTGTGATGTTTGCGGTAGCCCTGGTGATAGAACTGAAGGTCAGTCCATGCTAGGAAGCACGCTACCCCCAGACTGCATCCTCAGCAGAGGGACCTTTGCGGATGGGTGCTCTGCCGCTCTCAACACACACCCTTCCAGGTTCAGCTGGTTATCCCCAGTCAAGCCAAAGGAGGGGAGGAGACAGGGTCAAGCCAGCAGCCTCCTCTGGAGAGATGCAACTCCTGCAGAGCACACTCACTCGTATTCTCCCGGGTTAGGCACTTCGTCAGCTTTTGTGGGAGCAGGGGGGAAGAGGAGACAGCAGAGTAGTCATGGCATGGCCGTCTGGGTGGCCCCTCTGCTGCAAGGCTCACAAAAGTTTCAAGGGCGGTGACAGAGCAGCTGGCTCAGTTTCTGAGAAGTAGCACTGAAGTTGTCTGGACGAGCACAGTTCTAATTCAAAGCTCCTTCTAAGGTCTTAGTGACTGGAAGGTAGGGTGTATTTCACCCGCTTCAAGATTCCTCCAGACTAGGTCCAGCTGAGGAGCAGATGAGGGATTTTAGATGCAAAGACCCCGACGCTCCAAACCGTTTTCAACAGAACCACATACAGCTCTGGTCTTGGTTGATGGTATCTTCCCAACCTGCTGTTTTGAAAGGCTACTGGAAAAAGTTTCAGGGACTGTTTTCAATACACTAGTCTGGAACGAAAAGACCCATGTTAGGAATGACACTGAAACTGAAGACGCATCCCAGGTAAAGTTGACCTCTCCAGAGCTGTGCTGTCTGTGCAGAGGCCATTGGCTGCATGTGAGCCCTGGAGACACGGCTACTACCGGGTAAGATGTGCCTACACATGTAAGCTTTCAAAACACGGTCTGGTGAAGCAGTGGTTCTCACCCGGTGGGTCGCTACCCCTTTAGGGGTCACACGTCAGCTATCCCGCATATCAGATATTTACATCATTATTCTCAACAGCAGCCGAATTACAGTTCTGAAGTAGCAAGGAAATAATTTCATAGTTGGGGTCACCACACACGAGAAGCAGTATTTAAGGGTCGCAGCATGAGGAAGGTTGAGACCACTTTTGTAAAGGCTGTCTGCGCTAAAAAGTAAAAGAAGCATGGGAAAGAGGAAGGGCTGGAGGCAGGAAGAGAGGGGATTAGGGCTGGGTGTGGCCCGCATACCTATCCTAGCATTCCAGAGGCAGAGCCGGAGAATTACTGTGAGTTCCAAGCCCGCCAAAGCTCCAGAGTAAAACCCTATTTCAAGAAGAAAAAAAATCAACAATAACTTCTATGAATGTATTATTGAATAAGATTACCAAATCATAATACTCATTTTAATGTCAACAATTGGGTGTTTTGTTAAAATTCACTTAGTTAAAAAACTATTTTTCTCTGAGACCAGCTAGTTAATTCTTACAAAGAACAGTCACTGCGTCCGCTGTTGTTAACTCTTGGTTTGTTTTCCAAAAGATTTAGGCTGGGTGACTTATAAATTATTAAAAGCCTCTTATCCTTACTTAAATGTCAACTTGTTTGGAATGTTTATCTCTTTGTTAAAAAGATAACTCTTTGCCAACTTGGAGGATTCCAGTAAGGACTTTGCTGCAAGATAAACAGGGAACCTTTGGCCTCCTGATGCCAGGGTCTGGATGTTTCTTTCTCCTGGGATTGCTCTCCTGAACCCTAATCCCAAATGCACTGGTGACCGGTAGTTGGGACCTTGAAGAAGTATCCAGGGATGAAGGTGGAGCTCCTAAAAGAACTCAAGAGGACCTGGAGAGATGCTCAGTGATGAAAGATACTTGCTGCTCTTGCAGAGGACCTGGGTTCTGTTCCCAGCACACATGGTGACTCACAAGCCTCTGTCACAAACTCGATTTGCAAGGGATCTTGTCTCTTTAAACATCAGGCATACACATGATGCATGTACATATATGCAGGTGAAACACTCACACACATCAAATAAAAATAAATCTTAAAAAAAAAAACAACTTAAAGAACAAGTGCATCTTTTCCACTTTACTTAATTCCTGGTCTCTTGAGCTGCAGGAAAGCATTCCTGGGGGCTGGAGAGAGACTGAGAGAATGTACTGCTCTTACAGAGCGTCCAGGTTGAGGTCTCAGCACCATCCAGGGGGTCCACAACTGCCTGTAACTCCAGCTCCAAGGGACCCAATGCCCTCTTCCAAGATTCTTCCAGCACCTGCGCTCACCTGTGCACAGACCCACACACCCACACACACACATAATAAAAAATATAAATAAGGCCAGGCAAGGTTGTGGACACCTTTAGTTCAGGCACTCCAGAGGCAAAGGCAGGCAGACCTCTGTGAGTTCTAGGCCAGCCGAGCCTACAAAATGAAACCTCGTCTTGAAAGGGAATTGAATTAATAAATAAATCGTAGAAATCACTCATTATGTAGCCCAGGTGGATGTCAAACTTGTGGCAATTCTCATGCCCAGCCTTTAAAGTGCTGCCGTTTCAGATACGGGCCGCCATGCTCAGTTCATTTTTATTTTAGTTCTATTTATTTATTTATTTAGGGTTTTTGAAACAGCATTTCTCTGTGTAGCCTGGGCTGTCCTGGAACTTGCTCTGTAAAAGTCATAGAGATCCACCTGTCTCTGCCTCCCAAGGGCTGAGACCACACAGCTTCAGTTTGTTTTTAAAAATACAATAAATACATAGGTATTATACCAAGAAACGTACCGGTGGTGGTACTCATAATGTCAGTGCTCAGAATGTAGAGCTAGGAGGATCAGTTCAAGGTAGTCCCCAGTTACCAATCAAGTTCAAGGACAGCAGAGACTACATGGGGCTCTGTCTCTAAAACAAACAAAAAGAAAGATGGGGCCAGAGAGATGGCTCAGTGGTTAAGGGCACTTAAGCATTCTTCCAGAGGACCCGGATTATCCCAGTACCCACAAGCCAGCCCACCACCCCAGTTCCAGGGAATCTTCTGGCTTCTTCTAACAATAAGCACAAATGTCATACACAGACACACACACACACAGGCAAAATCCCAATACTCAAAAATATTTCTTAAAAACAAAATAAATTTCTGTGGTAAGGCATTTTGTTATAGCCCCAAATGAAGAAAATGTTTGAGTTTCCCCAGGGCTCTTGTTTAAAAACAACAGAATTGAGCTAATTTGAATAGAAAAAATATAGATGTCTAATAACAATAACCATAAAGGCTAAAGAAACAGACTGTTGGGCGAGCTTCTAAAAGCCCAGTACAAACCTGGTTCTTCAAGGGACCTAACACTCATGTCTAACTGTTGTCTCTAAGATGATGCTGCTTAGAAACAAAGCAAAATAAAACAATTTAGCTGGGTGATTTAATCCCAGCAATTGAGAGGTAGAGGCAGACAGATCTCTGAGTGTGAGACCAGCCTGGTCTGAGAGAGAGTTGAGGACAGCCAGGGCTGCAAGGAGAAACCCTGTCTCGGGAAAAAACAAAAACAAACAAAATATCTTCTTTCCCACTCTCCCTCCCTCCCCCGCTTCTCTGTGTTTACATGTACACATACGTGAGCGTGTGCACATAGGTGCTTATGTGTCAAGGCCTGATACAACCTCAGATGTCATCCCCAGGAGCTGTGTCCACACCGTAGCATTGAGAGACTCTGGACTTTTAAAGAGGCCATCGAGAAATGCAGTTCACTGGCTTGCTCCCCCAGCTCACATTCAACTATTTTTCCTACATGTCCCAAAACGCCCCCCTAGGGGTGGCACTGCCCACAGTGGTCGGGGCCCTCTCAAATCAATCGTTAATAATAATTTTAAAAAATGCTCCAGAGACTGGCCTACAGGACAGTCTAATGGAGTCATTTCTCAACAGAAGTTCCCTCTTCCTAGAAGACCCTAGTTTGTGTCAAGTTGACAAAAAAACAAAAACAAAAACAAAAAAAAAACCCCACAAACTGTCAGCAAAGCTGTATAAAAAATTTAAGTGTGGGGAAATTATTCAGTATCACTGGAAAATGCAAATCAGAAGCTCAGGTGGTTGTGATTTTGTAACACATTAGGATGCTGTCAAAACCCAGGGCCCCAGGGCCCCCCATGGGAAACCTCCCTTTTGGTGCTTGGTTGGTCAGGGTGCTGCAAGAGGTACCCCAAACAATATAGGCTATCACCAGTTGCTTTCCAGAACTTCCAGGTAAGATTGCTGAAGACACTTAGACACAAGAGGACTTAGTGGAATTGAGCCAGACCTCTCCCGAAGCCTCTCCGCTAAGGGCTAGCTCTCACCTGGTTGGTTGTGAGCCTCCACCTTTAATGACTAAGCCATTCCTCCAGCAACTGTCTTCATTGCATCAGAAAGTGCTTTTCAAGTTGCCAAGGAAGAAAAGAATCAACAGTCTACCCAACTGTCAAGCCTTTTGTCATTGTAAACCAGGACACTCACTGGCCAGGGGAGCTACCCCATAGTTGGATTGTGGGGGTAACTGACAGCGGTGTAGTCAGGCTTAAGGCCCACTCAATAAGGAATTCATCCCTGGTGCTGTGAACCTAGCCAACACCTGTGGCTGGAGAAGTCACAAACCACAGAGGGAACCTACTGCTGTCATTTTCCTGAATGAATGTGGTTTCTAACTGTGTTCTGAGACTTAGAATACTCCCACGGATAAGCACAGCTTTCGCCTTCATCAAAGACTTTTTTTTTTTTTTTTTTTTGCAGAGCTCTATAAAGCTGGTCAAAATGGAGAGAATAAATGACTACAGGGAGCCTAGCCTCAACTGCTCTCTCTACTACACAACCCCTACATCTAAGGCTCAAGGAGCATTGCAGAAGAGGGGACAGAAAGATTGTAAAAGCCCAAGGACCGGTTTGCCAGCTTTGCGAAACTGTCTTCCAGATTCAACAGGAATGCTGCATCCGCAAAATCTCAACCACACAACTGCACAGACCTGCCTACAGGCCACACTGGTCAACAGGCCAGTGGGCATGGGGGATCTTTTCCTAGGCTCCAACCTTTGGGTCAGTGATTCTCAGCCTTCCTGGTGCTGTGCCCTTTATGAGTCACCCCTCACGTTGTGGGTGACTCCCAACTCTAAAAATCTTTTTGCTGCTACTTCATAACTTTAATTTTCTTCTACTGCTATGAGAATCATAATGTAAATATTTTTGGAGATAGAGGTTTGGGGGGGTGACCTACAGGTTGAGAACTGCGCCTTAGATGAAGCACTACAGACAGGCCATGGACACTGTGAGAGGGGGGATCAGTTTTCCCCATAGATGGGCCCCCTGAATATCCCATCCCAAATGGCCAGTCTCAGACACTCGAGCTGAATGATCAACCAGAAATGAACTCAGCAGACTGACAGATTTTCCTGCTTCTGCAGTCTGCCCTGGCCCACTCTGCTAAACCAGGACTGGTCCTGGGACGGACTTTAATGACAGGAAGTGGCACAGGTGGCGCCTTGTCTATTCTGGGCCTCAGTCTGAAGGCCTGGCACTTCCTGCCTTGATACATTTTGGAACCTTGAGCAGATAAACGAGGTCCTGCTGTGCTGCTGGAGGGATTATGTAGTGAGGCTAAATGACAGACAGACAGATACACAGAGAGACAGACGGACATACAGAGACAGAGACGGAGACAGACAGACTGACTGTCCACGTGACTCAACCATACCCCCTTTCTAGTACAGATAGGGGTGATGCCACTTGGCTGCTCAACCTCCCTCCAGTCTCCGACTCTCTGAGGGCAGCCTCGGGAGGACTTCCAGGGTCTGAGGAGACAGCACAAAGTCTCTTCCTGTTGAGCCCCCACTAACCTCGGAGAACTGGGAGATAATGCCTCCGCTGCTGCTTTTAGCCCTCACGTGTCGGGTGGTTATTGTGTAAGCAGAGATAACTGCTCCAGACATGTTTAATCTTCTGTTGGGTCACCCACTTCCTGCTCAAGTTCCAGAACTCCAATCCCAAAATTCCAAGAACTAGAGAGAGTAAAGGACTGAGGAGGTGAGATGGGGCTGTGGGGAGGAAGGAGGAGAGAGCTACACAGGGTGAGCTGGCAGTAAAATGACCCCTGTGGTTGGGGCATTAAAGGAGCTGTATATCTCTAAGTCAAGATTAAAAGTTGAAAGTGTCATTTTAGGTCGTGGTTACTTTCTGTCCTCTGCCTTCCTTCTTTCTAATTGCTTCAGTTTGCTTTCTAGTGTTGCAATAAATGCCCCCAACCAGAAGCAACGTGGAGAGGAAGGGGTTTATTTCAGCTTACAGTTGGACTCTACCATGAAGGGATGTGAGGGCAGGAACTTGAGGCAGGGACTGAAGCAGAGTCAGTGGAGACTAGCGTGCTCCTTCTGGCCTGCTCGGTTTGCTTTCTCGTACAGCCGGGGACCACCTGGCCAAGATGGGCGCTGCCCATAATAGGCTGGGCCCTTTCGCAACAATCCTCAATCAAGCAAATTCTCCACAGGCTCGTATCTAGGCTAATCTGACATCTTCTCCTCAGATGACTCTAGCTTGTGTCCAATTGATGAAAACTGACCGGCACACCAGTCCTTTGTAGTGGCGATGACTACTCATATTTTTGTGAAGTCAAATTCATGACATGGGCTTTATGGATGACATGTCCTAGCAACGATTCAAGAAGGACACCACCTACCTATCCACTCCTTCCTGAAGACTCTACAGTGTGGAGACACTTAACCCGGCTTGGGTGTGGTTCTTTAGTTTGCTTCGAAAAATAGATTAACTGTGAGCAGATGTGACAGCACGCCACAGCTGAACACAACATTCTAGAGGCAATGTGAGTCGCCAGCTGAGCCTTTTGTCCCCATGACCTCTGACCCAAGAAGGGACTGTCCCCTGTCTGGGCCTTCCTCACTTTAGCTTGAGTCCCTGATAAGCCAGTCAGATCTGTTCCCAGCCTGCAGCCTGGATGAGAGCCAAGACAGTCAGGTGACAGCAGCTGACCTCAAAGAGGGGCAGGACACAGACATCTGTTGCTGTGAGCTGCGAAGATAATGAGGTCACTGTGCCACATTATCTAACAAAACTCAACTAATGAAATCCAAACCTTACAAGTTTCCAGAAGAGGAAGCCGGGTCAGCAGGCAAGGTTACCACCAAGCCTGACTTCTTGAGTTTGAGTCCCTGAACCAGCGTGTGGAGGGAGAGAAAGGATTCCTGCGGGGGGGCGCGGGGGGTGGTGGTGAAGGTTAGGAACTCCCGAATCCCCTCTTCACAGCATGAAACCAAAAGAGAAAATGAGAGGCAGTGGAATCATTCTCACCTCGAAAGCATGGGGACCCGAGATATATTCCCAGCATCCACGGAGGTTGTTGGGTGCTCAGTTAGCCTAAAGTAAGCAGGCAGTGACAGGCTGATCCCTGGAGGTCAAAGGTCAGTCATTCTAGTCAATCGGTGAATGCAGGGATCAGGGAGAAACATTGTTTACACACACACACACACACACACACACACACACACACACAGGCACTCACGCATGCATACAAGGTTGCACACATTCATGCTTCTATTGAGGAAGATGACCAGTGTTGACCTCTAGCCTCCAACCACATACATATATGCGCTACACCAAACACAGAAGGAAAAAATAATGCATTATGTTGTATTTTTATTCCACCAAAATGAGAACAATCCACATCTATGTCGTCATCTGTTTACTATCTGTATCCACCAATGTCCCCTTTTATGTGTATGGTAACATTTTTGTACACGCTACTTTGCCCTTGGAGTTTTATACTTCTTTGAGGCTGATCAATATTAATGCATGGAGGTCTACTTAAACAACCTATGACCATCCCTTTGATGTGTCCCTTCTTGAGCCATTTTGAGGAGGCCACATTTGTATAAAGTTTGTAAAATAACTGATAACATGCATAGATGTTTATGAGTTACCAACTGAAGAGGAAGCCTAGCAGATGACAGAGAGCCGGAGAGCCTTGCCAGCCGGTGGATCTGGGAGTCGTCTCCTTCAAATGTGGAGGAAATAGTCACAGATACAAGCTTGCCGTGTGCTCTTGCAAATTCCTGCAGTGACACAACCATTGTGCCCTTTGCCCTCATGACTTGGCCTCTGTAACCAGAGAAGCAGTCTGGCTCATGCTCCAAGGGCATGCTGGAGAAATGGCCTCCACAGGACCACAGGCAGGAGTTTGTACTGGTGATCCTGACACCCTTTCCTTTCCCACTCTGAGGTCAACCCCAGCGCAGCCCACAGCGTATCTCTTTTACTTGCCAACAATTAGAAAGAACCACCTTACAGGCGTTGATTCACCGATACCAGGGTCCTTCCACTCAGTCCTGTAGAAACTAGAAAGCTAATCCCAGCTGCACCAACAGGCTTGCGAGATCATTTTGCCTGTCCCGTCTGAGTTTCCTTTCTGTCGTCACCAGATGGATGCTGAGAAACTACGTCAAGGAGAGGAGAGACAGGTCCAGGCTCAGATAGTCCAAAAAGCCTGCTGTAGGCTGAACCTTTTCTCTTTCGTCCTGGTGGTGATTGCGCCGAAACAGCAACCTTTCAAATGAACAAACCCCATCTATTTTGGAATGCTTCTAGACTTACAGAAAAGTTGCCGTGCTAATACTGGTAATTCCTACCTACATCCACTATACGAGAGGTATGCCTAATCGTAGCATTGTAGGTTACCATGGCACGCAAACTAACAATGGCACATCAGCTATGGCAGTTTCTCAGTCCTTCTTTTTCATATCTTGACGGTCTTTGTGTTGGTTTGTTTGAGATGACGGTCCCGGGGATTTTGTCTACCTGTCCTTGCAGGCTCTGAACAACACGCTGAGAGGCACAATTCTGCCAGAGTTAACTCTGGGGAACCAGTGAGTTCACGGGGCTTCCCTGCGGAGCCCAGGTGAGACAGCAGGGGTGTGGGCCTTCCTTCCCCAAACCCTCATACCCTCCCTGACGTTGAAGGGTTGAGGGCTTCCCCAGGCTGCCAGGATGGAGTCCCACTATTCTAATCTTCCTCCATGTACCCCAGCACCTCCCCCGGGCCACCTGCAGCAGGACCAGACGGTATGAGACAGCTGGATACACAGGTGAGAATCTCCTGCCCTCATCTGGCCTTCAGGCACCGGTGTAAACTGACAAATTTGTCATCTTTTTCAACGAGTGCAGCTAAAGGCCCCAAGATGACAGTTGCTTGGCCCAGACAACGCTCACTCTTGACAGGTGGTGTCGTGTGACTCGGGCTGGTCTTGAACTCACTACATAGCCAAGGATGAGATTGAACTCATGACTCTGCCTTCATGTGCTAGCATTATAGGTGTAGAGCACCACACCTGGTTTATACACTGGGCTATATTCCTAGCTCCAATAATCTTAGGATTTATTTGTATTTGTTTTTTGTGTATCTTGGGGTCTCTATTGCTGTGATAACACACTGTGACCAAAAGCAACTTGAGAGATGGTAGGGAAGGAGGGCTCCCCCTTTCTAAGGACTAGGGAAGGGGGATGGGGAGGAAAGGGAGAGGGTGGGACTGGGAGGAGTGAGGAAGGGGGTTACAATGGGGATGTAAAGTGAATAAATTCCATATTTATAAAAGAAAAAGCAACTCGAGGAGGAAAGGGCTTAGCTCCTGTCTAGCTCTCAGGCCACACTCCACTCCCGAGGGAAGCCAGGGCAAGGACTCAAGCAGGAGCCTGGAGGCAGGAGCTGAAGCAGCGGTCATGGAAGAGCACTGCTTCACGGTTTTCACTTACTCAGCTGCTTTCCAGCATAACTCCAGGATGGGACCCCCCCCCCGGGATCCTCCCCCATGTCTCCGCTTGCCCCCACGGGCTGGATCTGCCCACATTAATCATTAGGCAAGAACACTCACTACAGGCATACAGGCAGTCTGATGGAGGCATTTTCTCCACTGAGGTCCCTCTTCCCAGATAACTCCAGCTGCAGAACAATGTGTATGGGTGTGTGTCTGACTGTATTTCTGTGCGCTACACACAGACGCCCAGGCAGGTTTGAGCTACCAGTGCTCTTGACCTTTGACCCATCTTTCTGGCTCCGACCCTGGACAGTTTTGAGGAGCACCGACCAGACGTTTAGCAGATCTCCCTCAATCAGGTCCCTCTGATGCTCTTTTCTCACTGTTCGGCTGAGGCGATAGGCGGTGGGGCCGAGACCAGAGCCGAAGTGCTCTTCTCGCCCAGCAGATCAAGGGTGGGACACCGCCATCTCTCAGTGCGATGTGGCTATGGGGGAGCCCCTGGGTCCTCAGCTGTAGTCACTGTTGCCTCATCCTCAGGGCCTCTCGATAGGAGAGTCACCAAGCCCAGCCCATGCTCAAAGGGAAGGGGAGCTGATACCCGACTCTCGGTATCAGTTCGTCAGGATTTCATTTGAAATTACTTGATAGGAAACCTGCTGCCGCTTCTCCCTCTTTCCATACACAGCACATTCCCCACTGAATGCCTGTGTGAGGATACATGCTCTTCCTCGGTGGTGGGCAGTGAACAGAGACCCATCTTGGAGCTCCTACTGGGCATTAGACTAAAGGCTCTGCCAACAGACCCAAACACCAGCTCAGAGCTCATCGGCTCGGCTGCCTATGGCTGGGTGTCCAACTCCTCATTTTTTTTTTCTTTTTTAGAAGTATGGATATCGGGGCCTGTGAGATGGCTCAGCCAGTAAAGGTGTTGACAGCTTGAGCTCAATTTCCCAGACCTATGCAATAGAAGGAAAGACCTGACTCCTGGGAGTTGTCTTCTGACCTCTACATGTGTGTTGTGGCATGTAAGGATATGTATGCGCGCGCGCACACACACACACACACACACACACACACACACACTGTAATAAAAACCGGATACTGTTATCCATGTCTATTGCTATACTATTCCTAATTAAGAAACAGAATCAGCTTAGATGTCCATCAGTGGAGGAATAGATAAAGAAAGTGGAATTCTCTCTAGCTATTAAGAATGAAATAATGACATTTTCAGGAAAATGGAAAGAACTGGAGATCATTATGTTAAATGAAATAAACCAGATATAGAAAGATAAAGGTAGAATGTTTTCTTTCATATATGGAATTTAAATGTAGAATGAGTGTGTGTGTGTGTATGTGTGTGTGTGTGTGTATGTTTGTGTAGGTCATGAAAGTAGAAAGGGGGCTGGGAGAGCAAGGATGAAATGCTAACAAATGGAGGGGGAAGAGAGGGCAATGAAATACATGTGGCGTTAAAGCAAAGGAGGATGTTTTAGGGTGGAAGAGCAGTAAGACAGGGTCAAGAGATGTGGAGAATGGCAGGGGAGGGGGACTCAAATGAGGACAAAATATAATGGGACGTATGTGTGAAAATGCCGCAGTGGGAGCCATCACACGGTATGCTAACTTAAAAATAGATTCAAAACAAAAAAGAGCAAGACAAAAGAACAACAACAGAAAAGAGTGAGGAGTATAGCTCAGCCAGCAGTGTGTACCAGGCATGCCTGAAGCCCCAGGTTGGATCCCCAGCACTGCCGGAACTGGGGCTGCTGGTACACACAGGTAACTCCAGCACTCAGAAGGTGCAGGCAGGTCATGGTCATCCTCCACTGCGTAACAACTTTAAGGCCAGCTGGGCCATATGAGACCGTGCCTCAAAAAAATCAAGCAAAGCTAAAATTGATACCAAATATGAAGAAAACTGTTATTATACAGGGCTGTGGTGATTGAAAGAGACGATTAGCTTGCAGTGATTCTGCGACACAGTCGTACTGATCTATACTGTTAAACATCGCTTCTTACATAACTTTAGCAAGTTAAATGACAGCCGGGTGCAGTGGCACACACCTGTAACCCCGGTGCTCAGGGAGGCAGAGGCAGGTGGATCTCTCTGAGCTCTCGGCCAGCCTGGTCTACAAAGTGAGTCCAGGACAGCCAAGGCTACATAGAGTAATCCTGTCTGGAAAATAAACCAAAAAACCATGTCCTCTGAAAAATTGTACCTAGCAGAGGATCAAAGCAGATGATGAGACTCAGAGCCAAACTGGGCAGAGCACAGGGAGCCTTATAGAAGAGTGGGAGGAAGGGAGATAGAAAGACCCAGAGGGGACAGAAGCGCCACAAGAAGACCAATAGAGCCAACAAATCTGGGCCCAGGGGGACCTGCAGAGACTGATGCACCAACCAAGGAGCATGCTTGGAGAGGACCCAGGCCCCTGCTCAGGTTTAGCCGATAGGCAGCTCAGTCTTCATGTAGGTCACCCAGTAAAGGGAACCAGGGGCTGTCTCTGACATGGACTCTTTTGCCTGCTCTTTGATCACCTCCCCCAGGTGAGGTGGTCTTGCCAGGCCACAGAGAAAGAGGCTGCAGGCAGTCCTGAAGAGACTTGATAGTCTGGGGTCAGTTGGTAAGGAAAGAGGTTCCCCCTTTCTGAGGACTAGGGGACGGGGATGGGGGGGACGAGGGAGGGAAGGTGGGACTGGGAGGAGGTGAGGGAGAGGGCTATGATCAAGGTGTTAAATGCATAAATAATAATAAAAAAATTGAGCATAAAAAGAAACCATGTGCACGTCTGTACAGAGAGAGATGGAGAGAGAAACGAGTCCTTGCAGTCCTTAGTTCCTGCTCCTTGGTCAGCAGTGGTGTCTGTAACAGGGCTTTGCCATTTCTTCAGCAACACAGAAACAGTGACTTCCCAGATTTATAACATGTGACCGTGCTGCAAGTGTGGAAAATGACCACCACCTCATACCACTGCTGGGAAGAAAAGTTGCTAAAGCCTCTCTGAGGAGTGTCTTGGCAGCTTGTAGCGTAAGCGGCAACACGCTGCAGACTTGCTGAGCCAGCAGTTTCACTTGGGGCTGTTTATCCAGATGGAAGTCTGGTCCGGTAGATGCATGCGAAGACTGAGCCATACACACGTTCAAGGTGGCGATTTAAAAAGCAAAAACTAGTAACCACTGATTGCCCATATACAATTAGGAACACCTAAAAGTCTAAATGTATTTATTTTACGTATGTACATGAATGTTTTTGCTCGACTGCATGTGTAAGTTTCTCGTATCCCCTGGAACTGGGGTTCTGGAAGGCTGTGAGACCACACGTGGGTGCCAGAGAATGGAACAGGAGTCCTCTGCAAGGGCAACAAGCACTCTTACTCATAAAACCATCTCTCTAGCTCCCATTATGAATATGTAATAGAAAGATTTAAATATTTATAGTATGTCAAAGTGACAAGGGGTAAATACAAAAGTTATGGCCAATGTAATTATACGTCTGCAAACACACGTGTGCACATATAGATTAAATGTAGCATTAAATGTGTAGCATCTTTTTTTTTAATTTGGGGTTTATCTGTATTTTCCATATTGCCTACATATTCCTAATAGCCTGTATTATTTTTGGAAGAAGAAAAGCCAGTGCTATTTTTAACACTCTCACCACAGAAAATTTGCAAAACACTTAATCAAGATGCAAAACACTATTAAAGAATGATTACACCAAACACTCATTAAGCATTTAATTAATTATTTCTTGAGCTAGGAGGCTGTGAGAGAATATTGGGGAAAAAAAGATGTATGCAGGGTAGTCAGTCATGACCTCTGCGAGGCCAAGGGCTTCCTCGAGCCCCTTGGAGCGTCGGGAGTGGAAAACAGAAGCTCCGTCCCAGTCTGGGGCCATTCTCTGCACCGCTGACATTCTTCATCAGCGGGTCTGGTGTGCGCTTACTGAAGAAGAGAGGCATCCAGTGTGCCTGTGCGTGTCCTTCCGCTGCCGACGACCTAAGAGCTTCAGTGAGCTTATAAAGCAACACCAAACAACAACGAAGCAAAGCAAAAACACGCAGCCCACAGCCAACTGCAAAAGCCACCGCGCGTCTCCCAGATAGCTTTTGTTTACTCAAAAATGAAAGTTGGGTTTGGGCTTTTGCTTTTTTTTTTTTTTTATGCAACCCCACCCAGGATTCTGCACCACAGAACTTTAGCTCATTTGCCGCAGACAGGAAAGAGTGAGGGACTCAACTGTTGACTTAGAAGCTAGAGAACGCAGAAGCAGCTTTTTGTGATGCTGGCTGAGCATGCGCCCTGGCTAGGACACCCTTCTCTGTCCTTACCTTGTCATTCCATCTACAACGGCCGGAGAAAAAGCTGTTTGTGTCCTTCTACAATGCACCTGAACGGAACAGATCCTTGCAGCCATCTGGCTTGGCTGTTCATTGCTTACTGTGAAGCCACTGAGGGCCACTGAGGGCCTCTGCGGTTACTGGCGCGATGGGTTCCAGAGGCCCAAGGTTCTCATGTCCTCCACTGCATATATTTCCCAGGACCCAGGCTAGCACTAGTTAATATTTCAAGAATACAGAGTTTGTTTTAGGAATGTTTTTTTAATCTTTCTTTCTCTTTTATTTTTTTGGAGATAGGGTCTTATTTAAGGCAGAATGTTGAGGCAGTTTTTTTAAAAAAGTTTTTTTAGGCTAGCCATTTAGTAGGGATGAATTAGTTTTGTTTTTTGCTCAATTTCAAGCCATAAAGAGTTCAAAGGAGCTGGTGCAATAACAGCACTGGGGGATTGTGGGTGGAGGTATGAGGATCAGGAGTTCCGGGTCAGCCTTGTCTACACAGCAAACTCAAGACCAGGCTGGGCAATAGGAGAGCCCATCTCAAAACAAAACAGCAGCAGCAGCGAGAACAGACAACAAAAACCAACACTAGCTGAGGAGCAACAAGAGGCAGACTCTGGTGCCCAGATGTTCCCAGAGGTCACAGGAGACTGGTGCCTGGGCAGCCCCAGGAGACATTTAGAAGTGGGAAGGGACCTTCTACTCTGTAGAGAGGAATGGTAGAGATTCCAGACAGCCACTTCTTCAACAGGCAACGAACATGGATTTGTTCCTAGCGGTGAGTTAGCTGTTGCTAGCTCCCCTCCCTCCAAAATCTTCCTTCATCCTTCCCCTTTGTGCTAGCTAGGTTCCAAGTTCACCTTTGACCTTCATATCCATGCCTCAGCATGCATGCTCCTCCCCACACATTAAAGAAAAGTTTACGTCTAAGAGGGTGATGAGAACAATTACTATTACATAGCTTCTTAGATTACAAACCATATTAATACAATTGTTTTATTGTTTCATACAACACTTTTTTTTTTTCAGTGCTGAGGTTTGAATTCGGGGCCTCAGGCAATGCTAGGTTGCCTTCCCAGAGAGAAAACGTCTGCCAGGCCTTAAAATGCTCAGCCCAGTCTGTGCCTCAGGTCAAACAGCCACCCTGGATGGAAAGGGAGGTGGAATGAAATGGACATCACATCTTGATGGCATGGGATAAACAAACACACAAACAAATGTTTAAGAATAAGGTGGAGAAAGGACTGTGGAATATACCTCACCTCTGACCTCTACATGTGCCCACTGGGTGTGCCACACAGACGTATACATGCACACCACACATCCACACACACACACACACACACACACACACACACACACACAATCAACACTGAAAGAAGATTAGTTCAGGAGAAAAGAGGTGAAGCATATTTGAACGGTGACCTCACTCACTATGAATTGCTTTTCTCTCTTTTGCTCCTTTGGTTTTCGTTTGGTCTCGAATGCCTTTTCCCTTTGTGAGCCCACACAAAGCACTCTGCAAGCTGAAACTGAAGATGCAGGCCATGCTGCCTTCTGCACGACTCTAAAGGGATAGAGGAAGACGCTGATAAATTGAAATAGAAAGACTCTCGAAGCCTCCTGGTCAAGCTGCCAAGACGCTCTCAGAGCTGAGTGTCTGGCTAGGCAGCCTGGAAGACATTTTGTTCGTTTCCCATTTGTAAAAATTCCCATCAGAGCAGTTTGCTGGGTCAGCTATTCAGAAATTGCAACCTGCCAGAAGGCATGTGGTGAGACTCAGACAGAGATGACAAATTTTCTCACTTAAGTATGAAGCATTAGATAATAGACTAATAATTAGTTGATTGGAAAAGAAATTGGGAGACAGTAATGTTTCTAGCTTTTATTAAAATAAATTATAGAAGAGTCAAGTTATATACACAAATATACAGTCACTAAAGTGTTTAATCCTTATGTAGCTTTCCTAAACATCTTAAGTTAAATTTTTTTAAATATATTTATTTAATATTAATACATTTAACATAATTCAATCCAAACTGCTTTGTAGTAAACTTTAATGGTTTAGATTACCATTATGCTAATGATTAAATGCTAATTACAATAGCTACAACTTTTAAGTGATCTGAAATAGACTGACTTCTATTCCAACACATTCTAAAATAACCAGTAAAAACCAGAAAACACATGTTTTCAGCATGACATTTAGAGAGATGGTCAGTGACCACTGTTAACTACTCATTAGTTTGCTTTTGTGTTGTTGGAGAGCCTCAGCATGCAGCCTTAGCTGGCCTTGAACTTGGAATCTCCTGTCCTGCCCCTTGACACAAACATGCCTGGAAAATTTTAGCCTTGAAGTCTACATGTGGCCAAGGACAGTGACTCTGAATCTTTATTTCCAGGCAGGTGTGACTACGGTGGTTTTGATCCATGCTAGAGATGACACCCAGGGCTTCCTGCCTACTAGGCAAGAGTTCCACTGATTTGGTTACAGCCCCAGTCTCTCACAAGGTTTACTGTAACTGAAACAGGTATCATTTTAAAATGTAGAGTAATCCACAGTCATCGTTTGACGTTTTAATCTAACTGTAATTAGGTCTGAAATGAAATGCTCAGATACAAGCATTTGTATCTTGTAAAAGATACAAAGACATTTCCACTTCCGGCTGTAGCTTCCGATATTTCAACTAATGGCAACAGTGGCGTTCTATACATGCAGGAATTATTTGTATTTTATACACTCAGCAGCAGGGTCTTGGATTCGATGGACTTTTTGGAGAGTGTTGAGACGAGGTCTTGCCATGTAGGTCAGGCTGGCCTCCAACTTGTCCTTTGACTTTCACATATGAGGCCTCTCTTTGCCTGCCTCCTCTTTCTCATACTCACAAATAGATTAAAAAAGATGAAAAAGAAGGAAAAAGGAAAAGAAAGCATGGTGCCCCAGGGACAGCCTTTGAGAGGGCAGCCAGTGACTCAGGGACATTGCTGTCACGTGGTAGGCGATTCCTTGTAGTTTCTCTGCTCACGTGTGGCATCTTCTTTAGCTTGCTTTCAGATCAGAATCATCAGCGCCTCATGCGAAACAGAGTAGAGTCTGTCCTGGAGTGGAGAGGTAATCCTGGACCCCCTTTCACAGTCACCATGCTGTAGCAGTGGAAATGCAGGATGAGGCAAGGCCAGGCAAGTCTGAGAAGGGAGCCAGTGCAGAGGCTCCATGCCATCCACTCGAGAGCAGCCAGCAGATCCGATCCTGCTTCAGGAAGTTACACAGTCCGCTGGAGGGAGACGATACGCAGAAATCTTCCCCCACGTCGAGGCACAAACCCACAGGTTCACAGGGCTAATTGCCTGAGGAGGTACAGCTCCGGTGAAAGCATCTCCTCTGGACGTGCCATTTGGGCCTCACAACATTTAAGGAGAGTGTTCTAGGAGACAAAGTTGGTGTGAAAAAGCCCAGGGAAGGGAATCAGTGATGATCAAAGCAAAGCAGTTCTGGGGCACCTGCCTACTCATCTCATTCATTTGATGTGAGATACTGAGGATTCCTATCTTATACAAAATATATACATATTAAATGAATGCCCTGGGAGGAACAGGTTCCCTAAATGTTTGGAAGATGATCAAATTTTAACTGGAGGCCTTGTTTTCTTCCATCAGGTGTGGGGGAGAGGCGGCTTCCGGGTATAAGAGGCAACAGTTGATTCTAACAGAAGAAAAAGACAAAAATTAGAGAGTAAGTTGAAAACCATTCCTGTAGGTACCATTTGGGTTAGAAGCATTAAAATAACAACAACAAAAAAGACACATACACAGCACAAAGATGTCAAAAGTCAACCATTTTAAAATTATGCTTGCTCCCTTTTCCAAAAATTGTGCTCCTCTGATACTTGAGTGGAAATTCAGTTCTGTGAGTTATCTTGGGGTTCCCATGTACTGTTACTTACTTCAATATGGTATTTCTGAGCGTGCAGTCAATGTTTAAAAGATTTTCACCAGTTATTCCATAAGAATCCCTGGAGACAGCATCTTGGTCACATCATGCTTTAAAAAGTGAGGCTTTTTCCACTGACACTGGTCTTGAGGAAGTCATAACTGACCACAAGGAGATCCAGAGTCCATGTGTGGGTACATGCATGAACCTTGTGGTGCCAAGCAACAGGAATGCACAGACCTCTCCTCCTCCTTTCTTCCTCCCTTGTCCTTTCTTTTAAGTATAAAGACAACAGAAGGCAGCGGTCCATCAGCGAAAGGAAGCTGACGTACAGCCACCCTTCAGGAGTGAGGATTGTTAGGAGAGAGGGCCTCGAAACCAGGACCGGGCCTTGAGGTGGGGGTGGGGGAGAGCATTAGACAGAGATGGTACAATATGTGTGCAAAGCAAATATGATGAGGCCCTGAAGGGAAGGAGAGACTTTCTTATGAAACCTGGAAAGGACTTCATTAAGAGAATAGTGGTGTCAGGGTGGCTGAGTGGCCTAAGACTGAGAATATGAAAGACAGGGAGAAAAAGAAATAAGGGGAGAGAGAAAGAAAGCAAGAGGGGGATCAGGCTTTAGCTGCTTTGGAGTGCTGGAGTTTTACAGCACATAGTTTGGTCCAGCAAATCAGACATGACCTTTTGTCCCAGTGAGCTTTGAAGGCTGTTTTCTTTATGGAAGACATGGTAACACACAGATAAATGACCACAAATTAGATCAAAGATGGAAGATTAAGGAAAAAAAAAAAAAAGGAAGATTAAGCATTCGTCAGCCACTGATAAACTGAGAATTACCAGGTGGGTTTATTAATAAATAACATTCATCTATTTTTTATGTAGATATGTTTTAAGTACCTTTTATATGTTAGATAGTACTTATTTTTGATACTGATGTAGAGAAAAGAATTCACAACAAACCTCCTCTCACGAGGTTTATGTTTTACTTCAAAGTCTTCTGCAGAGTCGGCGTCACAGGAGCCTGCCATCTTGTTCCGTAACACTAGCCCACTGCAGGATAGGTTTTGGTTGCTAGGCAAGTGCTCCTTCACTGAGCTAGCCCCAGCCCTGGTCTCTTCCTTTTGATCTGGAAAGATCTGTCCTTAGTTTCTAAGAAAGGCCTAGAAAGGCAGTCTTGGCTGCCTGCCTGGGCAAAAGAGGAGCAACTAGAGGCTGGTGAAAGGGGCGAGGTCTTTCCCAGTGGTGGCAAAGCCAAGTGTGATCAGGCCGCCCTGGCTGGGTTGTTCGTACTTCGTTTGGCAGGTTGTGTATCCAATCAGTGTAACAGAAAGGATCCGATATTTAATTCAATTGCAAGCTGAGCACAATGCTGTTCACCCATAATCCCAGATACTTGGGAGGCTCAGATAGGGGGGTCAACTTGAGCCCAAGAGTTGGAGACCAACCTGGGAAACAAAATGACACCCCCCCAGCTGTAGACCTGTATGATTTGAATAAGATTTTTCAACAAGCTGGTTATTCTCACAGTTGTGGGGTTTATTACAGTAATCACCGATATTTCTGAGATAAATACAACCAACTCAGAACAGCACCAACGGAAGTGCTGGTGTTCCTCTCGCCTCCCTTTGGAAAGTAGAAGAAAAAGTTCTTTTCTATGGCTTCAAGTTGTGAACGGAGGTACCTGCTGCCGCCGTCGGCTCCTTCCCTCACTGCGGGCTTTTCTTTTCGTTTGATCCTCTCGGAAAGAATCGAAGTAAGCACTGTCCAGCAGCTGGGCACAGGTCAGCCTGTCATCTGGGTTCATCTTCAGACACCCCTTTGGAAGGGCAGAAAGAGCAAAACAGGTTTAAGAGACTGGCTTATTTGGTTACCGTGCACCCAAAACTCCGGAGAGCGAGTTGGCAAGCCTGGTTTACTAAGGCCAGCCTCAGGCTGGGATTGGTAGGGTTGCTCGCCTAACCCACATGGGGTTCTGCGTTTGATCCCCAGACACATAAACTGCGTGCCTGGCTCAAAGGTAAAGGCGCTTGCTGCCAAGACTGACGAGGGTTCAACCCCCGGAACTGCACAGGAGAACCAACTCCACAGTTGGCCTGTGACCTCCACACAAATGGTGGCATGTCTGTGCGCGCGCGTGCGCGCGCACACACACACACACACACACGGTACTACAGATAAATGACCTCAAATTAGATCAAAGATCGAACAAACACAAAATGTATCAATTATCAACTTCTTGTAAATTGAAAATTATCATGTGGGTTTATTAATAAAGAACATTCATCTGTTTAGTTTATTTTAATGATACGTAATAAACACCTTTCATATGTGAGCTATTGGTCTGGTGTTGTTGAAGACTACAAAATCAAGGAATGCGGAGCAGCTGGTCCCATAACATGCGCAAGAGATCTGTGATTTAAAGTTTCCCGCTACTGCTCGGCTCTCTTCCTCACACTAAGATGCCCTGCCCAAGGAAAAGGTTCCACCCACCATGGGCGGGGCTTCCCGCCTCAGTTAATTTAATCACCCTAATCCCCCACAGCCGAGCCCACAGGCCAACCTAGAAAATGCCTTATTTCCCAGGTGATTTGGGGAAGTGTCGTGTCGGCATTTAAAACGAACCAGCACACTTTCAAACAACACATGTTGAGTTCATTCTAATACTTTTGTGCGGTTCTCGGTCTTTGGAAATGCAGTCCACTAAATACGTGTATTTACAGAGCACTTTCAGAGTCTGAGAAGAGGCTGCCAGCCGGAGTGCCCTGGAGCGTCAGACTGAGACAGTGTCTTGCCTGACCCATCTTTCGAGCACCGACTTTGGTTTGGTGGAGACAGGACTCCGCCTCCTGAAATCAACTCTTACTGCAAATGTGGACCAGGCCTTGGAGGAGCCCCTCCCGGCCGGCTTCACACCCTCTAAAAAGTCCGAGGGGTGGGATTCATTTCTTTCTAAAAAACAATATAAAAGTGTGTGTGTGTGTGTGTGTGTGTGTGTGCGTGCATACCTGGGCACACGGAACGGAACGTGTTGGGATGAGGGGCGGGGCCAGAGAATAACTCTGTGAAGTCAGCTCTCTCTGTTTTACGTGGATTTCAGGACCTGAACTCAGGTCATCAGGCCTACGCAGTGCTTTCGCCTCTCAGCCATCTTGCCTCCTCTCTCCTCCTCTGTCCTGTTAAATTACTCGTCTCTACTCTGGCCTGTGTTCCTCACAGCCTCCCCACCTCCATGCTGAGTGACCAGGTCCAGTAATTTCAATTTGGAATTAATTCCCACTTACCTTCATGAAACTTAAAGCCACAGGCTGAGCGTTTGAGAACTTTTCTTCAAGAGTCTCCTGGAAAACAAAAGAATTTCAGTGTCACATAACCACAAAGTAATGTATATGTACACGTATGTGTGTGTGTGTGTATGTGTATTTCATAGTCCTGGGGAACTTTATAGGACTTATGCATAAATTTACAGCCTCATGCATGCTAGGCAAGCAGTCTACCACAGTGTCATCTCCCGGCCCACAGTGTGCGTATCTGACAATAAGAACACTTTGGAGAAACACCCTTAGTATGTTTGATGACCCTTTTAAAGTTTTTTTTTTTTTTAACCACGTTGTAGTATAATATAAAGGCTCAAGAGATAGAAAACTAGAGTGCTTTCTTAATTTTGAAAGGACTTTCTCATGGTGCTAGTAGTCCTGGGAGGAAAGGGGACAGGGACACTTGAAATGGGAAGCTGAAAAAAAGCCCTGCCAGAACTCCTGCCTAGTACCCGGCTGTTGGAGCCTGGCATGGCAATGAGGGTGCTCTGGGCATTCTTGAAAACACAGTAACTTCATTCTGAAAAACACTGGAGCAACCGATAGGAGGTGAGGTCACTGTACCTCATTTTTACATTAAACACTCTGTATAACAAGTCCTTTTCCATTTTTCATGTGTGTGTATGCATGTTTCTACTCTTGTGTTGGATGAGTGTACACATGCGTGTTTGTGTGTGTGTACATGGAGGCAAAGGCTGATGTCAACAATCGCCCTCTAATTGCTCTTGCACTGTGTCCCTGAGCTGCCTCAGACTCAGCTCCTCCACACGGCTAGACTGGCCAGCCAGCTGGCTCTAGAATCACTTCCTGAGGTCAGAGCCTTGGCAGCCTACCACTCGCCGGCCTTTGTATGGACCTGGGGCTCCGCACTCTGCCCCTAACATAGAAGCGAAGCGAATGACTGAACTGCAGAGCCATCACCCCTTCAACTTTTATCTTTGTAAGTCAACCTTTCACCTTGTGTTATATTTGTGAAAAAAGACAACTGCAGATTAAGAAAAAAATCTTAGGCAAATCAAGGCACTACATGAAATGTGGACTTTGATCACGTCACACACCACCATCCGCTTCTCTGGTCTCCCATCCTTAAGCCCCTGTGGCTGCAGCACAGCGCTGTGTGCACCATGCTGCTCCTGAAGGTGCCTTCCTTCCCTGCCCTGGGCAAACCGGCAGACAGTATGGACATGGCTTTGCTTGGTGTTGTTCTGAGACGTCATCTCCTGGCTGGCCTGGACCTCACTGGGTAGACCAGGCTGGCCTTCAGCTTGTGGCATCATCTTGCCTCTTGCTCCCCCAGTGCTGGGATTACAGGTTTGGACCACAGCATGAAGAATGATATGGAGTGTGGGAGGTCAGACCCTGAGTGTAGGTGACCTGACAGAAGGAGCTAAACAAGGCCAGACCAGGAGCAGGCATGTCCACGGATCCAGAGCTGCAAAGGTACAGTAGATTTTGTAGAATGAACTTCCCTGAGGAAATTATGGGGGAAGAGTTTTTGTTTTATTGTTCATGAAGGGTGGTGGGTAGCATGGAGTCTCCTCTATGTTTCAGGCTGGACTTGAACTCATGATCCCAAGTGCTAGGATAATAGGTATACCGAGCCTGACTTGAGAAATCTTTAATTTTTTACATTTCTATTGCTGTCAGCTTTCTTCTATAAACTGGAGACTAATTAAGAGAGAACATATCTTCAAAATAAAACTATCTGAAATACTATTTATGCGATAGTAATTACTTCAGGGAGAGTTAATTTTTGCAGTTGACCAAAACCATCAAGGTGTGTACTTGGCATGATTTAAATTTACTTATTTTTTTATAATTAGAGATCTGCAGTGATTTTACTTTTAGTTTCTTCACTTTAAGCCAGTCATGCAATTTCACGGTGATTTCTGGGGTGGGGCGGATGATCGAGGCCGTGGGCCTGGTGGGCCTGGTCAGAAGCAGGAAGGCCCCCTGCGGACGTTGGAGGATCACGGTGATCAGCTCGGCTGCCTTGGGGTCGCCTTCAGCAGAGAGGATGGCTGCTGATGGTTGCCCTCCTCTGCTGCTCAGCCCTTCCCGCACCAGTCTGGCCCTCTGAGCTTCCTGCGGGACCACCTGTTAGGCTTCCACCGCTTCTGTGAACTCCTTCCCGAGTTCTCTGTGAGGTCATCACTGCCTGAAGACCAGCTCTCGCTGCGTCGAATCGGGCCGCCACCGACTGGAGGACCTCTGTGGTGATGGTGGCAGGCACTGCTGGTCCAGGCCTCGCCTGTGCTGGTGTAGGGGCGAGGAAGCAGGCTGGCCACAGGCCGGAAGAGGATGCGCGGTGTGATCTGACGTTCTGCAAGTCTTTGCCGCCAGCGAGGACCGGCACGCTCCGTGGTCGAGAGCGGCAGCCAGAGGGAATTGGTTTCTGTACCCAAGGGACGAGAAAGCGAGTCCCTTCCCCACCACGATGTCCTGTACTCCATGGAATCGGTCAAAGATGACAGCTCTGGGCCCAGCATCCACATTGTACAAGGCGGAGTTCACCACGCCTCCTGCGACTGCCAAAGCCAGGCCGAACTTCTCCAGGGACTCACACTCAGTCAGCCGTGGCTCGGTCTGTCGCAGCCCCACACACCTGCTTTCGCTCTGACCTCCACATGGATTCCCCAGCCTCGCAGCGTGATTTAAATTGAAATGTATGTGAATTGTGGAAGAGATAGGATAGGTAAACTGTGGTTTCCTCCATCATCTTCATTATTTTGGTATGTATGTGGGGAGGCAGGTACACGTGCCAACGTGTGAAACCATGTAGGTGTGTGAGGAGGCTGGAGGAGGACACTGGGTGCCCTCTACCTCACTCCTCTACCATACTCCCTTGAGGTGTAGGGTCTGTTACTGAGCCTGGAGCGTTTTTTAAGTGGGGCTGGCAGTCAGCCAGCGAGCCCCAGTGTCCCCTCTTCCCACCACTCAGGCTATGGGCATGCCCAGCCATACACCCCTTTTTTGGTGGGTGCTGGGTCCTCATGCCTGTATAGCCAGCTCTGAGAACCTCCGGTGTTCCTGGTTGGTTGTTTTGTTTGGTTCTGTTTTGTTTTGTGTGTGACAGTTTCCGGCTGTCTGCCTGACAGCTCTGGCTGCCTCATTCTAGGATTTGCTATATAGCCCAGGCCGGCACCAAACTTGTATTAATCGACCTTGCGAGTATCACAATTATAGCCATGCTACCACGCCTGGATTCTCAAGAGTGTTTGAGCGAGGATCTCGCAATTGCCCAGACTGACCTGAAGCTCTTGAGCTTAAGTGACCCAGGTTCTCGAATAGCTGGGGTTTCCAATGTACCCCACTGTGGGCGGCTTATCCCTGTGAAACTGACTGACTTCAATTTTGTGTGTTTCATATGGAAACAGTAGCCAAAAAGCTCACGTGTGAAATAACTACCTCCTTACAGAAAGGAACAACACAATAACTCATCCAACACAGCTGTTTACCATGTCTTCTGGTTCAGGTATGCTGATGCCGCGGAAAAACTGGTTACTTTTAAAGATAGACTGATGCCTTGGGATGAGCTTTCCTGTAAAATACAGACCACATAGCTCTTGATAACGCAGGTTAGAAAATCACAAAGTCCCTCCTAAAATTCCTGTAAGATGCAGGCATTAAGGAAACATTGTCCCGGAGTGTTCCCTGCAGACAGGGGCAGTCAACATGGGCAAAGACGCCTATACCCAGATGAGGACCACTCTGCCCACAACTCCTTGCTACACCTTGTGTGGTCTGCCTGTCAGCCTCCACTAAGTGACAGGAGTGCCCCTGGACAATTCCTACCTGTTATCCGATTTCCTAATCTCCCCCCCCCAACACACACTTGCTTGGAGACAAGGTCTTCTCTATTCCATATAGCCAAGCATAACTTTGAACTCTTGATAGTCCTGCCCCTGACATCCCAAGCGTGGGCCAAGGTGTCTGATTTAATGCATGCTGGAGATTGAGTGTAGGCATGTTTGCATGCTCTGCAAGCACTCTGCCACTGAGCTAGGTGCCCAGCCTGAGAACTGCCAGTTTTCATCTCCATTGCACCAACGAGGAAAATGAGGTTGAGATTCGTCAGCCAGTCATATGAACAGGATTCAACTCAGGTCTGTGTAGAGAGTTAGGGGACTGAGCAAACATGCACATGCACGGAAGGTGTGGCCTGTAGTGATGCTCTGCTGTGTACTCTCATGTTGCCTGGGAGAATGAGCTAGAAAGGAAGCAGAGAACTGCCCAGCAGGCAGAAAGCCAGATGGATTCCGGGAAAGAACCTGTGTATTCATCCTGTGGAGAGAGGGTTAAAGGCCTTACAGGCAGGCTCCCAGAGTGGGTCTGTGCCCCACACTGATTCTGGATTCCTCTTCCAATCTCTGGAGGAAGACTGCAACCTCTGACTTTAAGGATGTCACAGTGACCAAAGGTCATGAAACAAGCTTGCAAGTGCTCAGTGGCAGAGGGCTTGCATAATATACTCGAGAGGCCCTGGGTTCTGTCCAGCATCTCTCTCTCTCTCTCTCTCTTTCTCTCTCTCACACACACACACACAAACACGCACAAATAAAAAGAAATCTTGTTGTTGTTTTTTGATTTTTTTGTTTTTGCTTTTTGAGAGAGGGTTTGTCTGTATAGCCTTGGCTGTCCTGGACTCTTTTTGTAGAGCAGGCTGGCCCTGAACTCACAGAGATCCACCTGCCTCTGCCTCCCCAAGTGCTGGGATTATAGACGTGTGCCACCATGCTCTGCTGATTTTTGGTTTTGTTGAGCTAGGATCTCTCTATATAGCCCTGGCTGGCTCGGAACTCACTATGGAGACCAGGCTGACCTCTAATTCACAGATAGTTCTGCCTCTGTCTCTGTAGTACTGGGATTAAAGCCATGTGTCACCACACCTGGCCAAAATAAAAATCTTTAAATAAAAATAACTTAAAAAATAAGTTACTTTATTTTTTTACTTAAGTAAACACTATGCAAGCTGCCAAGGGAGGGAATCAATTAAATAGTCCCGAACAGCTGCAACACCTATGAATCAACATGACAAAGCCAACTACCAACATGCCAAGATATGCATAAAGGTGCAGTCAGTGGCAACCAACAGCTTCTGAGGCGACTTAAGGACCATTCGATGGGAGGGAAGTCACGCCCAGGACTGAAAACTTAACCAGCTTCCCACAAATAATAAAAACGCACACACACACACATATGTATGTGTATATATTATGCATGCATATATACATATGTATGTACATATATATGCTTGTATGTGTATGTATTATGCATATATATATTATTTTATTTTATTTTTTGTACATACACACTGTTTTAGGGTTTCTACTGCTGTGATGTAACACCATGACCAAAAAAGCAGGTGGCAGAGAAAAGGATTCATTCAGCTTACACTTCCATATTGCTGTTCATCACTGAGGGAAGTTAGGGCAGGAACTCAAGCATGGCACAGACCTGGAGGCAGGAGCCAATGCTGAGGCCATGGAGGGGTGCTGCTCACTGGCTTGCTCTCCATGGCTTGCTCAGCCTGCTTCCTTATAGAACCCAGGACCAGCGGCCCAGGGATGACTCCACCTACCATGGGCTGGGCCCTCCCCATTGATTACTGAGAAAATGCCTTATAGCTGGATCTCATGGAGGCATTTCCTCAGCTGAGGCTCCTGCCTCTCAATGACTCTGTGGCAAGCTGACACACAGAACCAGCCAGTACACACATATACATACACATGTATATATGTAATAATAATAAAAAGGCTATTACGTGTGAGGATTTCTGTGGGGGCAGAGAGGTTGGAGGGAGGAAAGGGAGGGGCAAATGTGATATAGTTCTATTTTTCAATTAAAAACATATTAAGAAAATAAAAGATTAGTTTGGAAAAAAGTTATTTTATTCTACTCATGTGTTACACACATAAGTTACACAGATGCTTGCAGGGCCAGAGGCTTTGAATCCCCTGGGGCTGGAGTTACAGGCAGTTATGAACCACCTGATACAGGCGCTGGGACTCAAACTTGGGTCCTCTGCAAGAGCAGTCCACGCTCTTAACCCGAGACCCGTCTCTCCAGACCACAAGTTTTCTTAAAACATTATTCAAATGAATTACACTGATATCACTTTAAGTGTTGGCTGCCATTTAGATCAGGAAATAGTATCAGACTTACTGGATTTTCTTGGCAAGGACTCTGCAGGCTCAAGGCTGGTGCTGTGTGTTCAGACAGGCTCGGGCTTCTGCTACAACCAAGAGCCCAGAGACCTTCCCTGCAGAGCCTCAGAGAAGCCAGGGGCTTCTTGCTTTCATTACAGCAGCTATCATATGGGTGCTATCACAAACATGAGCTGCACAGTGCGAGTCATACCCAGCGTCCTGATGATCAGATAAAGTTGGTCCATATCTGATTTTCCTGGCCAGAGCGGCTGACCCGTCAGGAGCTCAGCAAAAACGCAGCCGACAGCCCACACGTCCACGGAGGAACCGTAATTCGTGTCTCCCACGAGAAGCTCGGGGGCTCGGTACCACCTGGTGGCGACGTAGTCTGTGTAGGCATCTCCCGGGACTGCGGAGGAGGAGATCAAATAGATGAGGTGACGCCATCACCTCCTGGCCCCAGCACCTCTGACCCCCAGCGTGCTGAGGACAGCAGCTCAGTCAAGAGGCTGGGATCCTGCTGACACTGAGGGACACACTTTCTGAGCCAAGGCCCCAGGGAGCGTCGAGTACACCACGGCTGGAGAGCTGAAAGAACTGCCCCAGGCGAGGATTTCTGTCATGCCAGTGTCTCCATTTCGGTTTTTTGAATACATTTAAAAATTTTTACGTACACTGGTGCTCTGCTTGCATGTATGTCTTATGTGAGGATGTCAGATTGCCTAGAACTGAAGTTACAGACAGTTGTGAGCTGCCATGCGGGTGCTGGGACTTGAACAGCCCAGGGTTTGAAGTCCCAGTTTCAGGTACTTGTGAATCTGACCTTGTTTGGAAATAGGGTCTTTTCAGATGCTGTTGGGTTACAGTGAGGCCATAGGAGGGTAAAGTAAGGCGGGCCCTGAAGTCAGGAACTGATGGGAGTGCATGGGGGAGGGGGAGAATGTCTACCTGCACAAGTGTGTGCAGCCAAAGCTGCGCCTCAGGTGTCACTCCTCAGGCCACTATCTCCTTTTTTGTTCTGTTTTAAAGACAGGATCTCATGTGTCCCACGCTGCTTGTCCTCCAACTCCTAAGGCCCCAGCCTCTACCAAGTACTGAGGACAGAGATGAGCCACGCACCTGCTTTGTGTAGCGCTCCATGTGTGCTAGGTAGACACGTCAGTACCTGAGCCACATCCCTAACCCTTACCTTGACTTGAGACCGAGATGCTGTTACCTGGAATTTCCTGGCCTGGCTAGGCTCACTGGCCAGCAGATCTGCTTGTCTCTGCCTCCCCAGCGCCAAGATTACAAATAATTACACAACGTAATATCTAGACTTTTTTTTAAAAAATGTGGTTATGGGGCTTGAACTCAGGCCCTCATTTTTGTACAGCGAACATGTAACCATTTGAGGCATATATACCCCTAGTCCAAGGACTGGCAATCTTATGAGATGGTCTCTCAGGGACACAGAGACAGACACAAGTTAGAGCAGATGTTGAGGGGTGGGGTGTGGCTGCCAGGTGAGGAAATCGCACAGCCTCGGGTGCAGCAAGGAGCCTCCCAGGAGCCTCCAGGCCAAGAAAGATCCCACATTCTACTGCTCTAAGCCCCACGGGTTGTGGCTGTTGCCTTTGGCAGCCATAGAGAACCTGCAGACCTAAGCGGCTGCATCCCGTCACTCTCCAGGTCTATGTTCATTTTTCAGGACTACTGTGACAACCGGTTTGACTCCTTGGGCCCTTAGTCACGCCTGTGTGACAGGCAGATGATGGCGAGCTGGGGAAATCCCTCTGGTCAGACATGTCCTACTTCCCTAAGGCCAGGTGGGTGGACCCCAGTCCCATGATACTGCGAGAGCTGGGATCCCAAATTTTCTCCTCTGAGGCTGGAGGGGAGTTGATATGGCAATCCTAATGCCTTTAGGGGACAAGAGTCACATAGGAGTTCTTGGACAAAGTCCAAATGTACCACCCACAGGGAAAAATTGGTAAATGAGTGGCTTGTAGAACCCAGGGATGGGGACCTCTCTGTTTTCAAATATAGGTCTGGGCCAGCGGGGGGCTCAGGGTTTGCCGCTGACCTGGAGCACCTGGATTCTATCCGTGGGAACTACACTGTAGTAAGAGCTCGCTCCGGCAGGGGGTTGGGGTGTGCACACACTAAATATGTTTTTGTTTGTTTTCCTTTTTGAGACAGGGGCTCTTCATGTAGCCCTCTGTCCTAGAACTCACTCTGTAAACCAGGCTGGCCTTGAACTCACAGAGATCCGCCTGCCTCTGCCTCTGCCTCTGCCTCTGCTGGGATCACAGGTGTGCACCACCATGCCAGGCAGTTGCCTGTTTTATTTTGTTTGTGACAGGGTCTCATGACTGTCACCCCCTGGCTAGCCTCAAACTCATAGAGATCCGCCTGCCTCGGCCTCCTAAGCTCAGGATTACTGAGTCACTACTTGGCTTGAGACAAGAGTGAATTATGTAGCTAATGCTGGCCTTGAAGTCTGAATCATGCGGCTCCATCTGGACACACAGGTGTGTGTTACTACACACAGGTGGCGATTCTCCTTAGTAAGGGATGCGCAGACAGCAGTTTGACCACCACAAACGACAGCTCAGGATCCAGGAGCTGCACTCAGTCAACAGCCTCCACAGCAAGGACAGAGAACCCTATCTGTGGCTCTTTCATAAAATTATATGAACTTTTTTTTTCCTGGAGACCGGGTCTTGTGTAGCCCAGGCTGGCCCGAATTCCCTATGTGGTCTTAAACTTCTGATCCTCCCATCTCTACCTCCTAACATGCTGGGATCACAGCTATGTTCCTCCGTGCCTGGTTTATGCAGGGCTTCTTGCATGCTAAGCAAGCACTCCGCTAACTGAGCCGGAGTCCCAGCCCCTTTCCCTCTGCATCTCCTGTGTAATGGCGCTCACGTTGCCTGTATAATTTTAACTTGCTCTTTTGCTTATGGTTTCTTGAACTTTTTTTTTTTTTCAACTTGGGATGTGTATATGAGTCACAAGTGTGCAGGTCAGAGGTCGACCTCAGGTTATCAGCTTCCTTGTTTGCGGCAGTCTCTGGTTTTCCGCCAAACCCTCGAGGCTGTGTGCCTGGGAGTTTCTGGAGCTTATCTGTTTTTCATCTCATCCTAGGAATACCAGGATCACAAATGCGTGCTATGCATTCAGCTTTTACATGGCTTCTGGGAATTCGAATTTTGGGCCTGAGACTTACAGGACAAGTGCTTTTACACTTAGCCATCTCTGCAGTCTTTGAACAGTTCCTAGTGTCACTGACAAGTCCGTGCCATCATTTCTTTCTTTCTTTCTTTTTTTTTTAAAGATTTATTTATTATTTATACATTATTCTGCCACATGTACATGCCAGAAGAGGGCACAGGATCTCATCATAGATGGCTGTGAGCCACCATGTGGTGGCTGGGAATTGAACTCAGGACCTTTGGTAGAACAGCCAGTGCTCTTAACCTCTGAGCCATCTCTCCAGCCCCCGTGCCATCATTTCTAACCAGGATCTTTTATTCCGAGAGATGAACACACTTATTGCGTAATTCTTGGCTTTAGGAGTGTCTCAGTTTTGTCAATTTCTCTTTTTGGCCACAGGACAGGAACTAGTTATTATACCACAAAGCACAGCGATCTCAGGGAAAGCTGGCCAGGTTTGTTTCAGCCCAGCCCTTCTTCAGGTCACCTCTGGGTGCCACTGGAGTGCTGAGGGTGCCCACAGCCCCACAGTGAAGCTCATGTTGCTACCACAGGTTCCCACAGCTTCAATGTTCTACACCTAGGGAAAAAGTCCTCCCGCCCACCCCTCCAGCCACTCACTGCCTGGGAAGATGGACTCTTTCTTAGCACTGTCTCTGAACGCTGGTGGCTCTTTAATTTCCAGCTGACTCACAGGGCCTCACCAGCTCTGTGGAGCTTTTCTAATCACTCAATCCCACGTTGCGATCTCTCCCCAGGGAACCATCTGCTCTTCACTTTAGAGCTTTATGGCCAACCATCTTGTCTTACTCTTTCATCTCGTTTACTTTAGGTTATAAGTGCCTGCAGAGCAGAAATGCATCTTATGATTCTTTTCCACTCCTGTGGGGCCAAGCACACAAAGAAGTCATCCAATAAATTCTAGCTGAATGGAGAAGAGCTGAATTACTAAACTGACTGAAAGGCTAAAATAAGATTTTTTTTTTCCTTTTTGAATAACAAGACATTCAGAAGCTATCCATTAGCTTAAATAAGAATACAAATAATATCAATTTCTAGTCATCTGAATTAGATGAAATAGGTTAAAAAAAAAAAAGAAAAAGAAAAGTACTTACTAAGAATTCGTGCGAATCCAAAGTCACAAATCTTTATCATTCCTTGCTTGGTTATTAGGATGTTTTCAGGTTTTACATCCCGATGAATGCACTGTAAATTAATTTTTGACTAATTATCTGAGCCATCAAAACAACAAAGAATCAACAGTATCTATCAGTCTAAATGATGGATTCATAGCTCACAAGTGAGAAAGAGATATCTCCTTCATTTTTCTAGAAATATTTAAATTGACAATTTCATGATGAATATTGTTAAAAGAAAAACTTTAAATGTCAGTATATTATCAAAGATATTAAATCTATCAGTGGACTTGGAGAGGGGCTTGGGAGATGAGGGAGGGAGGGAGGTTGAGATTGGGAGGAAATGAAGGAGGGGGCTACAGCTGGGATACAAAGTGAGTAAACTATAATTAATATAAATATTAAAAATTGAATAAAAAATATAATTGTTAGCCGGGCACAGTGGTACAGGCCTCCCCAACACTTGGGGAGGCAGAGGCAGGCAGATCTCTGTGAGTTCGAGATCAGCATAGACAGCCTGTTTCGAAAAACCAAACCAAACCAAAACTAATTGTTATCTGGGTAGTGGTGGCAGGCACCTTTAATCCCAGCACTGAAGGCACAAACTGCATCACGAAAACCTGGACTATACGTTTTGTGACTGTCACAGAAGGTGAAGGGTTTCGCTTTGTTCGAACAGAAACTCTGGAGGCTTTTTTAAAATCCCAAGAGAGCCTCCCTAAGGCAAGCTATCCGGTTCCCTGATCTTGACTTTTTAGCAATCCTAGATCATCCTGGTGGAGTCCTCCTGCTGGCATCTGATCTGCCCAAGTGGCAGAACAGGAGCCTCAGCACTCCACGCAGCCACTCAAGACAGTCCAGAGGTGTTCTATAAAATCTCTATTCTAGCAAAGCACCAGGAGCCAACGAGCTTCCACTAGCCCCGAAGGAGAGAGAAAAGTGACAGAGCACAAAAGATAAATTAATATCTCGCTTTGGTGTCTGTGTGCATGAACTCCCGCGCATGTGTATCACACGCAGGCGTATACTCACAGACCAATCCAACACGCACACACGCACGCACGCACGCACGCACGCACGCGCGGAATGACGCACGGAATGACGCATCAAGGACATGCATTCATCTGACCCCAAACCAAACCAATAGGTACACACGTAAGCACGTGCACACGCAAGGACGCATGCGCGTGCCCCACCCCAAGCGCATGCGCACACCCACCCACCCACCCTGCGCATGCATATATGCGCATATGTATTTGCGCATATGCACACATGCGCACATAAAAGGACACACATGCATAGGTGTGGCCCCAAAACAACCTAACAAGAACGCACACGCCCCTAAACCAGTGCAATGAGTGTGTGCGCTTGTGCACATACACGCACGCAACAAAAGCACGCAAGCATTGTGTGTATATGCGTACCCACACTCAAGGATGCTCGAGCATGCGTGTTCCCCCAAGACAACCCAACCCACGTACGTACATGTATACCCCAAAACACACACACACCCTAACACACACACACAAAACGCGCACATGGCACATACATGCGTCCCCTTTCCTAGCGTGTCACTCGCTTTGATCTTAATCGGTGGTTCTCCCTCTCCATCAAGAGTCATTACAGAGAGCATGCTACTTACGTTGTGTTTGTGGCAGAAGTTCAGCGCCTGGAGGGTTTGCCACAGCACGCTTTTGACAACTCCATCAGGAACTCTGGAGGGAAAGAACGAAAACAGAAGTGAACGCTCCTGGAGAGAGGGGTCCCGGAAGCCTCTGCCTCCCTGAGTGCTGGGATCACAGGTGTGTCCTGCTACTGCTCAGCTCCCGCTTTTCTTTTTTATGCAGTGGAAAGGTGACCATAGCCATCCTAGAGACGGACTACTCCAGTTCAAATCCTACCATGCTACTTCCTAGAGAGTTAGGGAAGCTTCAATTTCTCCAGTGTGAAAATGGAATAACGCCCCTAAAGTCACCGGGAGAGTTACTACCCAAACACTCGGGCGTAACATGCACTTGTGGTGAGGAGATGAGGGTCTGAGGTCAGATGAAGCCAGTGAATGTGACCACGACCCAGACACAGAGACTAGAGGTCCCAAAGGTTTAGATTGTTGGGGTTTGGTCTGCTGCTGTGTATACTAAATGCTAATAACTGGCGCCTAATTCGCCACCTAGATGAGTGCATTCTCCCGTACAGAAAGTGGTGTGTACACTTTGTTTGCCAATATTCTCTGACTAGTTAAATAAACTACCTGACAGCCTACGGCTGGGCAGAAGAGAAGTAGGTGGAGCTTAGGTTCCCAGGTTTGGCATCGGATAGGGACCCAGGAGAGTTGAGAGGAGGAGGAGAAGCAGCGGGAGGGAAGGAAGTCACTATGGGGCAGTATGGACGTGGCCATGAGGGCTGGCCTGGTGGAACAGATGCAGCCCAGGAAAGAACAATCATGGCAAGTAACCTGGGGTGTGCAGCTGGGAAATAGCAAAGTAGCTCAGAAGGCTGATAGCTGCCCAGGTATGGGGCCCTATATAAATCCAAGAGGTCTCTGTCTAGTTTGGGAACTAGCTGGGCTAAAGAAGCCCTCTAGAGGCTAGTATTAATCATAACAGAAGATGCTCTGGGTAAGAAAGAATCAGAAGTGTGGGGGAATAGTAGGGGGAATCAAGAAGCTGTAGAGCCCACAGAACCTGAACCTTGCTCTAAATTCAAAGCTACTGAAAGGAATCAAGCAAGAAGTGATACTTGCAGAGAAGGGGTTTCCAGAAACTAGAGTATGGGAAAATGAATTAGGAAGCTGATCTAGCGATCTGATCTAGCAATGTAGACGAGGGTGAAAGTGGTGGAGGGGAGGGATGGTTTCAGCTCCCAGGGAGGGGCAGACACAGGTACTAGTAGCTGTATTAACAGACACAGGGTACTGGTAGGCACCCAGAGACTCCAGCTGCGGGGAACTGGGAAACAGAGCAGGCATGAAGGCTCAGAAATGTTCAGAACCCTGACTGCTAACGTTGTTAATGAGAGACACGGAGCTAATTCCACAGGGGCATTGGTCGTCAAAGAGGATATGCAAAGACGTCTTACTGGGACATCACGGCTCTGTCCAGCTAGCTCAGATTCCGAGGAGGCAGAGCCCACTGCTGGAAGAACACACACCAGCGATGAATCCCACTGGCCTTGCAGAGGAGATGGGACCATGGTGGATGCAGACGGACGGTGCCAGGTCCAGGTGGGGAGGGCACCCCAACGCCATTCTGCCACAGGCAGCAGTTTTCAAAACATCACACAGTGAAATAAAACCCTCAATACAAACCAATCAATACTTGGTGTTTAAATATTATACTTTGGTTGAGTGCAAAGATAAATACTAAAGAAATGGTGAAAAGCCTAAAGCAAAGATCAGCTATCTCAGTTCAAGACTAAATGGGCATTGTGTGCAGCTGACTGGAGCTATTTGGCTCAGAAACTGCAACCTTGGTCACCTGAAGATGACACTGACCATTCATATTTGTGTGAGTGCATGTAAGAGAGATGCATGTATAAGTATTTTGTGTGTGTGCTCATGTGTGTACATGTGTGCATGTGTTGAAGGCCAGAGGCTGGGGCTTTGGGGTCTTCCATCCATCTAATTATCATTTTAATGATTTATTTTTAATCTCTTAGGTTTAAATTTTAATAACATAATTTACTGTTTAATTTTTATGTGTGCATTTGGGTGTGTGAGTGCACTCAAGTTTAAAAAAAATCCTATTGGCATTCTAATTAAAATTTTGTGCTACAAAAATAATTGATGAGACAGTCTGTTTATACTTTCACAGTATTTCCATCTAAGACACATGCTTGTTTAAAAATGTCTTTAATCATCTCAGTCAGATTTGTAGTTGTCTTCTTTTGTCCTTTTTAAGGCTTTCTTTTTCTTTGTTTTTGAGCGTTTACCTACATGTACATATGTACAGTGTGTGCGGGCAGGGAGAAGTGTATTAGATGCCCTGGAGCTGGAGTTACAGATGCTCGGGAGCTGCCACGTGGAGCCAAACCCGAGTCCTCTGCAAGTGCCATCTCAGCACCGGCACTCCCCAGCCCAGGTAGGCGCTTTCATCCTTTTACTCCCTGGGGAGTTCTGGGATTAGGTTTCCTCATCCTGAATCACAGTCTTTCCCTTCATGCCTCGCCAGGATGTGTGCTCACTGCCTATGTGCTCCTGGTTACTCTTTATCTAGGCTGGTAGCCATCACCCTTTGAGCACATCCTACCTGAAGCTGGAGGGTGTTTGGGGCAGGGGCAGGGGACACTGGGGCTGCACATGGGACCAAAGAGAACTGGCCACACAGCTCCAGTTTCTGGGTCACTTGCCCGGTCGGGTTTCTCTCCAGCTCCTTCAGCAGTGTGTGCTCACAGTACTCGAAAACCAAGTGCATCTTTCTCTTCCTTCTGAACACCTCCACCAGGCTCACAAGGTTTGGGTGTTTCAACTGCTGCAAAAGATTTGAAGTGCGCAGGTTAGCGCTGTGTCCCCGCTGCCAGCTGCCCCCGATCTGCTGTGATGCCGAGAGAACAAGCCCCCTTGATTCTTCCAGCTCCCGGGCAGACGTCTTCTTTTCTTTTCTTGTGTGTGTTGGTGTGTGTTGGTGTGTGTGGTGTGTGTGGGGTGCACACAGTGTGTGCGTGCATGTGGAGGTTCGAGGTTGACATCAGGTATTCTCCTTGATTGCCTCTTAATGTTCTTTATTAACATATACATATCTATCTATCTATCTATCTATCTACATTCATGAGTGTAATGTCACATGTGTGGAGGTCAGATGACCACCTGTGGGGGACTGATTCTCTCCTTCTGTGACCTTGAACTTGTGTTGTCAGACTTGGCTGCAGGCGTCTCTACCTGCTGAGCCTTCTTGTCTCCTCCCTCCCTTTAATTTTTGAGACAGGCTATCTCGCTGGGATGTGGCACTTACAGTCTCAGCTAGACTAGCTGACCAGCAAGCCTTAGGTATCCTCCTGCCTCTGCCTTCCCAGAACTGGGCTCATAGACACATGCCATTGAGCACAGTATTTTACACCGGTGTTAGGGATCTGAACCAGGGTCTCCACGCTTGTACAACACACACTTAACTGGCTGGGCAATTTCTCTAGCTTCTTGTACAGAATTTGTTACCCTGTTTCTTAAGATAAATTAATGGCTCTTAGAGCCACAGAAACTTCTCGGAGTGAAACCACTGTGCAGGGTATGAAAAACTAGGAACCTACAATTCATAATACAAGTGAAGAAGTAAAGAATTATTATGCAAAGACTATAAAGTGATCAACATCTATGTACCTTATCCATTATCATGGACAAAAAAAAAAGTTTTCTTTTATTTATTTTTAATTGTGTGTGTTGTGTGTACACATGTACACACATGTGACTGTTGGTGCCCGCAGAGTCCAGAAGAGGGCGCCAGACCCCCTGGAGCTGGAGTTGCAGGCAGTTGTGAGCCAGCTGGGAGCGGGCTGTCTGCAGGAACAGTGTGCTTTTAATCTGCGCCCATCTCCCCAGTCCCCTTCGCCATAGACTTACTGCACTGTCGCCTGGATTTAAATGTGCTCTGGGGTCTAGTGTTGGCTCCCAGCAGTATTGGATCCTGCCCCTAAGCTTTTGTTACACTTCTGAGGAGCCCCCACCCCCAGGCTTGGGCATCTAGGCATTCTTTTCGTTGCATTCTGCTCTCCTGGAGTCTGCTGCTTGCACTGATGCACAGATGTTCTATGTGTTGCATTCTATTGTCAGAAAGTAGTCTTTGATAGGTTTTCTTCTTTTTCTGTGCACTATAATATTCTATAGATGTATTTTTAAAAACGTTTCTATGTGAGCTGGGCGGGGTGGTGCATGTCTGTAATCCCAGCACTCTGGGAGGCAGAGGCAGGTGGATCTCTCTAAGTTCGAGGTCAGCTTGGTCTACAAAGAGAATCCAGGACAGCTGAGGCTACATGGAGAAACCCTGTCTCGAAAACAAACAAAGTTTTTATGTGAATGAGTGTTTTGCCTGTATGTATGTATGTGCACCACTTGTGTGCCTACAGAGGCCAGAAGGCATCAGAGCACCGGGAAAGAGAGTTACAGAACAGATGGTTGTGGAACTAAACCCAGGTCCTCTGCAGGATCAGTAAACGCTCTTAGCTGGTGAGCTCTCACTCCAGCCCCTTGTTCAATATTTTAAGCCAAAATTATAACGCCGATGAAGTTAGAGAATTTATCCCTAGAGTGACTCTAAAAACCTTAGTATTAGATGTCAGTATAACAGGTAAAACCAGAACAACTGTAGGCAAACTACCATACATGGCTAGTCGGCTTACACCGAGGGAGACCCAACAGTTTACTGTACATACTGGGGCACCGCTGAGAGTGGCGGGATATTAGCTACACAGGAAACAAGGGCAAAAACTACAAGCCAGGATGCCCCTGGGAAAACCAGGACATAGGACCTAACCTATTGGTAACTCCTTTCCTTGTATACCTAATAGACAAACCAATTTTCCAATATGCACAAACACACACGTGTAAAACCACAAAATCACCTAAGTGCTGCTCTGTGTTGGGAAAACAAGAACCTATTCTACATGGGGAATGCGTCCTGAGCCCCTAATCAATCCGCACTCCATACACACCACTGGCTGAAAGCGCCAAACGAAGGTCAAAGGGAGGCAGGGGTGGTTTCACAAGAGTCAGGTGCTCTGTGCTCTAGCATAACCCCGGCTGCAAGCTGGACACTTCTCCTGCCTGCGGGTGGACAAGGGGTTCACAGACACTGCAGCTCGGTGACACAGACCCGCCCAAAGCGTCTGTGGGCAGGCCTGCCACTGGCGGCTGTGAGTGATGCTGGCACAGCCTGCACTGTGGTTGCCTCCAGTGAAACAGTGTGAGGAGGCCGCCTCAGGTGAAACAGTGTGAGGAAAATAAAGACGATGTGTGCCAGCAGTGGGGCAACAGGAAAGGCCTGGACAGCGTGTTCTGAGCCATCGCCAGACCCCTCACGGAGGGAACGCAGTGTGGCTGCTTTGCACCTTAGGGTCATCCTTAGATTGAGGCTGTTTTAGCTCAGAAGTTAGACAAGCAGGCAACTCCCCCCCCCGCCCCCAAGCATTAGGTTTACCTGAAGACCAGGGAGGGCGAGGGTAAGAGAAGCGTTTTTTTGTGGTTTTTGTTTTTTGTCTTAGACCCTGCGTGCCTGAGGAGGCTGGTTCCCTCGCGCCCTCTGCTGGCAGAGCAGTAAGAGCAAACTTTTTTTTTTTTTAATTCAAAGGGCAATATATTGGGGAAAACTTCTCATATATTTGAAAAGGAAAAATAATGTAATTATTTCTTTATCTTTACAAGCCGAATTCCGTTAAAAAGGACAACAGATACTCGGGAAATGAAGGTTGGCTGTGCGCAGTTGCAACCACAGGGTCGGATAACGAATGGACGCTCACCTGCTAGCGGCGCCTCCCCCCTGGGATCTCATTAGAAAAGAGGCGCTTCCGGACCCATCCCGAACCCCCCTCCCCCCAGCTCTGCATTTCAGCAGATCCCTAGGGGGTCCCCCGGAGGTTCTCACTGGGGAAGCGTATCCCAGGCTTTACACCTCTAGGAAAACATTTCCATTGGGAACATACGAAACCTCTACACCCAAGTGCCATCAGGGTAAAAGCAATGGCAACAAAAGAAAGAAAAAAGGGAAACCGGTAGAACACGCCCGAGGAAGCCTGCAGGGGAACTGGGGGCCTCTCTGCCGGGAAGCGCCCTTGCAGTCCTGCTGGTTGGCTGGGGAAGGGTGTGGGGGCAATGTCCAGAAGAAGGCCGGGCGGGAGGACGGTTGGTAAGCAGTGAGGTCAGGACGCGGGGGAGGGCGGGGGTGTTTCTCAATCAGGGTGTCGCGAGTACTTGGATGCTTTAACCGCTTGCTGCCATGCTCACACATACACAAGAGAAAAACAAGGAGGCCAAAGTCCCACACCGGCTTCCCAAAGTTGCTGGTCCCCACGGATCTAAGTCCAAGGAAGAGGAGGCCCGCCTCACCCAGCCCTCGGAGCCCGCCTGCAGACCTACCTTCAGCATGCGTATTTCTCGCAGGGCAATTTTCTTAACCACTGGGTCATCTTCGGATTCCACGAATTTTTTGATAGCTACTACTTGTCCAGAAGATCTGTTCCTGCACTTGAATACGACCCCGTAGGAGCCTTCTCCAATCTTAGCTAGTTTTTCATACTTTTCCATTTTTGTTAAAGCCACTGAAGGCAGCTGGAGCGCAGAGCCGCACCTGGAAGAAGAGAACGGCTCTCGTGACTCACGCCGCCCAGGACACCGTTCTCACAGTTTGTGTGACAGCCTGCCTGCGTGGCCAAAGGCGCATTCCCACCCTTTAAGCTTCTGAGTGCAGCCTGAGTGAGTGCTCGCTCGCACCGTGCTATTTCAAGACCCGCACGGGTCATTCTATTGGTGGCTCTGTGCTTGAACCACAGCTCAAAGAGCACAACCTGGAGGAAGAGCCTTTACCCGATACATTGTTGTTATTTCCTGGAGCAAACAGTTAAAACACAAGGCTGTGAAATGCCGCGGAGGGAAGGACTTTCATATTCTTGAATCTGGTGTTTGCCTTTCCTTAACTCACTCACGGAAACCCCACAGCAAAGGGGAAGAATTGTGCGACCCAACAGAGTACAAAACTCTACACCCCCACCTGGTGGACAGAAGGAAGAAAACCACGGTCTCTGAACAACAGAGTGTTTCTCGGGACACCATTTCCTTAAAACGTTTGGATGACGTTTATTATTACTACCATTATTATTGTGTGTATGTGATACAAATGTGAACGAGTATGTCTGTGTATATGATATGAGTAGGAGATGCGTACAGGAAGTGGTACATGTGGTATGCATGTGAGAGGGTGTGTGACAGCAAGAATGTGATGGTCAGAAGACAACCTGTCAGTGCCAGTCTTCTCCTGCCATGTGGGTCTGAGGATGTAGTTCAGGTTGCAAAACCTGCCTGGCAAATCAAATGCCGTTATAACTTGATCCACCCTGCTGGTCAAGGCACCATATCTTTTTTCTTTAATTTTATCTTTTTCTTTCTTTCCTTCCTTTCTTCCCTTCTTTCCTCTCTCTCTCTCTCTCTCTCTCTCTCTCTCTCTCTCTCTCTCTCTCTCTCTCTCTCTCTCTCTCTCCTTTTTTGAGACAGCTTTGCTGCGTAGCTCTGGTTGTCCTGGAACTTGCTTAGTGGACCAGATTGGTCTCACACTCACAGAGACCAGCCTGTCTCTGCTTCCAAAGTGCTGGGATTAAAGGTGTGTGATACCATGACCAGCCAGGCACCATTTCTTGTTCTTAGCTTTTATTTGTATTGGGGTGACCAACTTTTGGACCCCCCCCCCCGTAAAGGAAAATAATTATAATACTACATCAGAAAGGAGGTCATATTTTCTAATCCTTTTGCAATAGTCCCATATCCACAGGGACTTTTAGGAAAATACTAGATCTCATTTTTATTATCTTTCACATTAAATTATAATATTATAATTGTGACTAGATTAAACAATAAGAGATAAGGCCAAAATGATTAAATAAATCATGGTAGGTAGGAATTAACATCATAAAATTTGTAATTAGCCTCAAAAACCTTACCCCTTTATCCAGCATCATCTTGTGTGTATAATCTAATAATAATGATAGTAGGCGCTAATGCTGAAGTAGCATTGCTTTGTTACGTACAGTTTATATAAACAAGCAAGTGCTATTTCATCCAGTTGTCTAGATGAGAGAACTGGAGCACCGTGAAGCTGGTACAGAATTAGAGTCAGTCTTTAGGGTGCAATTGAAATCGCCACCCTCCCCTGCCTTCAGGTTAATTCATAAAAATGCACAATTTGAAGAACTGTTTATTTGGGTACTGGTAGTAATGATATTAAGTGGAAGAGCTAACCATTTATAAAATTCCTCGTGTTCCAAATAAGTGTACACTTGAGACGGTTATTAATATTCAGTCTTTTGTTCCTGGGCTAGCTCAACGGAGAGAGAAATTATCTACCCTTACTTGATATAAAGATACACTAGGGGTCGCATGTTTGCCTCAGTCGCTACAGTGCTTGGGTGGCATGCTGGAAGCTGTGGGTTTGATTGCAGGGTGGTGCACACCTGTGATCCCACCGATGGGGAAAAGCAGAGGCAGCAAGGTCAGAAAGTTCAAGGTCACACACCAGTAGCCCTTGGGATGCTATGAGTGGGAAGATCAGAAATTGAAAGCCAGGACAGGCTACACAGTGAGACACTGTCTCAAAAAGGACAGAACAAAATCATGTTATGGGGAATACTGTTTAGCTGGATAAATGATTCCTAAATATAGTGTTTTTTCAATTTCATTATCCTTTTAGTAACAGATTGGAATCCCTATTAAAGGGGGAAATAATCAACCCCACCCCCCAAAAAAGTAAACAACAACAGAGAAAAATCTGTGACAGATTAAGTCCTGGGAACCTTATTGTGTACATTGTAGTTTTCACAGAGGTATCATTAACTTACATTTGCCTGGAAAGAGGTGAAAGTACAAATTAGCTTTAGAAGGTTACTGGTATAGAACTTCATAGATTCATTACTTCACCTAGTTTATAAGTACTACAGCTCCTGGGGGATCCTGTGAACAGGACACAAAGTTTAATAACGAAACTCTCTTCTTTTTTGTGTCTTTCTGTATCCAGGATCTTAGGCTGGCCTCACACTCCCTATGTAGCCGAGGAGGATGCTGAACTTGGAATTCTGTCTTTCCCTCTCGAATGCTGGGATCACTGGTGAGCACCACGGCACCTGAGCTTTTAGTTGGGCAGCTTTAGTCTATGCACTATTTTTCAGTTGCCTCTTCGTTAAGTTATTCCACATGGTGATAGAATTATCTGCGTCGCCTACTTTTGTCCAGCAGGTTTGTTCAATAGTGACAGATTTCTCCAACTCATCAGATCTCTATCACATCAACCAAACCACTGATTGCAAAAAACAAAAAACAAAAACAACAACAACAACAAAACTATACCCAGGTGTGGTGGCTTCCAACACTTGGGAGGCAGAGGCATGCTCATCTCTGTGAGTTTCAGGTCACTGTGGTCTACACAGCAAGTCCAGGCCAGTCAGGACTATGTAGTGAGTCTGGCCTCAAAAAAATAAAAAAAATAAAAAATTAAATTAAAATAAATAAATAAATAAAAATAGTGCTTCTTAGAATTTCTCAGTACGATCTGGGAATCTGGGATGCATTTCAGGCGGGCAGGAGATTGATACAAGAAGCAGGAGTTCCACAAAGGGCTTTGGGGCTTGGATTCCTGTTTTCTTAACTCTTATCTGTTTCTAGAAGCACTAGTTCCCACTCCCTCACCTGAGGTCCCAGCCAGCTCTCCAAATGAACCATGAGCATCTCTGCATGGGTGGGCAGGGCCATCCTGACACGTGTGTGTTCTAGGGCGAGGCCCGCTCTGCCCACTGACCCTCTGCTCCTAGCAGAGCTCACAAGCGTACTCCACATTGCACTTTCCAAGACACACGTGGAGGAGAACTTAAAGACGGCCGAGGCTCAGGACCCGGCGCCATGGCATCACTTTGTAAATAGTGCACGGAGCTCTGTCAGTCAACCTGTATACGAACCCATTGGCTTCAACAACGCACATGGACTCTACAAACAACTCAGAAAGCAAAGTCCAACTCTGGACTCCCCTGACATCTCTTGATCGCCCCTTGTGAGGGTTTGCATAGAGCAAAGGTGAGCGTGGGGTGAGGTCTGGAAGAGTCAAGGGGATACAGGGTCGAAGGCACTCAAAAGCAAACACTCGAATGCTGATATGGGTGGATGTTGTTATCACTCTTTGGGGCAGAAGATAAGGGAGATGGGAGAGGCGCCCACCGGAGGCTGAAAAATGAAGAGCCCAGGAACACGTGGCCATAGATGGAATTTTTCAGGCACAGGAGAGCCGTGGACTCACATAAACCTTTCCCTCATGACTAACATCAGCTAAGAAGTCTAGCTTTCCCAACGAAGTTTATAGTCTTTGGTCTTCCTTGTACATTTAATTAGTTAATTGTGTGAGTGTGTGTGTGAGTGTGTGTGTTCATGCCACAGCATGCCTGTGAAGGTGAGAGGACAACTTTGTGGAGTCAGTTCTCTGTTTCCATCATGGGTTCCGGGAACTGAACTCAGGTCTCAAGGCTCATGCAACAAGTGCTTTTATCTGATGAGCCATCTCGCTGCCCCAGACTTCCATAGGGAGGTTCAGAAACCCACAGAACAAAAATAGCAGTGACAGCATGTACAGAGTAAAGATTCCTAAGAGAAAAAAAAGGGGGGGAGCATGAGGCAGAAACAAAAAGGATTTTTTTTTTTTTTTCAAAATAATGGTCAAATCTTTCTAAATATAATGAAGAACATTGACCTACACTTTCGAAAAGTTCAATATATTACAAAAATAAAAAGACACAGGTAGAATGAACATGAGATTCATTCCTTCATCATGGGCATACTGCTGTAAACCACACATGGAAACCATCATGAAAACAACAGAGAAGAGCCAGTTGTCTGACAGCGCGTCAGAAAACAACACGGAAACTGCCCACACCAAGGCTGCTCCTGTGAAAACAGCGGTGAGAGTAACGAACCTTGAGGGGGACTCATCTAGAAACAAACAAGTTTATCTTTCAGGCATTTTTAAAAAATTAAAGAGAAATAATAAATATATGTATATGGGATCAAAGTAGTCAAGTTGGTTGGATAAATACCTAGAAAGACAAAAAAAAAAAAAACCCTCAAAAAGAAATAGAAATCTGACTACATAAAAAGTAAATTAACAATTACAAATCTACCTACAGAGAAAAGCCCAGGATGAGATGGCTCATAGATGAAGTCTATCAATATTCAAAGAATAATCAATGCGAATATAACTCTTCCTAAATATTCCTAAAGAGAAAGAAATTTATTTCACAGAGCCAATATCATCCTGGTTAAAAAAAAAGGTCAGATAAAAAAATCACTATGCACACGAGAACACTCAACAAAATAACTACCAAACCAACTACAGACACACAGGAAAAGGATCATATGACATAGCCACGTGGAATTTACCTTAGAAACTCGAGGTTGGTTTAATATCTGGAAGTCAATAGTGTTAAAAGAAAAAGCAGTCATACAAATAGAATAAAAGTCAAAAATCACATGCTTATATCAGTAGATATAGAAAAGGCATTTGACAAACTCAATAGTCATTCATGAAAACTATCTCAACAACTTGACAGAAAGAAAGGAGCTTCAAGGGTGTGTGTGTAAATCCTACACGGTCAATGTGATGAGACATGAAAGGCTCACTCCTAGGACTCAGAGTAGGCACTGTTTTCTCTCCTCTTTCTTTGTCTCTCTCCCTCTCTTTTTCTTTCTTCTACTTCTTCCTACTTTTCCTCCTCGAGACAAAATCTCATATGAATCCCTGAAACCCACAGAGATCCCCCTGCCTCTGACACTCTAGTGCTCCAGTTAAGGGTGTGTACATAACCCCAACACCCACTTTTATCATTTCTTTTTAATGATTTATTAGAAGTTATTGCCAGTAAAATGACACAACTAAAGAAATTGAAGCTGTGTAGATTGGAAATAAAAAGCAGACTTGCCATTGTTGTATGTAGAAAACGCTAACAAATGGACAGGAAATTTATTAGAACTGATGACCAAGTGGGCAATGCAGTGGAAGCAAGGTCAGTATGCTATCATCAGTTGAATTTCTATATTGGCAACAACTCGGAAATACAATGAAGAAAATAATAATTTTACTCCCAGTGATATAAAAATACTTACAAAAAGTTTAACAAGTGATGTTCAAGACTTAGATACTACAAATTGTGAAACAATAAAAAAGAAATTAAAAGAAAATTCAATATAAAAAGAGAAAAATATTACATTTATTGATTAAAAACTAAACAAGATGCCAACACTTATGAAAGACTTTTTGTTTTGTTTTAGTTTTGGTTTATGAGACAAAGTCTTACCCTGTAGCCTAGACTGGCCTCAAGCCATGGCAATCCTCCTGCCTCAGCCGTCTAACTAGTGATTACAAACATGAACTACAATGCCGGACTGCCAATAGACTTCTTTTTTTTAATCGAAGTTGCTGAGATGAATTTTAAATTTATATGACAATGCTCAGAACCCTGGACTGCCAAATTAACATTGTAAAATACAAACTTGGGAGATTAATGTCTCTTGACTCCAAGTTGACCAAAGCCATGATTTATTTTAATAAAGTTATAACCAATCAAGTGATCGAGATGCTGACATAAAGACACATATATTGCTGGAAAATAACTGAGTCAAGAATTAACCTTCTAAATTTGTGTTTGTCTTGGCATGTCTTGTGAAGCTATAACACCATGTTTGAGACTGGGTAGTTTATAATGAATAGACATGTACTGGCTTAGAATTCTGGAGTCTGGACGGCCAATATCAAGCAGCTTTTTCTTGCCCTGTCAAATGCATGAGGGAGGTGGGGAGTTAAGAATGAAGGCGTGCTGAACTCACGCATGGATTGACTGCGCTCCTCCTACCCGAGAGGCCTCGTGGCCTAATTACCTCTTGAAGGTCCCATCTCCCAGCACAGCCAACGCTAATTACATCTCAATGTGAGTTTGGGAGAGTCACAGCAATTTCAAGTCGCAGCACTTGCTAATTGTCTCTTGATGATGGTGCCAAAGTGCTTCAAGGAGGACAGGAGGATCTCCAACAAATGACGTCAGGACAATTGGCTAGCCATATGAAAGGAGTAGCAAACGGGCCCACGAGACAGTGACGTCACAGGGCCTAGGGAGGACCAGCTCATTGCAGCACGGCAGGTGGGTAGGCTGGATAACATGGCAAGACTCTGTTTCAAAACACTGAGGCCCCCAAAATACAAATAGGAAAAGCACGACAAAAATGAACAAAAAACAAAATCTAAGAATGTAAAGCTGTGCTAAAGTAACCGGACACGCACCCAGCCACACACTGTATAATTCTGCTTACATAACATTTCTAGAAAACACAAAAGACGGATACAACATCTCCTCTGTGTTATTTTTCAGCAGGCACAGTCAGAACGGAGCAGCTCCTACGGCTGACTGGGAGAAAGGCGGGCGCCCCAGGTTCACGGAGACTGAAAAGGATGTGCAGGGTGACCCCAATCCCTTCTGCGGAGGGAAGGATCTGCAAAGAGCAAAACCTGCGCAACTGGAAAACATGTAAACACCACAGGTGAATTTGCTTTTAAATCCTTGGTTTTGGTGAACTGTACTGTAGTTATTTTAACGTAAAGGGAAGGAGGAAAAGAAAATGAGGAGGACAGGGAGGATGATGGCTCAATAGCTTTGTACAAGCACTGGCTGCTCAGGTCTGGGATCTGCTTTCAGCCCCCGAGCCCCTATTCAGTGGAAAATCTAGCTCCACACAGCTGCCCTCTGACCTTTGCACACGCGCTGTGGTGTGCTCACACACTAACAATAAATCTTTACAAAGATTTCTTTCTATTTGTGTGTGTGCATTTGCAGTGTGTGTGTGTGTGTGTGTCCTTCACAGAGGCCACAGCAGGAGTCACATCCCCTAGAACATAGCTACAGTTGGTTGTGAGTTTCCCAGTGTGGGTGCTGGGAACCAAACTCAGGTCCTCTGGAAGAACAGCAAGCTCTCGTAAGCATAGAGTCATCTCCATGCCCAGCACAATTTTCTTTTTAAAAGTACATTATAGCCTGTAAAGCCTGCAGAATAAACTCCAAACTATCCTTACCTTTCCTAGTTTGTTCCTCGGAGTGGAAAACACCTTCAGCCTCTCTAGCTTCTATCGCAGTCTGGAATGGCTGACCTTCAGTCAGTACTTCAGTCCTCTTCACTTTTCACAGTTCACCCCAACCCGAAGGCAGGCTGGTTTGTGTACACCCCGCCCAGCCCCGGCGCTACCCAGGCCCCGGCCTTACATTCTGATCAGACATACATACACACACACACACACACACACACACACACACACACACGACTCTGTTCTCTACCATACAGCCAAGTCTCTCAGGTCTAATCTTGTTTTCCTCTTTTTAAAAGCAAATCTCGCAAGCATAGGTTGATCACTGTTCGCACAGCATTTGGGCAAGATTAAGTGCAGAGAGCTAGTGGTGGGAAATGTTTTCCCTGGCCATCGGCCTCCCTCAGCTTCAAGCGGCCGGCCTTCGTCCGAACTTGAGCATTTAGACCTATTTGACTCTTGAGGTAACGGAGCCCCGTCTACAAAGACAGGAACAGCTCGGGGCCAGCAGCGACGGCAAAACGACACACGTAGAAGGGAGACGCACAGGTGATAAAAATTTCTTAGGACGTTGCTACGGATTTCCTTACCGGTAAGGATTTACACAATGCAGCACGTCGGAGAAAAGGACAACTTGTTTTCACGACTGTTTCACAAACTAAGTCCCGAGGGCTTGAGGAAACCCAAGAAATACACAGAGAAAGTCAAGACGGTGAGGAAGTGTTGATGAGTTGGGGGAAAAGGTGGAAAAACGACTTTTCTAATCCAAGAGGCTCTAAGACACTGTTAAAAAGCCACCAGGCCCGGTCCTGGCTTTAGGAACGTTGAGGTTAAGGCCGGTTTCGAGGCCTGGTAAGCTCACGCAGGGCGGCCACCCACCACTCAGAGTCTCGGATGAAACCAAACGTGCCTTGAACGTTCCATAAACCTGATGGGGAGCACGGATCTCACAGGCCATTCCGACCGGCCCTACACTCCCGTAAAAGTACCCGCCTGCGTACGCGGGCGCCGTGGCTCCTGTTAAAACCCTCGGAAACCAGCGCGCCCCGCAATTTGCACAACCCACGCCTCATTTTGCTTTCGCTCCACGCTCTCGGCGTGCACACGAAAGCTCTGCAAGCTCGGCCGAACTCACTTTATTTCCAAGCCCTGAGCCTCCGCTCGGCGACCTCCCCCGCACCCAGGCCGCACGCACGCCGTCTCTGCCGCTTGGCCGGTCCCGGTCCCCTCCCTGGCACCCCGCGCCCCCTCCTGTCCTCCGGAGCCCCGCACACGCCTCTCCCCGCCCTCCCGGGCCAGGGGCGCCCGCACTTACACCACACAGCACCAGGCGGAGGTGACGCGGCGGGGAGCCTCGGGGAGCCTCGGCCCCGCGGCTGCCCCAGAACTCCCGAGAGCCCGAGCGAGGCGTCGCCGGGGCAACCGGGACGCGCAGCCGCTCGGCCCGGTCCCTGCCCCGGCAGCCCCGCAGCTGTCACGTTAGCTCTTCCTCCATTCCTCGTGCTGTTTGGCGTCAGCCGTGGCTCGTTAACACCTCACTTCTTAACAGTCCTTTCCTCCTCTTCCTATCTCCCCCTTTCCTCAAGGATCACATTGTAAACGAAATTAAGCCAGGAAGCACATTTATCGCCTTCTCTCAAAACCAGAACACGGTTCCACTACATTTATCTCAACTCACACCCATTTTTGTATGATTTCTGCCGTCCTGTGGGAAAACGTTCTATATCGGGCGGACCAATAGTCACTTTATGAACAAACATGTTGGCCTATTTCCGTCTTTACCGGAAGTGTGTGTGTATCCCTGTTTTCCTTGCTTCTCATCTCGAGACAGGGTCTTTGTTCCCCTTTGGGGATCTGGCTGTGACTTTTGGGAGATTCTCCTGTCTCTTTGCCTACACAGATGACTGCTATGGAGCCCAGCTTCACCTGGGCTCTTGCATTGAAAGTGCTTTATCCACTGAGCCCATCTCCCTAGTGTGCCACCTGCCTTTTATTTATTATTTATTTATTTATTTAGAGGCAGGGTCTCTCTATGCAGTCCTGGTTGTCCTCCAACTTGCTATGAACCAAAGCTGGCCCCAAACTCAGGGATCTGTCTGCTTCTGCCTCCCCAGTGCTGGGGTTAATGATTGCCATGACTGATGATGTCCAGGCTAGCCTGGAACTTGCTGCGTATCCGCGGGAAGACACTGAACTCCAGTTTCCTATCTCCACCTCCACCTCCCCTAAGCTCCACCGCATCACTGTTCCTTGACCGTGCAGTGTTTTTGCATGTCTAAACTACAGCATCTCTCCTGCCAGCCCAACCCTGCACATCAAAAGTTCCCTTCCCCAAGCCACCAATCTGAGAGCACATGAGGGAAACACCAAGGCTCTGAGCACGTATGTCACAGTGGCACAGTTAGGTCTTCATGTGGGACTCCCAACAGCAGGACCAGGAGCTGTCTCTGACTCTGTTGCCTGGCTTGGGATCCCTTTCCCCTGCTGGGCTGCCTTGCTTTGTCACAGTAGATGTGCTTGCCTAGTCTCACTACAACTTGACATGCTAAGGTGGGCTGACATCCATGAGAGGCCTCCGTTTCTCTGAGCCTTTTCTGAGGAGAGAGGAAGAACAGTAGGATGGCAGCAAGGTGAAGGGTCGGGGGGGGGGGGACAACTGTGATTGGGATGTAAAATAATAAAAAAGTTCCTTTTCCTCTACCAAGGATGCATATAGCTGTCTATGTTTCTCTCCCCAAAGCATATTCAAGGTGCCTTTTGTTCTTTCTTTCTCTCTCTCTGTGTGTGTGTATGGAGGGAGAGGGAGACAGAAAACACATGGCAGCACCTTGCTCTACAGCTCTAGCCTGGCCTTGAATTCGTGATCCTCCTTCCCAGCTGGGACTAGAGATTTGCTTGACGACATTCCTTGCTTGTATTTACTTTCATTTTACCTGAACACACTCACTGATGATTTCTGTCTTTTTCCCAGCGCTGCTCAATAGGAGATTGCCAGCAGATGTTAGAAGTCCTCAAGTGTTTACAGGCTATTTTTCCCCCACCCATTCGTTCCCTTTTGTAATGACGAAATAAAATCTTTGATTTTGTGGTTTCTACTAAAACATGATTCACACACCAAACCCACCCACAAACAACTGCCGTTTTCAAAACCAGTAAGGACACAATTAGTTAACAGGAAAAGCAGCTGAATGTTAATGAAGACAAGGTAAGATCATTTCCAACACCGATGTGAGCAGATCTCGTCTGGAATTTGCACTTGGAACTGTGATATAAGTGATTCCTTGAATCCCTGCAGCACATTCGGAAATGTTGGCCTAAATGTAATCTGTTCCAGCGGTTCTTCCTCTGTGGTGCATATCAGAATAATGTACGCTTCACAAAGGCGAAGGTTACTGGGCCTTACTCCTCAACAGTTTGTGAGCACTCATGGTTACTAAGCGACCAGCTATGTACATTTTCAGGGAGGGGCCGTCTGTCTAAGCACTCCCCAGTTTAATGTGACCGCTTCTGAGATGTACCGTGCAGGTACTGGGAAGGGGAAGAAACACCAGCCCAGCTTTGAAAGCATCAACTGTTCTGCAATGCTAAGAGAAGAATCTAGTTTTTTAAAAATTTTTCCACAAGTCTGTTTCACTAGCTGTTTATCAGCTAGTGAGTGATGTTACTCTCATAAAAGCTGATTTAAAAAAATGCCATTAGTAATTAATGTTGATTATTCATAACACATTAGAGAAAATAATATCCATAATTGCTCAATTAAAAAAAAGATTTATTTACATATTATTTATACAGTGTTCTGCACACCAGAAGAGGGCCTCAGATCTCACTATAGATGGTTGTGAGCCACCATGTGGTTACTGGGAATTGAACTCAGGACCTCTGGAAGAGCAAGCAGTGCTCTTAACCTCTGAGCCATCTCTCCAGCATAATTGCTCTGACTCCTTGCCACAGAAAAGGCTCTGAAATAAACAATCCAAGCTCACCCTAACAGGTGTTGAAAGATCAGTAGAAACAGCATCTCTTGGTCACCCAACCAAGTTCTTCCCGCCTCCTCTTCCTACTCTTGTCCTCCAGGATGGTGTCCTTCAACGTTCCTTTGCTGTCTTATGTCAGGCCACCACAACCCACTTTCTGTGAGGAGCTGACAGTAGACACCTGAGCTTTGCAGGCCAGTCTGTGACACTGATGGATGAACACAGTCTTAACAACAGCTCAGTACAGAGGTGGTGCTGTGTGCTCATAAAACCTTATTGACAAAAACAGCTAAGTTGGCTAAGGTATAATTTGCCAACTCCTGCTCCAGCACTATAAGTGTTTGATTTTCTTGACAAGAATTCAAGATTCTACAAAAGATGCCCCTTTCCTCAAATGTGGGATCTTTATTACATTAAAAATATAGATCAAATAATGATGATTATTGAGAACCATATACTTAAGATTTGACTGCAAAAGAAAGCATTTCCCATTAATGCTATTAAGCCAGATGTCAAGCAACTACTCAACAGCATGTTAAAAAACATGTTTATTTTACAGTATGTACAATCAGGGACATATTTAAAACCATTATCAATTAAAATAAATGAAGCATAAATCACAATTTAGTTTGTTCTTAGTGTATACATACTCACATCAAAATATAAAGAACATATACCAAACAGAGCCAGAGGTGTGCATTTTGCTACAACTTCATATCTATCTATCTGATCAGACAGATACACTCCACTGGAAAAAACCCAATCAACAATGATTTTAAGCGAACTAACTTCCTGTGATGTGTAGTATCCATTATAATGTTTGTATGAGGTAGTAACTAAATTATCTTGGCCACGTATTAATACTCTAAATAAAAAAATAGGGAAGTGATAATAAAGTAAGGCCAACAAACATAAAGACTCCATGAGAAATCTGATCACGTCACTGTGGAATGTTCTAGCTCTTCAGTGTGATTTGTGAAATGTCTAGTGTGGACTCTCTAACAATGCTGGTTTATCCTTTGTGCACGCCGCACCCCAGAGGACAAGCACAGTGTTCTCAAGGTACCGCCGTTCTGTGATTGCAGGTTTCTGCAAAGGTGTGTCCAAAGCACAGACAAGCAATCTTACACGATTCTGCTTACATAGAAAAAGTTCAGTTACTACAACGGGTGGTTAATTGGCTTGTTTCACATAGAAAACAATCCAAATACATATAAAAAAAAGATGTTGTGGAGCCAAATGCATATTCACGGCGTCACAGCTTTCTTTGTGACTTAATACATCACATATCAACACTCTGTGCAAGGAGAAACACCAGTGCACTTGCATTAAAATTAAAAACAAGATTATAAAATGATTATAGCTCGTTACCATTTTAAAAGTTACAAGATTTATATCCATATTACTAAATTACATATAATAAAAATACAATAGTGTTAAATGTCGTTTCATTGCCAGCATCCCATTTTGTAATATAACCACACCCAAGAATATACTAAAGGATTCTTAAAATATTAACCCCAGTCGCATTTTAATCACCATTTACATCTGTACAGATAAGACACTTTTACATCTCATAAAAGTACATTATCTACATCAGTTCTTAGTGTATGCCTCAGCAATATGAAGTTCACAGAAAAATACTGCTTATATGTACAAGATTACATAACAATGAATTAAGCACTTGTGTGGTTCAATGTGCTAAAAAAATCCATACCACTTAAAACAGAAAGCTGTCCCATCTGTCTCATGCCACAATAAATTATAAGGAACTGAAGCCAGGTTCCTGCAGCTCCGGCACAGCTCCACGCGTGCGGCGTGGTCACTGTCAAGAACTCCATGTCTCAGTAGCTGTTTTCGTGACCCGCCAAGATGTATAAATTACTATTTGCTGTTGGGTTATCAGTTGGCCTACTTTCCAAAACCACAACCCTAAAGGACATAAGAAACACACAACAAAGCAGTTATTTATTTATGAAAACTACTATCAGCTGAAAAAAATAAAAACCCACTGCCTCTCTGTGAGAAACCTCTCTAAATGCTGCTCCCTTGAGTTATAGGCAGAACCCATTTGCAGTTACTATGATCAGAGCTCCCGCCCTGGAGATGCCCACCTCTCCCTGCTCTAGGATCAATGTTCTTCTAGGATTTGGGGGTGATGGGCAAGGGGTAAGAAGAAACCAATTAATATGTGGATAATTTTTTTGGGAGGGGCTTAGTCCTATTAATTCTAAAACAATCAGCAGTTTAAGAATCTGATAGCAGGGGCTGGAGAGATGGCTCAGTGGTTAAGAGCACTGTCTGCTCTTTCTAAGGACCCAGGTTCAACTCCCAGCACTCACATGGCAGTTCATAACTGTCTGTAACTCCAGTTCAATGTGGTCTGACACCCTCAAACCAATGCACATAAAATAAAATTAAATAAATCATTAAAAAAAAAAGAATCTGACAGCAATCTAGAATAAAACTCCAAAGTATTATCTGGCAGGGAACTGCAGAGCGCTGTTTGCTAACACAGCACCACCTTCCTTCTGCTCCCAGGCTCCTCCAACCCTGCAGCTGAGGCAGTCCTGTTAACCTGTGGGCTCCCCTTACTTAGAAGACTAGTTTTTCAATAGTTAAAAAGCAAACACTGGATTTGGAAAACCTATTTAGGACCAGATGTTCCCAAACCCATCATCATACCTGTCGGATCCAAGGAGCCTGAAAATTCTTGTGTTATCTGAAATCTCCTGTGTTACCTGTTTAGGTAAAAAAAAATTTTTTTGAAAATTCCTCAAATTAAAGATACAAAATCTTTTAAAAATTCTACCCTTCTTTTGAGACAGAATCTTGCTATGTAGCCCAGGTTAGACCTGAACCCTGGATCCTTTTGACTCAGTCCCTTGAGTTCTATGATTATATGCATGTGGCACCAGACCTAACTCTAAATATTCAGAACCTTGTTTGGATAGTTCCTGGGCAACATTATAGCAAACCCCTACTTTCCCCACACTCCCACAATCTGTAGTATGGGGAAAGGACTCTGCGTCACTGTCATTAGGTGTTGTATAAGCTCAGAATCACATTAATTTGTTAGTTCAGAAAAAATCTGGCGAATTTAGAATTAATCCTAAAGTGCTGGTGAAGAAGAATCCCTTGCTGGATTACAGACTTCCAGAGAAAGTTTTAACGACAGCATGGAATTCACTCTACTCATCAAAGTGTCCTGTCATTTGCCCTGACGAGCGGCAAGGCTGGGTCCAGCCTCTCAACACTGGCTTTGCACGTTGGGTGGCTGCTATGTGCTAGACAACAGGCGCCAGCTACTCTTACTGGCTTGAACGCTTACTGGATTCCAGGCGAGTGTGCAGTGTGCTGGGCACAGTTCTGGTTCCTGTAGCCTGGACAGGATGGGTCCCTCCAGGGTTCCTCCAAGTAGAAGCAAGTCTAGCGCCTGGGATGTGCTCAAGATGGACAAGCATCTTTCCACGTCTCCCCTGCTCTCCTCAGCGACACTTTCTGATGGAGTGGACCCTCAGTGTGGCCCACAAACTACTAACCACTCAAGCAGAAAAGAGGGAGACTCCAAGGAAGAGCTGCAATGGAAGGTCTGGTTTCTTTGTACGTTATATAAATATGCTTTTGTTTTAATCCTAAGTGTGGGGTTTTAGTTGGGCTATAGTTTGTCCACACCTGTTAACTGCCAGCTGGTTAACGGCCTTCCATGTGTGGCATGGAGAGGGGCGTGGTCTAGGGCTCTGAGAGCATAAATACGAGGCTGAGACAGAGACAGAGACAGAGATGGGGTGGTGTTCTGTGTGGCATGGAGCAGTTTGTAGAGACCAGAGACAGTGTGGCGGTTTGGAGCAGACAGATGGAGAGAAATGCTTTGGGGCGCAGCAGTGTGGAGGAGACTGCTGGCTGTGTTGGCGGTTGAAGGAGATTGGAATAGAGCCCCCAAAGATCTACTGACCCTAACCAGGAGAAGTAAAGGGGTCTGGGCCCCTCACCCCACTAATCTTTTCTCTTCTAATTAAGGTTGGGGGGGTTGGTGGAAGAGAGGTAGAGGCATAAACACCCCAAATAGAGTTTAAAAAAGTAAGAGTGCTACAGGCGGCTTTCCGCTACAAAGAAGAACTCAATGCTGATGGCTTACAAACATAAAATAGCCCAAATTGTGACTCTAGCAACAATCCCTTCAACGCTGCAGGCTAAAACCGAAAACATGCAATTTGATATTGAAATGACATTGATGCCATCAAATCTTAGACTGCGCTGTTCCAGAAACACTAATGTCCCTTCACTCCTGGCGTGACTGGTGAAAGACACTCAGCAATGGTGGCTCAGGCCTTGACTGCCGAGGGAAGCGGGGCTTTGCCAGTTGGAAGGAGGTGGCAGTCATGGAGATGTACTGACTACCACCCTGTGTAGTTTAAGAAAAGGCCTCCAAGTGACTTTTTGGACAAACCTTTCCTTTCTCTAAACCCCTCTTCTATTTCAACCTGCTCAAGTGATGCTACTGCGATGGGCCTGGGAACCCTGAGGAAGTTTTCGATGGTCTTCCCCGCCTGCGATATTTTAGGGGCAACCATGCCTCTTGCTCATGCTAACCCCAGCATTGGCAGTAGAAACACTGAGCTGAACTGCGTATGTCTTGTGTCTTAGAGTTACTTCTGAATGGTAGGGAGGGCGCAGACAAAGGGGCCAACAATCTCGTCGCGTGAACGGAGGCAGGGGAACTGGGAGGCAGGCCCGTTTCTTATTGTGTGCAGGTGCCAGTGTTGCTCTAGTGCCAGGCAGAGCTGCAGGTCCAGGAAGCTGAAGGAATCAGCTGACTCATTTTAGTGGCAGCAGAGGCTAAGATCTGAGCCTTAGGCTGGTTATGGAAGCATGTGAGGCATGGGCTGAGGTCAGCTGGCTAACAGAACAGTGGTTCTCAGCCTGTGGGCTGCTTTCACTGGGCTCACCTAGGGCCATCAGAAAACACAGATATTTACACTATGGTTCATAACAGTAGTAGCATTACGGCTGTGAAGTAGCCGTGAAATAATTCTACGGTTAACAAAGCATGAAGGCAGCAGTAAAGAGTTGCAGTGCCAAGAAGGCTAAGAACTGCCGAGTCTCAGAGCGCACACTCCTCATCTCACCACCGGACTGCATGGTAAGAGAGTAAGGCTCACTATGGTCGCTTAGCACCTTTACAGTGTTGGAAGAATTGCTTGGAATGAATTCTATATCTTCTCTCTCTTTTTAAAAAGGAGACAGGTGTTGCTATGTTGCCTAGGCTGGACCTGAACTCTCGAGCTCAAATGATCCTCGTGCCTGAGCTTCCTCACACTAGGAGGCCCGAGTCACCACGCCTGGCTTCTTACCACTATTTATTTACTGAGCACTTGAGAAAGGAGCACTTACCTCATTAGACCTAAAGCTTCTACCTTGCATCCCATGTTTCCAGAACGCCAGCACACTGTCCTGCAGACAAACTAGCAGAAGAACAGCTCAGTTACTGTCAACAGCACAAACGCAGGGGGAGCACCGGCACCCTGCCTACCCCGCCAGCAGAGGTCCCACGGTACAGCATCTCAGCTCTGCACACTGATACGGCATCTCTACCTCTGAATTTAACACATTTAATATACACAGTGCGTTCATCTTACTGGTATGAAAAGCTTACTAAAATATGCATCAGAATGTTTTCATAAAGTAATTAAAAATAGAACAGTATGAGCACACAGAAGAGCACAGACAATAGCAGAGAAGCCATGTGCAAACTCCTTTCAATGAGCGAATCTAAGCATTCCACCGTTTGCCTTTGCATCAATCAAAGACAAGCACAGCTGGGTCCCCTCAACCTAGGCCTGACCTCCTCTGGCCGGCCTGCCCCTCTTGGACAACACTGTACTCACTTTTGCATTTGCCATTCTCAGACGTGTTTATATGACCTGGTCCCACACTGTCAAGGTAAACTTTAAGTTGAAGTTTCCAACTGTTACCCATTTATTACCATGAACAACTATTTCTACTTTTCCTTATAAACTACAGCACAGCAGCCATGCTTGTGCATATTTCTGAAAACCTGCACACTATTCCTAAGTCATTAGATGCAGAAACACTGGGACACAGGCATAAAGAAGGCAAAGTTCAGTTTTGCATTTTCATCTTTGATACCGTGTACTGTGAGGAAGAAACCTGATTACATCCGCAGGAAACCAACAGTGCCTGCATCTTCCCCACTGACCCGCAACACTCCATGCTTCCAGTTACACGTGGCCCCACCAGGTCCTGCTCTCTGCCCCATTTTCCTTTCTGTTTATTCCTGTGTTGACACACAATTGTTTGTTCTTGGCCTTACTCTCTGCCAATGTATGTACATGAAAAAACTATTAGTAAAACTCAAAACCAGTGCAAATTAAATTATTCTTTTGTTCAGCATCCACTTCATGATCATTTTTTAATTTTCTCAGCACTTTAAAATACTGATACTGCCAGAAATCCCTTCCAGAGAACACAACAATAATGAGAAAAGGTCAAGAAGTAACTTTTGTTTGTTTTTCAGAGACAGAGTATTGCTAGGTTTCTGAGGCTATACTAGAACTTGCTATGTAGCCCAGGCTGACCATGAACTCACAATATTCCTATCTCAGCCTCCTGAGTTCTGGGGCTAAAGGGATGTATCACTACTTCTGGCTGAAGAACTATCATATTCCAGAGTTCTCCGAGCAGTAGGCAACAATGGCCAAACCACAATGCCAAATTTTAAAGTACTTATAGGAAATCCATAAGACTCTGGAGGAAATGTAAATGCCCCATCTGTAAGGAAAGAAACATTTACAGTGTACGTGACCACCACACAGACACAGAGAATGCATAAGAAGGAAGCCTCACAGCGATTAGAAAATTAGAAAATCCTCAACAGTGCATATTTACAATGTCAGTAACTATCATATAAGTCATTTTAAACAGTTCATAATGCAAAGAAGAACAAAATAATGACTTACCTATGGATTCTATCTGGAAATCAAATGTGAGTTCTGATGATAATTTCCTGCTGGATTTTAATCTTCCTTGGAGATTCACTATTTTTATACAACCTAGAGAAAAACAGAAGTCACTCAAAGGTAAGAGGCAAGAACCCTTTCCAGCAGACACCCGCAAACAGAAACTTACAGTCTAGGCACACGAGGATGGTGTCTCTCTCCAGCTGGGTCACATGAGAGACGTTTGTCTGCGGGGCATCTGTGACACAAAGACAGCTGATGAAGTTACAGAAAACTACAATACTTACAATATAGTTTTTCTTAAAAAAGAATTGCGGACTGCTGCGTTTTAAATGGATGGACATTTCTTGCAGAGCACGCACAGTGGCTGCACTGGGACACTTGTGTTCTGATGCTGTCAGGACCACAGGCACAGCAGAACTGGCCCCTGTCAGTTTTACTGCTAATGAGTGTTATTGATGTTACATTTGAAGCGAGGAGTCTGCTCTTGTAAGTTATGGTTCTGGCTGATTTCTGATCTTAAACTCAGACCATCACTAGATGCAAGTCTCTAGCTCATGTGATCAATGTGTATGAAATAGAAGAATTGGAGAGGTAAATAACTTGCTTTTTAACTATAAAAGCTAAACTCTGAAGCCCTTTTTAGAAGATCATACTGCATCTGCGGGGTGTATAGATGGCATATGGTGTTCTGCTTGCCTGTGTTCTGTGTGGGTCAACTTCGGGAGTCTTCTACTATTCTCCCATTCTTTTGAGACAGCTCTCTCACTGCAACTGGAACTTGCTGGCCATCAAGCCCCCGGGGGTTCTCCCGACTCTGTCCCCCAGCACAAAGGTCAAAGACGCACAACACATGGGCGCTGGGATACCGATCCGGGTCCTCGTGCTTGCATGGCAGCCCTGCGCCCACCGGGCCCTCTCCCAGGCCCTGAGTTTAGCTGTACACACCCTCGTGCCTGGCTAACACTCTCAAGGTTCCCCAATGGTGTCTTTATCTCCTGAACTCACAGGTATTTTCTGTGTTTATGGAAATCCTTCAGACAAACCATGTTCAGTTTCTTGGAGCTGTTTCAAGGTCTGTTCAGGAAATGAGGCCTTTCATTTAACAATCAGGGTGCGTTTAAAATTACAACACTTTAGAGAACTAAGACATTATTGAAACAAACTGACAGCAAAACATTTCTCATCCAGCAGTCCTTTCCTATCAAATAAGATGAAACCGGAAAGCAGGTGTGTCCCCGCTGTCTCACAGGGGAGGCAGTGGATGATGTAAGAGGCTCTGGGAAGCTCAAAAAGAAACCTGACACTACTGCAAAGGGCCAGCCACATCTTCCTTCAAGAACGTGTCTGTGAAGAAACCTGCTCCTAGTCCAATGTGCAGCTTTACCTCCTGGCTTTCGACTGTGTTGGAGTACATTTGTCATCTTTTAGCCCCAGTACAAAAGTTCCTCAGTTTGAGCATGTGTGAGTGCATGTATTCACACATGTGCACCTGAGTGTGTGTGTGTGTTTGGGCCGATCTTAGGCTTCCAACAAGTTTCCTGCTTCAGCCTCCCGAGTGCTGTGATTACAGTTGGGAGCCACTGGGTCCTTGGTTACTTTCCTGTTACTAACAGTTTCTTAGACTCCCAACAAAGTCCTGCCTGACATATCTTGCTAGAAAACTGTTTCTTTCACGTCCCCTTTGAAGTGTCCATTCTCTATTGCATAGCACAACATTTCATGGTGTTCATGTGTGTGTGTGTGTGTGTGTGTGTGTGTGTGTGTGTGTGTGTACGCGCAAGTGTGTTTGAGGAGAGGGTCTCATGTCCAGGCTGGCCTCAAACTCACTATGTAGCTGAGATTGGTCTTGAACTCCTGATCTTCCTGCCTTCACCTCCGAAGTGCTGGGATTACAGGTGTGTACCACCACACTTGGCTCTACAATATTTTTAAAGAGAAAAAAGTAAAAGGGGCTTCACCATTGATAGGCTGTTTAAAAACTAAAGACATCGAAAACTTGTGTTCTTTAAGTGTGAGAGTTCAACTCATTTATTTACCACAAAGCTAACATTTTTCTCTATTATTTTGCTACAGTACAATGTTTCAAACTATAGTCAAATTTCTATGAAAGGCCTAGTTGGACCTAATATTTGCTAAGGTAATTAGGGAAATTGCCATAAAGAAAGTGTCTGTCCAGCAACTTGGCAAATAAATTATGTAAGAATTATTTCCAGATAGCCTCACAAATACTTCAGAGACAGTCATTAACTTACATATGCACCTTAACTTTAACCTAACAGTTTCATTAAAGATCCTGAATCCAAGCGTTCCAATTCTAGGAGACACCTGTACTGAAGGTATTCCTCACTGTAAAGGCATCGTTTCTATCAGTCTGAGACTGATGCACAGGAATTTATAGAACGTTCCTGTATTATTTATGTGTCGAGTGCTTTCCCTGTAGGCATGTCTATGCACCACTTCCCTGCCTGGTACCCGAGGAGACCAGAAGAGGGCATGAGAGCTCCTGCAACTGGAGTTACAGTGACCTGCCACGTGGGTACCTGGAAAAAGCAGCTTGTGCTCTTAAGCACTGGGCCATCTCCCCAGCTCCACACACATGCTCTTAAAGATGGTGGTCCCCTTGTCAACATCACCAGCCTTGACTTGTGGGCTTACCAAACGAAGCACTCTGGACTTGGGCCTAAGAATGCGCTCATGTAAGCTCACATTTGGGAAGCACTGGACTGCACTCGTTAATGATCACCTGCATCAACATACTTACTAAAGTAACAAAGTGTGATTAAAACGGTAAAATTAATTGATGATTATATGCAGGGGAAACTAGAGTTAAATAATAGTTAAAAATTTAAATCTACACCATTTAAAATTATATTTAAATACTTAAAAATATAAATGTTATAACATGCCTACACTGAAAGAAATTTTTTTTTTTTTGAGACAAGGTCTTTGTGAAGTAGCCCACGCTAGCCCAGAAATCACACCTTTCTGACTGGGCCTCCTAGGTGCTGGGTTCTCAGTGTGCACCACCACTTCTGGCCTCCAGCAGCTGTAAATGGCTCCTTCCTCCTCATTTAAGAAAGACTCTATGTTTATATGAATAGTAGCACCAAACAACTGAATTCTGTAAAACTCTAAAACTAAGTGTGAAAAGAAATGGAAAGCACTATTGAAATATTAAGAATATTTGCTCATGTATTAAGCTGTTATCTGTTTTTTTGGGAACTATGATTCAGTTTGTTGTATTAATACAGCTTTTTCCAAGAAAAATTACTAGAAATGTGTGATTTCTGTATTTTGAGGGTAGGGAAGGAAAGTGCTTGGGACTGAACCCCTGACTGTGTGTGCTGAAGATTTTACTTTTAACTATGCATGTGTGTGGGAGTTTGTAGACATGAATGCAGGGTCCCGTGGAGGCCAGGAGGAAGGTAGCAGATCCTTTAGAGCGGTGCCTTGTGAGCTGGCCAGCATGGGTGCTGGGAAGCAGACCAAGGTCCTCTGTAGGAGCAGGGTGTGCCCTTCGTGACCGTGCTGCCTCTGCAACCCCAAGACAGGCTTTGTGTGGACTGTGCACGAATATGCACTCTATCTAACACCCGGCCACACCAGCAGCCCACAGAGAGACCAAGGCTTCTTTACACATATTGTGGCTTTCGAGGTGAACAGCTGCCTAAAATGTGTGACTTTACGTAATACACTCCTCAAAAAGCGGAAGACCATACTGCCATCTCCTCATTTTATGGCAAGGCATGTTGTCCTAAGAAAGGTGTTGAATAAACATACACTGTTATGGTCTGGATTTGAAATGTCTTCAATAGGCTCACTTTTAATTTTACATTTTAAAAACGAATTTACATGTGTGTGCATGTGAGTTACAGTATGGCGTGGAGGCCAGACGATGCCTTGCAGGAGTCAGTGCTCGCCCTGTGGGTCCCTAAGACAGAACTCTGGCTATTAGGCTTGGCAGCAAGCACCTCTGCCCATTAAGCCTTCTTGCCCCATATTTCATTCTTGCTCCCAGCTGGTGGATGGTGCTACTCTGAGAAGCTCTGGGACCCTGGGAAGGAGGGGACTTGCTGATGGAAGTTCACCAATAGGGACAGGGTTTTGAAGGTAATGACTCGACTCATATCATGTCTTGCTCTGGTTCCTGGTCTGACATGATCTCAGTAGGGGCTCATCACATGCCCCCAATGCCAGCAACTGCTCTGCTCCACTAGGCCTTCCCTGCCATGGTGGCTGAAACCTTTGAAACCGTATGCCAAAATAAATATTTAAGTTGTTCCTGTTATACAATAGTATACAAACCACCAAGACATATAACAGATTCACAACCAAATTTATTTGCACTTTTTAAGAGTGCATGTGCTTTCTAAATCTGTGTGCTTCCCAATCAAATTAATTTAAATGTGTTGAACATACTAAATATACTTTACAGCATTTTATCTCTTCTTCCAGCTTACTAATGTAGTTATTTAAGACTGGCTCTTTACACAGTTTCTTCTTGCTGGGAAACAGAAACTTTAAAAAACCATATTCACTGGCTTTAATAATTACAGTGATCACAAACCTGATTCTGTAAACCACGACGAGGTAGAGTTTGGATTGACAGTCTCAAATCGGACCACTTGGTTGAAGTCTCGCCCTCTACTGACCCCAACACAGACCAGAGGGTACTCCTGCTCAGGCACCACCAACATCTCGAACATACGGAGTGGACAGGGCATTGGGAACTCTATGTGCTGGAGAGAGACACAAAGACGCTGAGCAGAGGCCCCAAGGCCACACCACCCAACAGCAGCAGGAGGGGGAGAGCTGAGCCTCCCCAGATGCTTCTGCTCTCAAGACTGGTCCCTGCTCCAGGAACTCAGAGCAGATAAATCTGAAGTACAAAGCATCACTGTTACATAAAACTACACAATATTTGGGTATTAGTGCCCGGAAGGGACCTCACCAGCCTTCTCCCTTGAGAGCTGAGTTCCTTACCAGATAAGCAGACATGGAGGAAAGACAAAAAAATGCCAATCGACATGAGATGTGCCTCTTTTAAGTGTGAGCAAAAACACCCTAAGAGAAATCTGGCCTGCTATCTCAACACTTTCATCAACACTTTGATAACTTTGATACAATGTCACTCTTTAATTTATTTAACTTTAAATTATTTTTTATATTGCTACAAAAACAAAACAAAAAACAAACAAACAAAAAAAAAAACCCAAACACATACCCAGTGTAGAGCTCTGAAGATAAAAAAAACCGCTAACTTCATTAGTAACAAGGGACAAAACAAAAGATTGCCACATGCACCAGGAGGGCTTACATAAAGGACACGACAGCTGAGTAACGGAGGATGGGTGCAGTTATCAGGATAGCCACACTAGCTAGACACGCCATCCACCAACGCTGACTGTGTGCACTCCTTACGACTCAACAACACACTGAGCGCCCCCACTCTCCCAGTGCTGGGCACAGGGGTGCACATGGCTATGTCCTGCCCTTACTTGGGCACCCACACTTAGGGCCTCAGGCTTGGACAACAAGCACTCTTACTCCCCGACCCACACCCCAGACCCTCTTGCACATTCTTCTTCTTTCTAGTAAAGATGAGAAGAAATGGTCTAATATGATAGAAAACAGCACGTGGAAGTCGTTCACGATGAAGCTGAATTCCTCTCTATGAGTGTGGGTAGATAGCATGAAGGAAGAGTTTTTACTTTAGAGAGGTCAAGAATGGAAGGAAGGATGCAGCTGAGGCAGAATAAGAAAAAAAGGCAGGGGGAGACTGGAAAAGCCCAACTGTACAGATATCCTGGTCCACCTAGTGAAAGGCATACCTTTTCAAACTAGATAAAGGAGAGACCAAGAAAAAAAAAAACCACCTAATTTTTCTACCAGTAGGCTGCATTCTATACAAACTGATAAAGCTACTTTTCTGTAGGCTTCAATTTACAGTATTTTTGTGCAGTGAAACTATTTTCAGAATTATTACCTCAAAAGATTTTAAAATTTTCCTTAGCACCAACAAAGCCAGAGAAACATTGAGAACTATAGCTAGCTGTTAGCTGTCTGAGACTTCAGGGACTGGAAGTCAGTAGTCAAGACATGGGGCCGTACCACAGTCCTCCTGACTGGTTATTCCAGACGGACCAAATGCTCATGAAATCCAACCACAGAAGAGCAAATTACTCAGTGTAACTGCTGTTCTTCATACTTTAAAAAAGAATTTCCTTAATTTTTTTGTTTTCTTTCTTTTTATTTTTTTGAGATAGGGCCTCAAATACCCTAGACTAGCCTTGAACTCCTAAGTGCTAGGATTACAGCAAAGCAAAATCACATCTAGATCTTCCTTGAAAATATCTTGAAGATGAAAGATCCTAGAGAAAGTTTCCCTGAGGACACGGGAAGGCCTTGAGAGCTCTTCATTCCCTTCCTACAATCCCCTCAACGGCCTCTTTGGTTTCTCAGGACTTTCACAGAGACAGCAACATAGTGTTTACACACTCCAAAAATTCTCATCAGACTTGAAAATTAGCTGAAAAAGTTGTTTCATCTTAAAGAACAGAAAAGCTAATGAAGGGTTGATCCTGCAGATGCCATGCATGCTTACCTTAATTGACATGAATTTCTGCATTGGCTCTACCCATTCCAATAAAATGATGCTAGTCTGAAGCGCCCCACATAGGTATTTATGGCCGGTGTAAGGATTTCTCACTGAAAAGGCAAAGAGGTAAACATCAGTTTTCTCGGTATATAAAATCCTTACAATAATAGTTATGTGCACCCCCCAAAAAAAAACCAAAACAAAAAGATTACAAAAAAAAGAAAAGCAGGCTGCCAGTCTGTTATTAATTGGATAGGCTAGTGCATGAGAAGTGCTATTTCAGGATCTAGTGAGAGGTGACCCCAGCACTGAGAGGGTTTTGTTCCTATGCACTTGTAAGCTGGTTGGCCATGATCAGGTGTCATGTCTACAGTGGCAGTGAAGGTAGCAGAGACTGTACCACCCCGAAGAAAGGGCCAAAGGGACTCTAGGAAGACACTGTCAAATAATACGATATGCAAATTCAGGTGGTTCGCAGGGCGATTTTAACAGTAATGTATTTTAAAAGTAAAATATTTACTTATCTCCTTTTTTTTATTCTATGATCACTAGAAAACATTACACGCACTAATAAAATTTTACAATACAAGCTGGTAAATAATAAAATCGAAGTGCTTCAGTGCTTGAGCTTTTCTTACATTTAAGATATAATGTAAATACATAGTAATAGGGAGGTTTTTTTGAAAACCATATGAAGGACAAGAGCAAAATCCATCAGCTTCACACAGGTTCGAAATAGTTAAAAGGCCAACGCCGTGAGGGCCAACACCGCCCAGCCAAAGCCAACAGAAAAGCCCAGATGGGAAATGAGGGACAAGAAAAACCTGATGTCTTTTCTCTCACACACAGCCAAGTGGAGGGGCTGGCTGCCATGCAAGCCACCATGCTGACGGCAGCCTGCCGCCCGCTCTGCCCAGGCTGCGCAGATTTCTGCTGAGTTTCCTGTGTCTCCGCACCGCTTCTGTCTAGCTCAGTTTGCTCTTCATGTACAGATGGACAGTGAATAGAGCTCACGTCCACATTAGTCCTCACGGACCCAGCCGTAGCCTCCAGCTAAGATGAGTGTTCAGCATTTAGCTGCCAAGTGTTGGGATTCATTTCCCCACATCGTCTCTGTCTTCTCTGTGTCTCTGTGTTCACAGTGCCCTCTGCAGCCTTAGAGTGAACTCTCCTGCGGCACAGCCTATGCTCTTCTCCCTGGCCCGTGTTTAACTCTCTCCATATGCCTGGCGGTGCAGTCCACTGCACTCACTTCCCCCGTGAGTCAAGGGAAGCAAACAATTTGGACTTTTTTTTTTTATTATTATTGTTATAAGTACACAGAACAAGAGTTGTTATAAAGGAGGAAGAGCAGTTTAGTCGAGGGGTGTGCGCACAGGGAAACTACAGCCTTACTATCATGAACACATGGTTCACAACTCCAGGCAACAGTGAGCAAAAGCAGCTCCATGAGCACTCGCTGAGCAGAGGGCTGAGGGATAAGAACTGCCCCCAGAGGGCACGACGTGCTTATCCCTGTGCTATAGTGATCGCCCGCTATCTCTAGTTCTCATAACAACGGTGCTCTACGTGGCCCAGTCTACACAGACATAGGAAGGCCAAGAAATGTGCTTTAATTAAGGGTGTGAGTGTGTGTGTGTAAAGTGTCCCCTATGGACTGTGAGCCTCACAGGGCTTCCTCACACACGGCAGGGAGGTCACACGGCTCTGCAGTCTACTTACCCACACAGCACTTCTGACACCCCTTGGTTTCTGGAATTTTTGCTGATACAGCAAATTTCCTACATTTGAAAGGAGAAGAATTCATGATGCAGGCAGGCAAACTGTACATTGCAAAGATGCTATGACAGATCAGTGGGGAAAGCAGGAGCTGATAAGTCTATATTAAGGTAGGAATACGGGGGCTGGAAAAGTGAGTCACTGGGTAAAGAAAGGTATTTACTACCAAGCCTGATGATGCGAGTTTGATCCCCAAGTTCAGTCGCTACCCATGTTGGGCCGTTCACAAACTGCTTGTAACTCCGGCTCTAGGGGAACCAATACCTCTCTGGGTAGCTATACACACACGCGCACATATGTGTATACAAATAAAACATAAAAAAATAATCTCAAAAGACATTTGTCTATAAAGGGGCAAATCATAGCTAGGCTGTAAACTTAGCAGTTAACAGCAGATCCTCAAGGTAGCTGAACGCTAAGGGTTTTCGCTATTGGCTTTACAACCAACCAATCTTGGGAAGGAAGACTAGCTGTCGCAGTTTGACTTGAAACTGTGTGTGACTCAAAACTACCGTTTGGTCAGCAAACGAGGGCGGATATTACAATACAAGTGAGAGCTTAGCGTGATTAAAAATGCCGAAAGTACAAAAGCAAAACTCCTCACCTCTAATTATCTCCCAATGCAAAAAACATTAATTCAATAAATCATTTTGACTTTCTAGGCTTAAGAAACTGTACTTTAGAAAATTCACTTTATGTAAGTTAACACAAGCATATTAGGAACCAAGGCAATGTATGTAATGTATAATTATGTGAAAAATTAGTTTTATCTTTGCAGAAAAGACAGAAACAAAAATTCAAGGAGAAAATGTTTGTATAATCAGAAAGCACAAATTATAACTTTAGAACAAAAATATGACAAATAAGCCCTTGTTAGAATACATTACATATGACTTTTTAGCAAAAAATTTCAATTAGCCCAAACTTCCCCTTCTCCTGAGTAAGTGCTTGTATGAGTGTGTGATTGCTAAGGACAGAAACACAACCAGTTACCTGGGCAGTATTCTATCGGGGAGCTTGTGTGCGGGAATCGCTACAGGTAACTTCTGCATCTGTCTTGCATAATCAAAAAGCCCTGGTAAATTATGGGAATAGAGCTGAGAAGCTTTGCCTGTGAAGAAATAAGCACCACGTGAGAGCAAATAACAGGCAACAAGGTTTGCTAAGATGCACAAAAGTGAGTCTTACCAGATATCGACAGTAAGCAATTGTTCATCACGTACAGCCATGTACACCTGCGGGGGAACAGCTGACAAAAACATACAAAGTTTACAGTGGTTAAGATCTAGCGGCTATGTAAAGAAGTGTCAAGAGGCTAGCTCTTCAGTAGTTAAAATGCACACACAATATATCAAAGAAAGCTAACTGCCCACATGACCTGAGTTTAAACCCAGCATGATTCACGTGTCATTGGTGCTGCAATGTGGGACCATGTAACTCCAAAGAGAATAACAAAATTATTATTATTATTGGTTTTATTTGAGACAGGGTTTCTCTGTGTAGCCTTGGCTGTCCTGGACTCATTTGGAGACCAGGCTGGCCTTGAACTCACAGAGATCTGCCTGCCTCTGCCTCCCCAAGTGCTGGGATTACAGGTGTGCACCACCATGACTGGCTGAGAATAAAAACATTTTAAGTAACAGCCATTCTTTTATTTTGGTCCTGGGGCTAAATGATTAAGTCTCCTGTGCTTTCTTCTTAAAACATCCTTGTTAAGTACTTGCACATGTATACTGTAGACCAAGAAAGAACATAATGTAGAACAAAAGGCTGCGAAAACTAGGTTTGTACGGGAGAAAGGCTGAGAGGAACCATGAGGAGACCTTGCAAACTGCAAAGGCTGGGGCAACCGGGAGCTGAGAGAAACCACAAGAACCTATGTGTTTGTTCGTGCCTTGTGTGAGAACTGGGGAACAGCTCAGAAAGCCTGTGATGTGTGAGCAATGGGGCAAAGCAAAGCGAACCAATATGCTCTGAAGACAGGAAACAGCAGGTCTCATGGAGACGTTTCATCAGCAGGCATCAATGGCCTGCACAGCGGCCCCCGGAGCAGCAGCCTCAGTGACCTGGGCCCGTGTTAGAAATGCCAGTTCCCAGACGTCACTCACACCCACCAAAGCAGTTGTGAATGCGGAATGAACACTGTACCTAAGCAGACCTGCTGGTAACTGTGATAGTCACTCATGTATGTAATTAGGTACTCTGACTTAGCAAACTTGTTTGCCGGGCTTGCTCTGGCAATTCCTACAGGTCTTGCCAAACTGGACTGGGATGAAGGTAGGGAATAGGAAAAATGGAGAGATGATGAAACTCATCAAGGCTCTAAGGACATTACTGAATTTAAATGCCAAGTCATAACAAACAAAATGTAATAATAAAAGAAAGTATGACCCTTATTAATAAAATTCAAATAAATAAAATACAGTGAAAGGCTTACATTTCACTTACTTGAGATGTGCATTTATGAAATACTCTACTAAAAAAAAAACAGTAAAAAACACAGACTCTGTACCTATAGATAACTATGTCCTAAATCCAGATTCAACACTTATCTTCTACTTATGCTGTAACTGAAGTGGGAATTTCCTGGCTACCCTGAGATCTCGGGGCAGAGAAAGCCAATGACTCATTCTAGCCCACACAGTAGTGGACCTGCAGCAGGAGAGTGATTTTAATTTAATCAGTGTTGACCTGGGTAATCTTTACACAAATACAAACTTAGAATGACTTCCTTAGTGTCAGACATAGGACTATGTTTTGCAACTATGAACGCATTCACACAGAAAGTGCCAGGACAAAGCACAAAAGTCTTTCACATTTTAAACATGGGGCAATGGACTGGCATTTACATCTAGTTTTATTCAAGTGTTGGATTTCATTTTGGATTTTTTAACCATCTCAAAAAAAAAAAAAATCTAAAGTTTTCCTAGATCACCAGTGCTTCCTTTAGTGAGGTAGGTTCAGGGTAAAGTAATCAGCTTACTGAAAAAATGTAACGGTCAAGAAGGACAGGTTCAATGGTTTACCTCAATCTGCACGTTCTTGAGGACTACGTGACTTCAGGTAACATATTTTAATCTTTGCACTCTTATCTGGAAGATGGAGCGTGTGGGCTGGAGAGACGGCTCAGCAGTTAGAGCACTGGCTGCTCCTGAGGAGGACCTGGGCTTGATCCCCAGCTCTCATGTGGCAGCTCATGACCATCTGTTGCTCCAGGTCCCGGGGATCCAACACCCTTTTCTGACCTCTGTGTGCACCAGGCATACACATGGCGCACAGGCATGCAGGCGAGACACCCATACACATAAGATTTTTAAAAATTAAAAAGGTTGAGGGGGTCTGGGGATAGCTCAGTGGTCGAGCCCTTGAGTAGGGCATGCAAAGGCTTAGGAGTTTGGTTATAGCAACTCAAAAAAAAAAAAAAAGGGGGAGTGCAACAAGAGGTACAACAAGTAGCACACATTTACACTTCTCGGAGACTGTTGAAGCGAGGGAATCACAGTACAGAATCTTTTTAGGGGGGGCAGGACTGAGGTTTGAACCCGGGGCATTGTACATGCTAGGCAAGAGCTCTACCAGCAAAGGGCCCTGACTTACATTAACTTTATACAGATCTTCATTAATATCAACTTCACTATTAGCATTTTTGCACACTGTGCTGACAAAAGGTCCCCAAGTCATGTGAAATCAAAATGTTTCCATCTATATTAGTCTAGCCTCACCTCTTCCTCTGTATTTGTAATTCTTAAATACATTTGCTATACGGTGTGTGTGTGTGTGTGCGTGCGCGTGAGAGAGAGATGCATGTATGTGGGTGCGCCTTTCATGGAAGTGAGAGGATAATTTTGTGGAATTGGTTCTCTCCTTTCACCTTTACGTAGGTGAGTTTCAGGGACTGAACTCAGATGTTAAAGGACATGGCAGGAATCCTTTTCTTTATTTAAATTACTTAAAAACTTTTATGTGCATCTGTCTCGTGCCTGGGGAGGTCAGAAGAAGGCATTGCATTCCCTGAAACCACAACTACAGATGGTTGTGAAACTCCACATGTGCTGGGAATCAACCCTGAGCCCTCTGTAACAGTAGCCAAGTGCTCTTACTCTGAGCCTTGTACCTTTAAAAGTTTCACTAATTAATGCGTTATGTTTTTATGCACCACGGCCTGTGCCTGTGTGTGTACGTGTGTGCGTGTGTGTGTGTGTGTGTTTAGGCTGGAGTCAGGGCATTTGCAAGATATCTGGCTTGTTAATGTGGGTGTGCAGATCTGGCCTCCAGTGTTCACAAGTGTGGAGCAGGTGCTCTTAGCCACTGAGCCACCACCCCAGCCCTCTGCCCAGGCTAGCATGTCTGCATCCTCTGACCAGTCTCATCGTCTCCCACTGTCATAAACAGGTATTTCTAAAACAGAGGTTTGACCATAGCCGAGTACACAGAGCTATGGGCTTTGGCAATCTATTGCTACTTTCTAGACTCTGAACGGTTCAATCACTCCTGCCCACACGTCATACTATTTCACAGCTCCACAATGAGGCCTGTGCCATCCTTTTTGTCTGTTTATCACTCAAGGGCCACCCAAACTCATCTTTTACACCTCTCACAGGAAGCACTGGTGACACTTGACCATTGGCCAACATCCTGTGCTCATTCCTAGAGTGCTATCTAGTGTGAGTGCTGCAGTCTGTCTTTCAATAATAGTGTAAGCTTTGCAAAGGTAGGAACCAAGCCTATGGCTGTCTTCAGTATCTGATGAGTGGAGGCTCCGTGAATGTTTTATGAATAAAAGAAGTGCCAAGTCATAACTGAAACTTATTTCCAATGTCTGCATCTATTACAAGAAAAAAAATACAGAAGATAGCCTACCTGTTCCATTGATGTTTCATGAAGTTCATTGAGATTAAGGGTGTAAATGCCCTCTTCAGCACCAAATATCAAGTACTGATCTGAAATAACAGAGACACTTCATTAACTGATTCAATAAACAAGATGCATGAAAATGTTTGTATCATCTAAATTCAATAATGTGTTACCACTGAAAAAGCCTGTGACTTTTAGAGTTTTAAAACAAAGAAGAAATTAGGCACATACAAACTACGTTATATATAAATGATGGTCTCAGAACAATGAGGAAAACACTGCATGAGGGAAGCTTGAGGAGTGGCCTGCTAGACTCACTAGAGACTGTTACTGAGAGTCTGCAGCTACTTTTTCTAAAGTCCTCCAAGAGTAGATCATGTGCAAATGACATAGCATGAAAACCAAAAACTAATTCAGATTAAAAATTATTTTTACAGACGTGGTGGTTTAATAAGATGTGGTGGTTTAATAAGATGTGGGAATCAACCCTGAGCCCTCTGTAACAGTAGCCAAGTGCTCTTACTCTGAGCCTTGTACCTTTAAAAGTTTCACTAATTAATGCGTTATGTTTTTATGCACCCATAGGCTCATATATTTGAATGCTTAGTCACCATGGAGTGAAGTATTTGAAAGGATTGTAGCCTTGTTGAAGAAAGTGAGTCACTGGGAAGGTGGACTATGAGGTTTCAAAAGACCCGCTGGGCCCAGCTCTGTCTCTTGGCCTACGGATGAGGACGTAGCTCACAGCTACCGCTCCAGTGCCACGTGTGGTGCCTGCTCCCCACTGTGGTGACAGTGGTCTAAGCCTCTGAAGCTGTAAGCAAGCTCCAAATTAAGTGCTTTCTTTTATAAGAGTTGTTATAGACATGGTGTCTCTTCACAGCAATAGGACGGTGACTAAGACAACAGACCATCATCATCATCATCATCATCATCATTATTAGCTATTACCATAAGCACTACTATAAAAACACTGGATTCTGGAATGGGGAAGGCAAAGGAAACAAACAAAATGAAGTAGGTGCTGAGGCTGCAGCTCAGCTGTCAGAGTGCTTGGTTAGGTGGGCTTGACCCAGCGCCACACAAACGACATGATGGCACAGGCATGTAATAACAGCACTTGGGAGGTAGAGACAAGCGGATCAGAAGTTGATGGTTATGTCTGACTAGACAGCAGGTCTGAGATCAGCCTGGGCTAAAGACCTGGCCTAAAACCAAACCATACTCACCAACCCCACCCAGGTCCTGATCACTGACTGTTAAACCTAGGTATCTGCCGGGCCACTCAGTATCTTCTAGATGGAAAGAGAAAGGCAGCCAGATCCTACCTAATTGTTTTTGAGAAATACATTGTGACCTTCTCTAGGCTGGGCTGAGGTATGCTAAGAATAACTTAGACCATATGAGAACCCCTAAACTGTGCAGCCTTTAGGATCGGTGCTGGCACGAGACGTATAGCCACACAGCAGTGGGTTTAAACCAAGGTCTCTCCCATCAGCTGCCTGTGGAGCAATGAAGCTGAATGCCAAATGAAGGCATCGATGGAGTTTTAGAAGGATACATATATATGTGTCTTCTTATGTACATTTGTGTAAGAATGTTCACAGACGACTGTGAGTATTTTACAGAGCTAAAGAGAGAGCTGTTGGGATACAGGTGTGCAGAAAGAGCACCAAGTCCTAGCTCCTAATCACTCTGATTATGACCCCTTCACAATTTAGAGTTCCTCTAGACTCTGAGTGTCTGGTAGCCAAGTGATTTCAGTTGTGACTCTATGAAAATAGGCACATTGTACAGTAGCAGAAGGAACACTTCTGGATGAAATAAGGGAGGCCGGATACTGTAACTATCAGGCAACAGGCTAACTGCTACCTCAAACTACAGTAACAGTATAGACCAGTGTGTCTACCTTAAACTTACAGACAACATCAAAACTCTTAGAGTCAAATGAAATGGAAGATACTGTGGTACTACCTCTTGTGTCTGGGTTAATCCAGGATGTGGCACAGTGGATTTTCAAAGGACATCCATTAAAAACCTTTGAGAAACATGCTCCCATCTGGAAAAGTAAGGACTCGTCAAACAAAAGTGACAAACAATGGGAGACCACAGAGGGCACAGAAAAATTAAGATCACTTTCAGATTTACAGAAATAAATGGGTCAAGCCAGTCATTCATCTAGCTTTCTTTCTGGACATACACAATTAACTTTTTGATAGTATTACACAAAGTTTCCTGGTATAACAACAATTTTTCTGGATAAAAAATATTTCGTACTTTAATTCCTTTATTATTTCACAATAAACAAATAAGTACCAATAACCAATTCTGTGTAGTAAATAATTTGTCAGTAAGAATCAGAACCTCTATCAAAACAACACAATGTTCTTAGGTAGAAAATAATTATAATCTCCACAAAGAAAATGTTGTTGTTTGGTTTAATGATAAACGTCATCACTGAGGCCAGGCTTCATGGCACACGCCTTTAATTCTCACACTTGGGAGGCAAAGGCAGGTGAATCTCTGTGAGTTGAGGACAGTCTGGTCTACAGCATGACTTTCAGGACAGTCAGGACTATACTGACAGACTCCATCTCAAAAAACCAAAGTCATCATTGAATTTCATATTGTAAAGGGTTGATTTTAAATCTACACACATACAGATATGCACACTTCAAACTCAAAATATACACCCCAAGGAGCACCCTGAGGACAGGCATGGCTCAGCAAGCAAAGGTACTCGCCTCTAAGCCTGACCTGAGTTTCACCCCCAGATCCCACAAGGTGGAAGGAGAAGACTCACTCTAGGGAAGTTGTCCTGTGAGTTCCACGTATGTGCTGTGATGTGAAAGTACACACATATGCATGTGCACGCACGCATGCGCACACACACAGGCATGCGCACGTACACACATAAATACACAGCACACATAAACACATACATACACACACAGAGAAACACAACACACACACACACATGCATGCACATATACACACACAGGCACATATACAAAGAAACACAACCACCCACACAAACGCACATGTACATGCACACACACAGGTAGAATTTTCTTTTTAAGTACAATAAAGGCTAAGTGTGACTGTGATGGCAGCTGTCATGTCAGTGCTGGGGGCAGGGTAGGGAGCAGGCAGACACAATCAGAGATATACTCTGGAAGAATTCTCAGCTCACTTAGTTTAAAATCAGTTATCTGACACTGAGTACTTACGTGCACTTTAGGTGTTGGGGGAAGACCATTACTGATTGGCTTCTAGAAAAGAAACACATTGTTAGAATTGTTTGCTGCTATTTTGCAAGAAAATCCTGCATTTCAAACTCATTTATTTGAATAAAATACACAAGTACAATACCACCATAAAATAAAACAATAGCTATTTTTAATTTTCCCATATTCTTTCCGGAGTTACTTGCTACTGCCTGAAAGCAGTTTGGTGTCCACCCTTTCTCTAGGTAACTCTATATACTTCTACATTAACTAGGTTTCTGGGCACCATTTGCTTTCTGCAGTGATGCAGGTCAAACTCAGGGCCTCTCACATGTCAGGCACTCTATTAGAAGAGAGTTTATTAGAGTCAGTTCTCATCGGAGAGGATAACCAGCTCAGTTATCCTCTCAGTTCTCATCGGAGAGGATAACCAGTTCTCAGGAACGAACCACAGTGTAAAGGTTAGACTTACATAAAGATCATGATTTATATTCTACTACATAAGAATGGACCTAAGTTTAAACAAGGTTATGTTAGTTTACTATAGCAGAGGTAGCTTTACAATTTAAATAAAATACTATTGCTACAACCAACAGTCTAAAATATCAATATAGTAATTATGTAATATGCAATTGTTGTGGTTTCAGTCCTTGTAAGTGTGACCCCTGCTACATACACAGGGAAAACAAACCAAGTGTGGGTGTATAAACACCAACACTTACTGGTATGTCTTTCTTCTCTTTTCTGGAAAGGTTTGTGCCTCTTTGCTCATTCTGCTGCTGATATAATGATCCGTCTCGTTCACCATTTAGCTGGAAGGAGCCAACTCCATTTCCTTCAATAAGAGAAAGATATTGTGAAAGGACTATTTTTCAGGAAAGATTTCCTGAAGACAATTAAACAGGAGAGAGGTGTGTTCTGAATTTGAGATCTCCACTCAGAAAAGTCATCCCTGAAGGGCTGTGTATTTTCTTCTGGTTAAAGCTATTTCTGGCATAACAGGCAAATTTAAATTTAGCTTGTATCCAAGTAAACAGTTATTTCATTAAAATGAGAAAAACAGTAAATTCATAATTACTTTTGAGGAACAGACCATTCATATTACAGATAGTTATCATAAAATGGTAACAGCTTTTTAAAAAAAGTTCCTCCGGACAACAGAGGGAACTTCACAGTTATGAAACAGTATCCCCTAGTGCTAATTTATAGACAATATCTATACATACCAATCGTTTTTCTGAAAGTGATTAACTAAAATTAAGGAGTCAAGGAAAAACACCCTCATCTTTTCTAAAACAAAAGAAGCCTACAACTGAACAGGTTTCCTTGTTTGTTCAAAGCTTGACTTCAACTCAGATACTGTAGCTACTGATGAAATAGACACAGAGCCATCCAAACACAGGGATGCTAATGGCTAAGGGCTGGAGAGATGGCCAGGGCCAGGTCTCAAAAGCTGTAAGGCTGCTCACAACTGTCTGACTCCAGTTCAAGGATCTGATACCCTCTTCTGGCCTCTACTGGCACTAAGCATGAATGTGAAGCACATACATATCTGCAGCCAAATATTCACACACATGGACCTAACAAAAACCAGGAACAACCAGGAGGCAGGAAACATGTCTACTAGCCACTGCCTTTGACATTTCCTCCCACAAAGGAGTTTCGATCTTCTCTTGGACGTGTAGAACAAACACCTGTGAAAGACTGGACCTTGTCCTCCCCCCTCACCTAAAGCAGCAGGCTTCTGTGGGGGCAGCCTTGGGGGAGGTGGTCTAGGTGGGACGTGAGATGGCTTTGCTGGGCTCCCCACCGAGGGACATCTCTTGATTGTTCCTTGATTACTGTCCTCAGCAGAATGTGTATCCTGTGGTATGAAGATGGATTTAGGCTGAAATAACACAAAAAAGGAAACCAGTGATTACACAGAAGATTACTTTCCTCAAGTAACTATTATTATATATCAGAGGCTTTCAAAATGTGCTCACTAGAGGAGTGTCAAGGGAATTTAAGATTCAGGATATCTTATTACTTAAAAGTTATCCTAAAAGTGTACACTAAAATGTGTTGAGTTTTGCAGCTGTGGAAGGGGGATATGAACTAGTTGCTCTTCCCTTCTGTCAGTGTCTCAGAAGCCTTCCCAATTAAAAGCAGTCTTTCCGACTGTGCTCCAGCTTAGCTGCATCTCCCTAGAGCTGAAGCTGGGCACTAAACTGTCCCTTGGACAAGATGGCGTGCTTATGTTACAGTGTAATCTTTCAGATCAGGGACAACAGAAGACAGCAACTAAAATGCTCCTATATTGGAGAACACCAGCAGTGAGGCAGGATGCTGGGAAACTTGTGAGGCAGTGGAGAAACCTCCCCCAGCTAAAGGTTTGCAGAACTTGCAACTTCTTCCAAGTGTACTCTTCAGATGCCCACCAAAGCAGCCTCTAGAAGCAGTGCATCACCTTTTGCTCAAGAACTGGGATTTTCTCAGTAACACCATGCAAAAAAAAAAAAAAAAAAAAAAAAAAATGCTGCCAAGGCTGACACAGACTGCAGCACAACTCACTGTGCAACTGAAACTTGTTATGAACATAAACCCTGTTATGAACATTCTGTTATGAACAGAAAAATGTACCAAACTGCTATCGGTATGCATTCATTTTATTCTTGAAAAATCTGTAGATATGTTGTATACATGTATGCAATTAAACAAAACCCTGTAAGTTGGGATTTTGTTAGGCAAAGGGTTAGTTCAGAGCACAGTGCTTGCCTAACATGCACGAGGGCCCCAGATCTAATTCCTAGCACAGCCCAGGGAAAAAGCTTTTGTTATTAAATTGTTTTCCAAAGCAATTTTCCAAATTGCTATCCTCTTTTTATATTTTTAATTTATAATTATTTTCTGAAAATTAAATGCCTGTGACAATAGTTTATCCCCTGTCTATAATCAGCAATCAATTAATGATAGGTTATAGAAAATATGAAAATAAAAGATTTCTAGGTAGGTGGAAACAACACCAATCTAGAAATTACTTCCACGTATAAATATTTAAGATGGATTATTTAAATGAGTACCGAGTCATCATTTTTAAAAAGGCAAGAGTAAAATTGTATTCTTAGGTACTAATCATCAACTCCGAATTTTTCTCTGTGGATGGGACATGCGGGCAAGGCCTGGCGAGCAAGACAGCAGGGGCGGAGGCGGCAGGGCTTGGGAGGGTAGTGTGTCTACCTTTGGTGGCAGAGGCGGTGGGGCTCTTGCTTTCATAGTAGAACTGAAACAGAAAACACACAGTCAGAGCTCCATATGTGAAGAAGTCAACAGTTACTCTGAACGACACAGAAGGAAAACCTTCCCAGACAAATACTGTTTTCTGGGTTCAGGAGGTTTTTGCAAACTATTTTGTAAAGTGTCCACATCCTATCGAAGGAAACTGTCCGAAGAGGTGGACGTGTGTCTTCTTGGTTTCAGATGCTGTCAGTGGTGCGAGGTGGAAAGACGACCGTCCGCTTTTTTTTTTTTTTTTTTCAGTCAAAAGGTAAATGAGGATCTAGGCATCAATTGGACACAGCATATGTGTCTTGCTTCCTCTTCTATGAAGTGACAATGTTCTGACAAAAGCAACTTAAGGGACAGAGGGTTCGAGGTGCTGCCTATCACAGCAGGGAAGCCAAGGCAGCGGGAATTTGACACCTCTGGGCACATCAGAATTCAGTCAGTGGCTCTTAGCTTGCTTTCTCCATTTTACAGTCCAGGGTCCTTACCTGGAAGTGGCCCACCACAGTCAGAAGGGGCTTCTCAATTAACCCAATTAACGCAAGCAGGATCATCTACCACAGGCATACCCAGAGGCCTGTCTGACACAGAATTCTGGATTGGTCAGGGTGATAACACCAACCACACAATACTACAGCTTCATTTTTGCTACTAACAGGTAGGACACATGTATGTATTTATGAAGTGGGCGGAACGTCAACGAAGCTAAGATTCACTGTAATTAGCTTTACAAGATGACCAAACACCACTTTTAAGTCCACTGAGACACAGAGGTGCGACCCAGGGTCACAGCAACTCTTCGTGTGTGTCAGTCTGGTGGTGTGACACTGGCACTGTTGTCTCCTGTTAAACTGCATCTTCTTTCTTCACCAAACCAAAGCCAGCACCCGAACAGTCTTAGCCCTTCCAGTGGACATCTGTAACCGTGACCTCCCGTTCAAAATAGTTATACCCAAGGTGGTTCTTTATTTGAAACACATCAGCTGACATTTAGTCAAGCTTTGTAGTAACAGCAACAATCAGAGCAGCCACCAACACTTACTGACAAGGTTCTAATGCGTACCTTTCCCCAGCGGCTTTTATTGAGCTTTGGATCCCTATCTGGTGCCCAGGTCTGGGGGTGTTATAGATGCTGGGACATGGTGCCTGGGTAATGCAGGCTGCTAAAAAACAGCCTTGAAGTACAGCCAGATCTTCTTTCCAGTCCCATCTCTGCTTCCTGGTTAGCACCATGTGAGCACCCAAAGCTGCAAGCTCCCACTGCCACAGACCAAGCTGCTTGAGCCACCAGGCCTTCCCCCACCATGACTGACTATGCTCTCTGAAACTGTGAGCCACGGTAGACCTCTTTCCTTAAGTTGCTTCTGTCAGGTATTAATTAGATCACAGGGATGAGAGAAATAAATAATAAACTTTCTAAATTATAATTCAAACGGTCCTTGGTAATTAGCTACATGAATACAAATGGAGGCAGGAAGACAAGGAGCTCAATCATTCACATGTGTATGGCAAGTCCTCGGCCCACCTGGACTACAAGAGAGCCTGTCTCAAAAGCCAAGGCTGGGTTGGCAGGTGCACAGATAGGAGGCCATCATCAGAAGCCAAGTGGGTCAGCACCTGGATCCTGAACCTCCTAGCCTCTACAGCAGGGAGAACTAAGCTTCTGTCTAACCCATCCGGTATAAGGCATATTTGTTATCCCTATCTGAAGCTGATTAATACAAGCAGAATAGAAAAGCAACAGCACAGAGACTGTGGTATAACCTACAACAGTGTTACTTATATTAAAATTATCACTCATATTAAGCTGCTTTTCTTTTTCTTTTCTTTTTTGCCAAAAAGAGCCACAGAACTTACTGTTTAGAGTCATCCTCACCCCCTTCATCGTCTTCTAAGTGTGCCACGTGACCTCTAAAGAGAACAGACAGCATCATTAATGGCAGACTTCCCCACAGCAGCTATGGAAATGCAGGAGGCCCACCGCAGGACAGGACTTTGTCTGTCTGTCTTTACAGGACAGACTGACATCTAAACTAACAAAGCACAGATGACAAAGAAGGGGGAAACGATTTATCTCATCTCTGACATAAAGTACATCAAGCTTAATTAAAAGTTGTAATTACCGCTGATGTAGTTCTTCTTCAACAGACTTTAGAAGACTCCTTAAAAGACAGAAAGGAGGGGCGTGAGTGAAATGGGATCAAGTGTGTTGTCTCTATTACTTTACCGACAAGTCCCCCGAGTGCACTCGCCACACTGACCACTTCTATGCCGCAGAGCTTACGTTTTAGTGAGGTAACTTTAGTTTTGGTTGCTAATGTCTTTGTTATATGTATCCTATATGAACAAAACGAAATTCATTCTGATACCGGCTGAAAATTACTGATTCACACAGGAGACAACTCAGCACAAAATGCTCTAACAGAACTGACAAAATAGCTGCAGGGTCAGAACCAGGGGTTTCCAGGACTCAACTTCTCCCTGGAATGTTCCACCTGACATTTGAAATTAGGTTTCTCTTTCTTAAAACGAGGAGGGTGGCACACTTGGGTAGACTCATGCTCTCAGGCACTCCTGCTCAGCATGTCGGCTTTCTGCAGAAGCATGCATGCATGTGCTGGGAGCATGTGAAGGTAGCGGCATCTGCTTCCACAGAGGACGCTCACTCACCTGAGCCCTCCTCTCCAGTGGTGCACACACAAACACATTTACTCTTTTAGGAGACTAAAGCTGTGTCAGAGCAGCTAGGAGGGTTTTACCATCAGGAGCAAGGTTTTTAAAGAGGCTTTTCTTTTCAATCATGTGAGGGAACTGGGGCATTCCTGAACACAGCAATTGCGGAAGCACACCACCTACCCACTGTTCATGCGCTGAAACTCAAAGCCTTCTCCAGGCTGCTGCAATTACTAGGAGAAACGTATTCTTCCTAAAGCTTGTGAGGTACCTCTGAAATACTTTTCTTAGAATTATCATACCATGAAACCCAAAAGGTATGGTTAGCTGTCTCCTGTAGACAATAAGCAGAATGGTCTTAGCCATCAAGTATTTCAAGTGGGTCAGCCTGGTAAGTTTTCAAAATGACAAGTTATTAATCTGGAATGGCCAATGACACAGAAAAACAATAAACCGATTCCAAGTACTACCATCCCTAGAAAGAAAGCCTGAGGTTCCACAGGTCAATGTCCTGTGAAGCCCCCGGGGCTCTAAGCAATAGGAGCTTGTGGCTGGAGCAGTATTATGGCAAGGGCAGGCAAAGCTGGCTGGAGGCTGACTCCTGCCATCACTTCTGCAGGCTGTGTAGCCTTGGATAAGTGACTTCAATGTGCACGGATGTGCTTCAGCTTCTTGAACGTACAACGGGAATTACACCAGTAGAAAGTACTCGAAGAAGGAACAGGTGGATGAAGGAAAGCACCTTCGGGGCGTAGGACCCAATTGTGTCACTGTGTTCTTACGGGGTATCTGCGAGACACACTCCAAATCAGAGCCTGCAGAAACCTGTCAACGACAGGTGTGCCTGCAACATCCTACTGTTTGCAGAACACACAGCCTTTTCTACTTTACTTCTGCAGCTGTTTTCTACAAACTATGTGCTATGTGATAATACAGATCAAATAAAGTAGCAGACATGAAAATTTAGCCATCGTCCAGCAATATAAAGAAATATAATAAAAGAGAAAACAATGCCATTTCCTGACAATTATTACTTTGTCAGAGGAAAAATAGATCTTTTCCTATGAACGTTGCCTGTTATGGCCCCAGTAGTTTGCTGGACTCACAGGTGTGGCTGGGGTTATTTGCTCCAGTCAAGAAGAACCAAGGGTAATGTGTCCAAAAGGAGCTGAAAAGGAGGCATTTGGGCTGGTCCCTTACAGTGAAGACTTAAAAAAATGTACAAAACGGGTACTTTATTAAAGGTAAATATACATTATTATTTTAAAATAATTAAATATTTCTGGGAAACCCTGTCTAATTTCCACACTAAAACACTACATTAGCAGCAGGAAGTCCTCTTCATGGCAATGATGCAAAGTGGCCCTAGATCTGAGCAGTGTGGCTTTCCCAACTAAGTGTGATCTCTCTGGGGGATGGTGGGCTTTTGGATCATCCCAGAAGAAGCCAGCAATGGCAGCAAATGCCTGCAATCCCGGGCTGTCTAGTGAACAGCCTGTCACAAATAAGCAGAGCATGTGGCATAGGCATTAAGATTTAAAAATAATCAGGGAGATAGTTTACATACAGTTTTACTTTGTTACCATAGCCAATAGGTTCCACATGGCATTTTGCTTTGTGTGTGCTTGTGTGTGGGAGAAACACATGTTTTCTGCAGCTCAGGCTGGCCTCAGACTTGCTCTGTACCTGAAGACAGCCTTGAACTTCTGACCCTCTGCTTCCACTTACTGAGTGCTGGGTAACAGGTGTGGACTACCACATCCATTTTTGTTTTTTGTGTGGGTGTGGTGCTGGGGACGAACGGAGGGTCCTGTGCATGCCAGGCAGGCACCCTGCTGGCTAAACTATACCTCAATTCTCACACTCTGCTTCTGAGGAAGAATCTTACAGGGAGTTCTCTAATAACATTGCTTCTATTCATTTATTTCTATGTCTCCTACTGTGAATTAAAGTATTCTGCTAACAAGTTATACAGTCCAGAAAGTCTCCTAAAGGACATGTGGCTGACTTGTGGCTTCATGATAGAGAAAACGAGATACAGCTCAGCTTGCTGAATGAGCCATTACAGTTCCTACAGCAGAGAGGACTGGACAACATGTGGAGTTATTCCCCAGGCTCAGTGCCACAGGACAACAAAGCCACCTTCTAACACCCACTTGACCTTGGCTGTTAAAGAATTTTTGGTAATAGAACTGAATGACTATATTGAAATGATGGAAAATCTGGTGAAAAGTTCTACATTAGAACAATGTCTGAACACAGATTTAAGTGACAAGGCAGGGACACTGGGGTGGGAAAAGTCTGGCGCCACCGTCAAGCACTCAGCACACCTGAATTAGCAAAGGGAGTCACGCGGCAGCTACCAGGCTTACACAGTTGCCAGGCTGACTCAGAGCAACCTGTGTAGGCACTTCCCTGACTGTATGTAAAACCAGGAAACTCAACATTTCCCTAAAATTCAAGAACAGTTTTATCTACTTCCCAACATAGTCGACAATTACTAAGTGGCTACTTACATGTAAAGACAATTAATAAGCACCCACTAAGGCCTACGGGTGCTAAACACTACAAAGAATAATGGCCATTTACTTCTCCTTTAGCATCCTAAGACTCAGGTACGACTACAGCCCTCATTTTACCAGAGACAAAGGTAGTCAAGTGTTCACAGGAAGAGCCAAGGCAGGCATGGCATTGGCGACTAGCGCAGGGAACTATGATTTGACTATGCTGTACTCCTCTCCAGACACAGTTATCTTTACAACTCTGCTCTACACTACAAGCAAAACTAGACATGGTTTACTTTTAAAAATAACTGCTTTGATTAAAAATTTTTTTAAAAGGCCACAAGCAGGGACCCCAGTGACACCAGGATTCAAAGGAAAAGGTGTTATTGGCTGGGTTGGGTTAAAGCACTTCTGTTATAGAACTCAAACTCAGTGTAACACAATTGCAGGTTCCTGTAAGATCTGAGACAGGCAGACACCCGTCAATGGAATCTTTCTACCTTCCCCTTCAGAGAAAGCAGGAAATCCTGAGTTTTAAAGCACTGTCTAGTCACAAGAATAAAGCAGACATATCAATACAGTAAGAGAAGTGCTCTGTCCATGCTCACGTGACATGTATGTATACACCTACACATGAAACACAGCCAGAGCTAAGACTTTTGGCCAACCTACCTTGCCAATGACTTGTTATATAGAATACAGTTCCTTAAGCACAAATCCAATTCATCAAGGAATGAAGGGTGGGCAAATTATTAACATTTGACCTATCCAATGTAGCTACACACACTCAGAAAATGTCTAGCAATAAAAAATGAGGCAGCTGGAAGCAGGAACTCTGGAAAAGCATTCATGGCTGTATTATTTTGCAAGCACACCCATTTTAAATGAAAGGGAAGTGGTATATGGTCACCAAATTATTCAGCCTATTAAATACATGAAAATTTGGTTGTAACAAGGTCCTTGAAGCTTGGCAAGGTGGCACACACCTATAATCTCAACACTTAGGGAGGCAGAGGCAGGTGGATCTCTGTGAGTTAGAGACCAGCCTCGTCTAACTAAGTGAGTTCAGGACAGTCAGGGTTACACAGAGAAACCCTGTCTCAAGAAATCAAAATCCAAAACAAAACCAGAAATATAAACAAACAAACAAACAACAAACAAAAAAACAACCCCCAAAAGAAAAATAGAAAAACAAAAAGGTCCTATACTCACTCATATAAACATATAACATAGAATAAACCCACTAAAATCTGTACATCTAAACAAACTAAGCAAAAGAGAGGACCCTAACTAAAATGTTCAATTCCCATCCTGAAAGGCAAAGAGGATGGACATCAGAAGAAAAAGAAAATAGGAAACAACCTCAGAACCTGCCACAGAGAGCCTCAGAAAGCCTCTGCCGTGCAGACTGTCAAAGCAGATACTGAGCCTGATGGCCAACTGTCAGGCAGAGTGAATGGAATTTTATGCAAGAAGTGGGAAATAGCAAGAGCTGGAGAGGACAGGAACTCCACAAGGAGAGCAACAGAACAAGACAATTTGAACACAGGGAACTTCCCAGAGACTCATACTCCAACCAAGGACTATTCATGGAGATAACCTAGAACCCTGACAATGCAGCCACTTCTGATGAGAACTGATAGACTAAGATCAGAAAGAAGGAGAGGAGGACCTCCCCTATCAGTGGACTTGGGGAGGGGCATGCATGCAGAGGGGGGGGGAGGGTGGGACCGGGAGGGGAGGAGGGAGGGGCTTATGGGGGGATACAAAATGAATAAAGTGTAATTAATAAAAGTTAAATAAAAAATTTAAAAAAATAGTAAAAAAAAAAAGAAGGTCCTTGAAAATCAATAGCATCATTTTTAGAAAAAAAAAAAAAATCAACCAATCTTTAAAATCCACTAACCCACAGTGACACACAATCTATTCTTTGTTATCCACTAAAATCAGGACAATTTAAGTAGCAGTTAATTACTGCTCAGGTAAAACTACATTTTATAGCAGGGGATTCCGTACTTATCTTCCACTTTAAGAAAGATAAAATCTACTGGACTGTACACAACTTTAATTCCGGTACTTGGGCGGCAGAGGCAGAAAGAGCTCTCCAAATTTGAGGCCAGCCAGGGCTACATAGTGAGGCCTTATCTCAAAATATACACACAAATAAACAAACAACAAAAAGATAAAAGAAAAAGGCAGAAACTAATAAATAATGACAATTTCTTTTATATTTAGCTGAAACTCAGATTAAACTCAGATCAAAATTAGCACACTTCTTTAGCTTTTCATTAAAAGCCTTTTCTTTGTGCTAGAAACTGTTTTTAAGTGAAAACATGAAGTATTTAGATTATAGAGAAGACAAGGTTTACAGTTTTGAAGTGTCATTAATCATCTCTCTGCAGCCTAACTTAAAATATGAGAGCAGATGTCTAGATCTCTAATGTAATCAAGAGTGAACTTTAAGTTCTAATTTAATATAGACATATATACGTCCCCAGAATACTTCAGTAATGTAAACACTCCCTTACAAATTGGCTTTTAAGAGTGAAAATTCACCTCCGAAATCAGAAATTAAGAAGCTAGGAAGGGCAGTCTTGGGTTCTCAACCCTGGCTTATGACGAACTTATACCATGCTTTTACCAGCTGGATGGTGCCTGATACAGAGGAGGCATTACTAGATGCTAAATTTATTTCTTGCATGAAATAGCTTTCAGAAATCCATGTCTATTCTTACTTCTAGTATTCTTTTTTCTTTTTTAAATTATTTAATTATTTTTATTAATTACAGTTTATTCACTTTGTATCCCCCCTGTACCTCTCTCCCTCCCCCCTCCCAATCTCATCCTCCCTCTTCCCCATCCAGGCTCTTCTCCCATTCCACTACTAGTATTCTTTAAAAGCCCAGCACAGCTAAAATGAAGCCTGGGATTTCTAAGCAGCAAGGACGACCTAGCATTTTCATTGGCTAGCACAGCTGAGAGAGGAGTCTCACAGAGCGTAAACAGGTCAATTTTAGGAGGAGATCAGCTAAAGCGCAAGCTCAGCACAGCTGGACTATACTGTAACAAGAAAAGATCTGCAGTTAGGTTAACAGGCTGATCCTCCCAGGTGACAATCAGTGACGACAGATGGCCAGTGGGGAGAGCACGGGTCTCAAGTGCACACTGTGCAACATCTACCAGCCCAATTCAATTTACCACCTTAAATATGAAATACAAAATGTAACAATATTAAAGACAGCTACTTTGAATTTAAATTTCAAAAGAACTTTACTTACTTGTTTCCACCTAAAAAGTAACTACTTTGGTGTCCTTGTCCGTATTCTAATTGTAGATCCTGATGGCATAAAGCAAAATATTTAGCACAACAGTATATCAATCACTATACATTAATATATTAATTACATTAATTACTTTAAAAAGCAAAGCCCCAAGCGCCAAATAAATCTGTATTGCTATATACTCTTAAAAAGAAGGCATGGTGGCACTTTCAACAATCTAAGGCTGTAGTTCTGATTTTTATACTTGAGTATTTCTTTGGGAATTTTCCCAAATGACATCTACAAGTTTCATTTGGGGTTATTGTTATTGTGATTAGTATTTGTAAAAATTAGCTTGTAGAAAGAAAAAAGCTCAAATAAAAAACTGCTAAGCTACAACACAGCAAAAACAAACAAACAAACAAACAAACAAAAACCCAAAAGAATAAGCGACAGCCTATCTTGGTTTGGTGGTGTCTGCGGCACCTGGAGCGGCTCTGTGCATATACACATTCCCATATTTCTACTGCTGCTTCATGCAGGGGATTAGTGTTTCAGACAGAAAGCTGGCTCCACTGTAGGAGTGAGGAATGCATGTGAGCTAGGACAAGCCTGGGAACTGCACTGAAGGACGGTTAGGAAGACTTTAATGGTTAAAACAGAAAAGTGTAAATGACTACTGAGAATTCCTTGACTGTGAAAACATCCTGACTGAATGCTGAAGGCTGCTGAGCGCTAAGAACTAACATTCAGGAGAATACGCAAAATACCTTCTTGAGAAAAATGTACTATCCAACAAACATAGAAAGAACCAAACTGCCTTTCTCCCCTGTACTCTGATGACTGATCTTAGGGATTGTCTTCTGTTAGAACTCAGCAGGATATGCTTCCCTCTCACAAGGTGACATCAGATGTATGACTGGGGCTCTACAGAAGTCACTTTGGAATAACCTCGAAGTCAGGGACGGCTCTACTGTTTCCAGAGTTTACCACACACATGTTCTCTAGAGCTTACACTGAAATTTAACCTGTCTAAAAGTCTCTTAAAACAGTAGTGGGGCCACCAATTCCTTAAACACAGCAGAAAAGGCCAAACCTGTCTCCCTTCCTTCCAGCCGTGGTCCAGCACAGCACCTGACACACAGACCATGCTCTGCATCATAAATGCGTGTTCAAATGCCACCTGTATCATTTCCTGGAAGCAGACAGACACTTGACCAGTGTAGAGAAGCACAGACATCCCGAGACTGGAATCTGGTAAGTCTAAGATCAGAATACAGTTCCACACACTGCACTGTACAATACACTCCAAGGCCTGTCTAAAACCCATCTGCTGAAAACCAAAGTATAAGGCTCAAATTTTGTCCCCTTTAATATTTGGCTTCAGCAGTGCATATACTAACTGTTTTTGTCAGTGACAGCATAAATGAAAAAGACTGGACAACTGTCACAGTGGTTACCATATGAAATTCTAATGAAAAAGGATACCTATTCTCTTTAACTTATGACATACCTTAATAATTCCATGTCACCAAGTCACAAGCCTGCCACGACTATTTCACTTTAAATTTTAGTGGTCACGACTTTATACTTTATGCACTAGCATTCAGCCAACAATGTACTCATCTCTGTGGATACTTCGACGTTCAAACTTGTGTTCAGGTATACATGACCAAGCCCTCTAACCAGAGCAGCGACAGCTACAGTCAATATAGAACTCATAAACGTTTCACTTAAACAACAGCTTCAAAAGCATGTATATATACAGAGAGGGTATGGCTTCTGTTGATGTGCAGCAATAGCCACTTAGCTGAGAGATGACAATCAAAAGTGGTTGACAGTAATGACCAGAAAATGAAACTTTATCAAGGGCAGGAATACAGTGATGAAGAGAAAGAGAATTACTCAAAATAACTAAAGGGATATTTAAATAGAAAATGAAGTATAGACTCATATACATCGAGACCAATGGAGTACGGAAGTTGTAGGTACATGCAAGTCCGATGGCTAATCCAACAAGAAAGCTAAAATGGAAAGAGATTATTCTTCAATAATTATTCTCTCCTGAAATCAAGTTATGCTGTAACAACCACATGGGCCATCAAGATGGCTCAGTGGGTTAATATTCTTGGCACCAAGCCTGACTATATGAGTTCAATTCCCAGAACCAACATGGCAGCAGGAGAGAAATGACGCCCAAAGGCTGTCCTCTGCCTTCCACCCTCAACATGGTCTGCCATCCCCCACAGACATCATGCACAACACAGTAATAATAGATTTTTAAAAAGGATTTTGAAGCCATTCTATATTAGAAAAATGCTATCAAAATTATGATCAGAATGCACTCAAAATAACCAAGATTATGGCATCATTTGGCTATCTTTGATAAGCTAAATCAGAATGCACTTGAGCATGGACACATCAAAAAATTAGCATTAAACAGTTATTGAATGATAACGTCATGTCAAAGCAGTATTAACATGTACTGAAAACATGCAATAACCTAAAAAACACTCAACCTGGGGGCTCAAACAATAGTCTGACATAGCTGTCCTAGGATATACTATAGAACTTTACGGGTGAAAGTATTCTAATTTCAGGGGTTCCTTTCACTGAGGGGCAAGGGAAGCTATTTCTAAATTTAGGGTGGAAATTCTAAGAAAACAGCAAGAAAGAACTAGGGAAGGACAAAGACTCCATTATGAAGTGCTAGAAAAGAAGGACACACATACTCAAGAAAGCCTTACTGTAGTTTATTTATGTTATGTCACCTTGGAAGACTGCAGTCTATACCAGATGGGAAAACAGCAGGAAGTCAACAGAGCTGAGACCATTGAATACAAACATACACGAACACACGGACATTCACTCACTCACTCTCTCTCTCTTCCAAAAAAAGAAAAGAGCAGGAGAGAATATTTTTCCTCATTGGAAAAATGAGAAAATTATGGCAGGGAAGAATGGCTAGTGCAATCCATTTTAATATGGAAGATGATGTGCAGAAATAAACTGGGAGTGAAAACAACATAATACAAAACAGGTGTCAGAGAAGCAGGCTGCGCTGGAACATGGTGGGTGATGACTGAGCCCGCTCAGTGATGAAGACTGAAGTATCTAAGAACGTGACTTCCGTGCTGGCGCTTAGAGAGACCACTGCTAGGGCAGACAGGCCTTACTACTCCGTGCCCTCTGCTAACCACTAGCATGCGGTTTTAGCCGGCACGGCACCTGCAACCTTAACACCTGGGAGGTTGAGGCAGGTGTATCTTGAGTTCCAGGCTAGCCTAACTCTCTATATAGAGATCTTATCTCAAAACAAGATAAAAAGATGAAACAGAACAAAACAATAAACAGATAAATCTCAAAAACCAAAACAGCATTTTAACATTAAGTTTCAATGCATTATCAAAAGTTACTAAGCCAGACAGCATTCAGCTCTACAGACTTGGAATCTAATCTTTCAACTAAAGCTACTTATTTTTGTAGATCAGATAGATCCATTTTATGACTACGGACAAAATTCTTACTATTCAATCATTGCTTCAATGAGTGTTAGTAATGTCAGCAGTTTTCAAAATTCAGTAAAGGCATCTCTTTTTGGGTTCTCCAAATTCTGTGCCCTCATCCTGGTGTCAGCTGCCCACTAAGATAAGAGGCAGATTTGGGCTCATTAAGTGTTTGGTAAGTAGTAATAAGGTTTTCATTTTTTGAGTCAAAGTCTCATATAGCCCAGGCTAGCTCTAAAAGCTCTGTGTAGCTAGGGATGACCTGGTACCCTGATGATCCTCCTGCCTCCACCTCCCAACTGCTGAGATTATAGGTGTGTGGCCCCTGCAACAACCATTTATGGGAGCTGACGTGGATGGATGCTTCACACTCACTAGGACAACTATCACCACAACTGAAAAAAACAAAAAAGAGAAAATTAAGTGATGGTGTGTGGAAATCAGAACCCTGTCTACAGGTGTATATGTACTTAGAGTAACTGTTGTGGAAAACATGGCAGCTTCTAAAACACTTAAAGACAGAATTGCCATTCATTCCTGCAGTTCTACTTCTGTGTATACAACAGCAGGGATTCAAACCTACATTTGTAGATCTGTGGTCCTATCTGTATTATCCACAGTAACCAAAAGGTAACAGCAACAGATGTCCATCAACAGATGAATAAATAAGTATAATGTGGCATTTACATAAATAGATTTATTTTTCTGTATGAAAAAGAAAATTCTGACATATGATGCAATGAGAGGGAACCCTGAAGATGCTGGAACACTGTATTGAGTGATGTGAGCCAGTTGGGAGAGGATAAGCAGTTAGGACTCCACTTCTCCATGGTCCCTAAAATAATCACACCCATAGAGACAAAGCAGACTGGTGGTCACTAAGGCCAGTGAGAGAGAATGGGAGCTACTGAAAGGGCATGGATGTCCAGTTTGGGAAGACGAAATGTTCTACAGATGTGAGTAGTGATTGGTGTGCAGTGAGTCTTGTTTGTCTACACTTTAAAAAAGAGTAAAATACATTTTGTACTATGTATATTTTGCCACAGTTCAAAAAAAAAGAAACTATGAGATATAATGTTGATAGGAGGGAGAACCCATTACTTCAAAGCAAGCAAAACAACACAACCAACCAAACTGAGATGATGTTTGTGGGTAGAGGCAGCAGCGCAGGGGCTGAGGCCACTACCACCACCTGCATGCTTAGCTAAGGGAACGACAGTGCAGTGCTCAGTTCCTTTGCCTTCTGCACGCTGCACTTCTAAACAAGGAAAATGAGGCAGCACAGTCTCATGTGCCAAGGCCCCAATGCCTTCCTCTTCCACACATCCTTCCTGCTCATAAGATGCTTCTGACTTCAAGACAGGGATGGAGTGAGCGCCTCAGCAGGCCTTGGGAAAGGAGCCAGGGATGTGGTAACACTGTCAGGTTTGGGGACTGGTTCCACAAGGTCAAGAATGTTTCTAATTCTACCTCTGATATTTCTGCTCTGTCACCCTTTCTGCATGGAGGGAATTAGTAAATAATGAGATTGACTTCCATTTCTGAGTCTGTGGCCTATTTCCTCTGCAACATTCACCACTTGCCATTCTGGTCTGCATTTCTAATTCTGAAGAAAATTATGACCCAGAAATTACTTTTTTTTTTTTATTTCTATCTCAGGTTAACTGAGAATCCCCATCCTTCCCAATTTAGCAGTCTGTGACATATGCTTTCTGCTTGGAGCCACATCTGTCAACTCTCTTGGCTACCCCATGACCTCCTCCCTCCCTCTAATGCTGCTTCTGCGACTTAACCAGTTTTTGCATTCTTTTCTTTATTACAAGTTCTCACTCTGAGGTTCAGGCCACCCTACTCATTATGTAGTTCAGGTTGGCCTTGAACTTCCTGTCTTAGTCTCCCAAGTGTGGGGATTATAATCACAAGCCACCACACCTAGCTGTACTGTCCCCCACTTCTTCAGAGGCCAACTGTAGGCAACTCATGTAACTTCACAGCTTCATCATTTGTTCTTTGGTGGCTCAGATCCATCTCTTTTGACTAACTCCCATTTCTAGTAAAAGCAGAAGTGTCTTAATTTCAGCTGTTTACCTCTTAAAACTGTAGTCTGTGCCAGTGAGCCTACACTGACTTCCAAGAAATATAGGCACACCTGTTTCCTTCCCTGAGAGTCAACAATGGACCTTACCTGATACTGATACCAGCCTTAACTCCTCCTTGAGTCACATTGGCCCCAAACAGCTTTTAGTTTCCTAACCTCCATGGTAGCCCCTGTGTTGGCTCCACTGGTCAGCAGTTGACAGCTGGCCACATTTTGGTAACTGAGCTTATCTTTTTTGCACAGCTACGAATTTATGTCTGAAAGTATTGTTTTATCTAACAAGATAGAACTTCTCTCTCTAAAAGAATGTCTGAGTTATTTTATATAGGCATTAGAAGACATGGATTTCAGTGTTTATATAAATATTTAGACTAACTAGAACTCAAAGAGGTATCCTATCAAGTTGGAGAGGAAGAGAAAGAAAATCCCATTGGACAGGCAGAAAAGCAGAATCTGGGAATAAATGTTGGGATAACTTGGGTTCTAGCCAGCCATACGAATAGAAGGAGGTACCTAGTAATGTTTTAGAAAGCATTAGCTATCTAATATTTACTAAGTAAACTTTTCCACCCAATGGGAATATAGTATAACTTCAGAGATGCTGTATAATCCAGATCTTTTTCATGAGAAAAGTAGACATTGTGTAATGCTGACAAATGCAAGATTTCATCTGACTCCACTGTTAACTTAGGGATAAATTACATCTTTAAATTATATGATGCATGCAATATATATAATACATACACAGTATATTTACATATTATATAACATATATAATGCTATTATATATGTAATATCAAGTTATAAATATGATTGTATATTTATATATCAATAGTTTATCATTCATCTAAACATATACATTACTAAAATTGGTATTTTTAATACCAATGAAATGTTATTTCTAAAAAAACATTCACATTTGTGTAAGGTTAAATACTAATGTTTTTCATAAAAGGAAAAATTGTTTACTACTGCAATTTTACACTTGAGTAGATTTGATATGTTATGGGAAAAAGTTACTGCATTCTTCAATATATGGAAGCTTGCTAACTGACAACCTTTAGTCTATAAAACAATAAAACTGGACAAAATGTCTGAACTTAAGAGAGTTAAGACTAAAACAATGCTGACAAAGATAATCAGAAGATGAGAAATACCAGATTAGATCTTGCAGTGTAGTATATTTCTTCTGAACTGTCGAAAAAAGCATCACTGTCGGGCTGTTTAGCAGAGACCAAGAAACCCAGGTTATTGACACTTAGACTGACAGCCACACACTCACCAAGGAAACTTTCACAAGGGAGGTGGGTCCTGCTAACAATTGTATTAAGGCAAATGCAACAACAAATGATAGCAAGTGGCTTCCACACAAACAACATCACAGCAGCTGCTTGATAACAGTTACTAAGTTAGGACAGACCCACTCTGCAGACTGCTTTAACAAAACACAATTAGCACTCACACATTAGGACTGCTTTCCATTTTTAACCTTCTACGATTAAGAAGATTAATCTACAGGGATGGCAGGCTTTAATGTTAAAATATGATCATTTCAAGCTTTTCCTATTTTTCTCCTTCAGGCTAGTACAATGAAATCATACAAGGAAAGCTGATGTCTTCCTTTGTGCCAGTCAAATGGTGAAAATCTGCATTAAACTTCATAAGAAAGCTCCTACTCTATCAGCCTTCAGTATTTATTAAGCATGATTTTCTTCTAATTTATTAAATGGGAAAGGAAAACCCACCATGCTAATAATCTGCAGCCTTGGCAAAGCAATTTTATTAAATTGTCTTTTAATCTCCTTTTTATTCTTTTATAAAGCATGAACACCTCAAATATTTGCAGAGCAGTCTGCCTCTAAACTGGACCAGAACCCTGCATTTGGACGGCAATGTGTAAAAACCACCACGAAGCCTTGGAGCCTTTCCACACTGGCAAGTTTCATGTGTTTAGGGGCAGATGACCTATTCTCCATACCTGTTCTCAGTGTTAATACTCTACACACACCAGACACTGCTGTCATCTTTAGAGACCGCAGCACTTTCCTAGCGGATACAAAAAAAGCCCCTCAAACCAAACACGAAATAAAAACTAGGTAAAAAGCCAGCATTTAAAGCACTTCATCAGAGAATGGTGAAACTTATCGCTTCAAATAATTTTGAAAATACTTAATTTCAGCAACACAGATTTATTTATTCAGTATTAGAATTATCATTTTTTTCTCCAAATATTTTTGAAAATATTAAGTACTAGCTAGCCAGTGCTAATGTATCATAAAGGCAAATTTAAGATGTATGTTCAGAGGCTAACATTCCAAGAACAGGTACTTACAAGTTCATGATGTGGCTCTGTTTCCTTCCGTAAGGGAGGATCAAATTTTACCTGGCCAACTAAAAAGAAAAAGAAGTCATGTCAGCATATGGGATGTTTCCTTCCTCTTTGTTTTTGTTTGTTTTGTTTTTGTTTGAGACAGTGTCTCATTATTTTAGCCCAGGCTACCCTTGAACACAGGAATTTCCTGTGACTATGAAGTGATGTGATATTTTAACTAACTCATGCAAGCAGTGCTGGGGTTGAAACAGGGCCTTTATCATAACAGGCAATTGTTCTATCCTGAATCTAAGTTGCTCATGTGCTGTGGTCCAGCATAAGAGATCTTTGAACTCGGTCTCTGGGCAGGCGGACATCAGCTGGTGCCCGTGGGAGTGAGTCAAGACGGCCACAGTGATTTTAGCACCGAAAAGGCTGTGTAGTCCTCTCCTGTACTAGATCAGAGTGTGGGGATGACAAAGTAAGCATGGCATAACCAATGGCTGACCTCCATGGTAAGTTTCTGTCTTTCTGTTAGATGATCTAGTTTGGAGGAAACTCCTGTGAGCTGCCCTAAGGGAAGCGGCCTTTAGCTAACAGTCACATAATCGAGTGTGGAAGCAGCCGTGCAGCCTTGCCTGGCCTTCCATGGCCGCAGTTCTGGTAACACGACAGCTATTTTACCAAAGGCGGCCCTGAGCCAGAAACACTGTGGTGGTTTGAAGAAAATTGACTCACTGCTTAGTCACCAGGAGTGAAACTGTTCGAAAGGATTAAAAGGATCAGGAGGTATGGCCTTGCTGGCGTAAGCGTGTCCTTGTTGAGGCCTACCGAGCAGCAAAACTTGGCTGCTTCAGCCACATGGTTCCAGCTTTAGAGTCAAGGATACAAGGAGTTTTAGGATCACCAGCTGTGGCTAAAGAAAGCCCTTGAGGCCATGGAAGCCTAGAGAGGCCTTTTGTGAAGCTGTGAAGATAAGGCCTGGACTGTGAGATCCTAAGAGGTTAGAGATGCCAGAATCTTGGGATGCCTGACAAGAAAGGCTCAAGACTGTGCATGGAACGAGCCCAAGAGAGAGACATGTGTTGTAGTCAACAGAGCTGAAAGGAGTTGGATGTCTGATCAGACATGGAGATGCAGAGTTTCTAGTTTGCCCTGCTGGGTTTTGGTTCAGTATTTCCTCACTATGCTCCCTTTTCTCCATTTGAAACAGTAACGTACATTCTGTGCCATTTTATGTTGGAAGTATGAAATCTGCTTTTTGATTTTGATTTCACAGAGGTTTACAGTTAAGAGATTCCCATGAGTCTTCAAAGAGACTTCCAACTTTTAAACAGTGTTGAGACTGGGTTAGCCTACAGGAACTTTGAAGTTGGATGTAATTCTTTTTTGCATTCTGATACAGCTATAAGCCTCTGGGGTCCAGACAGTGGAATGTGGTGGTTTGAATAAGAATGTCCCCCATAGGCTCATATATTTGAATTCCTAGTCGCAGGTAGTGGAACTGTTTGAAAGGATTAGAGGATTAGTAGATGTGGCCTCACTAAAGGAAGTGTGTCACTGGGAGGGGGCTTTCAGGTTTCAAAAGTCCACGCTAGAACCAGGCTGTCTGCTGGCCTGTGTATCAGGATGCAGAGCTCAGTTACTGCTTCAGCATCACGTGCCACTATGCTCCCCACTACATCATGACTGACCTTCTGAAACTGTAAATGTGGTGGTTTGAGTATGAATGGCCCCCATAGGCTCATATATCTGAATGCTTACTCACCAGGGAGTAGCACTACTTGGGAACAATTAAGAGGTTGTGGCCTTATTGAAGGAAGTGTGTCACTGGGGATGGGCTCTGAGGTTTCAAAAACCCATGCTAGGCCCATTTCTTCCTGCCGCCTGAGGATCAGGATGTAGCTCTCAGCTACTTCTCTAGTACACGATGCCATCAATGCTTCCTGCTGTGATGGTAATGGGCTGACCCTCTAAAACTCTAAGGAAACCCCCAAGTGAATGTTTCTTTTGTGAAAGTTGTTTAGGTCTTGATATGTCTTCATAGCAATAGAACAGTGACTAAGACAGTAAGCAAGTCCCCAACTACATACTCTATTCTGAAATTTACTGTGGCCATGGTGTCTCTTCACAGCAATAGACCAGTGACTAAGACAAATGCTGGTGTTTGTGAGACAATGTATGTTTTATAGTCAGCTGAACTGTACTGCAAAACCGTTATTCTTTGATGTTTTAATATACACCATGCATTAGAACATAAAAAAAAAAAGATTTGATCTAACTTCTCATAACTTAGTCATTAAGAGCATGGGTTCCTTTTCCAGAGGACCTAGCACCTACATGGTGGCTCATGATCATCTGTTAACAACAGTTCCAGGGGATTTGATGCCCTCTTCTGGTCTCCATGGACACTGCATGTGACTCACATACATTCAGGTAAACACCCATACACAGAAAATAAAAATAAATCTTTTAAAAATTTTAGTATCAACTAAATCAAGAGATTTGAATATTTGACAATAAAAAGCCCAAGTTTTAAAGTGCTGAGAAGCAGGTCTACATATTCTAGCTATGTGTGAGAGCCTGTGTGAGTATGCATGTGTACTAGTAGTTGTTAATGGCTCAGATGTCAAAGGATGGTCTGGAGAAGTAAACTGTTCACGAATAGGCAATTTATCACTGCTTGCACACAGCCTCATATTAGAGTTTCAAATAACTTTCAGCGAGGCATTAAGAGTGTTATTCAGCATCTTCCCCTATTCCCACGCTGTGTGGACAGGAATGCACTCCTGGGAGGAGGAGAAAGTCTGCAGAGACTCGTTCTTCCGATGTGATGCTGACACACTCTCCTGTTCTGACGTTGTGGCTTACCACTGCCAGTCTCTTCCAGTTACTGTTTAAACGACTGTTAACCATCCCAGTGTCCAACACTGTACTCTGAATAACGCCAGAGCTCTGTAACCATCTATCAGGATGCACCTGTTTATTCTACCACTTCCTTGCACTTACACAAGCTATCCTCTGCAAGTTCGCATCTTACTCTCCAGGGGAACTTCTCTGAGACAGCTCCAACATTATCACTTGCTGACCCTTCAAAGCCACTGCGGGTCAAAACAAATCCTACAACTTGGGGGCTATGAAGCATCTGGGAAGGTGATGAGTTTCTGATTATCACATTCAGCTGAAGGCAGAGGAGCTTCCTAAATACAAAAGGTCAACAGGACAGCCTTTCTGTAAACCAGAAAGCTTTTACAACAGCTTTTACAACATTATGAAGAATATAGTCTTTATAGGTGCCATCGTGGAGCATTTTCCATATAGCAAATTTCACATGTAATCATAAAACGCCCTGCACTAGTTTTTCTCTTTTGCCAACTTGAACAAGCTGGAGTCACCTGAAAGGAGGGAACTCCCTCACCGGACTGTCATGTGGGCAAGCCTGTGAACTTTCATGACTGAGATTGATGGGGGGAGAGGGGGCAGGGTCACCATAGGTGGTGCCACAGTGGGCAGGTGCTCCTGGGTGCTAAGAAAGCAGGTTGGGCAAGCCGGGAGGAGCAAGCCAGTAAGCAGCACCCCTCAATGGCCTCTGCATCAGCTCCTGCACTACCCTGAGTTCCTGTCAAGTACCTTCCCTAGATGATGGCCTACGGCTCTAAGAGGAAATAAACCCTTTCCTCTCCAAGTCGCTTTTGTCATGGTGTTTATCACAACAGGAGAAACCCTATGAAGATACACCGGAAACATTCGTTAAAACAATGAGTAAGACTTGAAAGCTTCAAATACAAACCCATAAACTACCAAAAGCAGAGTCTTCAATCCTGGTGTTCCCTCAACATACAAACACAGTGCTTATTATCTGTCTCTACCCATAGAGTACACACAAAAGCCTCAGAAAAGTCAGGCTATAGGTGTCTAGTTTCCTGCAACACACACACACACACACACACACACACACACACACACGTTTGCAGACTTCACTCTTAAGTTCATACACAGTGTGGCCAATCAGCACCGCAGCATACACATGCTGGGAGCTTGTCAAAAGACCCTCATTCCCACACTTGAAAGTCTCTCTAGGTGACTTACAGAAACTTAGGAGCTAAGGTGCATTCATTCCCTTGATGACATCTATCTTCCCTAGTTCTGATGCTTTACCTTTCTTTTCAAATGTGACATATATATTTCCTTTCTTGTCACCAAAAGTTACAGAGGAACAAAGGAAATGAAATTCGTATAGCTCTCACTAAACTTCACATCTAACAGTGTTGACAAAGGAAACAAATACCTTAAAGAAAATAAAAAAATAATTTCAACTAAACTATAGTTTAAATTTTCACCTTTGCCACTGATTTGTGGGTGGCGGAGTCTGTACTCACAGTTTATCTCTGAGCGCGTTTTCTCTTCTCTCACGTTTCTACTCGTTGAAGGAATTCTATGTGGTACAGCAACAAGAGGCTTCAAAAAAAAAAAAATTATTGATATGTAACACTTAATAATAAAGTCATAGTTTTATCCACAAAATTATTCAAGGATAAATGAAATGTTTCATTTTACAAAAATCAAAATTAAAGCAAATTTTCATATTTTGAAAAGGTAATCACAGTTCCAGTTCAAAAATAAGAATAAAATAAGAATATTTTAATATTTTAAGTTGTCCACAAAAAAGCAAATTGTTTTCATTCTGGTAGAACATGCTTCTGTGACTGGGTGAAACACACAAAGAATTAAATCATGTATCTGTTTATTTGTAGCACATTAGACACGCATAGATCCATTTCATAAGAATGAACCCTTGATAGTCACACAGAAAAGCCAGAAGCAGTAGGGCACACCTACAGGCTCAGCTACTCAAGCAGAAGTGTGGGGAGAAGAATTGACAGCAGGAGATGAAGGCCAGCCTGAACATTATAATGAGACCACCTCCAAGTGAAAGAATGAAAAGAAAAATAAAAAAACATTATGAAGAGAAAAGACAGCCCTATGAAGATCTGTAGACAGAATTTCATGATGGCGCACAGGCAGCTTTTATTCATTTAAAATTTCATTTCATTTTAGTTATTTATGTTTGTGCACGCATGTGTGGGGCAGTCAGAGGTCAACCTGGGAGAGTTGGTCCTCTCCTCCCACCAAGTGAGTCCCAGGGATGGAACTCGGGTTGTCAGGCTAAATAGAAAACATCTAGCCAGCCCTCAGGTGGTTGTTAAAGCTTATTCTTTGACTCACAGATCTTTGTAAGCACATTAACTACACATTGACTTGCAGATGGTAGGAGATAATGGAATGTTTCATTTTATTTTTGCCACATAGGAGTTGGACTGACTGAAGCAAGAAGACTGCTCAAAACTGTGAAATTATGTCAACTCCAGCATTTGCTTTTCAGACCCCCTGCCCCAAATTCATTAAAAGCAGGTTCTTCATTCCATTGTTCTCTCTCTCTGGTGTTTAGATACACCACTGTCATTTCTGCTAGCAAAAGGTAAGTCAATGAGAATGTGTAATCTGTAAAGGAGCTGTTTACAGAAACTGCTTTTGGAAAGCTTGCCTCAGTGTGAGGGCTGTCAAGGGCTCAAAATATCAAAGAATGACTGAAACTTATGGCTTAAGGAAGCTCTTTGGGAATGAAATCTCCAGCAGGTCAGGAATCAATTTCCCAGAAGACTAGACAATGAAAGATGGTCCAGAGGCCAAACTATTCCCAGAATGAGAACAGAGGGGACCCAAGACTGAATAGAGTCTTCCACCCACATGTCTGGAGTAAGATGTTGTACAAAAAAACGCACACTGGGAAAAAGGGCTGTCATGACACCGACCCTGAAGTAAAGCAAGTGAGATCACATTGGACACAATCTACGTTAATGTGGCCAAAGAGGAAGAGATTGAACGGGCAGAAAAGGGTTCTGAATCTGGGGCAGAGGGAGGGGGCTCTGGAGAGACAAAGGCCACAGAAACACATCCTCAAAAAATAAACAAAATTTAGGCTTGACCTTTCAAACACGAATTGTTCTCAATAAATGTAAGGTGCACTAACCATAGAAATCTGCTGTGATGAGTTTCTAAGTGCAGAGAAAACAATAATTTACAAAACCAACAATGAAGTAAGAACCATCCTAATATGGCATCTAAAGAAACAAACAATGATGAATAACTTTGAACCTTCTTTTTGAACAATACTTTCCTTGCATTTCTTACTTTCTAAAAGACCTGAGAAATGAAAATGTCACTCATTAGATTTATTGAGAATTGTAAATAAAATAAACAACCACAGTTATTCATTTAATAACTACGTATATGAATGTGTGCACATACATGGCATGGCACACGTGGAGGTCAAAGGACAGCTTGAGGGAGTCAGTTCTCTCCTGCCAACATTGTGTCCCAAGGACTAACCTTGGGTCCTCAGGCAACAGCTCTCACTCTTAAGCACTGTGTCATCTGCGCAACCCCTTCCTTGTAATTAACAGCACCTCTGTGTGCCGGAGGATTTTACCTCGACATCGAGTGCGGGCATGACAGACATGCATTGTCATGCCCAGCTGCTTCTTTGAAATTTAAGATTAAATGTAGCTCAGACTTTTTACACAGATGAGGCTAGCCTTGAACTCTTAATCTTTTTGTCTGTATCTCCTAAGTGTTGAGATTATAGGTCTGCACAACCATGCTTGGTTTTAAAAAGATTGCTTCTTGAAATATCTACAAAATCTTATTCTTTATAAGTCACTTCATGTTGGTTCAAGTTATTATTCATAGGTTCTATGACTATTACATTATTAGATAACACAAATGCAAATATAGGCCCTTTAAAGCATGAACTAAATAAAAATGTTTATCTTGCATGAAGAAAACATATAGAAATATGATAATCACACACTAGTTAACATAAGCCAGTTTATTTATATATACATATAGGATTTCATTATATAGCAAACACTGGCTTTAAACTTTTGATCTTGTTAATGCTAGGATTAGAGACAAGTGTCAACATCCTTGGAAAGCTAATGTTTGTGTCCAGAGGAAAATTGTGTACATAAATAGACATATGACATTACTGGGGACATTCTGGTTTCATAACTGGGATTAAAGGATGCTCCTGGGAACCAGAAGGAAGAGGACACGTTAAACTTCCTGTGCTCACACTGCAGCTGCGCACAGCAAACTAATGTCTCCTGGTCATGACCCCTGCATCTGTTTCTGTAAAGAGGCTTCAGTGGAGCAGCACCAAGCCTCTCCCTGGTTAACTCGTTTGTTTTGGCAAAGCCTGGAACTGAAACTGATAGGCCACTCTGCACAAGGTCAAGTCCACTGCCATCTGGAGTTTTAGGAGAATGTGTGCCAACTCATCTTAGGTCAATGATCTAGTAAGTGAATTCTGATGCTCTGACGTCCTCATCTTTTAAAGTATAACCAGGCACATACACCTTACCACAGAAAAACCTTGTACCTGCCCCAGCAATGGTCTCCCTTAAATTTTCTAGGAATGCTACAAAATATAAATAGCATAATCTTTCTTTTCTTTCAACTTCCTTTCCTTTTAAAAGAAGGTAAATGGTTATGTTGGCTAGCTTTTGGCCAGTCTGAACAAAAAGAGTCAATGCTTCCACCAGACTGGCTAGCAGTCAAGCCTATGGATTATTTTATATATATAAAATAACTATGAGAGTGCCCAGTGCATTGAGAGCGGTGCTACCTTTGTGCAGGTATTCCTGGCAGATATAATAAAGCAGAACGCCATGAAGAGTAAGACAGTAAGCAGTGTTTCTCCATGGTGTCTGCTTTAGCTCCTGCCTCCAGGTTCCTGTTCTGCTTTGGCTTCCTTCAGTGAGAGACCATGATTTTGACTGCAAGCCAAATAAACCCTCTCCTCCCAAGTTGGTTTTGGTCACTGTTTTGTCACAGCAATGGCACACTAGAACATGGGTAATCATAGTAACTATCCAAAAATAATTTAATTAATTAAAAAATAATTTAATTAATCTTTTAAACTTCCTTTAAAAGTTTATTCTAAATATCTTTATATCGTGTATGCTGTTATTTAACTAAAGGAAATCCATTATTCAAATACTTGGTCACAGGAACCCATCAAATGGAAGAATAAGCATTTATGGTTAGATGTTTTTTACTTTTAAATAATAATAATAATAATATTGTTGTATGTGTAGGCATGTGTGTTGTGTATATGATGTATGTTTGAATGCACATAGAGGATACAAGACAACTTCTGGGAGTCAGGGTTCTCTTTCCAAGGTGGGTTCTGAGGATGGAAGTCAGGTTGTCAGGCTTGAGAGGCAAGTGTTCTTATGCATGGGAGCATCTTGCTAGATTACTTATGTCTTCTTAATCAAACATAAGCTTGCTGTGACTGTAGTCATCGTACATGGATGTTACTCAAGGGTAAAGAATAGGCACTAAACTCAAGCATTTAGCTATGGGCGTGGAGTCTGATTTTTTTAAATGTCCCAGTGGGACTGGAGAGATGGCTCAGGGGTTAAAAGCATGGGCATGTGGTGCTTCCCGGGGACCCGCGTGCATTCCCAGCACCCACATCAGGTGGCTAACAACCACATGTAACTTCAGCTCCATGGGGACCTGACACCTCTGGCCTCTGTAGGCACTGACACGCACATGAACATATCCATGCAGACATGTACACATACACATAATTAAAAATAATATCAATAAAACTTAAAATGGTCTTGATGTTTTTAATCTTTGGTTCTTCCTTGCATCTCCTCCAGGCCATACTGTGCCCAACAATGTCAGTTTCTCTGTAGCACAGTCTGTGAATTCTCTCACAGGAATTGTCTCTGAGTTCTCTAGTAGACTGTTTCTGATTTCTCTAACAGAGGGTAGGTTTTATTTCTTACTCTCCAAACAGAGCTTTTAAAGATTAGGGAATGTATTTCATCCATAGGAGCTTCCCAATAATGCTCACTGGGCTATATATAAATTAACATTCAAAACTGAATATTTCCATAATCTAATAACTGTGCAACCAGCTTTCTCTGTGGCAGAAGGAAAAAGTGAACCTAAAGAAAATCTGCTGCAGCCTTTTCCACTAACAAACAGAGAAACACAAGCAAGTATTGATCAAATATCCTTCACACATAACTTTCATACCTCCAAACTCCTTTTTAGAGCTTATCAAAGCGAGTCTATTCATCAGTATGGTGAGCTAGATGATGCTGAATTGACAAAGGGTTCTACCGAGGACAATTTGCCCATCTACCTGACTGTGGTGTGGATTCTTGTTCTTTCAGGTCACCTCATCCTCTTGAGTGCCTTGCAATCAAACTGAAGGCAATAACAGAATTTTGGGGTACCACGTATACCGAGCTGAGCTCAGGCACACGGCTATATTATGCTAGGAATATGCTAACAGATACGGTTTCTACAAATACCAATGTTCCTGTCACGTTAGGGTAAATTTACTCTCTAACACACATTGGCTTGTTTTTATTTCCACAGTAGAGAATCACTGATTTAGCTGTTAACAAATCAACAGAACCTTAACCAACTCCCAGTATCTTACAAAGCCTGGTACAAGGGTTCTTTCAAGAAGACTAGAGATTATAGTGACATCATCTAGGTGCTTTTCATTTAAGGACTTAGCAACCTAGATGAACACTTTAAAGTAACTATAGTAATTTCATGTGGATTAAATGTGGTTTTGCCTTTTCCATCTTTGTCATCAAGTAGCCAGTAAGAAAAATCTAGCAAGTGACTTCCTAGGACAAGGAATTAGTCACCTACTCCAACCAATGGCTTGTTTAATCTAACATTGATTCATACACACACACACACACACACACACACACACACACACACACACACACGCATGCACTAGTTAGTAAAGCAATTCCTACCTCTGGGTCATCATCATCAAAATCATGGTACGTGGAGTGGTCCGGATTATTCACTTTATCCAGCAACTCTATTGCCAAAGACCTTGTCAGAGGTTGTGTGACAAAGGGATGCTATAAAACACATAAAATACTTTAGAAATTTGATTAAACATCTTATCTTGTGACAAAATGAATGTTTCAGGGTAAAATAATACCTGTAGTAGCTTTTCTGCATTGGGTCTTTTTTTTGGATTTTTGGTAAGTGCCATCTTCACGAAATGATGGAAACTATTTGACCTAAGAAAGGTTGAAAATTAAATGTCTATATTTTAATTCCTTTTTTGCTCATCTTGCTATAAAGTCAGCACATAAAGATGCTTACCACTTCAACTTATCCTTTAGCTTAGGAGGCTGGAAATTGCTTTTTGTCATTAGAAATAATGCCCTGAAAAACAAATAAAACATTGAACATTGCAACACTGAACATTGTAAAAACAGGAACACATTCCTATCTAATCCCAGCAAGGCTAATAAACTCACGACACAGTAACTATACATCAATCTGCACTGGGCTTAGGGTGGGCACACTAACCTCATTGGGTGAAGATCAAACATGGGTGGCTGGAGCTCGGCCAGCTCGATGGCAGTGATGCCCACTGCCCAGAGGTCACACAGCTGATTGTACCCTCCTTTCCTCTCAACAGCCGCGACTTCTGGAGCCATCCTGAAGGAAATAAGCCAGGACACAGAACCTCGTGTTTAGTGTGTTTTCCTGTACTTTCTTTACCAGAGGCACACGGACTTGCCAGTAGCTAAATTAAGTTCTAGTTAGTCCTTGACATCTGAAAATAGATACACCATATTTAAAAGTCCCACTTTTCCAGAATTCTTGTCTCATCTCAGCCTCCTTAGTGATTCCTTCATCAGTTAGCTAACTACAAAGTTCATGAAAATTTACCAGTATGACAGTAACCTGCCCCAAATTGTTTATGTTCTGATCTTTCTCTCTCTCTCTCTTTTAGAGACAGGGTTTCTTTGTGTAGTCCGGGCTGTCCTGGACTCACTTTGTATCCCAGGCTGGCCTTGAACTCACAGTGATCTGCCTGCCTCTGCCTCCCTGAGTGTTGGGCTCTTTTCTCCAAAATTCCATAACAAAATAATATTTGTAACAAATGGCCCTAAACTGTTTTATACAATGCTAACACCACTAACCTACAACTTCATATTGTGTTTATTTTACCATTCTTGGGGCTGTAAGAATTTTCACATTTAATATTTAATTTATATTTACTATAAATTTTTGAATGCTTTTAAAAGTTTATAATATAATAATGAATAAGTTATCAAAATGAGTGACTCCTTTTCAAAATGTTTTATTCAGGGAGAACCCAAATTCAGTAACTTTTTAAAATGCCTTTTAACTTTGTTACTGTTCTCATCTAATTGTACTTTGACTTGTTTAAATGATTAATTTTCAAATTACACAAACTTTGAAATCCCAAACCACACTTTTGAAAACAACTGAGAAAACATGAACTTCTTCCAGATCAAAGAGCACTGAGTGGGTGCCTTACAAACACTCCTTTGTTTTCCAGCAGAACTGAAGGATACCCAGGTCAGTTACAATAAAAAGTAAAAAACAGGCAACTTTCAAAACACTTGGTCTTAAATTTTGATCTAAAAATTTCACTCATGAAAATTCAAACCAAGATAAGAAAAGTAAGATTTAAAGTGTGCTAGGTCCTTAGTCACTGACATAGGGAAGGCCTGCGGGGCAGGCACTCAGTGGCTGAGCTCAGCAAGCACAGGCCCTACCTAGGGCCACGGTGCAGCTCTGCTCCTGCCGTTCACATGGGAGCCACGCATCTGGGGGCCAGTGTTTCAGGGTTGCCTGCTACTGCAAATACATAATTTAATGAAATATGATGAACACTCTTATTATAAAGGCAGAAATTAAAGGCCCAAAATTAAAGTGAATGCTTCAGAAAAACTTGTTAAGGACAACTTTATAAAGACAACCAGAAAGTCAAGCAAATAAGGTTAGAACATGGTGTGATTCCATATGCAGGACACATGAAGAAGGGGCAGAAGAGCTACAGAGACAGGTCAGAGGAATCTCTAGAGGTGAGGCATAGGTGCCAGGAAATGTTTCTTGATGGTGGAAGTCTGTTTTATCTTGATGCTTATCTTTCATGGAACTCTACGCTGAATAAAAGCAAGTGATCAACTCAAAGGAAAGGGCTTTGGCTCTTCACCAAAGGCTGCTGAGTAAGTGCAAACTTCACCATCACAAGTGAGATGAGATGCCCAAGGTGCGTTTACTATTGATTCTTCGTTTTCTTGCTTTAGGAAACTTTCCTGAGTAATTCCTAATCACTGTGTGAGACAGATTTTCTATTCTTAGATGAAGGTGGGAAAGGCACAGTATTAGGCAGAGACAAAGTGGAGGGAACAACCCTATCTAACTCACAGCTTCATGTGCTCCCAGGGATTTCCCACTCTAAGTGTTTAACGTCTGGAGCTGGAGGTAAAGATCAGTGCTCATCAGCAAAGACTAACTGAGTGTGTGTACAGAATCAGGGAGACTCCAAAGATGTGTGTGCTCTCCCGGATGCTTAAGACAAAGTGGGGAGAGAGTACCTGGAAAGAAAAATGGATTCTCTTCAAATCCTTGCTCTTCTCTGAAAGCAAAGCAGAGCCAGAAAAGCAGACTAAGGAGAAACACAACACATACCTTTTGAAGTCCTAGGAGACATACCTTATTTGGAACCACAGAGAGACGACAGGGAATAGAACTAACACAGCATGGAGATGGGCACCCAAGGATACAGAGGTTGAGAACTCACAGCTGGCTAGCCTCAAAGACTGAACCCACATACTGTAGAGTTTCAAGGTAACAAAAGTCAGGTTGAGGCTGGCTGAGGACAGGAACAGCACAACCTGTCAATAGTTAACTCCCAGATTCCTACCCTTATCCCCTGAGCCCCAGCAATGACTCCTTCCTTGTTTGGACAGGATGAGGACCAGTAGAAATAGGACAGGCTTTACTCAGAAATTAAGTAGATCTGTGAGCAGAATACTGAGTTCCTAGTGCCCTTTACCTGCTCACTTTGGGAGCACTAACCACCAGGCCAAATAGTCTTTACTACACACTGAGATGTGAGTCACGTTTGCTTTCGCAGTCTGAGACAGGTTCAATTTGCTCCAGGGTGTCCTCAGTCTCTTGGGCTCCAATGAGTCTCCTGCTTCAGACTCCCCAAAACTGGAAGTAGAGGCAGTTCTAGAACCAGCTTGTAGCATTTTTCTCTTTGGCATTAACTAACATGAAATGGTTTTTAAACTTTTGAGGGACATCTCCATCATGAAAAGTATGAATCTTTTAAAAAGCTGAGGAATTCCTGCAGAAATCTGAAGACTGTTTTTGACCCCTTGTAACACTGGCAGGCCTACAACTTGCTATGTAGACAGACCATCAGGCTAACCTTGAATTCAGAGACTGTCCCACATTTTGAACTTAAGATTTTTTTTTTTTAAGTGGGAGAAATGGGACGGAGTGGTGCATGCCTTTTATGACAGCACTTGGAGGCAGAGGCCAGCCTGGTGTACACAGTAAGTTCCAGGGCTACATGGTGAAAACCTGTCTAGAAGAAAAACAGAAAACAAAACAAAAGAAAACCCCCCAAATAAATAAATAAAGTGGGAGAAAGTGAGAAAACTAGTGGGTTGATTCAAGTGCCCCAGACATAACTAATAACTCCCAGAGAAAGCAGGAGGAAATACAGCACAGAAAAGACCAAGCCAGTACTAATGGAGTAATTCCCAGGAGGACCATCTATAATGTGAAGGACATTCATCTGTGAAGTAAAATCCAAATGACAAGTATGAATGAAAGTATGAAGTTAAAAATACCAGGACTCATCATGGAATATCAAAATATATGGCATCACCATGTGGGGAAGCAGGGGTTAAAGAAACATGATGGCTTCCCATGGGATTATAGAAAAGCCACACATACAATGCCTCAAAATTCTAACCTAGTGCTCTACACCCAATCAAATGTGAAGCCAGAAATATGAAGTCCTGAAGCTTTTACACCCTTTACACTTTTTACCACAAACATACTAAGACAGATTTCAAAAAAGGTAAAAGAGGAAGTCTTAGAATGCAAAAAAGGAGCTCCCAGAGCAATGATCTGTTAAAGAGCTACACCTGAGCATACACAGACCAGCATGAAAGGGGAGAGAAGACTCCAGAAAGGATTATACCAGGAAGCAAAACGGGGATGTAGCTCAACTCTAAAGTGCTGGCCTGGCATACAGTTAAGTTCCTGCAAATGGACACACACACACAAAGGACTAACAGCTTGACAGGTTTTATAGGTACAGAAAATCATACAGACACATCTTACAGAACTGGGCAATGTGAGAAGGAATGGGATGTCTTACAGAAGATTAAGAGAAGATTTAAGCAAATAAAAAACAAAAAGATTCAGGAAAACAGTGAAGAGTAATGGCAGACTATTAACTGATTCAGCAAGAACACTGTAAGACAAAGACAACTGGAAGACAAATGAACAAGCTGAAACCTTCATCTATTACTACAAAGTCTACAAATAATGGCTAGTGCTAGATACAACAAAAGACAGAGCTGTAAGGGCTTTTTTTTTTTTTTTAATAAAAGCCATTTTAGCACTAGTTGACATTTTAAAATTTGTATTTGATAAAGAGTCAAATCAAGAGCTGGGTGTGGTGGCACATGCCTTTAATCCCAGAGGCAGAGGCAGGCAGATATCTGGTCTACATAAGTTCCAGGATAGCCAGGGCTGTTATACAGAGAAACCTTTTTTCAAAAAAACGAGAGAGAAAAAGAGAGGAAAGAGACAGACAGACAAAGAGATCAATATAAAAAACAACATTTGTCATGCTCCCAGCTTGAAAAACATAGTAGTCCAGCTGTGACCTGAGGTGGGACTAGAGATGTCTGGGAGTGACGGAAGCATCACGGCCGAAGGCACGGCAAGCAAGTCTATGCAGTGTTAAAAACCAAAGCAGCACTGTTCCTGCCTACCACTGCTGTCAGTGCTCAGTGAAGCCACACAGCACACAGTTCAGTGGCCAAAACGAAGGAGTAAATAATGAATGATGTAAAGACGATCTAGGAGACAGGTGTGGCCAGAAAGGAAGATGTGTAGACGGCATTACAAGAAAGAAGGTGAAGAACTGAACGGTGTCCTGGCATGTAAGATTCCAAATGCCCAGAAACCTGCATTTCATCACAGTCAACCAGAACTGAAAACAGGTTTGGGGAGACAGCTCAAGGGTGGACTGTGTACTTACCATATTTGAGGCCCTATGTTCAATTCCCAGCTACACCAAAACCAGCAAAGTGTTGAAAATTGTGAAAAATGTAATAATTAGAATACGGAGGCAGAAAAAAAGGATAGACATAAAAACATCTATTAAAATCTGTGCTAAGCATTGCAAACCTAACAAGAGTTTGAAACTTTATATGCTTTCCTGCTTTATGAAAACCAGTATGTAGGATATTTTTTTGAGCAAGTAATCCCTAAGAATATGTGCCTAAATCACTAAACTTGCTGATTACCTTCATTTAATCTGTTTTAGGCCATTTTTTTAAAGGAAACTCTGTATCCAATAATGACAGGACAATAAAAAAAATTTAAACAAATTGAAATAAAATTACCAATATGGGGTACCAATGAAGGACTTCCGTTTGGCAATTGTAGCTGTTATCTGTGCAGAAACTCCAAAATCAGCTATTAAAAAAAAATGAGAGAAAAAAACATTTAAGGTAATACCTACAGTGACTTTCAATAACCATTTTCATCAATTTCACAGGAATGAAACAATCTTAAACATGTTAACACTTTTTAACTTGGATGAGCTGTTAAAATACCATGAAGTAGTACATAGCACAACCAAATGGATTCCCATGTAATAAACATGAATCAAATAACAAAGGTTAAAATCAAATAATTTTGATAGGAAATAAAGTGCTCAGGAGAACTGAAGCTGACACGTAGAGATATTATCATGTCTAGTTTCTAGGAGCCTTACTAGAAAGGCCCTTTGAGTAGCCGTAAGTTCTTTTCACTCTCTGCCAGATGCAGGAATGACATTTGCAGATGAAGACGCCCACTGGTAACTATCTAGCCTGAACAGACACCGAAACACAACATTACGCAGAGCCTTACATCCACAGCAGTCTGCAGCGGAAGCCAACGCTGACCACTAACGGAGACTTACTATCCTTAAGTCTGCTCAGCCGTCACACTTTCTAGTGTGCCTGACGATTCTAAATCCATCCTGAGGGTATGGAAGGTATGGAACATGGCAGTAAAGTCAGCTGCTCATAGAAACTGCTCAATAAGAAGACACGAAGGGCACAGGCTGGAGCAGAAAAGGGCGAATCCTTTCTGCTTTTCCCTTACTGACAGGCTGTTAGGGAAATTATCTTATTAATTACTAGATAAATATTTTCAATCTGAAGAAGTCCTATATGAAGATGTAGTTCAGAGCAGTTGTGTTTGTCGTTTATACTACGTAGCTGGGACAAACCCAGTGCCTTGTTCATTCTGGGCAAGGATGCCCCAGCTACCATCCTGAGCCCTATTATCGTTTTTATTTTTAAAAAATGCCTATTTTGAAATTTCATTTGTCCTAAATAGTTCAAAATAACTATTCCACAGTTGTTATTATGTTCTTGTAACCAGTTAATAAAGTTACTATGCTGAACACTTTTCCTGTTTTAAACTCATACTAATTCATTGGTTTTTAACTTTATTTTAATCATACCTTATAAGTTACTGTTTGAAGTAAAGCAACACTTAGCATCTAAATTATATTCTTTTTTTTTTTTTTTTTTTTGCCCCCAGAGCTGAGGACCGAAACCAGGGCCTTGCAATTGCTAGGCAAGCACTCTACCACTGAGCTAAATCCCCAACCCCTAAAGTATATTCTTATATAAATAATAGTGTGTTTGTTTTTCAAAGTTGGATAAATGATGTAAGATTTTTGGAGTTACTGGATTGTTACTTTTTTTTTTTTTTTTTGTCCTCATTTCTGGTTACAATATTATGAAGATTCCCTACTAGAAGCCCAACCCCTAGGTTTAGAGGTAAAAGAGTTATCTAGTGAGTATTATTTCATGGTATCTTTGCAAAAAAAAAAAAAAAAAATCTGCTTCTTGTAAAGGACAAACTTTACCCTTGCTTAGGGGAAGGGAAATCAGACAGAGAGAGACTGGTCCTATAATGAGATCACCATTGAAAAAGTAAAGAAGCTGTCCCTGGGAATGATCTAGGATCTGGGACTTATAGTCCTGAAAAACAAACAAAAACCCAAACCAAATCCAGCTACATTTTAGAAAAGCTTTGTGCATGCAATAGAATTCTGATTTACTTACCTAATTTCACATGGCCGTTATCCGTTAATAGAATGTTAGCGCCCTTCAAAGTGAGAACATTTAGTTGAGTGGGAAGCAGACATTTATTAGGTGAAACACATAACAGGTTAACTACACAAATAACCACAGCCTTACACCTAGAAATGCTTAAATTTGAAATGTGTTCAATTAAAATGTTACATAATTATAGGAAAAAATGATGTCCACTTTGTAGGTAATTTCATGAGGTTTACATAATGTGCCCCTTAAAAGGGGCTCCTTGCTAACACGCTATGAATGCTAACACAGAGGAGACATACTTTCACCTAAACGCTACTTCCTGGCTGATCACACGCAACTGCTACACTAAAATGCTATTTTAACCTAGCATTTCAATTGCTCTGATTGTGCTTTAGACATGATTGCTATATTCTCCATCCTTGTTCTTGGAACCCTCTACTCTAACCAGCCAGGGAATGAAACAGCAGAACCATAGAAGGGGACGTGGGGAGGAGGGTTCTAAATACCTGGAACGTCATCCATGAAATGGAGCTATACCCACTTACGATACCACTGAGCTATGGGATAGTGGAACAAGGAAGAAAACGCTACGGGGTCTCATGGGGTTTTTAATGAATGCTCCTCTGCTCATCTAGACTTCTGCCAGTCTTTGATATGTTCTGTCCCTATTGTCAGGCTAATTTTCCTAAGTTACAACTTCTATCATTCCACATACACAACACAGCTTTTGACCCATCTGCCCTTCCCTCCATCCATCCCTTGCGCTCTCTGAAAGACCACTGACTGCCAGCCAGGTACTTTAGTTCTGGTGTACACATATGAGCAAGTGCCGGTGTTTGTGTATGTAGATGGGAAAGAAGATAAATGATATCTCTGGACCAACAAAAGATTCAAAGTCAGGCAAGAACAATCTCTGAAGACAAAGCATGGAAAGGCAGTCCTCTGAAAGCTTATGATATTTAAGCAGAGTCTCAATGAAGTAAGGATAGATAGCTACACCTAAATCTGGAACAAGAATATTCTAGGAAGAAGGATCATTAAACACAAAGAAAGACCTAGAACCAGAATGAGCTTCAAATATTCCAAGAACAGAAAATTTAGTGTGGCTGAGATAACTGAGTAAAACAGAGAGGAATGGAGTATGAGGCAAGCCCCGAGAGATGCATGCAGGGCCTGGATCATGCATAACCTTGCTGGCCATGGTCCAAGCACCCCCATTTCTCAGTTGGTACCATGGGAAATCAACGGTGCCAACAAGCAGGGGAGCAGCACAATCTGACTGCAAAAGGCCATTCTATTAGTCACATATAAAGGTGACTACAGACCCACTCTCGAAAGGAAGTAATGCAACCAGCAATACAGGTGAGAGAGACTATGACGAGACTTGGACAAGGGCTGAGGCTGTGGGGACGGTCGGAATTTACCCGAACTAAAGCCTGACACATGAGTCAGAGTACAAGGGAGTACAGAATTACCAGGCCAAGCTTATCACCTATGAAACCCATATACTTTCTGTTCCTCCATAATATAATATAAATAATATATTCTCCATAATGGCCTTATGCTTTGCTTTGAATTTCTGTTTGTAGTATTATTTCACTTGGAGAACATGGCATTCTTCACTTCTGACAAAAACCTACCAGCCCTTCTTGTCGTCTGAGGACAATGACATGGACTCTTCCTTAGTACTGACCTCCACAGAAGCTCATTTACCTTTAAGACAAAGCTCTTTGTTCATGTCTTTTAAGTGGCTTATGGAAAATACCCAGAGTAGGAATTCATAAATTCACTTATATTCCAGGAAACACTAGAATGTGTGTGTGGGTATACGGGTGTTTTCTGAGGACAGAGTCCAGGGCTTTCATCAGGGATCAGGAAAGCAACATGAATCACCTTTCTCCACAAAAGGTTAAGAAGTTTTATACTACAAAGACTTGAGAAAAAAACAAAACAAAACAAGAGAATGGTATAAGGAAGTAAACAAAGAAAGAACCATTCTGACTGAAGATCAAGTATCTATAGAAACAGCATCCTTACTGAGTTAATCCCAGCTTGTCCAGAGTGCTGCTCTTCTCCAAAAGCCACAGAGAAGACCACAGACTGTCGGGGCCCCATTCACCTGCACTGATAGATTACCAACTATATCTTACATAAGATACATTTTCCTAAGAGTGACAAACTTAGTTGATAATGCAGTAAACACAATTTACTGTGATTTTCTGGAAGCTATGGAGCAAATTTATATCATATAAACAAACAGTTACATATGCATTACTCCAGCCAGGTGTGGTAGTGCTTGCCTATTATAATTCCAGCAAAGACAAAAGGAACAGAAATTCAAAAACATCCTCAGCTACATAGTGAGTCCGCAGACAGTCTGATCTATTTGACATGATGTCTCAAAATAACTCCAAACCACAACCAAATGAGCAAACTCCAACCTAGCCCACTCAATCTCACACTTTACAGAGGCAGACTTTATTGTATGTGTTCCTGCCTTCACAATGCTACTCTAAAATGTAATGATAGACAACATTTATCACTGATCACTCATGTTTATTACTATAGTATATTTCAAGTAGCAAGCTTATTATCAAGTAGAATAATCAAAAGAATTCTGCACAGTGATTGGATTAAACTATTTAAAAATCAAAAACAAGTTATTTAAGAGTGAAAAACAGGTCAAATAATATAATGAATACCTTTATATCTCTGTGCATTTTTCCTTTACTGTGAAGATAATACAATCCCTAGAGTTTCAAAAAAATAGAAAAATAAACAAAATTTACCACATAGCATAACTGAGCAGTAGTCACTATTTTATTTACTCTTTATAGAAAACCAAGTAGCAAGTATCAGCTTATTATAATAAAGTATTATAGAAGACAATATAGTCAAGAAGAGAAAGATAAAGCTCATACAGAACCAGTGATTTTTCTAAAATAACATTTAGTAAACTCTGCAAATCGTTTGAATTTTTAAAGTTTATGTCCCACTAGAATCAGAATGAATTTTAATTCCTCTGAAATTACTGAACTGTAAAGCCTTTCTTTGTTATCAAGCAAATATACAGATCCACAGTGCTTGAATTCTAGGTTATATTATAATCTTTAGGCTTTGCAGTATTAATTGTAAATACAGCTTACATTTATAACAATATATAAATGTATTAAGGGCCAGAAATAGTTTGGTATATAGAGCACTTGTCTACCATGTATGAGGCCTAGGTTCAACCCCCAGCACCACAAAAACAAAACAACATAAAAAAAATTGTATTAAAAGTCTTCAAGAGTTTTTCAAACTAGATTATCTTGTCCATTAACAGCAATACACAGTAAGTTAACATTTAGTAATTTAGTACTTTAAATTTGACTTGCCTGTAGTGTTTCTCTGCTAACATATGCAATCTGCAGTTCTGAGAGGGGTCCAGTTACTGTAAGAGAAGAAAAAAAGCAAGATTAAGCAACACATTTTCCAGTAAGTGACCAAGTTTATAAATCCAGTAAGAACAGACTCAATATACCTAAACAATTCCACTAAACCCAATGCCAAAAAGGCAGACCTTTAATTTTGATTCCTTTTAAGTTCAACATGTTCATTTTTGTATCCCCAGTGTTTAAAACAGTGCCTGGCACAGAAAAGCCAGGTATTTATAAACAACTGAATGGCTAACATTGATTACATTTTTATTTTACTCATTGCTGATCCAATATTCACAGATGTTAAGAGAATGGCCAAGTGGCTTACCTAGCTCTCATTACCTTCTTTATTGATGAGTAACATACATCACAGCTGGCTTTAAATCAAACTTTTTTTCCTAAAAACATTACTATTCAAGTTATAAAAGGTAATGTTCACCATGAAAATTCTAATCAATACAGAAGTTAAAAAAGCAAAGGTCTCTTCTTTATCCATACTCAATAATATAAAAAACTGATTGGCCTGCTCTTTGATCACCTCCCCCTGAGGGAGGGCAGCCTTACCAGGCCACCGAGGAAGACAATGCAGCTACTCCTGATGAGACCTAACAGACTAGGATCAGAAGGAAGGAAAAGAAGACCTCCCTATCAGTGGACTGGGGGAGGGGCATGCGGGAAGAAGGGGGAGGAAAGGAAGGATTGGGAGGGGTGGAGGGAGGGAGCTACAGGGGGGATACAAAGTGAATAAAGTGTAATTAATAAAAAAAATTTTTTTAAAGGCTTGGTTATAAAACTTGATTTTATACAGGCATTTTATATAATACATGATCTTCAATTTATAATGGGAAATGTTCTGGATAAACCCATTTTAGGTTGACAAAAGTTTAGGTGAAAAAATGAGTTTCGTATGTCACAAATGACCTATAAGCAGCCCTGGACACATGAAGCAGGGCCTTGTTGCTCAGTGGAGTGTGCAGCTTGCTAGCACTGACTGACATAAGCAAGAATACAGGTGCTCCTACCCTACATTGATATAGAAACGGAGCCTCGTAAAAGGTTACATTCAAAATTTGGCATACGGTTTATACTGAGTGTATGCGCCCTTCATGCCACTGCTTAGGTCAAAAGCCTGTAAACTGAACATTTAGGTTTACATGTACTACACATGCAAATGAGCAAAAGCAAACTCAGCACACACGATTCTGAAACCTGCCCTTTCACTACCACAGACATTTTCCTACAGCAATATACAGGCCTTAATTTTTATCATAGTTGTAATGTAAATTGCACTGAATAATCATCATGTGCCATTTAAGATTGTGGAAAGAAGAGGAGGCCCTCTCAGTCTCCCCCAGAAGCTCCTGTCCTGGGTTGGGCTGGCCCCACCTCTGTAATGGGGAGACAGAAAACCAGCAAAAGCAAAGGGTGTTAAATACACAGCACCCTTGACAAGAGCCTCTTCAACAGAGGCCAGTGCTGTTCATCTCCCACATACAAATGTCCCTGGAAGGAAAGCTGCAAACCCTCCATGGAGAGAAAGGTCAACTAGGAATTCCAGCTGACTGCAACCTCCCTAAGTCAATTTCTGCTGGGTTTTTGTTGGTGCTGCCTTTGTTTGCTCTGTCATCAGGCTACCCCAGGCATTTCTGTTGGATGCTGTAAAGTCATGAATTGATGTTATACAATCTATCTAGAGCTTCTATTTATCTGCTACTTGCTACCTGTTCTTTTTCTTTTGCTGATTAACACCTCCAGCAAAGTGGCTGGATACAAAATTAACTAAAAAAGATCAGTAGCCTTCCTGTATACAAAAGACAAAAGGGCCGAGAAAGAAATTAGGGAAAAAACACCCTTCACAATAGCCACAAAGGACATAAAGTACCTTGGTGTGAACTTAACCAAGCAAGTCAAAGACTTGTATGAAAAAAATTTCCAGTCTCTGAAGAAAGAATTAGAAGAAGATATCAGAAGATGGAAAGATCTCCCATGCTCATGGGTTGGCAGGATTAATATAGTAAAAATGGCCATCTTACCAAAAGCAATCTACAGATTCAATGCAATTCTCATCAAATTACCAACACAATTCTTTACAGACCTTGAAAGAAAAATTCTCACCTTCATATGGAACAACAAGAAAACCAGAATTGCTAAAACAATTCTCTACAGTAAAAGATCTTTAGGAGATATCTCCATCCCTGATCTCAAGCTGTACTATAGAGCAACAATACTAAAAACTGCATGGTACTGGCATAGAAACAGACTGGTGGATCAATGGAATCGAATAGAAGACCCTGACATAAATCTACACGCTTATGGACACCTGATTTTTGACAAAGATGCCAAATCCATTCAATGGAAAAAAGACAGCATCTTCAACAAATGGTGCTGGTCTAACTGGAAGTCTACGTGTAGAAAAATGCAAATAGATCCATACTTATCACCCTGCACAAAACTAAAGTCCAAGCGGATCAAAGACCTCAACATAAAACCAGACACACTAAACTGCTTAGAAGAAAAAGTGGGGAATACCCTTGAACTCATTGGCACAGGAGACAACTTCCTGAACAGAACACCAACAGCACAGACTCTAAGAGCAACAATCAATAAATGGGACCTCCTTTTCTGAGACTGACATTCAACCAAGGACCAGGTATGGATATAACTTAGAACCTCTGCTCAGTGGTAGCTCAGTAACCAATTGGTTTCCCATAGTAAGGGGAACAAGGACTATTTCTAACAGGAACTCAATGGCAGGCTCTTTGACCTCCCCACCCCCCAAGGGAGGAGCAGTCCTGTTAGGCCACAGAGGAGGACTTTGCAGCCAGTCCTGAAGATACCTGATAAAACAGGGTCAGACGAATGGGGAGGAGGCCCCCCCCCATCAGTGGACTTGGAAAGGGGCAGGGAGGAGATGAAGGAGGGAGGAAGGGGTTGGGAGGGAATGAGGGAGTGTGATACAGCTGGGATACAGAGTCAATAAAATGTAACTCATAAGAAAAAAATAAAATTAAAAAAAAATGGGACCTCATGAAACTGAAAAGCTTCTGTAAAGCAAAGGACACTGTCCTCGGAACAAAATGACAGCCTACAGATTGGGAAAGGATCTTCACCAACCCTATATCTGACAGAGGGCTAATATCCAGTATATATAAAGAACTAAAGAAGTTAAACAGCAAAAAATCAAGTAATCCAATTAAAAAATGGGGTACAGAGCTAAACAGAGAATTCTCTGCAGAGGAATATCGAATGGCAGAGAAACACTTAAAGAAATGCTCAACCTCATTGGCCATCAGGGAAATGCAAATCAAAACAACCCTGAGATTTCACCTTACACCCATCAGAATGGCTAAGATCAAAAACTCAAGAGACAACACATGCTGGAGAGGTTGTGGAGAAAGAAGAACCCTCCTCCACTGCCAGTGGGAATGTAAACTTGTACAACCACTCTGGAAAGCAATCTGGCACTTTCTCAGACAACTAGGAATAGTGCTTCCTCAAGATCCAGCCATACCACTCGTAGGCATAAATCCAAAGGATTCTCAAGTACACAATAAGGACATTTGCTCAACCATGTTTGTAGCAGCCTTATTTGTAATAGCCAGAAGCTGGAAACAGTCCAGATGCCCCTCAGTGGAGGAATGGATGCACAAATTGTGGTATATCTACACAATGGAATATTACTCAGCAATAAAAAACAAGGAAATCATGAAATTTGCAGGTAAATGGTAGGATCTGGAAAAGATCATCCTGAGTGAGCTATCCCAGAAGCAGAAAGATGCACACGGTATATACTCACTCATATAGACATATAATATATAGGATAAACCTACTAAAATCTGTACACCTAAAGAAACTAATCAAGAGGGAGGACTCCTGCTAAAATGCTCAATTCCTATCCAGAAAGGCAAAGAGGATGGGCATCAGAAGAAGGAGAAAAGAGGGAACAAGTCAGGAGCCTGACACAGAAGACCTCTGAAAAGCTCTGCCCTGCGGACTATCAAAGTAGATGCTGAGACTTATGGACAACCTTTGGGCAGAGTGCAGGGAATCTTAGGAAAGAAGTAGGAAACAGTAAGATCTAGAGAGGACAGGAACTCCATAAGGAGAGCAACAGAACCAAAAAATCTGAGCACAGGGGTCTTTCCTGAGACTGCTATTCCAACCAAGGAGTGTGCATGGAGATAACCTAAGACCCCTGCACAGATGTAGCCCATGGCAGTTCAGTATCCAAGTGGGTTCCATTGTAATAGGAACAGGGACTGTCTCTGACATGAACTGATTGGCCTGCTCTTTAATTTCCTCCCCCTGAGGGGGAAGCAGCATTACCAGGCCACAGAAGAAGACAATGCAGCCACTCCTGATGAGACCTAATTGACTAGGATCAGAAGGAAGGAAAAGAAGTCCTCCCTTATCAGTGGACTTGGGGAGGGGCATGCATGCAGAGGGTGGAGGAAGGGAGGTATTGGGATGGGAGGAGGGAGAGAACCACGGGGGGGGGGGGGGAGTACAAAGTGAATGAAGTGTAATTAATAAAAAAAAAAGAAAATAGTAAAGTCCATTTATAAGTCTTCTGTATTATACCACTGACTCTCAACAAAAACAGTCTTAATCATTTTCTAATTGCCTAGATTTTTGCACTAAGAGACTGAACAAACATTTAAGTACTGCTTCTTGAGTATCTGAGAGCAAAGCCAATGACTTTAGAATCACCATTCTTCTCTTACTGAGAGGAGACAGCACTTAACAGGCAACTTATAGGAGATAACAATCAGTTTCAGAGGTTTACTCCACTGTCATCATGGCAGAGAGCATGGTGCTGGAATAACAGCAGAGAGCTCATATCTGATTCACAAACTGCAGCCAGAGAAAGCTCACAGTCTGCCCGCAGGGACATACCTTCTCCAACAAGGCCATACCTCTTCCAACGTGGGTCACACCTCACACCCCCTAATCCTCCCCAAGCAGTTCCATTAACTGGGGCCAAGCAGTCAAACCCATGAGCCTAAGGGGGGCAATTCTCATTTAAACCATCGAACTCATGAAATTCTGTATCATGGTATTCTGTCATCAAGAACTTCGTATTTCTTTGAGGGCAGAGTTTATAAAGTCTTGAGCTAAGTACGAAGTTCCTTCAAAGTCAGCAAGTAATTCCAGACTGTACAGCTTTCTCTTGTATAAAGGAAATGCCCCTTTCATCTTTACATATCAAGCAATTAACAAATAGAAGTATAGCTTTCTTTTCTTACAACAAACAATACTGACATTTGGATACAACAGAGAGCAGACGAAGAAAGTCTGATTAGCATCTATAAGCAACTCTGGTCTCACCGTGATATATGTCCTGTAAAGAGCCACCTCCACAAAACTCCATGCAAATCCAAAGTTTATCCCGCCTGTGGAAAGAAAACAGTCATGCATTATGTCTTCGTGGTTAAAATGCTTTGCAACACTATCTTGCATGCTACAACACTGAAAAACTACACAAGTGCAACTTGTTATCTTTTTAAAAGCTAATTAATCCCTGAGCAAATGACTTATTTCATTGCTGCAATCCAACCCTAGGTTTTACTACTTAAGATACAACAGTTACAGAATATAAAACTGTCTTTAGGCACATTCAAATGAAGCTTCTCTTTAGTTAAAAACTTCCTGCCCATTTACCATTATTAGCACAGAAAATGTCAATCCACCTCAAACACATCACTTTGGTAGTATTCTTACCTAACAAATGTAAATGTTACCTTCAGAAGAAGATTCCAAAATAACATTTCCAGAGACTATAAGATCGATCACTGTTGTTTAGACAGCATTTCTCACTCATATTCTAAGTCAGTATAGTTATACAGTGATAGAAGAGATAGTTAGCAAAGATTTAAGTATCTTTTTTCTTTGGTTATTCCTTTATTCGATCATTTATTACTTTTTCCTCTTAAAACACACCAGGAACTGTATTGTTCTCTGGGACAGAAGTTGGATAGGAGTATCTGGACTTGGTAACTCTGTTCCATAGGTGAAAAATGTATGAATGAATAAAATAATAAACCAATTAGATCAGAGGCCAGGAAAATGCCACTGGCCCAAATCTAGTCTGCTGCCTGGTTTTGTATAGTACTGGAACAATAAATGATTAAATGGTTGGAGGAGATCAACAGAATATATTTGACATGTGACAGTGATGGGAATTTTAGTGTTTCATTAGAATACAGTCATACTTGTCCACTCATATACCATCTAAGCTGTCCTCAAACCAAAAGAGCAGATTTGAGTAGCTGTGACAGAGGTCATGCCACTCACAAAGCCTAATTTACTACATGGGTCTTGATAGACAAATATCACATGTTTTCTCCCATGCAGAAACTAAAGTGTCTGAAAGTAGAATAGGGGCTACGAGGGAAGGGGGAGAAGGCCCAGAAAATGAGGAAGAGGGGAGAGTAGTGAGGATGGACAGGACCTAAGCAAGTTATATGCATCTCCCATGGAATATCACAGTTGTCTTATTTAGGGTTATCATGGCTGTGATGAAATACCAGGACTAAAGCAATTTGAGGAGGAAAGGTTTTATTTGGCTTACCCTCCCTCATCACTGTTCATCACTGAAGAAAGTCAGGAGAGGAACTCAAACAGGGCAGGGACCTGGAGGCAGGAGCTGATGAAGAGGCCATGGGCTCTCCCACATTAATCACTAATTAAGAAAGTGCCCTACAAGCTTGCTTACACCCTGATGTTATGGAGGTATTTCCTTAATCAAGGATCTGTATCAAGTTGACATAAAACTAGCCAGCACAACAGTGAAACTTAGTAATTTGTATAAATAATACACATTTATATTTTTTTAAGAAAATACCAACATCTTATAAAGAAAACTTTTGTGGAATTTTTGGATTATGTGCTATGAAAACCCAGAGATGGTTTCTAAGGAAATCAAGGGAAGGTTTTGTGAAGAGACAACATTTAAATTGGGGCTTGAAGTTCAAGTAAGACTTGACCAAGGAGAGACAGAGATGGGTCTGTGCAAAAGAATGAAAACTTGAAAGAAGACACCACCTCTGAGAGACTGGATAACAGACTATGTGGACTTGAAGAGACAATGACCACAGCTGGGTTGGGTCGCACAGTAAGCGATTCTCGGTTGTGGGCTCCTCAGCACAGTTTCCTTCACCTGGATAACTGTTAGTTTGTCAACATCGCTCTTGAAATGTTGCCTTTAGAACCAAGACCTACTCTGAGCGGTTTGTGAACACCGCATGAAGAAGCAAACCTGTCGGCATTAACAGGTCAAACGTGTTGGTGGTTGGGTCAGCTGGGCCGAAGCCTTGTCTTGGCTGTGTCCAGTGGACAATGTGGCATACAGCAACCACATGGGCCACCAGGGTGGAAAGGTCAGCTAACTTGATAGTGTGGGGTACCATGGTTCCAGAAAGTAAGGCTGAAGAGAATAAAGCCCAAAAGAAATGAGAAGCCATGTAAGACTCACAGTCTACCGGTGTGCCTTATGAATGGAATGGGAATGCCAGCACCATAGATAACATACATTTCTGCTGTTGCTTCTGATATGGCACATAGCAATGAATATAAACCACAGAAATATCAGACGGCTGCCCAGTGGCCAAGTTTTAAGAACTTTCAGAGTAGCTGGCTATGGTCTTATCCAAAAAGCTGAAGGCGAGGCTAGAGAGTTGGCTCAGTGGTTAAAAGAACTTGTTTTTGCTGAGATCCCAGGTTCAATTCCCAGTTCCCAAATGTTGGGTCACAACTGTCTATAATTCCAGTCCTAGGGGATCACTGGTCTCTGAGGGCACCAGACACCCATGTAGTGCACATATATACACACAGGAAAACAACCATGTGCATTATATAATAAAATAAATAAATTTTAAAATAAAAAAAACAGGAAGGCACCTCTTATTAGAGGTTACTATGCTAACATGTTTAAATTCTCCATAGAACCCAAAAGCTCTCTTTACTGAAACGCCATATTCTATTTCTTTTATTAATGTACATATGTGTTGGCCAAAGGAAAAACTTGGATGCAAGCCTTAGGGATCCGCCTCTCCTGAGACAGGGTCTCTCAATGACCCTACACTGGTAAGCCAGAGAAGCCCCAATGAGCCCCGTCTCTGCATCCTTATCACTGAGATTAGGGTTGAGTTAGCAAGCCTGGTATTTTATGTGGGTCTCAAGGGCTGGACTCAGGTCCTTGCGCTAGCAAGGCAACTGAGTTACAGGATGCATCTTACAATTTATCTTACAGTCATTTATTTAAATCACCTTAAATTGTCCTAGGAACTCAATGAAGATGTAAAGTTATTATTTTTTAAGAATAAAAACATTACAGTGAGATGGGATCATGTGGCATTGCTTTCTACAAAGGCCAGGCTGGTTGCCACTTGTAAGTGCTCACTGATGACACGATTAATAATTTATTCATGACATTTGCTGGTGGGGTGGTGGCTGATGTTTGATTTGACTGTATTTTTTAGAAATCATCTTTCTCCCTTTTGTAAATTAGCCATTGACTCTCTCTAATCTTCAATGTCTCTTCTATTGTGAAAGGACAGTGAACGGCAATCACATCTGCTAAATGTTCACTGTGAGCTGGAGCTTATATAAATCTAAAAGCCTAAATTCATTAAAGTATCTAGTTGCCTGGCAGTTACTTCCTCACCTGTCATGCCTTAGCTCCATCTCAATAATGCCTTTCCTACTCTTTACAGCTTGAACACAGTTCTCCAATGTAGAGAAAATGAACAGGGGACGAGTTTTCTGGTATCTTTCAGACTCACTGCCACTGTCTTCCACTTAAAACGACTCCATTCCCTGTGTCTTCTTACTTAAATCTAGTGTTTGTTTATTTTATGCAGTGACTTTTTAGTTTAAAAAGCAAAGAAAAAATATAAACTATATTTGCTGATACCATTTAATGATGCTAAAAATGCTTTACACTTACTCCATTTGGTTAAAATCTCTTATTATAAAAAATTAAAACACTTGAATCATCAGAATGTCTTAGAAAAATGACTCCATCTGTTCCTGAACGTCTCCATCATGATGATAAGTCTGCAGTGCACTGGGCCATTCACCAGGCCATCTGTCCAATAGGACAGGGCTGAGTCAATGGGCCCATTTTATGCAGGCCAACAAATTATATGGATCTTTGTGGCTAGGTATCTAAATTGAAATAAAAGTAACCACAAGATCAATTTTAAATGAACCAGCATTAATGCCCTGCCTCAATAAACACTTAGAAGCTTTCTCTTATTTTGTAAAATTACCTTTCTACCTTACCCCCAAAATCAATAAAAATAATAGAAAACTAAATGAGGGTGTGTGTGTCTCACTATTTTAATCTTCCAGTTTGATGTTTATTAGAATTTATAGAAACAAAAGTTCTAACTAGTACATTGATCCAAAAGTCTTATTCCCAAAACATACTTTTTCATCTTCCCATATACCACAGACTTAGAAATAATTAATATATTACACGTGATTTATACATTGTTCAAAACACAGTATAATTAAAAGGTCAAACACAGCTGTGAGCAGGACCACCTGGACTCAGCACGGCTGGGGAATGGCAGACTCTGCTGCTTCTCCCTGGGACGAGTGCCCTGGCCCACAATGGCTGCACCGCTGTATTCAAAAGGAACTCAAGTTCATCTTAAGTCGTTTTGTGAAAAATACAAAGTTCAGTAACTATTAGGTATTTTCATATGGGCTAATTCACTGGGAGTCAAATTTGAAATCTTTTGTTTCATTTTAAAACAGATACTAAAAAATCTAAAGACAGATGACCCTGTCCAGTGTGCTCTGTCTTTAGGGAATATAAAGTGACCGACTTACTCCAGCAACCCGCAGGACAGCCTGATCTGAAGTCCCAATCCCCTCGCAATCTAAGGAGACACTAGCAGAAAACTGATGAGACCCAAATGAAGCGTAAGGTGTGCCAAGGCATCCGTCTGACGCTCGGGTGTTGATCTGACTGATACGCTGTGGCTGAGTTCACACTGCGGACAGGTGAGGGAGGATCTACACAAAGAACTCTATTGCCTTTGCAGATCTTCGGTATCTAGTGTTCTAAAATCATGGTGTCCTTCAAAGGGTAACCGTATACCTACAGTAACAACTGCAGGCTTTTTCTTGTCTAAAGAAAAGTTAGAAGGAACATGGAGTTAAATTGTCCTTGGCTCTCGTAGGTTCAAGGATATGCCTTTGGTATTTAGTTTTCTTTCTTTTAAGAGAAACACAAATATTCAGACAATATGCATCAGATATGCAGTGTGCTATTATTTAATTTAAGTAACCAGAGGAAATTTCATTACTAGACTTCATGCTGATGAGGCTGAAGTTCCTGTTAAGAACATCAAGAACTCAGCTACAGGAGTACAGTCGAGATCTCTCCGTGAGGTGAGACTATTACATGGGCCTCTGGACATAACTATTTACTGGGTATCTACTAAGAGAACTCATGGTCTGATTCTGATCCCTCAGGGCAGGTTTGTCAGAGGTCAAATCTCACTTGCACATCTTCATCTTTTGGTCTTAATCCATTATAAATACACTGTAATAGAAACAACAGAAGAAAGTTGTATTTTGGGGGTGGTGTACCGAACTCCAAACTCCTTGACTTTATAGAATAAGCTGGTGCTATTTGGATTTCTAGGGCTAAGTAATAATATGGGCTGAAGAGGTATCAGTGAGGGAACGGACAGAGCCAGGCTTAAATCCTGCCAATAACAGGCAACCGAGCCTCCAGAAGAAAGGTTATATTACGTCCTGTTTTCTCATCTGTGAAAGAGTGGGCTGGATGACAAGATCGCTCTGTCCTTTTCAGTTCGAGCACAATACAAACCTAATTCTTAGGATTCCATGCTCCTCTTTGGTCCAAGTCCGTACTTTCGTCAGGAATAAAGAAGACTCTGTACAGAGAGCTAGAGAAAGGATGGACGGAGGGAAGGAGGAGCCACTACTCTTTACTCTTCCACCTGCTTTCAAGTCGTTTTCATTGGCGGTGGCAGGGTGGAATTCAGTCAGCGGGCTAAAGCAGCATCCTCACAGTACATTCCCATCACTCTACAAGAACATTTTTAAAATGACCCTAGGTTTGTTTTAATTTTGCTTTGAGGGGAGGAAAATTCACTATAATCTTTTCATTTGGATAAAAATACAATGAAAACAACTTGAAGCATCTTGTCTGTAAGCCGGAACTAACATGGACTAAGGAGCACAATGCTAACGGCGTTGAAATGATCAGCTGAGGCACTGATAGAACGGTGCTTTCAGCTCGTGAGGTGCAGCTGGTGGTGGCAGTTTGCATTCGGCAAGCACCACTCTTTCCATTTCACAAGTTCTAACACCGGGTCCTCACGGATACTAGAGGACTAACCATCACACAAATGTTATCACCTCTTTGCCAGAGGAGGAAATGGAGACACTGAGTGACTGGACTAAAATGCTGTAAGTCACACTGTCAACTAGTGATGAAAGCCAGGATCCTGTCATTTTCACTCAAGCCCCTGATTTCTGTATCACACTGTTGTCTTCCTGCAGGAAGACCACAGTCATTTTACCGCAAAAAGGATGCCGCAGAGTAGGTTTGGCTTTGCATGTTCTACAGTGCTTGAGAAACAAGACTAGACCCACATCGCAGGGAAGCACTGCAGCTTTCTGTGCCCTAGGAAGCAGCAGGTAAATAAGCCGCTTTGCAGTGGTGATTTGTACTGTCTCCGGAACCAATCATCAGCACCACACGCTCAGGTGATTTTAGGAGACTGTTACGGTAACTGCCCTGTTGGGCCGACTGGACAGGTGCTGAGATGCACCTTTGAGGCTGCTACTGAACCACTCCTTGTTAAAGCACTGTCAAACTGACAGTAAGAATGCAGGCAGGACTGTGCAACAGCATGACCTACCCTGCTTACCACAAGCAGCTGGAGTGAGGAGAGCTGAGAAGACAAGGGACAGAATCCCTGGGTTCCTCTACCTGTTGTGTTCAGCAGTGTTCTGTATGTGGGACATGTGAGGAGAAACACTATGGCGAGCATATCGGGCCCTCACCCGGAACGGAGTGTCAGACACACTGCATATGCAGAGGCGAGAGGAGATGGGGTCAAGTCTGAGGGCTCCTCTATGGCACATGGCCTGATGAACCTGGGCTGGTCCTGCCAAAATAGCACAGGGGCTAAGTCCACACAGAAGTGCACTTTGGGCCCTAGAAAAGCGTGTGGTGGGAATAATTATAGTTGCTAGTCTTTTGAACAAAATGAAGCAAAAGAAAGAGACCAGAAGGATATTTAAAAAACAGAAGACATTTAAAAAACAAACAAACAAACAAACAAAAAAACCATCTTGGGGGAGAGATGCTCCTGACTGAATTCTTTTAAACCCAGAAGAAAAGGGCAGCAGCTGATGTCTATAGAAGCAGTTTCCTCAAAACAACATACAGAACTCCCAGGTCACAAGCTGGCGACACATTACAGAATTACCACACAGGTCATTAGCAAAAATGCCATTCCTGTGAACAGAAAAGAGCCTACCTTCTAAGCAAGAATCACAATATTGGAGTCAATTTTATTCTGTTAAATGAATTAGGTGATAGAATCATGTTTTTCAAAAGGGAAATAAACAATGTACCTGAGATAGCTTCCAAAATAAGCAACAATATTTGGGTGTTTGCAGTCTTTCATCATAATGATTTCTTGCTGTACAACCGCAAAGTCTTCTCCTAGGAAGCAAACAGGTTGGACATTTAGTAGGTAAGATACTTGTTTACTTTAAAATATGTGAAGGCAATTATACTTATGATTCACTATAACATAACTAATGAATTTTATCCAACACAATATCCAATATCCAACACAACCAATGCCTTAATAGCATTACATTTAATAACAATTTCAGACCTGACTTGAGAGGAGTATAGTACCTTGACAAAAAGTACAAGTGCCCATCCCAGACTTCTGGGTCTCAGTTCTGTAATCATTAAGTGCTTGGACAAATTACTTACCTCTTTGCGCTAATTACTTACCTCTTTACTTCCTGCTCAGTAAAATAATGACAACTGACCTCACAGGACTAACCGAGTTACTAGCTACAAAATGCCTGGCAGGGTAATTTCCATACAAACATTACTTGCTAGTACTAGCACACCTGGGCACTGCCACTTGGAAATACCTATTACAAACACAATCTTCCCTAGGAAACACTCATTACTTCCCTTTTTTACTAAACAACATTTGGCTGGTTGTGTTGGTACATACCTGTAGACAGGCTGGAAAGGAAGAGGCAGGAGAATCATTCAATAGCACGGAATAGAAATTCAGCATAAAGAGGTAGTCCTCTTGAAAGGCAGAGCAAGACCCTCGGGACATCAGGTGCGTGAGCTCTGCGACAGTGGAAGGCCCACACTCTAGCAGTGTGGGTTTCAGGTGACCCTTGTTCTCAAGCACCTTCTACCTCGTGCCTTTCCCAACAGTGGCAGGCTGGGAAGGTGTTCTATCTGCTCTGCTCCTGACTTGTCCAAATTCTTCAAAATGGGACCAGGAAACCTTAGGCAGCATCACATGTTAGGACTGTTCAAACAGCACTTGTCGTGAGGAGAAACAGAAGTGCAGGGAGGGCAACGTGAACCAGGGCCGTGTAGGGAGAGATGAGAACACTCACACCCAAACCAAAGCAACTCAATTTTTGGTATTATAATTCACAGACACCCCAATAAAATGAGTATTAATGACTGTTCATCTCTGAAGCATGAGGCTGTCAGAGTGAGGAGCCCTAACACTTCTGGCTGTAGCATTTTCCTGAAGCCTCGTCAGGAGGCATCCCAACCCCACCCCACTGTTCACCCTAGTTATAAGGGAAGAAGTAGTGGAGAAGAGATGGTTTGTCAGGACCTTAATTGCTTTAGTTTGTGTGTACAAAACCACAAGTCCCTGGAAGGAGGACATGGAATTCTAAAAACTTGACATCACTGAGTCTTCTTATGTGTTCATTTTGCACCCTAAGAAGAAATTCAAGTTAGAAATAATGGTCATCATGAAACTATGGGACCGGGACCAAGTTTTGTGGACATGTGAAATACTTTGGAGGACTCTACACTGCCGTTTCACCTGTCCTAGATTATCACTGACTGCAGTCGAGTGGAAGGCTGCATGTGGTCAAGGCTGACCTCATCAGCAGAGCACGTGACATTCAGTGGCTGAAGCTCTTTCTGGGGCAGGCTTGAGTCACTAGTGGTCATTATGGATAAAATTTTAGCACTCAATGGTACAACTGAAGGACAAGTGAGCCTTACGTCCTCTGGCAAGATGCAGCTACATCTGTGCAAGACCAGGGCTCCTGTGTCATGGAGTCACCTTAGCAGACTCCTCTTACCTATTAACTACAACAAATGTCTTGTACACACACATCTGTGTTTACATCTTCTTTAGGACAGGAGCAGGCCTAACTCACTTCCGTATCCTTAGCATTCACACACTCAAGCATGCCGTTCTTCCAGGAGACATCAGTTAAGAAAGCCAGCAGTGGGGTTAGATTTAGGCAACAACTGGCAAGCCTTGCACTTTGAGCCACTTACTTACGCCCCCTTTTCCTATTAGTGGCTTTAAGCCTTCAACAACGCTTATGAAATGTTACTGATCCAAGAACATACTCCCTCCCCCACAAGTCAGCACTAGGGCTGCAAGTAACGAGTCTAACATTTCAAAATCCAAAGGAAGCTATTTCTAAAGGTAAGGGAAATATGTAAATTTAGGTAGGAGAAAAAAACAAACCCACAACAACACAGCTTAAAACATTAGTAAATCAAAGGAGTTGAACAACTGACTCAAAACTTTCCTCAAAGCTTGTATGAAAGTCCAAAGATAAAAACACAGAAAAGCCCCTAACATGCCCAATTAGGGAAGAGTGGTAAGTTAAATCAGACAGCCTCCTAAACTGCTTTTTAGATTACACCAGTTTTTGAATAAAATTTTTAGCTATTAATACGAATAATTTTTCAGAAGATGCACCCCTCTTTCCTCCACCCCCGCTGCAAAAAAACAAAAACAAACAAACAAACAAAAAAAACCCTGAGATAAACAGTGTTCAATAAAAGTTAAACTCTAGTTAACAGAAAATTCAGTGATGGTCCCCAGAAGTCTTTGTCCCAGAAACCGATGAAATTGTTATGTGGCAAAGGGGTTTGCTCGTACAATAAAAGTGATGACCCTAAAGAAGGGAGACCATCCGCCTGTCCAGGTGAGCCATGCTGGAGACAACATGACAACTGGGGTAGGACAGCACCCGGTAGGCTCTGGAGGTGGAGGGCTAGGTCAAGAGCTGCAATGTTGCTCCAGAGGCTGGAAAAGGCGAGAAAACAGATTCTCCCTTAGAAAGACTGGAACCAACATAAAAGCCAATGGAACAAGTCTAGAGATAAGTCATGTACATGTGATCAAAAGCCCTTTCACAAGGTGCCAACATTATACAAAAAGGAAATGGCAGGCTTTACAGGAAGGAAACATTTTATGTACAAATATAAATATAAACAATTTTTATTTGTCATATTTTAAATTTTAAATTACAAATAGTAAGCTGAGATGTCAAGAAGTTGGACCCCTTGGGCATGGTTGCTAAGCATATGAAACTGTACAGCTGTACTGTACTGTACTCTTGTGGGCGACAGGGAGCCCACAAGAGATGACCACTCAGTCATAATTTATAGCCAACTGAAAGACTTTACTCCAATCAGCTGGACTACACGGAGGTGTTGGGTTAGGTGTCTGGTATTGGTCTCTGCTTGGTCCCCACTGTAAATGTTACAGCTTGGGGGGGGGGGAGGTATCTCGGCAGTCAAGAAGCACCACAAAGTCACACTGCACAACAAACCTCACACAAGAGATTTATGGGGAGGGAAAATCCCAGGAGGTGGCTACCTCTGCTCCACAGGACACAGGGTTTATACAGGGCTTCTTGAGGGAAGGAGGGTGGTGTGGAGCTATTCCAGGGTGGCCTAGGATTAGAAGGGTTATATAGCCTGATCTTGAGGCAAGCTGAGGGATTGGTGGAATTTTTTTCCCTGTAGGGTAAGGCCTGGCCACCCTCCTGCCTTGGGGCTGGGAATAGTAGTTAGCGCTGTTAGGGAAGGCAGGCAGCTTGGTCCCTGGAGCTGGGGGGGAGGTACTTGTGAGGCTTGAGGGTTTAAAAAGTTTAAAGTATACAAAGTTTACAAATGGAGTATCTGCTCTCCACAGGGAAAGCTTTCCCTGCCACCAGAGCTGGCATGAATACCCAACAGTCATGGCTGACCATCTTCCTGTCAGCATTAGCCTGATTGTTGATTCTTATTCTGACTGGGCTCAGAATGGGACCCTGCATTCTCAACTCTATGGCCAACTACACCTAACAGAATAAACTCAGGTAAGCTATCGATTCTTAGGACTAACTATGCTCCCACTAAAACAGGACAAGTCAATGATTTGACTCATGACCATGGAACCAGTGGAGATGTGACAGGACAAGACAATGCAGAGGTTCTTCCATCTTGAATTTTTACTGAGGTCATTTGATCTTCTTGATAAAAAAATTAGCAAACTCAATGGTAGGAATCTAAGGTCAAGATGCTCCAGCTAACTTAACTTCTGTTAAACTGCGTACCTGTGCAGCTAACCATTCCAGCTAACCACTCAGCTTAGCTCCTGCTAACTGGCTGCTTCTGCGAAGCGCCCCTGAGCTGCTGAATGAGATGCCAGGACGTGGTTTTTGGCTTTTTGCTGTAGACATGTGGGCTACACTTAAGACCCAGTGTACCTGAGTGTACACTTAGGACCTGAGTGTAGTCCCAGCCACATGGAATACAGCCTTTCAATTGCTATAAACTTTGTCTGAGTGGTGATGAGTTTCTGAGGTTTCTCCAAATTAGATCCAAACAATTCAACAATACTGCTTTTTAGTAGATACTCAAAAGAACTGGAAACAGGGTCTTGGAGTATTTGCACCCTCCTCTTTGTTGCATTACTTTTCACAATAAAAGAGGCAGCAGCAACTCTATTATCCACTGAGAAGTAGTAAAAAAAAAAGTGATACATACACAATGAAGTATCACTCAGCCATAAAATAAAAGGGAAACCCTGTCATGTGCCTTGTTAAGGAACATTCCTGAAAAGAAGCTATGTCTATCTGTGAATGAAAAACTCCTGGATGGAGTCTGTGTGCAGAGACTGATGGACCAACTTGGACTTTAGTACTGTAGAGAGATTGGAATTTTGCAGGTTCAGAAGTTAATTACCTTATCTTGGGCTAGTTCTATTCTTCTGGAACATCTTTGCCCCATTCTGAATAGGAACAAAGATCTTGTGATAATAAATAAAAACTTTTTAGAATCTACTGACTTAGCAGACCACTAGCTTTTGCCAATTCAAAAGCTAAGAACGTCACGGGATAGCATCTTAGACCTGTAGAACAGCATCCCATCTTGTTGCACCTACCAATGCTACAATATTTTAAACTTGCCTTGGCTTATGAATTTCTTTGTTCTGTAAAAACTATAAAAACCCTGTGAAACTGCTTCCGTGTTGGAACATGGAAACTGGGTAAATCTGTGTTCCTGGGTCAGGGTCACTCAAAATGACCAGAATAAGCTATCTCTTATTCCTTTTAAAATGAGAGTTGTGTTTTTATGTTGACAGCTTCAACATGAATGATGTGAAGGCTAATATGCTAGGTGAAAAGCCAGCAACACAAAGAAAAGTTCACCATGACTCTTACTTACATGAAGAACTGGTCACTACCAAAGACTGGAGGAGGGATGGGGTGAGGAATTGATGGTCTAAGGGTACAAATTTCAATCAGACAAGATGACAAACTCTGTTGTATAATATTCTTCTTATAGCAACAAGACTATTATACACCGAAATTTGTTAAGAGAATGGATGTCAGGCAAAACTACTAAGAAAGAATCTTAGGGACACAGAGAATTTAAACATGGACTGTAGAAAACAAACAAGGTTTTGTTTTTTTTTTTGTCCTACTGCTGTGGCATTAAAAGTAAAGAAGATAAAACTGATGGACATCTTAGGCTTCATGTGGGCTCACTAGTTAGGGGAGTGGGAGCCATCTCTGACACAGACTATGTTGCCTGATCATTCCCCTGGTGGGACTTCCCTGCAAGGCCACAGGGGAGGAAGAACTCAGTCTTCATGTGAATAGATGAGCTGGGTTGCTTGGTTGGGGACTCCTCTTAATTCTGAGGAATAGAGGAGAGGGGATACGAGAGGGAGGGTAGGACTGGGAGGAGAGGAGGGAAGTGCCTATGACCAAGATGTAAACTGACTTAATTAATTAAAAAATAAAATTAAAAATAAAGTGCTAATAAGTAAACTTCTCTTGAATTTGACCGCTGAACAGAAACACAAAGGTAGAAAAGAGGAAGAAAGTGCACATAAAAGACCCTCAGTTATTTTATTTCTAAGCCTCGCTCATTTCAGGGGTAAATATCTAACTTATCCAGTACTGTCTGCCTGGGGTTTATAACATGGTCTGTTACAGCAGAGTGGCTAAGCAACAACCCACCCTTTGAATAGCATTATCATAAACGATGTAATGACAGCTGTACCCATAACGACAATAAACACGAGGCAGCGAGCGGAGAGCAAACAACTGGTGGCCAGGGATATGCCAGAGTGCACAGGTGCCAGGTAAGTCCTTTCCCTAAAGGCTTGTCACTATGATGAAGCATAGAGGACGGAGTGCCTCACCAACGCCTAGAGCCAGAAAACTAACACCAGGAGCTGACAGGGGAGAAAGGCCAGAAAATACTACTTTGGAAAAAACAGTGGAATGAGGTCTTACTAGCATCTTGTCGCTTTTAAATACTGAACTGCAATTTAATGCATGCTGCTCTCACAGGAACAAAAATAAAAGATCTAACCCCCACCCCACAAATTTCCCCACTCATCACTGTCAGTGTTTTTCACTGTATTGGAAAAGAATAAATGTTCTCAATTTGCAGACTTTCTTCTATAGCTGATAGTTAATTAATACTTATCTGTCTGCATTTACATCTACTTCAGTAACTGGTGCTGTAAACAATACAAGTAGTTCTATATACGCAGCTTTAAAGATTGACGGTAAGTCACTAAAAAATAACTTAGGCCTGTAGCAGATCCCGCCCCTTATCAGAATCTGACCAGAAAGCCCAAGTTTATGTGCACTGAGCTCTATGCTGCTGGCCAGCTTCAACCATTTATCTTGATCCATCTTACATTTTGTTCAAACTAGGTCTCAACAGTTGGCAGTGTTCTAACCCAAGCAAGTTTAAGACCAAAGAAACAGACCTTTAATCTCACAAAATCAGGTTCACTGATGCACTGCAACGAAGGAAAGCACACAGCAGAGGAACTGTGGCCATCTCAGCAAGAGCAGGACAAAACAGTCATTACAGGACAACCCTGTTTGGACAAGAGTGGAGCTGAGGTGAAATCCAAAACAAAGCAGTGTTCTGACAGGCTTAAAAGTAAGCCACACCCTAGGCTCCAAAACGAAGGCAAGGTCCTCTCTTACGGACCATGAAGTCACAACAGCTACACTTGCTTTGTCATTAAACCATAAAGAAACACAATACTTTTAAAGTTTATTTTAATCTGTATGAGTGTTTTGCCTGCATGTATGTTATCTGTACCACATTTGTTCTTGCTGCCTGAGGAGGCCATAAGACAGCATTGACTCCCTTTGGAACTGGAATTGTAGATGGCTGTGAGCCACTATGTGGGTCCTGGAAACTGAACCCCGGTCATCTGTAAGAACTGCTGACCCAGGAGAGTGATGAGAGAGCCCCAGGATTGCCAGGATTCAAAATCCCAGCTCTACATTAATTAGGGCAAAGTACTTTAGTTTCTGTAACTAGAAAAAATAGGGGTAATAACATAAGGATTAAATGAGTCAGTGCGTGTAACTCACTTAGTAGAGCGGCTGGCACAAGTTAAGTTTAAATAAATGTCAGCTGTTAGTAGTAACAAATGCCATGGCTTAGACTAACTCATCCTTATCTTCCACGCTCATCTTCATACCTTGCTCATTAATTTGATTTATCTTGCAAGTATTTATTGAGTGCCTATGAGATGCTAGGAATCTTGTGGAAAATCAAGCTCGCCTTCAGAGAAACAACAGTCTAGTGAAGCCTGGGGCACCATGTTCGTATTAATGGTTCCTTTTCTTCTTAATGCTAAGAGTATGGATTTAAAAAAAAAAAATAGTCTGCATTTATTGTGGGGAAAGACGCCACACTCCAATGACCTGTCGTGATGAGACACTGAGTTCTTTTAGGACAATATCATGTTTTGTTACCAAACCCTCTAACACTAACCAGGAATGGTCTTTAATCTAATACTCAGTACTTGTAGCATTAAAAAAAAAATCTTGTCTTTTTTTTGGGGGGTGGTGGTGAGACAGGGTTTCTCTGTGTAGTCCTGGCTATCCTGGAACTCACTCTATGCACCAGGCTGGGCTCAAACTCAGAAATCTGCCTGCCTCTGCCTTCCCAGTGCTGGGATTTAAAGGCATGCACCACGACTACCTGGCCAAATTCTTGTCATTTTACTGTTAACATATTCATGGTCTTTCTTTCATATCCTTCTGATACACACATGTGCACAACAGAAACAATTGATATCACATGAATAACCTGATTTACAGTTAAGAGTGGTGAATCCTCTTTGTAATTCAGCACTTTCAGCACTAAAATCAGGAAAATCTTATGCAAAAGCCAATGGAACTGTCACCAGTTTTCAGCAGGTGTTGTTAAAGAAACACATCACTAAGCACAGGGAAAATAAAGGTCAACCAAAACTCTCCAACCTTCTAAGTACTGATCTAACAAACCCCAAAATCCCATAGTCCTGTGGCTCCAGACCTCATTACAGCCCAGCTCAGAACACGTGCACGCACGCGCACACACGCACACACACATATACACACACACACAGATGGTATGGACAGACACATACATGTACATACAGCACAACACAATGACATTTACAGCTAAGATCTCCAAACCTGTATGTGAGCAACAGCTACATACTAGACTTACATATTTCCACAGCTGATTTTTACTGGACATATATCAGTGTCAGATAGTATGTACACATATTCCCATAAATTCATATATGTATCCATATATGCACATATATATATGAGGTGGGAGGGAGCAACAAGAACACCAGTCTCCATTCTCCATACCGTTTCAAGTGTTTCTCTCTGTCACTGAGCCTCCAGCACATTCTGCAATTCTCGTTTGGGCTGATAATTACGTCTATGGGTTTAAAAAGAAAACAGCCCCACTTTGACCAGAACTCACTTCCTCTTCAGTTCCCCACCTGGCTGCGTAAACATTATACTCTCTTACCTCCCTGTGATACATTGTGCACCCTAGAACAACCCACCATAAACCAGTCCCTCTCTGCCCAATGCTCCACATCTCGCTTGCCCTTTTCACAGGAGGCCTTGAGGAGACTCTTTCCTGCCATTCTCCCACACAGCTCCTTCAGTGTACTGAACTGCTCTTACTAAATCTACCAGAGCATGCTCAGTCCTCACTATAATCTACACAGCTCTTAGCATCATGCCACAGTTTTCACACCCACCTTCCTTCAAGGCTTTTTTCCTGGGGCCTGACAAAACACTCATGTTTATGTCCTAGCTGAATGACTTTGGTAACTCATGCTCAAGCTATCTTTGCTGAATTCTCCTTCTCTAGTAGACCTCTAACATTAGAATTAATCTTGGTCTCCAACCTCAGTCCTTTCTTCTCTATCAACATCATCTTCCTGAGTGGTATCATCCCTATATCTTGCTTTAAGAGCTAGTCATATCCTAAGGATCTTAAAACTGCACCACTGGCCTGACTTCTGGAACTACAGATGTACGGCCACTGTTCAGTGAACACAGGCATGCTAAGACATGTAAAACACACAGAGCAGAACCCAGTTACTGGTCATACCAACCCTGTCTGCCAGGCCTCTAAAAGCCTTCCATAGGGTCCTCTTTATCACAGTCCCTGGGAAATCTATGATCCAGGCCTAATCTTGGAAGCCACTTCATTCCAGTGGGAACTAGTTCACACTGATGGCACCATGCTGGCCTCTATCTTTGAGTTTGCTCTCTGTTCTTACTTCAGAACATTGACCTTGCTTGTGATTACCTGGAATGGTCTTCCCCCAGAGTATTCTATGACTGTGCTATCATTCAAGTTTCAGGCCAGTGTCATCTGTTTTGAGCAGTCTCCTGACACCATGACCTTGGCTGAAGTAGTCTTCAACCTCTTTCAACCATAGCACCTTATTTTAGCTCAAGGAATTAGCTTCTTTATTTACACCTTTCCATACTTACTGTGTCACTGTTAACTAATCTCTAAGCTTCTCAAGGGTCAGGCTCATCTGCCTTAGGTATCATGTCTGGCACTGGGTAAGCAATGAATAGCTATTAATCAAATGACTGACATGAACAGATTTTTTACAAAATACAAGGCCAAAAAGTTATATATGGTAGAAAAAGATAGTCAACCACTAGCCCCAAAGGAAAGGCAATTAACAGCAGAACATTTTTGCTAATAAGAATTATACTCTAATGTTTACAGAGGCTTTAAAAAAAATCCTGAAAATGTTACATACAACCTTTCTGTATAAGGTATTCCTAGTATATATCTTCCTAGAATTCTTAAAACATATAGCCATCAATCAGCCCCAAAATTGATGACAAAACCACTTCTGCAAAAACAGAGTGTATCCTTGTAGCTAGGTGTGGTGCCAGAGTCAGGTATAGCTCTGAGTTCCAGGCCAGCCTTGTCTCAGACAAGAAAACAACCTCCCCCAAAACAAAGCAACAAAACCGAACTCCCCACAAACAAACAAACAAACAAACAAAACTTGGCTTGGCCAAGGACTAGAGAAATGCTTTTGTATTAAGAGCACTGACAGACAACCTAGAACCCCTTCACAGATGTAGCCCATGGCAGTTCAGTGTACAAGTGAGTTCCCTAGTAATGGGAAGAGGGACTGTCTCTGACATGAACTAATTGGGCTGCTCTTTGATCACCTCCCCCTGAGGGGGGAGCAGCCTTACCAGGCCACAGAAGATGATAATGCAGCCACTCCTGAAGTGATCTGATAGACTAAGATCAGAAGGAAGGAGAGGAAGACCTCCCCTATCAGTGGACTTGGGGAGGGGCATGCATGAAGAAGGGGATGGGAGGGTGGGATCAGGAGGGGAGGAGGGAGGGGCTTATGGGGGTACAAAGCGAATAAAGTGTAATTAAAAAAAAAAAAAGAAATAGTAACATGGAAAACTACTCATGATACACTTCCCAAATGAAAGTTAGATACACACAATGAGCCTAGTCCATCCATAAAATATAAATGTCTGGTATTTGTGATGGGCAAGGCCAGGCCCACTCCAAGCCTGGGAACACTGTCAGAAACGGAGCCTGGCTGAAGACCAGTGCAGAGCTCTTGCCCAGCAGTGAACAAGGCCCTTGGCCTGATTTCCAGAACTGCAGCAAAAAGGAACACGGATGTATAGAAAGGACCAGATCTCACTGTCTTTTCTAACAGAACTGCTAACTGCTGCTGAGTGTGAGGCTGTCATTTCCCCACCCAGCCTGATACTTGCAGCAGACAGGTGATTCAGAGCACTGACCACCCTCGCAGGTGTGCTCAGTACATACATGCATCACACTGATCCTTTGCAATGCCTGTTTCTGCTGCAGTGTGTGCTAACAAAGCAAGCTGGCCTATACAGTATAACCTTACCTAGCTCTGATCTTTGACCAGTCCTTCACTGTCTTAGTTCAGTGTAAACACAATCATGTGTCTGCATGAGTACATAAAGATCAAAAATATCTGGAGAAAATAAAAATGTTGACAGTGGTTCTCCAAGTCAGAATGATGACTTTAATTTCTACCTTTGCTTTAATTCTATTTTTCTACTTTCATTACAATGATAAAACTGGTTTTACAATTTAAGTTCCAAAAAGTATAGACTTATATTTAAGCAAAAGACACTTGAGAAAAGGAAATATAAAGTCATGAGAACAAGATTAGAAGCCACAGTGAGACACTTTCAACTAACCTCACATTTAAACAATTTTGCCAAAATATCTTGTTTTTGTTTAGCTTCAGTTTCAAAATGGTTATTTTGAAAGTTCTTTAAAAAGAAAAAAGAAATAACTTAATCAAAGCGCAAACTCTTAAAGTCTATGTCACACTGCATTTGACTCTTTCAGAGCTCGACCTCCTGAACGGTAAAAAGGTATGAGGACCACACTACCCGCAAAGACAGGCCTTTCCCTTCCCATGGCAAGTCAAGCCTGATTTTTCAGTTTTCACAGCCAAGAAGTCACAACATACTAAACTACACAGGGAGGCACAGCACAGTTCACCCTGAGGACAAATTACAGAACAGGTTATCTACCTTCTTGAAACAAAACAAAAACAAACAAAAAACACAGAAAAGACAAAAAGAAAGAGAAATCTATAGATATAAAGGCTACAGACATAAGACACATCAACAATTTCCAATTCAGGAACTTTATTAGTAAGAATTACCAATATTATCAGTTGTCTCTTGGTTATATATCACTTGAAAACTCTGTATGTGATAAACACATGCGTGTTTGCGGGTGTGTGTAAGGCTGGTTTCTGGTGTATGACCCTCTGCTGTATTCCCCTGAGACAGGGTCTCTCCCTGAACCGGGATCAAGGCTGAAGAGCAGGAAGCCCCAGGGATCGTCCAGCTCTGCCCTCCGTAGTGCATACATAGTGGGGTTACAGGCCTGGGTCATGGCAGGCTTTTTTTGTGTTTGTTGGGTGTTTGCATTGGGATCTTCATGTTTACACAGAAAAACAAACAAACACGGTTCCCTCATTGATGTAAAAGTCAATGATGTTTTAAGTAAATTTGCCACGGTTTGCAACCACAACTATCAATCAGTTTTAGGATAGTTTACTCTCTGTGAGACTCAAGTCCACTCCCTGTTAACCGATGCACCAGCAATTCCGGCCCACTAACCTACTTTCCAACTCTAGAGGCTCGTATACATTTTCCTGAACATTCCACCTGAGAGAATCAAGCAAAGTACAGTCTCCGGTGCCTGGCTCCTTTCATTTAGCATTGTTGAATCCAATGGAGCATGCATTAGTAGGTACCTCGCTACTGTCTGTACCTAAGACATTTGATCCATTTGTTCCGCAGATACAATGACTCCACAATAGGGATATTATGAATAACGCTGGTCAAATGTGTAAGGTGTGTGGCTAGACACAGAGCATGACTGCTGAGTCTACGGTAACTTAACAGTCAACTTTAAAGAAGAGCTAGACCCAGGCATAATGGCACAAGTCTTTAATCCTAGTTCTTTGGCAGCAGAGGCAGGTGTTATCTCTGTGATTTCAAGACCAGCCTGGTCCACAGAGTGAGTTCCAGGACAGCCAGGGTTACACAGAGAAACCTTGTTTCAAAAAACAAAACAAACAACAACAAAAACCCAAAACGAACAAACCAACCAATAACAATAACAAAAAGCCCAAACAATTCCAGAGTGCTAGCACTGTCTCACACTCCTACCAGTAGTACATGAGGGTTTTTGTCTGTGGTTTATGTTTTCATTTCTTATTTCCTCTATACACTGAAATATTAAGGGTAGAAATGATTTCATGTTTGGGATCTGATTCAAAACAATCCAGTGTGGTGTGGTATGGTGTGTGGTGTGTGGTGTGGTGTGGTGTGGTGTGTGGTGTGTGGTGTGGTGTGATGTGGTGTGTGATGTGGTGTATGGTGTGTGGTGTGGTGTGCTATGTGGTGTGTGGTGTGGTGTGGATGCGAGCTTTAGGGGGGTCACCAGGAATAACAAAACAAGGCTGGTCACAGCTTCGGCACTTATCGCACAGTGGGCAGCAGCACCATTTCCTATGGCACGGGCACAGAGAAGACTCTCCGGCTCTACTCAAGCACTTTAGACATGCCCGTTTAACTCCCACAACAATGAAAACGACGCTGAACAGCAGAGAAGCCGAAGGAATCCCACCAGTGATGTTAGAAGGTAAGTACACGAGACAGTCTGTATCTGCATATAACTGGAAATGTGTTCTGTGCTGGTGGTGTTTTCCTGTGGTTTAATCACAGTCAATCAACACATCTTTCAGATTTCATCTTACTGGTACTTCTTAGGCGTTCTCCAATGAACTATTCCAGGGTAGGTCAAGTCCAAATAGAAGGGGCCTGGTCTTGCAGCTCAGAATGTTGCTTTAGGTTTCAGCCTTCAGCATCTACAATATTATTGGTTATTCACAGGAAAAGCAGGCCATCCCTAAAAAAAAGTATCTGACTAGATTTCTGTTCACACTGAAGCTAAAACCTAAAGTGCTGTTGGCTGAGTACAAACATCAGCACAACTGTCTGCTTACTGCAGGAGACAGAGAACAGGAAGGTTCTGAGAGAGGGCGTGTACGTGTAGTTAGCACAGAAAAATGTAGGTCTGAGGACTCGGGGAACACAAAGGAGAAACAGGCAAAGCAGACATTCCACACAGAGCATTCCCAGGAGGTTTTGAAGGAGCTGCTGAAGTATGAAGGAACTATCTGGATAGTAATGACACACGGGTGCTAGGCTGTGGAGAAACTCAGGCTGTGAGCAAAAGGACAGGACACAAAGAGCCAGACACAGCTTCCCAAACGCCGTGGCAGTGTCTCCCACTGGACACTTGCCCCTCATAGCAGAGCAATGTCCCCCAGAAAGAAAGAAGCCGACATGAACTTGTCCTAATTAGTCCAGGGAGTTCTGAACAAACCAAAGCCCCTCAGGACCTCCTCTCCTTCCTGGAGTTACCAATCATTTTTCTGGGAAAACCTGAGCAAACTGTATGCTGGGCTCAGAGAGGTGGAAGGAAGAGGAGACAGCCATCCCTCTCCCACACAAAACACTGAGAAAAAAGAGAATGGTAATCAAGTATTGTTAAGATACGCTTTAGCCAGCTATGCCTATAATTTCAGGATTTGGGATGCTGAGGTAGGAGTATCAATGGTTCAAAACCAACCTGAGTTTACAAAGACCATTTGAACAAACCAAACTATAAAAAAATAAAATTACTCTATGATATCCAATGACTTTGTAGAAATAAGAAACATCAAACTGTAAATAATTTACCTGGTTCCAATTTTATCACTTTAATTGCTGCTAATTCTCCAGTGTTAACATTCCGTGCCTAAAAGAAGAAGAAAAAAAAAGATCATGAAAAAAAAAGCTGTATAAAAGAACATTTTAGGTTATTGTTTATTTTCAATCATACAGAAGTATTTTAAAACCAACTTACTTTCAAATTTACAATCTAATTTCCATACAGGCAGCACTGTGTTCTTTGTAATGAAACCCAGCACTGACCCCAGTATAGACTTAATCATGCAGTAACCGGGCACTGTTCTAAGCAGCCTGAAACTCGCTCAGTTCTCACAGCACTCATAAGACAAAAACCAGTTATCATTTCCATGCTGCAAATGAGGAAGCAAACAGAAGTGCACTGGTCATACAGCTGGCTACGCAGGAACACTGGGACTCAAAGCCAGGAAGTCTATCCCTAATACCTTCAAGCATTAAACTACAGAACTCTTCATGAAAAGGCTGGGAAAGGAGAGGATTAGCATCAAAATCTTCAATTAAACTCTAATTATGAAAGCAGCCTCCGTATGTCCCTTCAAATCCACATGCTGTTAGTAAAATCAATGCATTCAAAACAAGCCACTTATGAAAAATAAAATTAATTAAAAAAAACAATTAATGAGCCTGGGGATGTGGCTGGGCTGGTAGGGTAGCTGCATGGCACGCTGAGGCCCTGGGCTCCATCCCTAACATGGTCAAAGGAGGCATGGTGGTACAGACCTAGAGCTGCAGCAATACACTGCACTGGTGGCAGCGGAAGAATCGGAGGTTCAAGGCCACCCTCAGTTACTACAGAGCAACTGGAAGGACAGCCTGGGCTATGACATCTTGTGTCTAAAAAAGGAAGGGAGGGAAAGAGGAAGGGAGGGAGGGAGAAGGGAAGAAGAAAAGGAAAAAGGGAGAAAGGGAAGGAGGGAGGGACAGCGAGTGACCAATTCCTAAACTGGGTGGGATGGATATGCCTACCAACCCAAGCACTCAGGAGGAGCCAGGAGGATTGCTAAAAATTGTATACCACCCGAGCTACAGCCACCTACCTAAAAACAAAACAAAACAAAAAAAATCAGATAGTAGATTTTGGATATTTATAACTGTTTATCTAACTAATAGAAAATATCTTTAAATTTGGATTTTAAAATGGTAGTAAATCTTTACTAATTTAAGATACTATATAACTGCATCAGAATTTTTCAAGACATTTTTAAATTTTTACACCAGTCTAGAAGGAAAAGTACATGGAATTCCATGATTATAGGAAGATCTTATCGTGTGGCCAGCAAATAGCAGCAATACTCTCTTATTGACAGATTGGAAAGATCTGTCCATCACCTGACATGAGATTCTGTTAACAAAGGAACTCTTCTAAGAGTACCAAGGCACTAAAAATACCAGGAAGGGGCTGGTTCTCACGGGTAAAGAACTTGCTTTGCAAATGTGAGAGGAGAACAGAGTTCAGCTTCCCAGCAGGAATGAAAAGGCAGCACTCTTGAGGCCCAGGCAGGGTGTCCCTGGAGCAAGCTGGCCAGACAGACTAGCAGGCACGGCACACTCTGGGTTCAGTGAGGAACCTGCCTCAAGGTACGAGGTGGAGAGCAACAGAAGAGGACTCCAGCCACCAAATCTGGGTCTCCGAACACAGGTGCATAGTCCACATGCTCCTCACACACCGTGTCCACATACACAAAAGCATGCACATGCAGCATACACACCTCACACACACCAACACATGTACTCCTCACCTCCAACACACACATATGAAAACCAGCGAAGGATCCAAGCAGATAGACCAGAAGTGCAGTCATCACTAACAATACAACAGTCACATTCTCCCCAAAAGGCTGGGGGGATGGCTCCCTAAGGGATGTGCTTGCTTGGCCCCACAGAAAAGCAGCGTGTAGCTGTGCATGCCTGTAAACCCTGCATTAGGATGACCTGTTTCAAAAAGTATGCTGGAAAGGGATACAGGAAGACACCGATGTCAACTCCAACCTCAACCACAAACACTCAACATGTGGACTGTACACACGCACACATGCACAAACACACATCCTTTTTTTGAGTCATTGTGGCGGGACATGTCTTTAATCCTAGCGCTTTACTTGATGGGATGGAGAGGCAGGTGTGTCTCCATGAGTTCAAGGAAACTCCAGGGTTAAAAAGTGAGAATCTATCTCCCTCTTCTTCCATAAGGTTTCGTGCCCTCTGCCCAGAGGAGGACAATGCAGCCAGTCCTGATGAGACCTGATAGGCTAGGATCAAATAGAAGGGAAGGAGAACCTCCACTATGACTAGGGGAGGGGCATAGGAGAGAAGAGGAAGGGTGGGTGGGACTGGGACCAGGGAGGGGGCTGCAGCGGGGATACAAAGTGAATAAACTGTAATAAATAAATAAAAATTTAAAGAGTGAGACTGCTGAGAGAGAAAGAGAAATTCTTTCTGAGGTAGTTTGAATGTTATCCATTCCACTATCAGCCATTTAAATACTGGATCCCCAGTTGGCAGCTGTTTGGTAAGAATTAGGAGGGGTGTGTCGTGCGGGGTGGGCTTTGAGGCTTCAAAGCCTCCCGCAACCCTAGAGCACCTGGTGCCTCCTGCTTGTGGTTTGAGATGTGAGCGCTCAGCTTTCTTGCCACATGCCTTCACTCTACCATCATGTACTCTGACCTCCTGGAAGAGCAAATCCAATTAAATATTTTCTTCTTTAAGTGGCCTTAGTCACAGTGTTTTATTAAAGCAAATAATAAAGAAAAATAACCAATACATTCTCTATACAAATTTAAAAATGAAAGCAACTTGCAGGAAAATTCATTTTAAAACATTTCTTTAGTGGTTGAAGAGATGGCTCAGCAATGGATGCTTTTCCAGAGAAGCTGAGTTCAGTTTCTAGCACCTACATGGTGGCTTACCACCATTTGTAATTCCTCTTCCAGAGGATTCAATGCCCTCTTCTGGCCTCGTAGGCACACACAGCACAGACATACATGCAGGCAAATATACACAAATCTTTAAGAAATTCTTCAATGTATAATCTTCATAACCAATAAATACTCATGATGCTCATTTGGAGGCGACAGAAACCAGATCTGGACAGTTCAAGCCAAAGTTACTTTCTTTTAAGTGAGACAGACGTTGCAACAGCTCTGAATAAATTGTGTTCCTTTCTCCGGGATGAGATATTACACAAATGACGACCCAGGAGGAACCCAGAACATCACTGTGGCAGCATCTGTAAACAAGGGTGGGGAGTACCTGGAGGACACACAGGGCTCTCTCCAACTCCCACCACAGGATTTCTCACAGAACAGGGAGGGTCTCAGCACCCGCTCTGACATCCTGCTCCTTTACAGGCCACCCTTCCAGCCACACCTCCTAGGCATCTGCATATAACACACGGTAGTGCTCTCACACTCTGTGCATCAGGAAATCAGACCTGTTAACAAGTCTCCAGTGATTATTGAAAAGAAATTCAGAGTATGGGTGGCTCTTCCATGGAGCCATGGACAGTGTGAAGCCAAAGTGAGGCTGATTGACCTGCTCCCAGTGACCACAGGAGGGCACACTCTTTCCTGACAAAGCCACACATGTCTGTTCAAGATGGCTGCTGCACACCATGTCCTTGGGCTAAAAGCTAACTTACTCAGAATTCTTTCCACTAGCCATATTCAACTGAGAAATTGTGACAGTGAACTGTTAGAGGAGACCTAAGCCTCTCAGGTCCCTCACTACTCTGACTTGTTAATATGTTTCAGGTTTGTCAAAAACTTGCTACAAGGTAACTGTTCCAAACTCAGGTTCTAGAGTGGGCAGAAGCCAGGTAGCTGATGCTACTGCTCTTCTTGCTTTCTGAAATGTTTCTCAGTGTGCAGTTATTTGGCAATACTGAGATATTTCACTATGTGAGGGTCTAAAACAAAAAACAAAAAAGGAAACTTCCATTTCTGAGCCTTTCCTCCTCAGAAGCCATGTTATACATGAAAAAAATGTTAGAGCATATGAACATGAGTACATAGTGGTGATTGCAGGTGTGAGATGCCAGCAACTGAGATGCTGAGGCAGTAGCAGAGTGCAGTTGGGCTGTGTAGCAAAACCCTACCTTTACAAAAAAAATCACTTATTCCAGAGTCAGGTCAAAATTATCTCTAGTATTTATTCTGGATTTACTATTTTTGATTCAGCTCAAATAATTTATTTTTCAAATAAGCAAGGTTAGCATTATAAGATAGTAACAGTATGAACTTTTGTTTTAAAAAGTATTAATAACAGATTTTTTTCATACCTCAAGGTAGAAATTGAAGTGAACTGTTCTGAGCATCTATACCTTGTCTCTGACAGCTTTCGGTTAGAATCCACATACCATGAACTTCACCTTTCATTCCAGACTTACTGGGTGTGCCTTTCACATATTTAGAAGTCAGGGAGCTCCATCACTACTGAGCTTTAGAACATTTTCCTCACACCACCACCACCATCACAAAAAACCAAAACCAACAAAAACCCTCAATCTACTAGCTGTCATTCCTACCTTGTTCTCAGTTCCTTCCCTGTGGATTTGAGTCTTCCAGACATTTCAGGAAATGGAACGGAACAATTTGTAGTCCCTGGTAACAGGTTTCTTTTCCTCCGTATGTTTTCAGATTCACGTGGGTATTGCTGCCAAGTAACATTCCACTGCACAAGAATACACTTTGTTTGTCCACTCCTCAGTTGAAGGATACAGAGTGGCAGCTAATCTTCAGTGTCGACTGGACCTAGAACCCCTGAGGAGACACACTCTGGGCATGTCTGTGAATGTTTCCAGAGAGCAAATGAGGAAGAAGACCTGCTTGTAGGTAACACCATCCCACCAGCTGAGGCCTCAGATGAGACACAAGCAGAGAGGAGGAAGCCAGATGACATTCCCTGTTGTTCTGAGGTTCGACATGATAAGCCACAGGTCCGTGCCTCCAACATCATGGAGCTACCTTCCTAGCCACGAGGGATCACGTCCCATCCAACCATGAGCCAAAATAAAACTTCCTCTCCTGTAAGCTGCTTCTTGTCAAGTGTTTGGTCACAGTGACAAGAAAAGTACCTAAAACACATGGTTCCTTCTATAGTGTCTGTTATAAATACTACTTAGCACACACTCAAATATTATGTTAAACATACCACAGAATGTTGGGCTGTATAATATTCTGGGTCTGACAGTGTGACGAGCTGCCAAGATTTCTCTAAAACAGCTATAGCGTCTTATATTATTACCAACACATACACCGGAGTCTCCCCGACATTCTTGAGAATCTGTTCCTGTGCTACTTTAGCTCACGAGGGGATGTCCACCTGCTCTAGAGGTCGGGGATTACAGGTGTGCACCAGCCTACGGAGCTTATGCATTTAAGATGCTGTCAAGTGTAACACCTGAAGCTGCACACTGCACATTTTCTCACTTTATGAGCAACTGTCATTTCCCTCACTGTCTCCCTGGAACAGCAGGCAAGCACACTGCAATGGGGCCACGCGGCCTGCCTTTATTTCCTTGATGCACTAACTAATTTTGACTTTGTCAAAATAAAACCTATGTGTTGTCTTACGTGTTGTCACCTCTGTTTTTCTTGATAGTTAAGAAAGCTGGAGCCACAGATCTCTTTGCCAACAGTCTTTAGTTTACACCCTTATATCAAGGTCAATGATCCACTTTTAGTAACTTTCTGTACGGTGGTTGCACCACAGGGAGTTCCCAACTTCATTCTTGTTCATATCAATATGAAGTTTGAAACAGTATTTTTAACTTCAATAAAACCCTATATTATCTGGCCCCCACCTATCTTTCTACTCACTCCCAAAATTTTACTTTATGCTCTGGCCAACCCAAACAGGCTGTGGTTCCCCAGTACTAGCCATACTTCTACCCCAGCTGCCACCTTTGGGCCTAATCCCAGACCTCATATAGCTAGGTCCCAAGCTTTAGAGCTAGGCCTAGGTTATCTTGGCCCTGTCTTCTTAACTTACTTTCACTTAGGCACTCCACAGCCTCCCACATTCTTGCAGGCCCTAAGTCTTTCTCAAACTGCAAAGGGCCTGGTAAAAATCCTGCAGATTTAGAATTAACCTCAGTTTACAGGAGCTCTTGAAAATTCTTGATTTCAGATTTGCTTGGAAATCTGTGGGAGGCTTTTAGATTAGATGAGTTTGGGAAAACAGTTTCCAGGGCTGATTTCACACTCCTGACTTAAGTTCAAGTATGAGAAAGGTCCTCTGCATGTAGGAATACAGTAAGCAGCACAACTGATGAGGGATCAGCATCAGCATCAGCAGGGATGAGGAGTGTCCCAGGTACTACAGGAAGGCAGTCAAGGTCAGCTGTTTTTGGTGAAAAACTGACCCTTGCTGGTCAGAATGCACTTACTCTGTAGAAGAGGATGTTCAATATGAACATGAAAAAGGGGGTATGAAATGACAGCCAAGAATGCACTAAGCCACAGGATGAATTGGGGCAGGCAATGGGCACTGCACCATCTTTCTGACCCATTCTACCCTATGCAGAAACAAGAAGACAGAAGATACTATTTCTAAGATTCTTCCTAAAACACCGTTTATAACAAATTTATTCAAACAGACTCCAAATAGTAACCCAGATGGCAGGCTACATAAAAACCATATGTTTAAATACAAAACAAACAAACAAACAAAAATTGGCATTCACTGTGAATCAAGAGATTTCAAGTGGGCCCCAGGAATCTGAACCTGCCATCACCAGGCTACTTCTGAGGACATGGCCACAAACACCTGCTCCATTTGAGCTTTACAAGATGGAACTCAGCTTCTAGGTCTGATGGCTTCCTGAAGATGACGCCATTCTTACTGAGATTTGAAAGACAGGAAGTGTATAACATAGAAAAGGAATGGGAGAAAAGGCACAGAGAGGAGTTTGAGTTTTAAAGGCCGACGAGGAAAACAAAACAGAGCGCTGACTACCCTGAGCACTAGGGGAGGATAACCACTGGGTGTGACACATTCGCCCTTCAGAAGGAAATGGGCAGTCTATCCTCAGTCCTGAGGAATATTCTTGTTTGTTTTTCCACAGCTCACTGCTCCAGGTATAAGGCCACTGCAAAGGAAACCAGTTCACAGGAGAATGACAGGGTGGCAAATATCCCTGGTTTGCTCAGGACAATCTTCCTGTATGTCTACTGTCTATCATTACTATTTACAGTGTGCTTTCATACTTTTACAAGTATGAAAATTATGTTCTATGCAGTTTTAATGATTTAAGGTCATCCTACTTGAAACCCTCGAATTAGCATGAAGAAATGATTCAGGACAATCAGATTTTCTAAGAATAAGCAAATATGCCTGTTTTTATAAGTAAAGCTTTAATAGTATACAGCCATGCTCATTTGCTTAAACACTGTCAATGGCTGCTTTCTTATACAATGACAGAAAAAAATCAATAGCTGAGATGGAGATCATACAGTCCACTGACCTACCTAGTAAAACAGCACTAGTTTTACATCTTCACTGTCTGATATGAGAACTCTATGCTACCTGTACCTATGCTCAGTTGTTAGCTATCAACTGTATGTGATATGCAATAAACATTTAAGACTTTTTTTTTTAAATTTTTTTAAGCTGACAATAACATGGATTGTGGTTGGTAGAGTATAGCTTTAAAACACACACAGATGCCATCATGACCATCAGGACACAGAAAAGTTCCACTGCCACGAAATCTACTAGAGAAGTCACGCCCAGTGCCACCTCAGGCCTGTCCTGTGGAATGCCATGAGTACATGGTACAGGCTCTTGAGCTGCTTCTTGCATTGAGCTGTTGCAGGTGCCATTAGTTCGTTCCTTTCTGTTGGAATTTAGATTCTATTTCTGCTTACCCACTTACCGGTCAGCGCATTTCCTGACAGGAACAAATTGGGTTTTTGTTGTTTACTTGGGCGTCTATATACATACACACCCCTCCAGATCTGAGAACTGAACTCAGGGCCTGAAATATGCTGCAACTACAGTATGAAGGACATCAGGGCTGTTTTCAACTTTTGGCAAATAGGAACAGAGTTCCTATAAACACCCATGTTCAGGCTAGGCTATACAAACACTAGGGCACGGGACTCAGTCATCTAAGGGAAGTACATGTTTAACACTCTAAGAAACTGACAAACTCTTTTTAGATGGAACCATTACTTGTTCCCAGTAGTACCATGAGGATTCTAGATGTCCTTCTTTGCATTAGTCATTACAATGGATGGCTAAAAGATGCAGTGATATCTCACAGAGCCTTCAATTTGCATTTTCCTAATTGTCTACGACACCTAACACCTATTTTTGTTCTTATCTGCCATCCTTTGGTGAAGTGTCTATCTTCTAGTCCTTTGCCCATGTTTTATTTTTATTTTTTTTATTTTTGACAGATGAGTTTTTTAACAGCAACAACCAACCACCCAAACATCTGCATGTGCAACAGTCAGCAGCACACATTTCTTCCAATCGAGACAGCTCTGAGTTTCAGTTCTTCACCTTGGGAGGTGGCCTGCACACACCTACAACCACAGCGCGGTCTCCCTCCTAAGGCTGTAGCATCAACTGTTCCTGGGCTTAATGTTCTGCTGCATCTGCTTCACTTTAGACACAAACACAGCTTCTGCCGAGGCTGTGGGCTCAAAGCAGTTGGACTTGAAATCACAGTGCTCTGTATTCTACAGGAAGGTATGGACATTCAGGGCCACGGTCCAGGTCTGGTCTGTCTGAGCCACAACAGAAAAGCTCACATCCACCATTGTGATAAGCATGTGATATTTGTGTGGGTGCCAAGCATCTTTGACCACAAGAATAATGGTTTTTTTTTCGAAAGGTGCTATTCATGTCTGTGGATAACGCCCATGGAATAATAGTTACATTGCTTTTGCTATTTCTGGTTGAACCAATAAAGTCTGAACCCCCAAGGGAAAAAAAAATAATGGTCCTCTTCTTGGCCAACTCAACTGCACAGACCAGATCATCTGCTTTGCCCATGTTTTAACTATGTTATTTTTTTATTGACATCTGAGTTTTCTCTACACAGTTTAGATACAGCTTGTCATTTATTTGAGGGGAATGTTTGGGCTAACTTGTGCACGCCTACCCACGACCATGTATATGCTGAAGCAGCGGAGTTGGCCAAGAAGTGAACCAACATTCTTCCTGTGATTGAAGTTTCTTGGCACCCACACAAATATCACATCTTAGAAAATGACCATATTTGGAGACAAGTAGTTTAAAGACATAACTAAGGTTAAATGAGACTGTACAGGTCAGCTCTAATTCACACTAAGATCACAGGCACACAGAGAAATGGATGGTGAAGGCACAGAGGGAAGGCAGCCGGCCACCTGCAAGCTTGGGAAAACCAACCCTGCCAGCACTTTGACAGCACACTCCAGCTGCCTGGGGACTGTGCTACTTTGTTATGGCAGCCCTAGCAAGCTAAGGCACGCAGCAAACCTTCTGGATTTGTCTCATTTATCTCATTTTCTTTAATGGATTGTGCTTTCTTTTCATGCCAACACCTAACTGTCGTGACTCCACTCATTAAAAAGACAATCCTCCTGCACGTCACTGCCTTTGTGAACAGCTGGCCTCTGTGTGGTTTCGTTTCTACACTCTAGATGGATCCTTTGTTTTGTGGATCCTTGCTTTTTACACTCTGTATGGATCCTTGCTTTCATTCCCCTAACTTTTCCAGAATTTTTTGGCTATATTAAGTGTTTTGCTTTCTGTGTGATTTTTAAATAAGCTTTTTTTTTTTTCATATTCAGACACACATACACTCCTTTTCTTTTTTTAATGGAAAGTGCACTTAATCTCCTGATTAATTTGGTAGAACTGTCTCTGCCAGGCTACCTTCTAATTCATGGACACTACACGTAGGTATCTGTTTAGGTTTAATTTGGTATCTCATCAGTGTTTTACAGTACCAGCAGAGAGAGTTTGGTCTATTTCAGTTTAGATTTTAATAGCCACACATGGCTAATAAAGGCTGTTTTTTATTAAAGTGTGACACTGGAAGCACTGAGAAGCACCCTGAGCAGCCTACATGACTCCATGAGAATGATGCCATCAGATGGTGCCAGTAGCACAGCTGGCAGGACGGGGGGGGGGGGAGGGGAGGGTTCTGAGGAAACAGGCAATGTAAGGAACAGACAGCCAAGAACAGAGAGCAGAGGATATATGCTCAGGACAGAGACTGGAGGCAAGAGCACATTTCCAAATGGCCTGGATCCCTGAGGACTCCCCAGCTCCCTGACAAGTCTTTTTCACAGCCTCACTTTTCTAGAGTTAATCTCAATGGCTCTTCGCTTCGCTTCTAGAAGCTAGATAATTAAAGATCAAAGTTTCTGGGACCATATGATCTTCAAAATAGAAGAGAGGAAAAATAGAGATGATCACAGTAACTCTAAAAAAATGCAGTTAGCAGATAGTGACTGGATAGAGTCCTGGAAAATCATTTGTGGATGGTGAAACAGAAGAGCAGTTCCAGCAAGCATGAGCGAGTTCAAAGACTTATTTGATTTCTGGAATTCAAAACGGACTTTAGCCATATCAACAAGACTAAAAATAAAAGCTTTCTATCCAAACAACCACTATTACTCTGCATGGTTACAGATCCTGCTTTTTAAACTCACTTTTATGTATGTGCGTGCGTGTATGTGGCAAGAGGTGGACATGTGCATGTGAGTGTATTTTGCCTGCAGAGACCAAGGTGTGGGATGCCCTCCTTGTAACTGGACTTGGAGGTGCTTGTGTGTCATTGAACTCAGAACCTCTAGAAGAGCAGTAAGTGCTCTTCACCACTGAGCCATCTCTCCAGCCCCTCAACAATACTTTTAAATGCTAACTGTTGGATCACAAGTGTCAACTAATGTGGATAAAACATAAGTGGCACTGAGGCTAGGAAGAAGATAAAGGACCGGGTTACCAAATCCCAGATTCCTACTGCAGAAACAACAGTGAAGGTATCTTTAGCCAAGTGTGTTCAGACTGCAGTGTCGTAACAAGTAGTCACGTAGGCTGGGACTGTAGCTTAGCAGCAGAGTCCTGCCTAGTGTGCATGAGATCCTAGATATAAATTCCAGGACTGCTTAAAAAAAAAAAAAAGTTACTGACCAACTTGGCTTTTGGGAGCATGTTAGATGAGATATACAAAGCCCTGCCATTACAAACACCTAGATAATGGGCTCTGGGGTGCTAAGCAGGTAAAGCCGCCTGTCGCCCAAGATGCATGCCAATCTGGGTTCGATCCTGGAACCCTCCTACAAATGGAAAGAGAACCACTCCCAGAGTGGTCCTCTGACCTCTGCATCACACATTCATACACACACACACACATAAACATAAACACACACACATAAACATAAACACACACACAGACTCTAACACAAAACAAAACTACTAGAAAGGTGAAAGCATGCAGGAGTTATCCTTCACCGAGGGGACGCTGTACAGGAACATTCAGGCTGTCTCACTAACTGGAGACGGTAGAAGATGCCACACATTTTGCTAAGGCTGCCAAATGCCACACAGTGACAACTGTGGCCAAAATGCTAACCGTGTGTTATGGTTTGGATATGTTTGGTTGTATACACCAAATGCTTGATGCCCAGGATGGGAGGTGGGGCTGAAGGGACGGTCTTTAGTTGAGTGGATCGTGTCCACAGGCGGAATTATGCAAGCCCAGGCTCTCTGGCTTCCAGGCTGGTTTGTGAACCTTTCCCACGCCACTGTCAGGCCCTTGCTAGAAACTAACACAGCCACCTAGACTTCTAGTCTTGAATTCTAGTTTCCAAATGTGAGATTAAATAAACTTTTTTCTTTATAAAACTGACCTGTCTCAGATCAATTTCATTACAGTAGTAGAAAATGAGCTAGTACTCTATGTACGACTGGAAATACTGTATACATCTACCAACGAATAGAAGGTGAACAACTCAATACAGAAATTAACTCAACACTACATTACCTCCAAACATGGACCTTGCTCTGCCATCAAAGAGATGTAACAGAAACCATAATAGATGCTGTTTATTTGCTGGCCCACAGGCTCATATCTAGCTAACTCTCTTATATAGTCCAGGATCTGGTCTATACCTGTCCAGGGAATAATGCTGCCCTCAGTGGGCTGGGCTTTCCTACGTTAATTAACAATCAAGGCAATCCCCCACAGACAGGCTCACAGGCGAGCTCTTATCTTGGCATCCCCTCAATTGAGATTCCCTTCTCAAGAGACTCTAGGCAGTGTCAAGTTAAAAGTTAAGGTAGGAAACTATTGTTTCTACAATATTATTAATATTTTATAGTGTGGTTTCTCATTTAGTCTAGTTTTTATCCTGGAGTGCCAAATCCAGCTAACACTGCCTCACTCTTCCCTCTCTCCCTGGATAAACGATTTGACTCTGGCAGCCCTCACTTCAATCTCAGTTTGAACTGTGTTTTCTAAGGCATCGCCTGAGCTATGTCCCCTGAGGACTCTGTAGACTTGCTTTCCTTTTCTCGTCAAGTCAGTTCCCTCTCCAGGTTTTGCCACTTTGGTTTAATGGTTATAGAAGCATCTCTTTCTCATTCCAACTCACAATGGGGATAGTAATATCTTGTCCTTGCTATGGGTGTTAGCTCCATAAAATTCCTGTAATGCCCTCCATTGTCTAGAAGATGAATGTCAAAGAAATAAAACAAGTGAATTAATTGATGAAAGAACTGACTCAGCATGATGTGATGAGTTAAATGGTTATGACATTGTCTACAGAGCTTTCTCGGTTATTACAGAGTGGTCATGACACCATAGGTCTTGACCCTTTCCCATTGTCATGTGATAGGACTAGTGTGGTCATTTGATTGAAGCCACATCAATCAAAGCTATCTCCTTCGTTTATTGATGTTAAAACAAACAAGAGGCTACCCTCTCATTGACATCACAAAAATAAATGTATATAATGTTCAGACTACAAGATTTGTAAGACTTACCTATTGTAAGCAAGTACAACAAAAACAGGGCAAAAAAAAAAAAAAAACATGAGAGAAATGTGTTAGAGTCCTAGAGCCACAGTTCCCTGTAACACCCTGTCTTTTGGTTCCTGTGCTCCTCTCTTTAGTCTTTGAGCCACCTCAGGGAGCTTTCAAGCTGAATGAATTTCCTACTATTTCTCTGAAGCTGGAATTTTTATTTTGCTATATTTAGTCTTTGATTTTGGTTTCCCTGAATGGTCCAAATCATTAGCTAATTGATACATTTATGTTTAGTCCCTTAGAAAGTATAAGTATTATTTTTTTCCTAGTAAACCCCATGACCACTTTGTAAATTTTCCTTGCATAAAGTTCCAACCTGGTCAAATACAAATCTAAAACACTCTGGGTGATCTTTGTAATCAGCAGATTTTGTCTCTGTTCTTTCCTGTTCTACCTTTTAAGGATGCTCTTCTTCCATGCATTTTCTATTCCATCTATCAAAATGCTGTCTGTATTTCAAGACAGACTTCATATTTTATTTCTTTTTAGATCCCTCAAGCCAGAAAAAGTATCTCCTCATTAAACTACATAGTCCTCATGAAAAAAAAAAAAAGAAAGAAATTAACTCAATAAAAAGTACTTGTTGCTTTCATCTGAGTAAGATTTTTACCTTCCATTCCACATACGCAGATCCTGAGTTGGTAGTTTGAGGTGAGTTCCAGGACCTAGGATTTTAATATCATCCACCCAGGTGACTGATTCAATCAACTGCCCACCCGTCAGACAAGAATGGAGTCTGAGAGACCCCCAGCAAGGGCAGGGTTCTGGAGGAACAGATGTTCAGAACTCAGAAAATAATGAGTTTGCATGTGTACATACATCATCAGTCATTCCCAAGTCAGAACCTGGAGGCTTAGCAGGGACAGTGCATCTCGAGATTAATAATTACAGCAGCAAAGACTGCTTTTCTGTTACACACTTTTTTTTTGAAACACTAGAAATGAAAAAGTACAATTGCTCAGAACCTGAATTAATAAAATAATTTGATCCATGGCCTACAAATCAATCACACATGAACATGCGAGGAGGTCTGTGTGCAGAAACTCAGTCTACATTTGACCTTTCCCCCCTGATGCCCAACATCTGGCATATAGCTATCACAGAACTATAGAGGATTTTCTGTGGTCCAGAAACACTGCAAGTAATATACATGGGTTCTTCTTCCTCCAGAGTAAGCACAACAGCACAATAAAGGTTCTAAAAGAGGGATGAGGAAGGCTGGGGAGAAGGCTCAGTGATGAACAGCATCTGCTGCTCTTCCAGGACGCAGCTTGGGCTCCCAGACCCACATGGCAGCTCACAGCCATCCTGTAACTTCAGTTCTAAGGGATCCAGCACTGTCTTCTGGCTCACTGGACACCAGGAATACACGTGATACATATATACACACACATACGCAGGCAAGCACTCAAACATTTAAAAACAACCACAAAAACAACAACAACAACAACAAAAACCAACAACAAAACCTCTGTGGGCTAAAGAGATGGCTCAACACACAGGACTAGTGACCCCAAACCACCTGTACTCCAGCTCCAAGGGATCTAATACTTCTTACCTCTTGTACCACACACATACCCAAAATTTAAAAATTACTAGTATATCTTTAAGAACCACTTCTCTAAATAGGCTGAGGCTCTTCTGTTGGTTGATTTCAAGTTTGGGTTTGCTGCCCTCTTTCATCAGGTGATCAGGTCACTTCCTCAGGCTAACTCAACCTGCTCACTTGCTCCAGCTAGAGAAACTGGTGAGCATGTTAGAGAAGGTCTTTTCATTACATCAGAGGCCTTCACTTACAATGAACACAAATACAATGAAGCTGAAAACTGGGGCAAAGAGGTAAATTATGCTTAATACTTACATACTAAGATAACTGTTAGTCCAGATCAACTACATTTACTAAAACACACATAGCGCTCTACCCAATAAAATCATGGTTGCCCTTCTGTCATGATTTTTGTCATGCCCTTCTGTCATGCACAGCTTCAGTTAGAATTGTCAACTATGTTAAGAGAATAGTCAACGCAACACTCCAGACATAATGAATGATGTATTAGGCAATCTTCATTACAGTGCACTGTTACAATTATTCTTTTTCATATTGATAGTGTGTCAAATTAAACTTTATCATGGGTATGTATATCTAAAAAAGTAACAAGTAGATGGATGATGGTTCAGTATACAGAAGCAGCACTCAACACACTGGTTCGACACTACTGAGGTTTCTGATAGCCACTAGGAATCTTGAAACAACTCAGTAAATAAGTGAGTAAAACATGTTCTGTAAATTTAGCACCTATACATTTCAGAACCCTGTTTTTATCAGTAACTAAAAATTCTATTTTCTAAAAGTTTATATAACAGAAAACTACATTTAAAAAATTTAAAGCCCTATTTTAGATCTAAGTTTAAAAAATATTGTTAAATATATGCCTACCTGTGAAGCCTGCATATATCTTTTATTACAAACAATGGAATACATATGTGTTTCCATGATACAAAATTTTAGAGTGAAACCAAAAGACCATTAATCTGATAAGCTTCAGAAACAACAGAGACATTCTTGTCATGCTTTGCAAGGGTTCTGATGACTCCTCCCACTGCCTTTTATAAAAGGATGGCTGGCCAGCAGAGGTACACATCACCCTCCAAGTCCTCCTGTTTCCAACATCTTCCAGTGGCATCTCATTTGCTCTGGTTCCGCTGGCTTTCCCTTCAAAGTGTTATCTCAGGACAACATGAAGACGGGGCCAGAGAGGACAGTATGGTACACTTTAAGGACACATTGTCTGGAGCAGGCTCTAAGGTCACCTGATGGAGATGGGCAGAATGGGTAGAGTTCTCTCTTCCAGGTTGCAGGTCTCCAGAACAAAGGTTATCAATAGCTACACTGGCATTTCCTGAAAAATCCCTGTGGGGTTGGGTCTAGAGCAGTCCTCAAAGTAGGGACAGAAAAATGCAGCACCATTCACCAACAATGGTAGACCTGAGCTCGCTAGGGCTGCTGAGCTCCCAGATGGCACATTTTCTCATGGACAGGAATGGGACAGGAAGAACAGACTGTAAAGAAGAGCATCAACTCTGAGCACAGGATGAGGGAGAGTGAGATCTTGAGGCCAAAGACACAAGAGAGGAACACAGCAGCACATACATCAGCACACCTACACAAGAGTTCACGTATGGGTAGAGAAGCTCTAAGAAGACACACTGGGCTGGAGTATGTGTCACAGTGCATACTCCACTGGTTGTGCTGTGGGTGAAGCACTTGCCACACAAGCATGGAGACCCAAATTCAGATCCCAGCAGCCATGTAAAAGCCACACTTTGTGGCTGCCTGGAACCCTAGTACTCAGAAGGCAGAAGAAAGGACCCCTGGGGCAAGCCAGCTGGCTGGACTAGCCAGGGTCAAGTTCTTAGTTCAGTGGACCCAGCTCACTAGAGGGCAGTTCAAGGCAATGTCAAGCTCAGGCCTCCACACACCTGCACATGGATGTGAACATGCATATCCAAATACACACACATACATGCAAAAAAAAATTAAAATTAGGAACTAAACCAATACCTAGTGGTTAAATATGGGTAATGAGGAAAGGCAGTATAGAAGAAAGGGTCTCACTTTGCTTCCTAAGTCTTTTTAAAAGTTTATTGTTTTTATTTGTGCGTGTGTGTGAATGCATGCCACACGTGTGTGAATCCCTGTGAGCCTGTGAGGAGGGCATCTGATCCCTTGGAGCTAGAGTTACCAGGATGCACGCTGGTAGAAATGGGTATGGGGAGTCGAACTCTGTTCTCTGAAAGAGCAACAAGAACACTTAACTGCTAAGCTTCCCAAAGTATTATTATTATTAAATTTTAAAAGCATGATTGGAGAAATGAGAAGCAACTGTATAAAAAATTGTTTTAACAACATGTAAAATTTTTAAACATTATTATTCAGTATGTATGCATGTGACCAAGAGAAACTGATGACGTAGTTTATCAACAATTGAAGTTACAAGTTACATTATTCAAAGTGCAAGAAGATTCCAAATAGCTGGAAGCTTTAAGCACGCTACAACTGCAACAGCCAAGTAAAAGCACATGGTTTCAGTGCTGTGGCTTTCTACAAAAATATCAGTGTCCTTAAGGCTTCTAATTAAAAGATAGCAATATTTATATGAGAAAATGTAACTTTGATAAATTACATCTTTCCTAATCAGTTGTCTTGGCACTCTGAAGCAATCACTCAGGGAGGTGGATCACTGTGAGTTCAAGGCTAACCTGGTCTACAAAGCAAATCCAGGGCAACCAAGGCTAAACAGAGAAACCCTGTCTCAAAAAAAAAAAAAAAAAGTTTATGTAGTTTAAGGCATATACTCATGGTACTGCCAGGATTACATGACTGCAGAGAACTGCTTCCAGGCCACGATCCATCCCTATGTCAAACATTGACCCCAGGCTTCTCTGAGTGGTCTCTGCCTACTTCCACTCCAGCAAGAATTTACATGGGAGGCAAATGAAAAGCAACAATCTCTTCATAGTGTTATTACACAAGCTCAAAAATATATATCTGACCATTACAAAATAACATATAAACCTCTAAAAGGTGCAACTGCTAACCACCTAGGGTTAACATCTTAGTAATGGGCCTTTCACATCTTCCACATAAATTAACCCTAACACCGTGGAGTGCCATTTCTGCATGGCTTTACAACTCTTTTACACAAGAATGCTCTTCCCTGGCTCAACATATGAACTATTCAGAGCATGACGATGACAGCGATGATGAGAACACAGGGCAGTGAGCACCAGACAAAACCAGTGTCTCTCCCTGAGAACATCTAGCCTGCACCAGGCTCTGTGCCTGCTGGGAAGAGAGTGCTTTTCCATTTTACTGAGGAAACAACTGACACTTTGAGATGTTAATGAATTTGAATCCTGTTGCCCTGAGCCCAAAAAGCTGTGCTTTGAATCACAACTGTCTCACAACAAAGGATGCCTTTCCAAAAAGATGACCTGAACTTGAATACTCACCATGCAGAGACCATATGCACCTCAATCGCACTGTATAAGATTTAATTCTGAATTTTACCTGTGCTTACATCTTATTTTTTAAGGAGGATATAATAGAAATCTTAAACTTCATCAATTACCTCAACTGTGAAAGATGCTATTTACCATGAGTCCCCCAGGGGAAACTTCAGTGTGTGGGGACAGCAGATAGAGGAGGATGGGCAATGTGTTTGGAGAGGACCCAGAGAAGGCTCTTTATACACCAAGGAGAGGTCCTTTCTGGGGGTGCACATAAAACCTGATACTGTACAGAAATAGATAACTTTTTAACATTTTGATTTTGATGTATCAACTATAAAAGTAACTTGCACTTCCTAACTCAGTTTCTAAAGCAGGACATTTGGGGTCAGGCCTTTCCTTAAGAGGCTGAGGTAGGACACTCTCCAAGTTCAGACCTGTCTGAGCTATAGGGTGAGCTCAACACTGGGGGGGTGGGTAACCTTTAGCAACACACATCTCAAAAATAAAAATAAAAAGTGGTTGGAAACATAGCTCAGTAGATTACTTGTATAACTTACATGAAGTCGTAGGTTCAATTTCCAGTACAAACCACAAAACAAAACGAGCATCTAACCAATAGTTTAAGAGTGTATGTAATGCTACACTATGCATGTGTATATGTTACATACATATATGCATGTGTTAGATATGTATGTTTTAGATAATGTACTTAATGCTGATAGCTCGGATATTCACTGGTCAGTTCAGTGACTTTCCCACGTCCGGTTTAACACAAGCAATCATGAAGATCAATGCCATGGTTTCTACCAGTGGAATCATGCCAATTTCTTCATCAACAAGTGAAGGATAAACACAGTGTGAGGTGGTCATACAATAGAATGGTGCTATGGCAGTTAGAATGACCAGATTACTGATGCCACATGCGCACATCTCACAATAAATGCTAAGCCAGGGACACCAAATCGGACAGCAGACTTCAGTTGGAGTCGCGGGCATTGAAGGTTTGGTCTCTAGCCCACAGCACCCTCTGGACATGGTGAGATCTTTAAGAGTGGGGGCCTGGTGGAAGCCAGGCGACTGGTGGATGCCCTTAAAGAGAGTATGCGGGTCCATGGTCCTTCCACTTTCTATTTGCTTCTCAGCTACTGTAATGTACCATGATGTGAATTTTCCCTGCTACATATGATATATTGTGGCACCACAGTCCAGAGCAACAAGGCCAAGTTACTAGTCACACAAACCTCTGACACTGTGATACAAAATGAGCCTCTTCACCTACTACTTGATTATCTTAGCTTTCTGTCACACATTACTGATTTCAGCTTCGCAGAATTTTAAGATTATAAATTAATCTACCATGACAGAAAGCAGCTCAATGGGGTTTGGGAGTCAGCTCAGAGATAAAGTACAAACTGCATAAATTCGAGGAGTTGAATGTAGCCTCCAGGATGCATGGAGTAACAGTTTATGCCTTTCCGCTTGCTCGTATGTGGTGCCAGGCAGAACCCAGGGCCTGTGTATGGCTAGGCAGCTCTGAGATGCATTTTCCAGTATTCACTGCTACTTTAGAATAAATCAGCAGTTGGCTCTCTGGATCCACTAACTCCTCATCTGAAGACTGAATATGTTAGAGAAAAAATGCTGCACTGGGCACACGCTTTGTCCTTATTCTCTAAGCAATGGGGCTAAACTTAGATAGAAACTACACTTGGTATTATGTCAAAAGCTTAAGAAGACAGGTAATACAAAGATAGGCCATTTTACACAAAGACTAAGGAGCATCCTTAGATGCCGGGATTTGTAGGGCTCCTGGAAACAGTCTCCAGAAGAATAAGTTTAAAAATGTTTGCATTATTGTTAGCTACTGAGGCACAGTAAAACTGTTTCCTAAAATCTACTGTGATGGTTTATTGCAATGTTTAATTCTTCCACAGCATCAGCAACCCAAACATGCTGCATTACAACAGCCTCTAGATAACACTACCAGATGAATCCTCTTGTCTGCTTTGTGAAGGGATTTCTGGATACACTCTGGAAAAGACATAAATGGGAGGTGACAGGAAAGGGTAGACTGAGATCTCAATTGCTGTTCAGTAGAATAACCCAAATTGTAAGAGTAACTGTGAAATATCTACTCTGTAAGCACAACCACACTTAACTACCTACCCATACTACATTCCCAAGCAATCTATTAAAGCTAGAAGAGGTGCTGTGTTTTGGACTTTAAAATCTACTACTAATAAAACCCAAAGTTTGCTTTGTTCAGCACACAGCTTTGTTTGGCTGGGACTGAATGGGTAGAGTACTTGTGGGGCCTGTGCAAGGTCCTGGGTCCCATCCCCAGTCTCACACAATAAACAAACAAATGATATATCTGTTTTATAGGCCAACAAGAAGAGGAATTCCTGACAAGAGGCAAATACTGTAGATAAAGGTTTAATAATAGTTCCATCTGGTCAGGCGCAGGCTTCAAGGTAGGCAGCAGCCATCTATCTACTCCAGGAAGTCGACCATGAGGAAAAGCTACTTCATTTATGCCATACTGGCTTCCAAAGGTCTACTGTGTGTGTGTGTGTGTGTGTGTGTGTGTGTGTGTGTGTGTGTGTGCACTCGCGCGCGCACGCGCACGTGATGCCATAGAAGACTAAAGAGCACATGGACTCCCACAGAGCTGGAGTTACAGGATGTTGTGAGCGCCCATTATGGGTTCTGGGAACAGTATCAGGTCCTCTGAAAGAGCAGCAACGCTCTTCAACTCTGAGGCATCTCTCCAACCCCTCACACTGACAAAACAAAACCCCTGGAACTATCTTACCTCCCTCCTTCAGTTGGGGGGTGGTGGTGTCTGAGCCCACCGGGGAGCAGAGATGCCTAAACTTAGCAGCTCACAAGCTCATTTTCAGGAAATTAGGGACCTAACAAAGCATGAAATGCAGGGCACGTGGGGCCATATTCTAGAAAGGGCTGCTCTGGTTGGCTAAGGGCGACCAAAAGAGCCTGACAAAGACTTCTAGAAAGCTGAAGCTAAGCTACAGCTGCATCACTCAGAGAAACTGTGTCAAGAAGTTCAGCACTCTTGTTACAAGCACGCGCTCTAGTGTGTTACAAGAGGCTTCTCACAGCAGGGCCTTTGTTCACATCTCAGACCTGCCTGGTAACCAGTGAGTATACGGGGAAGAGTTTAATCTGATTTTTGAAGGTACTTTATGTTTCTGAAAACATTTAAAGATGTTTTTAAATTTTTATTTATTTACTTTTATTTTATGTACATTAGCATCAAATTGTCAAATCCCTTGGAGCTGGAGTTACAGACAGTTGTGAGCTGTCATATGGGTGCTGGGAATTGAACCCTGGTCCTTTAGAAGAGCAGACAGTGCTCTTAACCACCGAGCCATCTCTCAGCCCCCATTAAAGATGTTTTTAAAAAAGAAATCGAAGCTGGCAAATTTTAAAATAGGAACTCAATCCTGTGTTAACATAGCAGACATTTCGCCTAGGAGTTCCAGACTTGCATAATCACCTGTATGTAAGTCATCAGCCCAGTGGGGTTCAAACACAGCACCCACCCCAAAATGCAATTCACTCCTATTACCCAGCACCTTCCAACTGCCGAGGCCAGACCCTTTCAGGTATGTCCAACGTGCAGCCCAGGACAAATGTCCAAGACAAGACCACTAACTTACTTAAGACATTCATGAGATGTCTTTGCAGTTGACTGCAAGGCTCTCCAGCGTGAACTTGTCACCTGTAAGGTGACAGCTGGCAGCCGTGTGAGAAGGCTGGACATGCCTGCCCATACCCACCCCTCCACTCAAGGAATTGCAGATGCCTGCTAAATCCTTCCATCTGCTTTGATTCCTAAGAGCAGTAGTCCAGGCCACCACTTTCTCTTCTCTGGGATATTGCAATGGTCTTTGTCTTGACTCTGCCATCTATCTCTTAGGCTTTCATTTTTATTAGTACACATTGTTCATAATATTCTCTTAGGAGCTTTTAAGTATCTGCTATATTGGCAAGAATGTCCTCTTTTCAATATCAATGTTAACCAATAAATACTACTCATGTCCTTTGTTTCTTGACTGATCGTGGCAGAGGTCTGTCTTTCTGTTATGTATCTTTTCAAATAACTAGTTTAGGTTTTATTGCTGTCTCTCTCCTCAGATATAAACTCACATAGTGACAAACACCTGATTATTTACAAAGAAGTAAAAAATACATATGGTAAAAAAGATTCACTGGATATCAATATGTAAAGATACCACTCACTGCACAAAAATCAACTCACAGTGATCCAAGAGTCAAGAACCCTGGAACTTTGAAGCAATGAGGGAAATAGAAACTACTCAGGACACAGGCAAAGAAAGGGTTTTCTGTCTCAGAAAATAAAGGCACTAAACAATGAGACTCATGAACTGGAAAGGCTTCTGTGTAGCAAATTAATACAATAGAGGAAGGGGTGGCCTATGGGGGGGAGCAAACCTCTGCTAGCTATACTGGACAGAAGATAAAACTAGATCACACAAAGAAGTGAAAATGTTCATCCTTACCAGCTATCAGAGAAATGCAAGTCAAAACATCCCCAGTCACAATGTCAGGTATGAAGAAAATGAATACAAAGATGAAAGAAAATGAAGAAATCAAGTGCTGGCAAGAATGTGGAGAACAGAGACCCTTACATACTACTGTTGTGAAGGTAAACTAGTCCAGCCTCTACAAGAATCAGTGTGGAGGTTTTTCAAAGGACTGGGGAGATGGCTCAATGGTTAAAAGCACTGGTTGCTCTTCCAGAGGACACACATTTGGTTCTAGCACCCACATAGCAGCTCATAATCATCTGTAACTCCAATTCCTAGGGATCTGATGACCCCCTTCTGTGCTTCAGGGGAACCTGTTCACACAATACATGCAGGCAAGACACTCATACACATAAAATAAATTGAATACAAAGTGTATCTACCACATGACCCAACCATGCCACTCCTGGTATTTACTGAAAGGACTCCAAGTCAGCACATCAGACACACTTGCATATCAATGCTCATGATGGCTAAGTTAATGAATAAACTAGGTGTCTAACAACAGAACTGGTAAAACTTTTATGTGTGTGTATATACACATATACATATATGTATATGCACACATGAAAGTATTTACGTGTCTATGTATACACACACATATAAATATATATGCCATAAAGAATGAAGTTGTATCATTTGTAGGAAAATGAATGAAACCAGAGACAACCATATTAAAAGAATTGTACTGGTCTAAAAAGGCAAATTTTTTAAAAATTGTTTTTGGCTCCTAGATGCTGTGTGGTTACAATTACAAATGCATATACAAAATGAAAGCAAACTCAAACTATCTAGGAGAACAAAAGGAATAATTGAAAGGAGCAAGAAACAGGAGGCTGGGGTAGAGAAAGAGATATGCCTAAGGTACTATACCCGTTTGAAATTTTCTGTTTTTGGTTTTTCGAGACAGGGTTTCTCTGTGTAGCCTTGGTTGTCCTGGACTTGCTTTGTAGCCCAGGCTGGCCTCAAGCTCACAGAGATCCACTTGCTTGTGCCTCCCTGAGTGCTGGGATTACAGGCATGTACCACTGCTCCCTGCTCTATTTGAAACTTTTAAACGTAAATTAAAAATTGAAAAACCAAGGAGAGGGGAGGGGAGAAAGAAAAAAGGATAATTATATGGGACTAAAAAACAAAAACAAAAACAAAAAAACCTTCAAGAGAATCATGGATGTGTTTATTATTGTGCTGGTCGTTTCATATACATATGTCACAGCAAGTCATACAATCTCTATATATTTACATTTATATTTTTTGGTATCCCAGGTTGGCTTCAAACTTGTAGCAGTTCTCCCACCTCAACCTCCAGGGTGCTGGGATTGAAAGTATGAACCTCATATCTGGTTTAACCATATCATTTACATATAGGTTACTGGAGATCAAAAGGCAATTTAGAAAAAACTTTTAGGTAAAATCAAACAAACTTACAAAGAATTTCTACATTGTAACTTTTCTTGGGATCTCCAGTATTTATAGTCACATTACATCAAAGTAACTTTTTTTTATTATTAATTACACCAAAGTAACTTTTATTATGTTTAGGAAATGCTTGTTAAAGCTGTGAGGTCCTGGACTATCTTACTGTATTTTCATACCCATAAAATGGATCAGTGCTTACATAAAATATGTATTCAATTCATTTTAACTTTAAAAGCATTGACTTTACTTGTGTGTACATGTATGTCATATGTATGCGTGTGTCATGGAGGCCAGAAGAAGGCATTGAATGCTCTGGAGCTGGATAAACAGGTCCTGGGATCTAAAATGAGTCCCTGGAGGAGCAGCAAGGTCTCAGACCATCTCTACAGCACCCTTATATTAATTACAAGAAACAAAACAAATATACACAGTTGTTGTTTTCAGTCTTACAGAACAGAATTAAGGGTTTGGGATAAGTACGGAGTAAGAACATGAAGGAATCAGAGGAGTGAAACCAGTGAGCTGCAGTGAAGAGCACGTGGAACAGAAAGGTACTGAGCCAGGGTGTGAGTTTATTATGCAGAGGGAAGAAATAAAAAGAAACCGAGTACAGTAGATTGTGAGATAAACTCAAACTTAAAAAACAACCCCCTCACAACTGTAGAAACAGACTAAAAATGATCATGTAGATTCTGCATCCAGCATGTCCATCTCAAAGTTTTCAGAGATGCATGCTGCCAGGTTCCAGTAAGCACAACCTGGTTAAGAGATGCTATGACTCAAGGTCCTTACCTGGATAGTTTCTGAGCACTGACTCCAAAATCAAATTGAAACAACACAGCAACACTTCTGTTCTCTCCCCACAGGCACCAAACACAATCTTACATGTGCATACGCCCAAATTCGTTTCTTCAAAATTCCTTAAGTTTTTCTGATTATATCAAGGAAAAACTTTGGTCACTACTTTTTTTTGGTTCCTATTACACAGGAGTCTGAACAGGAGCATGCTGGTCTAAAAGGTGGGAGGAGGGCAACCCACTTGTCCAGACTAACTCTGGAGTAGGAAGAGGCCACTATATTATCTAACAGGCAGCAAAATGCTTGAAGATTGGCAGGATACGCCACAAACAGCCTGAATCCACAGTTCTCCATATTCATGCAGCAATCTGTACCATGTAAATAGTGCAGACAATTCAGAGTTCTAAAAACTTGGCATAACAGATCATTCTAGTAACAAAGCAACTGGCAATACTGCAAAGATCTTCAAAATTTTCAAAGCTATCTCTCCATGCAGATTTTGGTTCTGTGCCCACACTTCATAACAACAAACCGTGATGAAAACCATTATAATCACTTTGCTGTAACAGCCAAAGATATTATTACATGCTTTTGGAACAAGTATGCAAGCGTATTAAGAAAAACAAAATGTGTCAAGAGAGAAATGTTAAATTATTTATAATGAAAACAGTACTTAAAGGATTATTTTTAAGAAGTCTGAATAGTTGATTAAAACAACTTTTAGAACGATGAAGCATAAAACATTTTTCAAATTTTGAAAAGCTTACTGGCTTCTCAAAAATAAAACTTTCTCATCAAAACATAAAGCAATATGCAGCAGGACATCACATAAAAATATATTTAACATAGTTACTGTTTGTGGAGCTCTAAAAAGACTTTTCTATATGATGTTTTCCTTCACCTGAAACACATTCACACTACACAGTCTACGTGAACATTAATTATGCCTTTTAGAAATATTACGAGGTGTTTAGAAAAACCAAAGATTTTGATGTCCTTATGCTAGCCGCTGTTTTAAGTCTGTAGTAAATGACAGGATCCAATGTTATGAAACACAGCAAATCAGTCTGTGTGTATGAACACAAATGTGCGTGTGTGCGAAGATGCACATCTGTGGCAGTGGTATGCAAGTTAACGTTTACAGGTGTGGAGCTGTGGGAATGAGCATGTAGACATATGTGTGTGGAGGCCAGAGGCTATAGAGCCTAGCTCTCCTCCACCCCACCCTATGTGGTGCCAGGGATCCAAGGCCCCAACAGTCTACTTTATTTTACTCGTTGTTTTTATAAAGTCACCACTTGTTTCAGTTCATTTGTGTGTCTGCTTTCCACATACTAGAACTAAAGAGGCATACCGTTTTTTAGAAGAAGGCTTTTTACTACATTTATTCCTGTGTGTGTGTGACACACACAGAGCCTGGGTGGAGTTTAGAGGACAACCTGTGGGAGTCAGGTTCTATTCTTCTGTTGTGGAGGCCCCAGGCAGAGAACTCGGGTGATCTGGTCTGATGGCAAGTGCCCTTTACAGCTAAGCCATCTCACCAAACCTTTTACTTGATTTTTATACTTATTTTTGTGGTGTGTGCATGTGTGTGCATAAGTATACATGTGTGAGTATACTTCTGGCCCAAGAGTCCGTTTTAAAAGCAAACTGTATTTCATATACTCCTTACATCTGGGTGAATTTCCTGAGTAGACGAGGAATGGACATCTGCATCAGGAGTGCTTTCTTGGCCTCTATTTTTAGCTGAAGCTGTTATTTGAGATCCAATTTAAAGGGAGACTAGAGAGGGCCAGTAAGTTCACTTCCTCCCTGGGACACAAATGCTGATGTTTTCCCGACTTAAATGATATTACAGACTTGTGGTATACATTCCTTGCTGAGTGCACTAACTTACATTCTCTCTCACAGACCATTTCACAGTGGGAGGACACAGTGGCATGTGGGTTCACTGTCTTGCTTGGTTGCTACAGCTGACGATATGCCAGGTATGGGGCGAAAAACAGAGCTCTTGTTTGTTTACTAGGTTCACGCCTGTGTCACATGGCAAAACTATAATGCTGTAACTGAGCTCCAACCCTCCTCCACATAGCCACCTGAAGCTGATGGAACCCGTACCATTTCATTTGATGAACATTTTGTCTGCTGCGTCAAATATCTCTGTAAACACAGGACTTCGTCAGAATTCAAACTAAATAGTAATGTGTAAACAAATAATCAAATAAAAGAGGGATGTTAAGGTTTTTAGTCAGGGTATGAAATAATGACTTTCTTGTGCCAGCAAGGCTCTGCAGGTTGTGAGACTTGCCAACCGAGTTCAAGTCCTGAAACCCACGTGGTCAGAAGACAGATCTAACTCCCACAAGTGTGTCCTCTCACCTCCAAACATGTGCTGTGTGGTAATGTAATTCAAAAATGGGCTTCTTAAAACATTTTCACACGTGCAAATCATGGTATTTGCTTATGGTTGCCATTTTCATCCTCCTTTATTCATCCCTCCTGATGGCCCCCTTTTCCTCCCACAAATCCTCCCTCTCTGCTTTCATGCCATATAAATGTCAAATATCTTCATATATAACAATGCATGCAACATTTCTCTCTCTTCCCCATCAGCTTCTCTTGCTCCGCATCTTCCCTCCCTTCCTCCTCTCACCCAGTATCCATTCTACTTAGTGGGCACACGTATACACATATGTGTGCATAATCTCAATTAAACGTAAAGGAAATTCCAAAGGACTAAATTCCAAAGGGCCAGAAGAAAAGGATAGGATTAACCCAGCTCCAGCACTCACATTAAGGAGGACTTGGAGGCAACAGGGAACCCACAGCTCTGGAAGGCAGTGAAGCTGAGCCAAGAACAAATAGGCCAGTGTGATAGCTCAGCAGGTATGGGTGCTTACCAGCAAGCCTGGAGACCCGAGTTTCATCTTCAGAACCCATGTAAATTAAAAGCTGAAGGAAGGATGATTCCATGAGAGGTGTAGCCTGACATCCACATGGGCACAGTGGTACATCTTCCCCCATAATAAATAAAAGTACTGAAAAAAAATAAAAATCCAGGTGCAGTGGCCCACACCTCTAATCACAGTACTCGGGAAGGCAGAGTTAGGCAGAGCTATGTGAATTTGAGGCCAGCCTAGTCTGTAAAGTGAGTCCAGTATAGCCAAGGCTACACAGAGAAACTGTGTTGAAAAACAAAAATACAAAATAAATAAATTAAATACTCAAAACCAAAACATGGGTCACGGCTCGTGACCCTTGGCTATTCGCTGAACAGTAGTAGCACAGCTGATGGTTGAGGTGTGGGATCAGGTGGAAAGTGAACTTAGCCACAGGAAAATCAAGTGGGGGAGGGGAGCAGCCCACCTATGCCACCAGGGAGGCAGTGTGCAAACTGTCTTCCCACCGCTGTCTAGAGGGCGCTCCGTGGGCTCCACCTGCTGTGAAGGCATCTGCTGGAGGTGTGGCGTGTGCACAGGGCACTTCATCGCTTGCTTCCTACAGGCCGTGCAGGAGACTGCTGTGGTCCCACGCTGCGTACTTTCCTCCTGTTCACTCTTTAGGTAAGAGTAAACAGGAACTCAGGGACGCCTACACTCTCCCGAGGGGAACCCTGAAAAAGTGGGTCAAGGCAAACTCACTAGGAAACAAGTGCCACAGGAGTGTGGAAGCACCGTCAAAGCTAAACCTGGCTCCACACCTGTCTTGATTCTCCACCACAGTGACACGTTCCTAAGCTACAGACACAGACCGTCACCTTCCTCACCAGAAGACATGAGGGGCAAGGAGCGGCAACAACATTCTTCGAATACCTGTACACCAAATGATGGAGAAATACCCCATTCCCACCTAAAATGACACCTTCCTGTCTGCTGTAATCACCGTTTTGGATTTTAGGGTCTTTTTTTTTTTTTAATGCATTTTATTTTTAGGCAGCCCACATGACATGTTTTTTTCTTACAAAAAACAATGCCTCCACTCCAAATAAATCATGGTCAAAATAAAAGCTCAACATGACATCAGTCCCGTTTGTCCTACTTCCTGGTGTTGTATGGATGGTTAGCAGCAGCCAGTTACAAGACAGGTGACATTTTTCCCTCTCTAAGCCACCCTTAAAGAAAATCATGAATGGAGTCACATTATCTTCACGGTAGTCCAGGAGAGCAACCATACCATCTGGATTCATGTTTTCACCTATATAAAACTGGTAGTTATTGAAATTAGCAAGGATGTGCTTAATTAGCTCTGCCAAACATAAAAGGCTTTACTCTTTCTGGTTTCTGTTCTTCAAGTTTGCCTTTGAGTGACTTCATGTAATTTTTGATGTACTTTTTGTAGGTCTCTTTTGTGAAGCTGGTTTCTTGTAAGTGATGGTTCATGACAATATCAACACTGGTGACTACTGTACTTTCAGAACGTTAGCCCTTGGGCCTTCGGCGGAATCATTTCCACCAATGGCCGAGTCACTGATGCTACCCTCTGTCCTACTGACCATCTCGCCTCCACTCCAGGCACATCCCGTATGCGATCTTCCAGATCTTGTGGATGTCGGAGAATAGCTTGTCATGGATGATGAGGTCCTGGTAGATGATCATGGTGGGGACTCAGGACAGTGGTGCTAGCCTGACAGTGCAAAGTGAGTACAGAGCGGCGGGGGTAGGGGGAATGACAGGCAAGCAGAAAAGCTGGATTTTTAAGAGTTTATATTGAAATCTATCATCCTGTTTGTGAAACAAACTGGGATAAGGAACAAGAGGAGGCTGGTGGGAAAGAAAGAAGTAGAATTCAGAAGCACTTTTGCTTATAAAAGCTAGGCAAACATTTCAAGATTATGTTTTCTTTGGAAATGCTTCAATAATTTTTAAAACGGTCTGTATGCATGCGTGTGTGCAGACATTTATATGTGGGTGTACTCCAAAGGCTAAAAGAGAGTATCCCTGGCACGGAAGCTGGGGTTACAGGTGTTTGTGGGGCATCAAGCTTGTTCTGTGGGTGCTGGGATCTGACTCCCATCCTTATGACTGTCCAGGAACCACTCAATCACAAAGCATCCCATCCCTCCAGCCCCTCACCAATGTTTTTGAGAAATTACTCCCATATCGCACCTCCACTTCTTGCCCTGCTTAATGCACCTCAATTCTCTCAAGGTTACACATCAACCTGACACTTAGAATCTTCAAATGAAAACTGAGTGTTATGTAAATTCTAATTCACTATATAAAAGTAATTCATCTATCTAAAATTAAACCACCAGTTTTGAAGATAATCTTATATGCCATCACTATGTCCTTTTTCTTCTTCTTTCTTTTCTTTCTTTTTTTTTTTTTTGAGAAGTTCAAGAAGTTGTAAGTAACTCTGTGAGCTATGTGTAACAGTCCATAACTTGGATATAGTTCACAACCAGATTTTCTTTTTTGTGAATGACACCCCTCAGAGTGAGAGGCTGTTTGAAAGCTGTGGTCCTCAAAAGCTCCAAAAAAATAGGCAGCTTGCTCAAAGTATATAGAATAAGTGGAATAAGTGGACAAAAATCAGGGCGGAAGGTCAAAGTTTTCTTCAAAGTTTAGGCAATAGGGAAGTTTAATTCCTTCCTTAAAATGGAAACACTCGGCACAGACAAATCTCGCATTTATTGCTACACAAGGTGCTGTATCTTGTCTTGCTTTGACTTAATTATGACTTGGTGGAATCAGGCTATGGAAGTAAAGGTCCTACAAACTGTGGGAGAAAAACAGCCAGCAAGGAGAGGAAGGAAATGGAATGATGGTGAAACAAGAAGTGCTGAGTGAATCCTTTCTCTGGGGATCAAACGAAACTACAGTCCAGGTATTCATTCACTCCTTCCTTCTCCTTCCCTCTCCCTTCTTTCTTCTCTGTCCCTCCCTTCTCTCCTTCCTTTTCAGTTTTTGTTTGTCTGCAGAGTCAGGGGCCTAGGAATTTGCACAATCAAGCATTCTACCACGGAGCTACATCCCAGGCATAACTACAAGACAAATGGTCACTTTCGGTGTTCATTAAGAGGAGTTAATATAAAAACAGACTCAGATGAACAACACTTGGAAGAACAGATTCTACTCCAACACACCAGTCTTTGAGTCAAGTCTGAGTTACACTCATTAAATTATATGCTTTACCAGCTATATCCTCAATAAAACTGTTAAATATAAGTCAAAACTCCATAGCTCAAAAGAAATATTCCAGAGAGCTTAAACGCTTCTACATGAAAGCCAGTAAAACCAAACACTGAACAAACACTGGCACACAGAATAGATAAGATGGCTCCTGCGCATTAATAAAGAAATCCTTTCAGCTAATTTGGTTCTTGATCAGCAGCCAATACAACGCCTTTGCTAAATGCAATCCTGACCCTTCTTTTCCCCCTGTGCAAGAGACATATGTGAAGAGGGTGCGAACCACATGCTCCTACCAGAAAGAAACAGTGATCTGGCAATCATCATGGAACAGTTCAGAGGGAAAAAAGGAAAACGCTGTCCTTAGTTTATTCCAGGATTTCAAAAGCATAAACTCCTGTCCTCACAAGCACAGTCTTTCTTCTCCTCAGCAAACTTGTTTCTGCCTGCCTACCTTTCCTAACTACTATTCTGCCTCACATCCAGGGGGGCCTTGGATTGTCTGATCAGTTTCAAATCCTTCTCCCAAGAAAAACAAAAACCTTAAAAAGGAGGAGGGGGAAGAGAAATCAGCACCAGACTGTAAGAGTCTACCTTCCACACATCAATTCCTGTCCACAGCTGCCTGAGACTCTGGAGGGGCCTGTCTGGGCTCAATCCCTAGTGCTGCTCTTACTAACTGTGCATCTCCAGAGAAGTCACTTAAGCTCTTGTATCCCTCTATCTGTAAATCAGAATGAAGCTCCCACATCACAGTAATGCAACAAGACTAAACTTGGTCATTATTTGGAGAATGTATATTATATGTAAAATACTGAACAGACAGCAAAGAGAAGGTTAGAAGGGATCATCAAGTACTAGAGTAAGAAACTATTATGAGGCTAAAATGAACAGAGATGGATACAGAACGATTTACATAGCTAGACATGGTGGAGCATGCCTTTGATTCCCAACACTTAGGAGGCAGAGGACCTCTGTAAATTAGAGGCCAACCTGGTCTACAGGGCAAGACCTTGTCTCAAAAAACAAAAGCACTTACAGACATATGTATTTACATGGGTCAGTAGCTAGCGCGCGCGCACACACACACACACACACACACAGACACATACATGCATGTGTGTGTAGAGACACATATGTGTGCACAGACATACCCACCTCCCTCACAGGCTTATCAGCTTTGAGAGCACCTAGACGCAATGACAGCCCAATAGCAAGGAGCACACCCAGAGCACAACTTTCAGGTTTTTTTTGTGTTGTTTTATTCTGGGGGGAGTCACACTGAGGAGTGAAGCCTGGGGGTCAGGAATGGGAGGCAAGTACTGGAACATTGAGGTCTATCCTCAGATCTTGGCTGCCTGACACCAGACCAGTAAAAAGAACCAAAGTTTATTAAGAAATGTCTGGTACTGGGCTGTGGCAAAAAATTTGCAATATGAGCCTAAGTGTGTTGTAGTGCCTGAAAATATTAAAAAAATAAAATGACAGAATGTGTTAAAAAACAATGTGGAGCTATCAAAAGATGCAGGAACAAATGGATACAGCTCCCAACAGCTGAAGTCTAATGAAGTAGGTAATTCTGCATTGTAGCCTTCAATCCACACTAATAAAATAACTGAACAAGCAAGTCAGGGGCTGGGGGCACAGTGCAGAGTGCGTCCTTAGCAAAAGTGGCATCTGAAGCTCATGCCTTCAGCCATCAACAAATTTAACCAGCAGGGGAAAGGGCAAATTTACAGCTGCCTCCGTCCTAAAACAAGTGAAGGAAGCCCAACTGGCCAACCCCTGTGTGGGACAAATGGCCTAACAGGCACACACTGCCAAACAGCAGTGGAGAGCTAGAGAACGCACAAGCCTGGCAAACCCTGCCTGCCAGGCCACCAAGGTGAACAGTCACGAGCTCTGCGAGCAGCACAGGGGCGGCCTACCTGCCAGACTTCAATCTAACCTTCACTCTGTCAAGGTCATTAGAAACAAAACAAAAAACCCGGAAAGCAGGCAAGACTATGTTCTACCTAATCAAAAATAACGATGAACTTTAAACAGTACCCTAGATGGGGCTGTGGGACAGGCAGGGAAAGAGTGGGTTCGAAGTGGCATCAGTTATTAACAATGAAGCAGTGACGGCACTTGCAAGAAATATATTATATTAAGAACAGGAGTCTGGAGAGATGGCTCACAGGTTAAGCACTGGTTGCTCTTCCAGAGGTCCTGAGTTCAATTCCCAGCACCACATAGTGGGCTCATCACCATCTATAACAAGATCTGATGCCCTCTTTCTGCATGCAGAACATTGTAGAAATAATAATAATAATAATAATAATAATAATAAATCTTAACAAAAGAGAAAAAAAAAGAACAGAAGAGGAGACTGGGAGTGAGAGCTCCGGGATAAAGTAAAGTGATCATCTGCAGTGTATGATCCGATCCCTAGAACTCAAAAACTTTTTTTTTTTTAAATAAAAGTTTGTGTTTAGATCCTAAACAATTTAAATTTTTAATGTTTTAAATATGTTTCTCTTCCCAAATAGTTACCATAAAGCAGACTGAGTTCTGAGGTTCAACAGATCAAAGGCCCGACTCACATGAGGCTAGACTCTGGGGTCAAGTCCAGAGCCTGAAATGCATACTTTCTGCAGATAATGTTGCTAAAAATATACATCTATACTCCCTAGAAAATGAAATGTTATTTTCCTGATGTTTTCCCAAAGCCTGCCAAAAGCAGCAAAACTTTATTCTTAAAAAAAGAAAGCCTTGCCTAAAGGGTCTTTTATACTACTTTTCATAAAAGCTATATAATTTGTTATATTGCCTCATAATATGACAGAAACAGTTTAAGAAACTCAACACAAACAATCAAACGAAGAGCAAAAATAGTAACCTGCCCAGCAATTTACAGAAACATCCAATTTTGGGTTTTGGGAGAAAAAAGACTGTCAAACCTCATGTAGCCACAGTTTTTACTGGAAGGGAAAAAAAAAATCCCTGCATCCAAAATCAAAACATCTTACATGATTAACGGAGTCCTGGATGTTGATGAAGTGCCAGCACTAACCAGAGACACAGTTCAGAACACAAAACAGATATGGTGAAGCAAAATGACAGTGGCTGACAGTAGGGCAGAAGAGCACTGGAAAGGCAACAGAGCTATGTGGCCAAAGGGTCTTCTGTCCTGCTCAGTTTTTACCAGTGGAAAGACTAGAGCACCACAGCCAAACAAGCAAACAACACCCCAAGGTGCAGAGAAGGGAGAGAGCGCCTTAGTACTGACTGGTGTTTGTGCTCCCATCCGCTCAACAGCCAACACTTTCTTCTACCCACTTTAACTGACTTTAACTCAAGAGTAAAAGGAGAAGGGGTGGGGCTGTCCCACAGAAGGAAACAGGAGCCCCCAAACAAGCCCCTTATCCCAGACATGGCACCACAACAGTCCAGCTCTGCTAACCAGGGAGCTTATGGGGCTTCCTTCCTTATGGTAATGTGGTGACCACCAAAGCCTCACCACAGCATGGACTGGAGCAGCGACCAGATGGAGCTTCCTTCTCCACCCCTCCACCCCCTACTCTGGCACTTTCTGACACTAGGTGCAGAACAGTTTGGGCAGAAACACACACAGCAGGCATGGTGCCCAGCAGGGTGGTTGAAGTCTTAGTACAGCCCACTCCTTTCAGGAGTGGAAGTCAACAGGCCCAAGCTCCAGTGCTGTTCACAAGCAGTCATAGCTGCGTCCTACAGAGACAGAGCTGAAGGGCTGTGATGCTCAAGGGGCAGCCTTCTACAACAAGCATGAACCTCCTGCTCCTTAGGCCCTGGAATGGACACAGGGATCTGAAAATGAGCAAGGAGACTGTGGTGGTTAGACTCTGGTAACCCCTGAGGTACTTCTCACGCCCCTGTGTGTGCAGCACGCTCTTACCTGTCTGCTCAGGAAACATTCAGTGACCTGTAATAGCAAGCCTAACACCAACCTCTTCAAACAGGCGTATCCACAGCATAGGGTAAGAACAGAACATTGCAATGGGCATTTTAATCCATGAGGCAGAAATTCCTTTACACACTCAAATGAAAAGTTGGAGAGGACTCTGGTTTGAGAACTCAGATCAAAGATGTGTCTTTCCTTAGTGTGCCCCTTGTGCTGTCTCTTTCCTCTGCTACCATCCCACATGCTCCTCCAACTCTGTCAGTCCAGCACTTCCAGAGAAAGGCCCAAGAGGACAGCTTTCTACCAGAGACACACCTCAACCTACGGAAATCCAACTCCACATCTTGTTTCACTCAGTTTCTCTCTCCATCTAGTTGTCAGTGCTCCAACTTTCCCTGTCACTGATCCAACTCTCGGTCTTGGCCTGGTGAGCCACCTTGCAGGAAACCAGAAAGCTCGGAATTTATCTGACAGGTTCGGGGCTGCCAGCCGACGCCACATCTACTTATTCTCCCAAGGAGCCAAGAAATAAATGGACACCACCCCCACCAGTAGTTCACTGCCTTCAATCCTGTTTAACTATCTCCAATGGTTCCCTTGTGTTTATCATATCTGACTTATACTCTGGAATCTACATGGCAAGCTATATTCTGGTCTAATCTGGCCAATACACAAAAACACAGATCCGCAGCAAAGAGGACATGAAGTTTACTCTGAGTTTGATTTCTGCTTTCACTGTGATCTCAAGCCTACGCAGGCCTCTCTTCATGTACTTCCCCTTCCAAACCTTTAAGGGGCCTAGTGCATAAGGCCAGTAGGGTACATTAAAGTAAGAACACCTACAGAGCCATGCCTGACACACAGCTAAGTACTCACTCAGTATAAGATATTTGCTATGACTTTTCTTATTAACACTCAACTTGTGCCATTATTCTCTAAAACAAATAATGTCCTTTAGTTCAAGCCATACTGGAACAAGCCCTTCTCATTCCCTCTGAGACCCTCTTTGACCAATACCATATAAGCCTTTCTTGCTCACTCCTCTGCAATGTTCACTCTAAAACAATGTTCTTCCATGCCCCTACTAAATCTAAACCACACTTTCAGAAACAACTCCCGCCCTCTCTCTTCTCAAGATGCTTTCTTATAGGGTCATGGACTGTGACCATTTTTTACATTTACTGAGAATCACATAACTTAATACTTATTCAGAAAATGTTCCATATTACCAAATGCTGTGATTAAATAACTTAGTAATATTATCTAGCCTCCTTAAGGTGATCTATCTGGAGTCAACCATGGCTCAGCTTAAGTGTTCAACAAAAGCCTTAGAGACCAACAGAAGGACAGAACAACTTGGAACTGGAAGGAAGCAGCAGGACCAAACTCCTTGGCAATCAACTATAGAAGACGTCACCACCTCCACTCACCATCAAAATGATCAGTATTTTTTGCTAACCAGTCCAAGAAAATAATTCCACAGGCAGTAGCAACACAGTAGCGTAGACTTGGTGGCTTCATTACCTCCTCCATCTTTGGCTATATCTGACTCCACACAGCTGCCCCCCTTTGCCACAAAGACACCAGGAGAAAGACCCACTGCAGACCTGCAAAAATCCCCACAGAAAAAAACACCCTATGGAGATTGTCATCTCTGGAATTCAGGCTTCCAGAAATAATTTTCTGTTGTTTAAACCATTCAACCAATTTAATCAAAGTATGGCTACTTTGTCACTGGTATTTGTTGCACTGTTGCAAACAAATATAAGTGCTTAGAAACAGATTCATACAAATACAGCCAGCTGGTCTTCACAAAGAAGCAAGAACAATACAAAGAATTCCTGTCCAAGACTTCCAAACCATGCCTGCCCACCAATGCACACAGAGACCTTATACCTCTCACAAAAATCCATTCAGACTGCTTCGTAGATACTAAATGCAAAGCTACAAAAGTTCTAGAAGATAACATACAAGAAAATCCAGGTCTGACACAGTTAAGGGAATGAAAAGGCAAGACAAAGAGGGAAAACCCTTTGTAAAAGACATGTCTAATAACAGGCATATACCCAGAATGTATAGAGAACTCACAAAAATTAACAAAAGCAATCCAAGCATTCCAATTTTTATTGTTTGTTTGAAATGAGGTCTTGCTATGCAAGCCCAAGCTGGCTTGGAAGTTGAAATCCTCCTGCATCAACCCACTGAGTGCTAAGATTACGATGTATGCCACTGTGGCTGGCTCAAAATTAAATTTCTAAAAAACTTTGGATAGGTATCTTACTAAAAAAAAGCCATAGAGACAACAAAATTCATAGCGGAAAGTATGTTGTCCAATACGGAGTGTTGTCAGAATTTGCAAATTAAAACAGGTGTCAGCACATACACAGTAGGGTGGCCCAAATCCAGAACACTGGAAACACGTGTTTCCAGTGAAACACCAATTGCTGACGAAGATGTGAAGCAGCCAGAACTGCCATTCAGTGCTGGGGGAATGCAGATAGCCTCTGGAAGATACTACAGTTCCTCACAAAGCTAAAAACAGGCTCATCATGCGACCCAACAGTATTAGTCCTTGCTGGTTACTCAAGTGTAACGAACACTTTTGTGTATGTAAGAGCCTGTATATGAATTATTTACTGCATTTCTACTTATGATACCACAGCTTGGAAGCCATCTGAATATTTTTCAATAGGTGAATGAGTATGTCACTGAGGTTCAACCAAATCAACAATACAAGAAATGAGCTATCATGCCACAAAAAGACAAGGATGGATCTAAGGCAGACAGCTTAGTGAAAGAAGTCAGTCTAGAAGGCCGTATGTTATATAATTCCAGTTATATGACATTTTGGAAAGGAAAAACCATATGCAACATGCATAATATATAATATGCACATGCTTGTATACTTGTATATATATCAGGAACTGGTTTATGAGGGAAAGGAGGACAAAATGAATAGATGAATAGAGGATTTTCAGGACAGTGACGCTACTCTGTAAGCTAGGACAGTTTGTCACAGAACTGCACAACACAGTTCCCTCATATGTAAATGTGGATTTTTGTAATACAATGCAGCAACCTAGTTCATCTGTTTGTAACAAGCGTAACACTAAGGTCAAATGGAAATGGAAGACTAGAGTTGAGCTTCCACCAGCCGTGGACTGGAGGACAGGCCTTATGGGAGCATAGGAAGAGTGAGGGACAGTGAGATGCTCCATATCTGAAAACTGCTCATAACTCAAAACTACATGCTAGAACAGTCCCTGAATGAGGGTCCCTGGAAGAGACCACACTCTCAGTACAGTAGAAACTGTTTTTTAAAGGCTCCTCAAAAGCACAGACAGGCAACAATAACACCTAACCCTGCTTGGGTTTTTAAGAGTGTTGGGGCGGGGGGAGAGCATTTTTGGAATTAAAAATCAAGTCAAGCACGGCAGTACATGTCTATAATCACAGCACTTGCAGGCTAAGGCAGGTGACAGCAAGTACGAGGCCAATCTGTGATACATATCTGTATAGTCTAGTCTGTACACAGGGCGAGATCCAATCCCTAAACCCAAAACCAAACAAAAATCCAAAACAAGCTTGCTGCTCATTGTGAACTGGAGTGCCACTCTATGTCAGCCACAGTCTGAGAAATTTCACACTAAAAATTAACATAAAAGTCTCTCTCAGAGCAAAAAGAATAGAAGTTTCTGGAGAAGGCAAAAGCAAAGCTGTTTTTGGAAAGATACATGCTCCCCCAACCTGAGTCACAGATTCTGATGGGAAAAAAATGAAATAAAATAAAAATCTACCACAATTAGAGGCCAGCACATAGAACAAGACCAACAAAAATTAGACCTGTCATAACTTAAAATTATAGAATGATACTTCAAAAGAAAATGTTAAAAAGTAATTTTTAAAAAAATAAAACATAAAGGAGACAAAACTCAAGAAATTATTCAAAAGACTTGAAAAAATTAAGAAGGAACTTCTAGAAACATCATTATGATTTAAACAGCAATGGTCTATATACAACATGTCCCTCCCAGATCCTATGTTGAAGCATTACTCAAAATATGGGGAGATGAGAATAAAGAGATGGCTCAGTGGTTAAGTGCCCTGGCTGCTCTTCCAAAGGTCCTGGTTCAATTCCCAGAACCCACACAGCAGCTCACAACCTTCTGTAACTCCACTTCCAGGGATTCTTATAGCCTATTCTGGCCTCTTCAAGGACCAGGCACACACAGCATGTGCACACACACACACACACACACGCCTCAGAGACATATATGCAGACAAAACAAACATACACATAAAATAATAAAAAATTAAATTAAAAGATAGGAAAATACAAAGAACACAGAATAATAAAGAGAAGTGAGACAGGGATACAGAAAGTAAAAAAAAAAAAAAATGCATACCACTTCACAATTTTCTAGGGCTAATGAAGAATGTTACTTGCCAGATTAGAGAAAAATAAGTATTTCTTCTTAAATGTCACAAACAATATTGTGAAAAACTTCAGGACACCAGAGATGAAAAAGGAAATTTCAAAGTCAATCAGGAACAAAAAGACAGATTAGACAGATTAGATAAACTGGCAGTAAATTTCTTAGGAATATGCAGAATACAAAAAAAAAAAAAAGTCTCAGCAAACTACAATGTGGTAACAAAAACAAAGCAAAGCTGTTTGGGGGTGGGGCTAGGTTTACCTCACATGGTTCCTGACTTCAGAAGAAAAAACCCTACCAAACATTTTCTCAGCACTGACTAGTGCAGGAAGGAGTAAGATGCCAGGAGGAAGAGCAAGCCATGAAACTGAGTCAGCATGAGGGCATCCATGAAAGATGACCATCTGTAGAATAGAAAGGTCCATGTAGCAGCCTGGAGCATTTGTGAACAGTACAGAACCGAAGTAAAACACAGCACACACAAGCAGAACACAGGGAGTGACCAGAGTTGCCATGCATGCAGGCAACCTTCAAAACTATAAAAAAATAAAAGCTAGAACTTTGAGTGGTGGGGAGGAGAAAAATCAGCAAGAAATCTCACCAAATACCAACCAACAGCTTCCCAAGATCAGTAAGGCAAGACTGGCACTAATGAATTTGTAATGCACTACAGAATAAATTAAATGTGCTCCTATTTCTTTTCAAAGACACATTACGCTTATTTTCTGTGGGGGAGGGTGCATGTCATGATGTGCTTATGGAGGCTGGAGGGCAGCTTCCAGGTCAGTTCTCGCCACCACAGAGACCTCAGGCTTGGTGACACAAGCCTTTGCCTGCTGAGCCATCTGGGCAGCTCTGCAAATTCTTAACCGGCACTCACCTGTGCTCAGACTTCTGAAACACTATCTACCTCGTTCCCCAGTGTGCCTCGTACAAAGAAAAGTTGGCAATTTTCTTTGCCCACTTCACTCCCAAAGGGGTGACTGTGTGTGTGTGTGTGTGTGTGTGGTATACGTATGTATACACATGTTCACACAGCATGCACATATGTGTCTTCCTCAGACACTTTCCCCCTTCTTCTGTTGAGACAGGTTCTATCACCACACCAAGAGCTCACCAACTGGGTTAGACCGTCTAGCCTGCCAGCTCCACGGACCCTCTGTCTCAGCTTGCCCCGCACTGGGCTCACAGGTGCGTGCCCCTGAACATGGCTTTTGTGTGGATACTGGAGGAATCTGAACTCAGATCCTCTTGCTTCCTTGGCAAGCAAATTAGAAGCTCTCTAGCCAGCCTGCACACTCACTCTTCTGAACGACTTCGTGGTTCTTTACACACACACACACACACACACCCAACTTTTCTTTAAGCTTTAAATCAAGATTAGTGTTTCCAGGAAGTCTTAAATTTCTGAAGTTTAAAGCTTCATTGTTGTCCTCCAAGTGTTTCACTTCTACTTTGGAAATGCTACTTAGATGTACAGTATATTCATGCTTTGTTTCCTTGTATCAGAGCATAAGCTGCTCAAGATCAGGAAGGACACAGTGGGCTTCCTAACCGAGCCAGCATTGCTGTGCTACTTCTGTTCCCTGTAAGGATGAACCAACGTTCAAGCGCATTTTTCCTTCCAACGCTCAAAAAAGATGAATTCTGCAAAATGTGCACATATAAATATAACTGTATCTCACATACAAAAATAAGCCAAGTGTATAAGGCCATTGTTTTCATCTTTGACATTACAGAAATGGGTTTTTTTAAATAGTCATTTTTCTAGTCTTTTCATTTATGCCAATTTTAAAAGGAGTCCATATGCTCATGGCTAAAAATGAACAAGGTTAAGCCAAAGGAGGTCAGACATCATTAGCAAAGCAAGGACTTTAATAAGAAATGAAATCGTGGCTCACAAAATGACTAATGTGCTGCCTTAAGTATCCCATAATTACCTTCTTGCTGTAGTATCAGCAGAGTAAGCTAGGGAAAAATTTATGAATTAAAAAAGGAGGCAAAATTATTGATGAGTTTTTTTTTTTAAAGCTCTAAATAAATAGATATATTGTACTCAGAGATGAGAAGATTCAATGATGGTAAGATCTTAATTCTCCATAAACTGATCTGCAGATCTCACACAATTCCAATCAAAATCCCAGTAGGCTGTGTATGTGATAAAATATTGCAAAATGATACTCTAAGATTTTTTTTTTTTTTAATGAGTGCATGCACAACCTGGTAAAAGCAGGCTGAGCCTTAGTCTGTTGTGCAGACAGGAGATGGCCACTAGGAAGGGCTGAGTGCTGGACCCCTGAGCCTGCTCTGTACTACCTGCCACCTTCCTAAGTTTACAATGATTTTTAATTAAAAAAAACTATAAAAATTCAGTAAGTTTTTATGTTTACTTTCAAAAATGATCCTAAAATATGTATTTAAAAGCCAAGGATGGAAATAAAAAAGGCAATTTGAAAAGCAGAACAAGGCTGACAGACACATACTACCTGATTTCAAGACTTTCAAAACTACAGTGACCAAGAGTGAGGTAGCCATGAAAGCCCAGAGCACAGCTCAGCAGAGAGAAGCAAGCCTGCGCAGAGTCCAGATGTGTGCAGCTAACTGATTTCCCCTGAGCGACCACGAGAGCCACCTCAGAAGGCATTCCTCGGTGACAGAACAAACAAGAGTGGCTACGGGCTGGAGAGGGCTGCACTAACTGTGGTTTAGTTGGGGAACACGAGGGAACTTCCTGGAATGTTCTGGAAACGTATGGAATGTTCCACCTCCACAGGAGACTGGGTCACACAGCTGTATACATTTGTCAAAAACTACGTAACTGAAACATATGTAACCTGTACTTTACTACAATTTACAGACTTATCTATTTATTTATATGTGAGTGTGCCTGCCTAGGTATGTGCATCATGCAGGTGCAGCTGCCCTCAGAGGCCAGAGGCTGTCAGATCGCCTGCACTAGAGGAGCTGCCTCATGGGGGTCCTGGGAACTGAACCCAGGTCCTCTGTCAGAGCAGTGCAAACTCTTACCTGAGAAGCCATCTCTCCAGCCCCACGTAATTTTTTAAAAATATACAACAGTACGCAAATTTGTAAAATATTTGTACCTAAACACTGGAAGAAAATAGATCATGTTAAACTTTTATGGCAGAGTAAAAACATGTCACCTAAAAACATGTCCACTAACCCTTTTAGGAACACTCTGAATCTGCACCAGTGATCCAGAAGGCCAGTACTTTTCTCGTTTCCCTAATGTTTCAGTACCTGGAAGGAACTGATTTTGTCATTTGGTCCTTTGTCATGTGGGCCTTCAAGGGACTGGGGCTCAGCCCCTTTTATGACTCTTTGCCTCTCTGCTGTGATCGGAACAAGCCTCCCCCTGCCACACACTACCACAGCCATGACATACTACTGCACATTCACAGGCCCAGAGGAACCAGACTAAGCGTCCAGGCATGGAGACCTTTCAAACTATGAGCCAAACCAAGCTTTTTCCTTCATTAAGTTGGTTCTCTCATGCATTTTGTTACAGTGGCAAAGTGAAAACGCATATCCTAGTTTATTCCAAACAACCCTGCAGCACAGTCCCAATACCCCTGAAACTTCCTGGGATTCTTTTGGTCCAGGAAATCAAAACTATTTTCAGAACAATACAAAAATGCTATTGCCACCAAGACTGTGCTGACGTGCCTTAGCACAGATCAAGGAAGAAGACACATGGTAACTAGCACTCACACATTCTTCCCTGCCACACACTCAAAGGGGAAAAAACTTTTTACCAAAGAATGTCTTTGTTGGAATACGACATTACGATTTTTATTAAATCTTGACCCTGGTATACATGCTGTTTCATATTCTATGTGACGAAACTGAACGTATATACAAGACACTTCCACAGCACCACAGCTCCTCTGCAATTATGAGTTACAAGCTGAACTAGCCACTTTTCCATGGCATAGAGTTTTACTCAAAATGACTACAGATAAACTGGGTTGTTGATAACTGGGTATGGAACAGACATTTCCTTGAAAATGAAGTAAGTGCATCTGTCACATCAATGAAACAACTGATGGACAGCATTTGTGGCAGCCAATGCACTCTCACTTCAAAGCAGAATCAGACTCCTGGGAAACAGTTTAAGACCTTTCTAAAGACAGAACATAAGAGCCTGTTTGTGGAGTTTGAACAAGACCCAGATAACAGGTTGAAACCTGCATTCTTCCGAATGGCCAAAGCATGGTGATAAAAGAACCATGCAGGAATAACAAAAGCAGAGAGTCTGGGACAGAACTTGAACAGAACAGTAACAGCATGCAGACTGACCTCCACTCTCCAGCTCCACATCACAGTTAACCCTTAGGAAGCCACCACTTCTCAAGTGGCAGAATATCAGAGAAGAATATACATCACCAAGTACTTGAAAAGTCTATTCTCTTTTCCAGCTCCGTAGGCCCACAACTTCTTCATATTCTTCAGCCAAACATTGCCACAAGTCACAGAAATAGGACTGAGACTCTGTGTTCTTTTTAACCAAGAGTAAACACATTTTTTCAAAAGGTACAGTAATGCCACACCTCGTTCATTTTTTTTTAAAGAATTTATTTTTCATTAAAATATGATTTATTATGACAGGTTTATTACTAGCAATACTTTTAATATCTCAGATATATTTGCTAATAGGGTAAACAGCAATGGCTATCACTAATATATACAACTTCGGGATTCTCCAGCAAGTATTTCTGTCCTTTCTCTCAGATCTATTCTCATGGCTGTCGGAATACTGCAGGGCACTGCTAGCATCGTTACTCCACAGGAAAGCCCTCTGTGCGCCCAGAGCTCATGTTGTATGTAACCCATGTCTGCTGGCTTTCAACAAGTTTGGCCCTGCTTAATCCAGCAGGTCTTTTTTCTGCATGTTCCATCCACACGCCTTCCATGCTTGTCCATCTCTCCTTTAGTTTTCAAACCATTCACTCAGCTGCATGGCTGCCTACCTTCATCCCCTACCTTCTCCAAGCTACCTAAATCTTACTGGTTCTTCAAAACCCCTAAGCAAAATGGACAGAGCCTTGAATGTCAGGCATAAGCATGTATTCATTAGCAGTGAAGAGAGTGTTCAGGCAAAGAAAGGCGGAAGATTTATACAGAAAAAAATCTTACTACTTCAAATTCCTAACAAGAGTTTAAGCAACATAACAACAAAATGTCTTACTGAAAACCAGTCATGCAATTTCAGGACAAAGACTGGGAACCCTAACCTATAATCTCAGGTTGAGGTAGTTGCAACAGAAACACAGCCTCTTCCAGATTATAAAAAAGAACTGTAAAAAACCAAACAGCAAAAAGAACACATGATTCCAGTTCTTGACTTTAAGGGTTTTTTTTTTTTTTCCTATTGCTGAGAAAAGTCCTTTTCCTAAAAACTCAATCATATTTTAAAGTAGCAACATGTACAAAGAACCTAGCAGTGAATTTATTAGAGTTGAGAATCCCTTATCAACTGTGAACCAAAATATTTGGGATTTCTCCAAACACTGGAATTATTTCATATACATAGAAATTCACTTGTTTCATACGTACAGACAGCCTAGAGGAAATATTACTCAATGTTTTCTCAGCATACCTGCATTCATCCAATGAGATCAGGATTGATTTTCCCACTTGCGACATCAGTCAGTACCACACCACTTTGTATTTTGTACTTCAGACTTTTGGATTAGGGGAATTTCAAACCCACTTTTAGCCACTAAATCTTGGCATAAAATGACAATGACTTCTACTGTAAATAGCAACTCTGAGCCTTGCTTAATATACAGAAAAGACACTAAGCCTACTGACTTACTTAGGCCTTAAGATCTGTAATGCCTAAGTCCTTCTGTACCCACTAATGCCAGAGCCGTGGGCCTACCCCACACCCACTCCTCTTCTGTGAGTCCTGCCAGTTTAAAACAGTGATCTTTCCTTCCACTCATGTGCCTATCATTCCTCTGTTATCACTGTACTTCTTCTTTCCAGATACTGAGACTCTGAGACTATCAGTCACTTTTTTTAGGCCCTCAAGATACAGCATGAGTTTAAGCAAAATTGTTCTGGATTTACACTCTAGCAAGACATGACACGTAGTGACATATGCTACAATAAGAAAATAAGGAAAAAATGAGAAGAGTTGAACTTTCTATGAATGTGACCAAATGAAAGCTTGGTGCTTGCATGGATGGGCTTCTCTGAATGCTGAGAGCTGCCAGACACACAGAGTGATCTCCGTGGTGGGTGCTGGGTTGCTATAAGGAACCATTTCACATGAACATTCTGAGCAGATGCTTAAATCCCAGGAGAAAGAAGCCTTCCTCTAAGTTAACAATATTTTCTTGGGATTTATCATTCTAAATAATTATTCACTTTTGGTGCCAGTGTTTAATTCTAATTTACTTGTATTCCTAATGAAGGCTCTCAAATATTCTAGTTCTACAAACTCTAAATCTTTTCCAGAAAGACAGACAACGGCTGGAGGGTAACAGACAGACTCATCTAAACTTGCAAATGCTAACTATAACACTAAGTTTTTGATTGGACTAACCATGTACCCTCAGACATAATGGAAAGGAAAAAAAAAAAAAAACCATACAGATTCCAGGAAGAAAAACAGAGATTCTAGGTAGAGACAGGAAGTGCAGAAGCAAAGGTTAGTGTGAAAGGGTAGCTGGAAAAATGTATAGACACACTAGCAGCTTTTGGCCATGACAGCCCCAACACTTTCCCAAGCATCACCAGTAGAACTAAAGAGCCTAAGACCCATACAGAGGAATGAAGAAACTGGCCTGGGGTCAGGGAGCTGGTAGGCGGTAACAGTAGGCAGCCTGGCTCTAGAACCACGCTCTTTAAATTGCCATGGTGCTACAGAGAGGTCAGCTGGGGAGAGCACAGGGCATCTAGGAGTCTTGAAGCTAGAACAAGGTTCACTGTGATAAAATGAGGAAACCAATAAGGTTTTGGTCTCAAACTTTGATAACTAAAAGTGGGCATACATTTTATGGTACTATAAATCCCTGTCATTTTTACCACTCACAGTCCCTAATAAACCTGCTTTTATATTATAGTTATTCAGTGTTTGATGGCTGTTCAGTCATTTCTCACAAGAGAATTTACCCTATTCATCTCAATACAAAATCATGCATTTGATGTACAATTACAGAGAGCACATGGACCAAGCAAAGACAGGAGGCAAACACCCTCTTCGAGGAATGAAGTCTGACAATCTGATTTTGTTTGCTGGCTTTTTAAAAAGCTTGCTAGAGAAATCACCCCCAAATCTGTTTCCCTGTTCCTTTCTATCTCAGACAGCCCCTAATGCTGAGGAATGCAACCTCACCGACTTCAGATGAGTTTTAAGTTCGTGACCATTTCCTCTGGTCTCTGGGCTCTCTAAACTAGTGGTTCTCAACTCTTCTAATGCTGCGACTCTTTAATACAGTTCCTCATGTTGTGGTGATCCCAAACCACAAAAGTATTTTTGTTACTACTTCATAACTGTAATTTTGCTACTGTTATGAATCATAGCGTAAATATCTGTTTTCTAATGGTCTTAGGTGACCCCTGTGAAAGTCATTCAACACCCATCCCATAGAGGTCACACCCCACAGCTTGAAAACCACTGCTCTAGACCCTGCCTTCCTCAGAAGTGAAAGTGAGCAGAACTCCAGGCGGCCATAGTCCAGTTTCTTCAGTGCTTAAACTCTGCACATTCTCTATCAGAAGTAAGAAGTAACAACAGTTGTCACCAGGTATGGTGGCAGAAGCCTGCAATCCCAGTACACAGGAGGCAGCCTAGGCTAAGACTGCCTATCTCAAAAACAACAAACAAAATACCAACAAAACTCTGAGATTAAAATAAAAAAGGTTTTTTTTTTTTCAGTGTTAAGTATATTGAAAAACTGTTCTTTGTTGACATTAATCTGGATGCCTTGAAAAATGCAGTCACAAGGAAGCCAACACACGTTCTCAAATACATACACACTGATTTTCTGACTCTAGTACCTATGTCTCAGTGTTTTCTCCTGTCCAATTTCCTATCTATTTCAAATCTAATATAGGTGGCCACATAAGTATGGCTTTGGGGCTTAACCACCCTGCAGCCTTCACTTCTGAGGGAATGACTTCCAAATATATGTAGATTTAAAAAAAGGAATGTCAACATTTCTAAAATATGTCCTATAAGACACTAGTTCTGAAGAGAAGCAATAGGCATCACAGAGAAAAAGTATCCCCACTTAAAGTTTGCCGGGTCACACAAAGTTTAGCAGCAGAAACCTTTATTACTGCTGTTGCAGGTCATGGGTGTGGAGGTCAAAGGGCAACTCTATGGTGTGCATTTTCTCCTTCCACCTTTACGTGGAATCAACCTTAGGCTGTGAAGCTTTTTTTACCTTCTGAGCCATCTCACACTTGAGTGTCTACGCGGCTTTCCCTGAAGCATCCAACCATGCTTAGACATCACCTGTGCAGATTGTGACTAATGCCTGAAAGTCTAATCCAGAAGTCAGAGATGGCTCCAATGACTGAAGCCATAGCATACAGTCAAAACTGAGGCAAAGCGCTTAGAACTCAAGGGTTGGGCACAGGGCTGGGGACAGCCATGAGACTACATAATAGGTTTCTCCAATCAACCTAGAAAAGTGAAGACTTTAAGGGTAGGAATAATTTGAACTAGCTGGAAAAGTGTTTGCCTATAAAAAAGACAATATAACACATGCAGATATGGCATGCAGAAAGTATGATCTATGTAGAACTTCCCAATTTTTCCAAGACAGTTCTTCCAATGACAAACCTGTGGTCATGAGCCTCATGGAGAATGTAAAGAATGCTTACATGTATGCCAACTTTTGACATGTGGCACAACATAGTCATCTAAAAAGTTCACACTTAAGAACCACGGAATAAATTACTAAAGAAAAAGATCTTCCCCCCTCTCCATAACCTGGAGTACGTTTATGATTAAGTATGTTTATGATTTTGTGTTTGGGTTGCATTCATAGCTATCCTGAATCACATGGGGCTCGTGGCTGGACATGTTTGCTAGGCCATTTCACATGATAAAAAACAAACACATCAAACAGAAGGCTTCTTAATTTCAGAGCACTCCATGAGCCTCCTGGGACCCAACCACAGAGCTCCACTTGCCAGTCTTGCAGTTTCTAAGTAATGCTGGTGCAGATGCTTCACGGCTGATAAACTCTGTGCAGAGTTATGTGGCACTTAAAGGGTAAGATAATTTCTCTTTTTAAAAGTGTATCTTCAAGTAGTCTCCAACAGTGCAGAACAAATGCACAATTGCACAGGCCCAAGAAAAGAAAAGAACGGAACTTATTCTGGGGTAAAACTCAAGTCGTTCACTTAGCACCCAAAACCCACAAGGACCTACGATGGCAAGAAGAGCCTTCCACAAGTTAATCCTGAGATGCTAAGTGCATTTTCCAAGCTGCACAGCTGCTGGATCCTAGATCCTAGCACCCCTGTTCTGCTGTCTGTGAGCAAGCTACAAATACAGTAACTGTGTTACTGCAGTGGGTGGGAGGTTTTCAAAACAAAAACCCCTCCAAACATCAACCTCCCAAGAATTACTGTGATTACTCTAACTTATTTACTTAATAGAAACATCCCGTTCTTAGCACCTACTTGCTGAGAGCTTGAAGAGTAAAGCTCATACACCAGCTGAGGGAAGCGAGACTCACTTCTCCCCAACTATCAGCAGCACGTGTGTCAGAAACATCTAACAGCAAAACCAATGTGGAAAATGTGTATCTTCACTGCATGACTTGGTCGTAGGCAAGAAGGAAGTCTGAGCTTTGGGCTGCTTAGCAGGCTGGAGGTATGATGCCAGACACCAACCACACTGTGGTTCTCCGCTTTGGGTCTCTGGCGGGTGGGAATCAAACACCTATGATCTGATGTTCACTGGCAGGCTATGAAAGCAAGTGAGGCCTGGCTGCCTATCAGAAGTGGGGAGTTACCAAAAGAGCCACACGAACCTCAGAGTGTGGGGACAATCCAAATGTTAAAGGCAGAGCATGCCTCTGTCTCTTCCTGGAAATTCAGTGCAGCATAATCTGTCCACGTTTACAGAGACGGTGCCTCCCACTGACGGAGAACCCACCCAGACTCCAAACCGGTCAACTGTTACCTCTGCCACCTACCAACTGCACAAAGTTATTTAAGCCTCCCTATGTCTGCTTCTTTAGTTGCATCTACCTCACAAGACTGGAAGGGAACTCTCAGTAAATGCCTGCCAGATGATAAGTACTCCAGAAATGTTAGCTAGCATCAATCATTAATGGCTAACAGGATTAATCACTCTGTTGTACTTCGATTACATTCAGATGTCCTTAGAAAAATCACAGGTCGGTTACTACACCTATATTTCGTGTGTTTGCTTTGGGACAGTCTTATTCTGTAACCTATACTCACATATATGCCAGGCTGGCCCTGAACTTGTAGCCAGCATTCTCCTGCCTCAGCTTCCCAAGAGCTGAGATTACAGACATGTGCCACCAAATTGACTTCTTTGTTTTGTTTTGTTTTTAAAGATTTATTTATTTTATGTATATGAGTGTTCTATCTGCATTTACATCCACCAGAAGAGGGAATCAGTTCACATTATAGATGGTTGTGTCACCATGTAGTCGCCAGGAATTGAACTCATGACCTTTGGAAAAGCAGACTCTGAGCCATCTCTCCAGCCCCGTTTTGTTGTTTTTAAATATAGTAAATGCATGGCTAATTATTACTATCAAGGATCTACCAGTATTTACCAATAACCTGGGCACAAAACCATCCTTTGCTACATAACAATTTCAAAGTCAGTCAAAACACCCACACACGCACACATACATACTTGCAAAAACTTACTGTATACGTTGCCACTCAGGAGATATAAAATTAAACTTTTCAACTACTATAATTGGACTCCTCCAGACAGTTATTAGCTCCTTGGATTTGAGTACATTTCTACCATTATTCCTACCAGGACTAACCCCAACAGCCTAGGAAAGGGAAGTGCCCCTTCCCTTCAATACACCCTCAATACACCCTGGACATCATGACAAAGAGAACTTTTTAAAGTCTAAACATTTACTTTATTGTGTGTGTGTGTGCACGCGCACGCGCGCGCACCTGTGGAGGCCAGAGAATAGCCTTGGAGTTGGTGTTCTTGTTATGCTTTTGGTGTGTTCTAACTCAAGCAAGCCTGGGCCTCTGCCCAGAAGTTCAAATCTAAATTGGACACAGTTATGCATGTCTACACATCTACCATTCAGGGGGCATAAGTGGAGGATTATGAGTCTCAGGCCAGCATGGGATACATAGCATGATCTTGTATATTGAAAATAAAAAAAGAAAGAAATGAAAGGGAGCTGGAAAGACAGCTCAGCAGTTCAGAGCGAGCTGTTCTCCCAGGACTGACATTTGTTCCCAGCACCCATGCCAGGTGGCTCACAATTGCCTGGAACTTCAGCTCCAAGAGATTAGATGTGCGCTTCTGGCCTTCATGGACACCTTTGTGTGAACACCCAAGCACCCAACACCTTTTAAGAAAGAAAGGACAAACTTGTAACTAATTTCTCTCCCCTTGCATGACTCCTGTAAGTCCCATATCTAAAAGGTCGATGGGAACCAGGGGCCACAGCCACCCTCTTGTGGCTGCTCAGAGAATCCTCTCTGTGGCTGGCCTCTGAATCATGCTCCCCTATGTGGCATCGCCCCATCTCTCCACAAGCCTGAGCAACACCAGGTTGTGGCCAGAAGCTGAGAGACTGAAGCACGACCAATCAGATCGGCCTGTTCTGTGCCGGCAGCCCTCCCCATCCTCTCTGCAGCACAAAATACAACGGTAATAAAATGACTGCTATTTAATGTTGTTCTTCTCCCCCCCCCCAAAAAAAAAAAAAAACCAAAAAACTGACTTCAAATAAATCTGGTCTATTCCCACCTTTAGTTGTCAGAGCTCAAGTTCGCCAACACACGCCTGCTAAGTTACACGCTACAGCTATGCTCAGTACACCTTTGTCAACAGAGGAAAATGGTGTGATATGGGAAAGAGACAAGCATCTCACTCACAGAAGACCTGCGGCACTGTACTGCTACCTCATTTTACGCGGTCCACTGATGCAAGAATAAAAACCCACTGCTTTAGCAGCGTTTAAAAAGAAGGAAAGACTAAACTTTCCAACGTAATACTAAGTTTCTGTAGGCATCCTCAGGTGTTCTGTGAAACAGGAGTCCAACTTCAGTTACCAAGTAAGTAGATACGCGACTAAATCAAGACTGCTGCCACATTTGGCACCATCCACCTCCCTTCTTGGCAGACTCCGCGAGGCCAAGAGTTGAGCTGGCCTGGGAAGAATGATTTATCTTCCCACATTTAGAAGTGGTCCCTTTGCAACAGAAACACTGTGCTGCTAATGAGCTTTGAATTCTAACCCTGTCAAACCAGTACCCTTCCTAAATACTCCAGTCACAAAAAAAAAAAAAAAAGAAGAAAAGGAAAATCTGATTCCTGTGAGTCACAGACAAAAACAAACACCACCGTCCAGTTCTTTTTGGAAGAAAAAAACAAAACAAAGTTGCTTTCTTGCCTCCCCAAACAAAGTGACTGCTTGGGAAATTACAAGGAACTGACAGGCAAATGTTAAGAGGCTAAAGGCTAAGGCACAAGCAGATGTTAAGAGGCTAAAGGCTACGGCTGTCGATGGAGGCTGCCCAGCGTCAGAGCAGAACCAGCAGGCCCGGGCGGGTGGCAGCTCCCAGCCACCGGGTCCCGACAGGCACGCAGGTTTATCAAACGCCAAGCCCCGGCAGCCCGGTTCGTCACACAGACCCTGCCCAGGCAACAAGCGCCGGGGCGGCTCTGCACTCCCGGGAGCGCCGCGGCTCCAGCGCAGCCCAGCCCCGGGACTGCGCGCAGGAGCGGCCGAGGACCGCGTCCCCGGCACGGCTCCGGCGAGGACGCCGAGGGCTGCGGGTCCCACGCCCGCCCGGCTCTTTGTTCCGTCCGGGCGGCGCAGGCCCCGGGCTCGGCGGCCCCTGCCCTCACCTTGTAGACGTCGCCGTAGGTGCCGCTGCCGATGCGCTGGATCAGCTCGAAGTCCTCCTGCGGGTTCCGGCGGGACAGGTCGAAGCCCGGGTTCATGGCGGGCCCCGGGTGCCCCCCGCCTCCCTCCCGGCCCGGGGAGGGGGGGCGCTCAGGGGGGCCGCACGGAGGGAGCGCCCGCGGCCGGCCCGGCTCCGCCGCCGGTCACAATCGCCCGGCTGCACGCCGCGGCCGCCGCCGACCACGACGAGCCGCCCGGCGTCCCCGCCCCCCGCCGCCGCGCCGAGCCGGGTCACACCCACCAGGAGAGGAGCGCGCCCGCAGCCCCTCGCTCGGGGTGCAGCTCCAACATGGCTTCCGCCCGCCGCTCCGCCCGCCCGCCCGCCCTCCTCCCGTTCCCGGCCCGCGCGCCACTGCGCAGCCGCCATCCCGTTGGCCGCGCGCTCCCGGCGGGCTCCGCGCGCTCCCGGCCTGTGCGCCCGTCGGGACGCGCGGGACGCGCCAGACTCCCGGCAGCAAACTTAGACGCGCTGCCTGGGGCCCCGGCCCTGAGCAGGTAGAACTTTGAATGTGCAAGAGGGTTAGCCTCGACTCCTTAGGAGCAGGTGCAGCCGGGAGCCCCCGACCCTTCCTTCCAGGTTTTGGGGGAGGAGGTCCCCATCAGAAAGGTGAGGAAGGCCCTCGAGGGCAGTGACACTTGGCCTCTTGGGGTTGGCCTGGCCCGGGTGCGGAGAGGACCGGGGGAGGCCGGGGTGGGAGTCCGTGGAGGGCGTGGGCGGGAAGCAGTGCAGCACTAAGCCGCAGTTGACCTCTGTCCAGGGAGAGGGCTGGGTTATCAAGGCCGGGGGCGGAGGCTCTGCAAGCCTCCTGGCAGCCCAGAGAGGGGTAGGTTGCGGAGGGTGTGCCCTGGCCTGGCTCTAGTCCCACACCTGAAATGTGAACACGTGACCATCCCGAAATTCCACAGCTTCGACCTTAGCGCTCCACCCAGTCTAAGATCCGGACGTAAGCCGGCTTTAGGTCCAGACGTTGAGGACAGCGTCTGAGACAGCTGGAAGTTACCTGAGGAAGGACGTAGGCAATGGAAGGGGCGTGTTGGGTTGCCAAAAGCTGGTGTTTGGAAAACTCCGGCGGTCCGTTGGATTTTTGCTTCAAAAATACTTTCTTAATGTCCTTACGCACTACACCTAAGAACTAATGTTCTCTAATGTCTAATATTTTGGTTTGTTTGTTTGTTTTTTCAGCAACTGGATCTCATCAAGACTGTTAAGGAAAAGTTGGACAGACTACTTAGAGTTAACGGCCTCATGTTTTTAAAACTTTTTTTTATCATGTTGCTTACACTAAAATTACATATTTACTAAATTCTCAAATTGTTTTACTCCAAACCAGGTGTGGTGACACCTGCCTGCCAACCAAACATTCGGGATCCTGAGGCAGGGGCATCGCTGCAAGTGCAACAGCACTTTACTCGTGTGTCTGATTGACTGAAAGATGTTGGGAAATGGTCTTCTCTGTACCACATAAACAGGGTTGCAATTGTATGGTGTGTAGTTACCCTAAAGCATCAGGTTAATGTCACAGCGTTACTTACATTTCTGCCCCGGGAGGGCACATCGCGGAATTAATTTAGGATAAACCTTAGGCTATGCTATCTTGAGCTACTCCCGACCATGCATCTTTTCCCCAGCTTCTTTCTGCCTGTTTGAAAGCACTAGCAGGGGCTGAGGAACAGGCCTGCCTTCTGCCTGTGCTGTGGGTGGAGAACTGTTTGTCTTCTTTAGGCCAAACATGCAGATAATTAGTCAGTCCTGGATCCAGATAAGAAGATATAAGTATCCCAAATCGGAACCAGCTCTGCTTGCTTTCTCTGCCCTTTAAAAAGCCAAGTTTCCAGGACTGAATCGCTTGCACCAGAAAGTTCTAATGGTTTCACTGTTTTGTTTGCTGGGATTATCATCTCTGCAGATAACCCAGTGTTTGCATCACTAATAGACTTCTTTCAAAGGGAAAAGACATTTCAGCAGGGTTGGAACAGGCTTCCACGTGTTTTTGTTTGTTTGTTTGTTTTTTGTTTGTTTGTTCCATTTTGGCAGGAACTACTTCCTTTTTCAGAAAGACAGATTTTCATGTAAGGGTTTAATTTGCCTTATGGGTTTAGGCCATAAATAAAAAGGTCTTTTGTAATTATCTGCTCACAAGGAATGAAAATACTTTGTTCCTTTTTGGGATCTAACCATACTGATAAATACAATGCTTTGTGCCCCTCCTCGCTCCCTCTAACAAGCTTCTACTTTGCTACAAGTAACACTCAGATCAGACTCTTGCTTTGAGTAAGGGGTGGTTAGAAGCACCCTTAGAAATCATCTGGGTTTCACTCTTAGATTGACTGTTGCTTGAATACTTCCTGTGAAAGGAGACTCACTGCTGTGCAAAAGACCTTATCATAAATACAGCTAGTGAAAGTTTCTCCATCATAACGAGGAGAAAATAGTAGTGTCTTCCAGTACCAAGTGCTTACAAGGAGCCGAGAACTTCCCATCTGATTTAATTCACACAGCAACCTGATAGCCTAGGTCATATCTCCTTTTTCTATTATCTCCTTTTTATGGCATCACAGGCTGATTAGGCCACTCAGGGTCACACAGAAGGCTCAGTTTTTAACAGAAGCAGCTAGATAGCAACGGCTACCTCTGTAGCCACTGGTCTGTTCTGGTTATATACCGTATTCTACGATACACCATACATAATTTGTGTGATGCTTTTTTTAAGTTAAACTGATCTGCAGTGGTCTTAAGCTGTAATTATTAGATTCTGTAACAAGAAGAGCTCAAACACCTGCCATCCAGCATGCAAACTGCAAACTTGTAGCATCACCAACAACCCAATCAATATATGGGCTTAAGACATGAACAGACAAAAGAAACACAGATGCCAAGTAAACATATGAAAAATTGCCCATCCTCCCTAGTCATCAGAGAAATGTGAGTCCAAACTACACAGAGATCCCATCTTACCCGTCAGAATGTCATCAAGAAAAGAACAAATTCTGGCATTGAATGTGGACAAAAGGGAGCCCTTATGTGCTGGTAGGGATGTAAACTAGTCCGACCTCTATGAAAATCGGTGTGGATTCTCAAGAAACTAGAAGTAGATCTACCATATCATCTTGGTACACCCCTTGTGGGTATTTACCCAAAGACTCCAAATCAGCATTATCACAGAAATGGCTACACATTGATGTTTACTGCAGCACAATTCACAATAGCTAAGTTATGGAACTAACCTAGGTGTTCATCAGGAGAGAAATGGATAAGAAAAATGTGGTGTATACACAATGGAATTTTTTTTCAGCCATAAAGAAGACTGAAGTTATGTCATTTGTGGGAAAATAGCTGCAACCAGAGACACAAAACCAGTCTCAGACAATATCATGTTTTCTCTCATTTGTAGTTCTTTCATTATATATAGTCACATAAAATCATGTGTGTACATATTAAATGAAAGTGGAAGTATGATTGTCTCTGGAAAACAGGACTAGCAGGAAGGAGGGGGTTAAGAAAAGGGTAGTTAAGGAGGATAATAAGGCAGTGTATGCTCAGAATACAGTATATAGCTTAAAAAAACGGTAGAGCATCAGCACACATTGAAAGATTGGGGACTGATGCTTAAATTGATGTTTAAAGATGTATTGAGGGTAGTCAGGCAAAGAAGGGAAGAAGGGGAGATGGTGTTCTCCAGGAGAGCTCCTCAGCCCCAGGCTCTCAGAGCGCCATCTTTGTAACCACTGCACAGCAGAGCTAAGTGAAAAGGCTAAAGATGGGCGGCATCCCTCATGGCCAGCATTTCCAGACCACCTTCAGCAAGCCAGTCTCTCCTGGGTCTTGTCTTAGAAATGTCTTGTCACTGCACTAGCTCCCATTTTTACTGCTCTACTTTTGTGGCTTGCTGATTTCAGCCCTCCCAATTTAACACAGCTACCACTCACATGTTGATACACACCAGTGACGCTGCAGAAGGAATGCCTAGCAAGGCTTAGATAAAAAGATTACAGAGGCTGGAGAGATGTCTTAGGGATTAAGAGTACATACTGTCTTCCAGGGGGTTCTAGTTCAGCTCCCAGCACCCATATAGGGTGGCTCTCAAATACCTCTACCTCTGGCTGCAGAGGACCTGATAGATTAATGTGAAACATATCCATACACAGACATGCATATTTAAATTATTCTCAGAGACTACAGCCAGGGCATATACTGGGGAGGGAAATCAGACATGTATGTGAAATAGTGATGCAAGAAGTAACTGTGCTGTGTGTGTGTGTTTGCCTGGGGAGGCCCAAAGAGGGTGCTGCTTCAAGCTGGAGCTGCAGTTACAGGTAGTTGTGAGTCACCTGATATGGATGCTGGGAACCAAACTTAGGTCCCCTAGAACTATATGTTCTGAACTTCTGAGATCTGTCCAGCCTAATTGTGTGTGTTTAGAGGATGGGGATAGGAAGAGCAAAGGTCAATGAGTCTAAAAAGTCTGATTGCTTTTGTGAAATTTATTTTTTTTGGTAGGGTCTCATGTAGCCGAGGCAGGTCTCCCACTCACTCTGTGGCTCAGAGCAGCCTTGAACTTTTAATCCTCCTGTCTCCATCTCAAGTGCTGGATTTATAAGTCTGTACCGTATTAACCAGTTTCATGTGGTGTTCGGGAATGAAGCCAGGGCTTTGACATGTGAGGCACGCGCTCAACTGTGTAACATCCCAGCTTACTTTTTGTAACTAAAAAATTTTTTACACTTTTTAAGTCTTCATGAAGTACAATTAACAATAAATGACTGTGTTTTCAGTGGATAATGTGATTTTATATATTTATATATTGATAATTTCAGAATATGTATTTATATATATCAACTTATATCAATTTATACATATATATATCAATAATTTCAGAATATATCTATTTTATCACAGACCAGCTGGAAAGGTTTTTTGCTGTTGTTATTTTTTAAGAAAAAGAACCAATTCATGAAGAGGCTTGTAACATGTTAGGCTCTCACAGGCTTATGTAGCAGCAGAGACGTCCAGGAGGTGTAGCGTCTGCTCTGAGCCAGGCTACCTGCCTTTGGATCTTGTCTCTGTCTCCTTTCCCGAAGGTCCTCAGAAGGTTATTTCCTAGGGAGTGTCACTGGGAAAATAAACACGAACATAGTGTCTGGCATCACAGTAAGCCCACAAAACACCATCTTGGGCATCTGTGAGAAGGTCTTTCCACCAGAACTTGGTGGTAGGACTCTATTGCTCAAGACTTTGGTCACAGAATATAGAGAAATCAAGTTGATACTGACTGTGAGCTGTCCTGCTCCCTAACTGTCATAGTACTGGAAGGTGCTGTGCAGGCTGCTGAGGAGGCGGATGGGGGGAGTCATCAGTGTTACCCAGCTGTGAACTCTGTGAGCTATCATAACAACTGATGACACAGCAAGATATCCTAATGAGTACAATAATGGTGTGAGTGTTATGGGGGAAACTGAAGGCATTCTGAATGGATTTAAAGCCTGCTCTACAGTAACAAACACATGCCTTAGCACTGTATGTCCCAGTATCCACAGTTGGGAAGCTCAGAGGCCCCAGGGGTGAGCCTACTAATATTTTGCTAAGTAGAAATAGTACCAAATTGCCCTGTAAATTCCTATCTCCTGTCTCATAGATTAGTGAAGCTCTCAGACTCATCAGGGAAGTTTCTTTGTGGTATGGTCATGGTTAACACAAATTTACAGCTGTCCAAAGTGCAGAGCCTGAGTGTCAATGGCATGCTCAGAAGAGGAGAAAGAAAGTTGATAAATCCAGAGGCTGGGAAGTACCAGAGCCAAACAATGTCTTCCAGACACGACAGGACCAGTGCTGTCCTAAACTGATGGCATCTGTAATTGCCTGTATAAGACCAGCAGAAAAACGAGATGCTTTGGCATGAGGGGCCATCCCCAGCTGAAGAGCTATTGACATGTGATGCTTCTAGGGGAGAAGGAGTTTTTCTTAAGGGTATGGACCCTAGTGGTAGGTCAGCTGTGCTCCATTGGATGGTTCCACACTAGTGGATGAGTATATGGCAGCACAGATTGGCCTGGATGGGTTACTAAGGAAAAAAGAGGACATGAAGTTTAGTAGGGAAGGGAATGTTGGTGAGTTGTGAATGACATTTCTGCATGTATGGGAATTCTCAAAAAATTAATAGAATTTTTATGTGGATGGGCATTTTGCCTGCATGTATGTCTGCACCAAGAAGGTCGGAAGAGGGTGTCAGATCCCCTAGGACTGAAGTTACAGATGGTTGTGAGCCAACTTGTGGGTACTAGGATTGAATTTGGGTCCTTTGGAAGATCAGCCAGTCCTTATAATTGCTGAACTGTTATCCTCTAGTCCATAAAATACTCTTTAAAATGACCTATAAAATTAAAAGAAAGTAGTGACAGCAGGATTTGGGTCCATAACCTCAGTACTCAGGAGGCAGAAGCAGAAAGATCTCCGGAGTGTGGTGAGGCTGAGCTATATAACAAGACAGGTCTCAAAAGTAACTGATGAATGGATAAATGGATGAACAAACGAATGGATAAATGAAGGAAGAAATGGTAAGATGACAGCCATGAGAATAGGGTTAGAGATGTGATTTAGGAAACTATTACAACATATATCAGGGACCCAGAGTACTGAGACCAGAGAGACATCAGAAAACCTGAGAGACTTGGAAGCTAGAACTCAGAGGCCTGAGGAAAGGCGAGATCAGGCAGAGCTTGGGTGGAATGTAGGCTTCTGGCTTGGCCAGCGAGGAAGGGTGGTATTGGCAACTGCCAAGAGTGTTGGAGCTGGTGTTGTCTGGAGGAGGGTTCTAGCACCAGATCAAAGTGGACTGTTGTGTTCTGTATCTCTTGAGTTGGGGTGCTAACTTGGAAATGATGAGTGAAAAATATGTGGGTCTGATACCTAGAAAAGATCAATGAGCAGTGAGTCATTGAGAGATGTGACTGGACATGGCCCCTGTACTAAGTAGGGAATGTGGACGCATTCTCACCTTTCAGTGAGACACCTGCCAGGGACAGAGCCAGAGGAGGAACTATATGCCTCTTGGGAATAACATGGTTCCTTTTCAAACCAATGCACTTTAAATGTTTCCTTAAGGCATCATGCTTAGCACTTATTTACAGGGGCTTGAGTGTGGCTCATGACAGAACACTTGCTTAGTATGCATGCAGCTCTGTGTTCTGTCTATAACATCAACAACATTATTAGTCTGGGTGTGGTGGCTCATTCTTGCAATCCCAACACTTGGGAAGGCTGAAGCAGAAAAATCACCCACAAGTTTGAACCCAGCTTGAGCTGCATGATTGAGTGAGGCCCAGGGAATTGAGTGAGAACTTATCTTAAAGCAAAACAATAACAACAATGACAAAATTACTTAAAAGCATTTATTTGCAGATGAGGCAGACCTCTACCTAAGTGTGGGTGGTGCTGGGAGTCTTGCTGTGCTGTTTCTCAGCCTTTGCTGTGTTGTTCTAAGCAATCCAGCTCCCAGATTTACATATCTCCTAACTCAGTGGACCTCAATGAAGGTTTTGTTGGTGTTTGGGGCGGAGCAGTTTCCTTGTGTGGGATGGTCCCGTGTATTCTACCAGTCTGCATCCCACAGTCTGTGCTGCGCCCAGGCCTACTGACATCTCACATAAACCTATTTCCAAAGCCTGGGTTTTGGCCGGGGAGTGTATGTATCTGCATCGAAAATGTTTCTTTCTTGTTTCTCCTGGGGGAACTATCACCCACACCAAAACACTTAGCAGAGTTTTCTATCTCATATCATATACTCCCCGAGAAAAGTTCTGACAAGTAAGATAGTGTCCCATATTATATTTCAAATATTTACCACCCAGGTAATGTTTCTGTGGTATCTGTAAGTTTACATCCAAGATTCACCTGCCCTTTATCACACGGTTCTGGGGTCATGGAGAAGACCACCAGTTCTGGTCTTTGCAAGCTACAGAAATCTTTAGTGAGGGAGGAATATCTAAGCCAGCACTTGAATGAGGGAACTAGCCACCTGCATATGTTTTGTTATCTGGCTTCTTATTTTGAACAGTGATCACTTCTTCTACTGTCTGCCGTGGGGCCCTCATCAGAGCCAGTGCTGTCTTGTTGGGATTTTCCACCCCCATGCTCTGAGCTAAATAAACAATTTCCTTTAGAAAGTCTTCCTGTATTTTGTTACAGTATTGGAAAACTAATGGAAAAACTATAGCCAAAGAGCCCAAAGGTGGCAGGGGAGGCAGGTGTGCCAAGCAGGAACAGGCTTGGGAAAAGGAAAAGGCCAGAACTGTAGTGGAACAGGTAAAATGCAGCCTACCACAAAGCCTTGAGTTCAGCCTTCTGCACTGCGCAAAATGGGGTGACTCAGGCTCATAACCCAAGAACTTAGAAGGTCAAGACAATAAGATCAGGAGTAAATAAATAAAATAAAAATAGAAAATGTAAGTCATGAAAAATAATTTGGGTTTACTGAGAACAAAGGAAATTATTATGGGTACATAATATGGGTACATAATATGGGTACATAGCACAATTCTGTTTGTGCTCATCCAGAACTGGAGAATGAATTGAAAGCAAATGACAAGAGCCAAAATATAAGAGTAGGGTAATGATTACTGTGGTAGGCCAGGTGTGAGAAAAGGATGGCTGAATTAGTATGTGCTAAATCAACATATCCCAACAGGAGCCTGTAAAATGATGAATTCTCATAGTAAAAACACAGTATGGGCAGAAAGTGGGCTCCTGTAGAACCTGAGAGATTCACTGAAGAAGGCCAGGAAGATGGGTCCCTGTAGGTATGGGCCTGAAGTTTTTTGGCAGCCATTTGCATGCACCGTCAAGGCTCCTATTAAAGGAATGTCTGCATGGGGAGTAGGCTAGCTCACAGCCCCTAGCCACCATGTTTTGGGGATCCATTATGGCAGCTGTGCAGAGGTCTCCCCGCTCCTAGCCAATGACTGAGCACACCCCTCGCTGCCCAGTTCTCATTCCTTTCTCAGTGTTGGCACAGATAAGCATCTTGCACTGCTAATTCAATGTTACCATCTTCTCTACTGGTGCAAGTGATATCGATGTGCTGGGTGGGGCAGCACACCCAGCAGTCCCTGTGCTTCGGAGGTAGAGGCAGGTTCATTAGTTCAGAGGCATCTTCAGCCACACAGGGAGTCTGAGGCTGGGCTCCATCAGATTGCCTCCTAAAAAGTAAAAATCAAACAACAAACAAAAAGATCAACAAAGCAAAGCATGCTATGTTAAAGAGAGACCAAGAAAAAGGGAGGTGGAGACATATCCCAACTGTTGTCTTTGGAAATCAGTACTGACTTCATGATGCTCATATTCCCTCATCTGCTGTTGCTTCTCTCCGTAACTGTCTTCTCTGAAATCCCTTTCAGCCATTCTCTTGTGTCATAGTCTCCATGCAGCCCATCTGCATACCTCCAGCTGGACTCATTTAGTTAGTTAATATTTCTCTAAAACTTTGGGACTAAGAGTTGAGCTCCAAGTTGCAAATTCATTCAGGGCAATGCAGGATTATAACTACCTATTATGTAACTGATACATTGTAGCTTCAATTTTAACTCCTTGTTTTCTAGCCTCGATAGACTGAGTCTGATAGTACCTAAATAATGCATGGTATTAGTTGTTATTCATTGTATCAATATAAATATTTTAGTGTCATTCTCAAGTCCAACCTGGCCAATTCCTAATGAAAAGGCTCCAGGGTAGGGTATATCTCTGCAGTAGAATGTCTGCCCAGCACACATGAAGCTCTGGGTCCATTCTGCATCATCTCAAAAGAAAACAAAAACATCACACAAACAAAAAAAATCACACCCTCTCACCCCCTGCCTATGCCAAATCCCATCATCGCAGATCTTTTTTCTTTTTAACCCAGCACTGTTGTAAGGGGCTGAGATGACAAAAGATGGCTCTGGACATCTCGTGTTCCTGCCCTGCACACAGTTTATCAGGTAGAAAACATTTTCTTCTCAGCAAGCAGATAGGACATCGGCACCATCAAAACTGAGAACTGAGCACCTTCACCTCATACTGCTGACAAGACTTTTTTTTTATTTTTTATTTAACTTTTATTAATTACACTTTTTGACGAGAGACTTTTGAAAGACAGTTTGCCTAGACAAGAACTACCTGTCTTCTTGAAAATCCAAGTTTCAAGGGATCCTTGTTGGCCTACATAGTGGGTAACTGATACCTCTTTTGGAGACAATTAAGCTCTGAGGATGAAGGCTGTGTAGAAAATTGACAAAGTATTGGGAAGTGTAGACCAACCACAGACTAGATAAAAGAGAGACTAAGGGATGGTGGCCAAGATGATCTTTTTTGGTAAAACTTCTGATCCCCAAAGGGTTACAACCCACAGGTTGAGAACTGCTGGTCTAGACCAAGCTGAGCCCAAACAAACACAGTTTTCAAATGGCGTTTCCAGAGTGATTATCCCACCTTGTACCTCAGCATATGCTTCTGTCTGCCGTGCTCACCACAGAACCTGTGGTCATTGCTCTTAATCCCTTAGGATGCTTGTATGCCCATGCACACCCATACATGCATACAGCTATAGCAAAGCAAGCTATTCATAGTAGTCCATTCATTCAACTGAGATGGGGGTTGGGTTTCTAAAAATGAATGTCTAAGTAAGTGATTCTCATACCACACCAGGCATTTTCCATTATTTCCTACTCTCTGCTCATTGGAGCAAGGGGAATGAGAAGGTAATCCATTTCTCAAACTGACCCAGATCTCTGTCTTAGGAAACTGATCCAATTTGCTGGGCCTGAGCTCATAGCAAAGTCCATCTGGGCCAAGGCATGCCTCTTGGTATTAGAGCCAGACTTTCACTTTGAGATCTAATCCTCCAGTTTCTTAAATTAGGACTGTGTTCAATTAGGACTCATTTGGTATTATGAACTTTCCAGGCTGAGTGTCTGATATGGTCAGAGCAGTTTCAACATGTGACGGTAGAGTAAGTGTAATCAGGAACCACAGGAAGGAATCTCATGAAAATTCCCCTGCTGTCTGTGTCTGCCTGCAGGATAAGCTAATTTATGAAACGTGTCAGCAGGGGCTGGGGAGATGGTTCCTGAGGTAAAAGTGTTTACTGTTCTCATTGAAGATCTGGGTTTGCCCAGAGTCCACATGGCAGCTCACAACCTCCTATAAATGCAGTTGCAGGGCATCTGATGCTCTTTTCCGATTCCCACAGGCTCCTGCACATACATGGTGCATATAAACTCACAAAAGTGCATGTCTGTGTGTCACACACTAATACTCTCCGGGAAAAAAGGTTAGCTAGGTGTGGTGATGTATGCCTTTATCCCCAGGACTCAAGAGACAGAGGCAGGCCGATCTCTGTGAGCTCCAAACCAATCTGGTCTACGCGGCAAGTTCTAGGTCATGCTTTGCCAAGAATACCTACTTTTCAACTGTCTGTGACTATGAGACTATGTTGGGTACTAGACTGTATTAGCTTTCTTTCCTGATGAGATAAAACATCATGACCAAAAGTAACATGGAAGAGTTTATTTTAACTTCTGCTTCCTGAGGGATAAAAGTCTATCCTGGCAGGGAAGCATGGCCATAAGGGGGTAGGCATGGTCTCTGTGCAGGGGCACCCCTGCCACAGCCCTCAGCAGTTCTCTGCACTGCTGTGTAAGAAGCCCTGACACCTAATGCTTAGATTTCTTGTGCCTCTAAAGCCAGTACCGCATGGTTGACACAGCAAACTCCATTGCAAATTTGGGATGATGGACTCTAGCCCTTCTGAGACACATTATCATCAGCTTTTGTATGCAGTTACTATTATTATTATTTACAATTTATTCACTTTGGATCTCAGTTGTAGACCCCTCCCTCACTCCTCCCAGTCCCATGCTCTCTTCCTCTTCCCTCCCCTATCCTTCTCCCCTAGTCCACTGATGGGGGAAGTCCTTCTTCCCTACTGTCCGACCCTAACCTATCAGGTTTCATCAGGACTGCCTGGTTGCTCTTCCTCTGTGGGCTGGCAAGGTCACCCTGCCAGGGGGAAGTGATCAAAGAGCAGGCAACTGAGTTATTAAAAACAAGGAAATCATGGAATTTGCAGGCAAATGGATGGAACTAGAAAAGATCATCCTGAGCGAGGTAACATGTGTGAGCACATGGCATACATTCACTTATAAGCAGATATTAGCCATATAAACATTCTAAAATCTACAGACCTAAAAAAAAAAAAAAAAAAAAAAAAAAAAAAGCTAAACAACAAGGAGGACCCTAGGAAAGATGCAATTACTTTCCAGGAGCAGAAAACTCCTTTTCCTTTCACAAGCTGAAAGCTTAGCTGGATGGACTCTTACCCTGACGACACCCCTCCCTTTGTTCCAGCCAGTAGGCTTCTCCTTAATGGTTACGACATCTCTTGCTGCACAAGCTTTGGCCTTGATATTAAGCTTACAAATGACCCTTTTCCTCTTCAGACTGTACAGGCTGTATGTTTCTGACAGACCACTCTTTTTACTGAAGAGCAGCATAAGGGGACTCAGTAAAAGCCATGTTACAGATTCAATATTATGCTGTCTTGAATTTTTCTATACCAAATAAATTAGCTCATATTTTGAAATTTAGCCTTGGGCAAATTCCTAAGACAAGGGCAGAAGACAGTCAATCCTCTTTGCCAAACTATCACAGGAATGCCCTCTAGCTCAGCTGCTGTTAAACTTCTCTCCTCCCTCTGCAACCTAGTGGGCCAGGCCTCTGCAGTGTGCTTTTCTCTCAGCAGTCCTTCTAGGACAGCCCCTTATGCCCTGTTTACCCCATCAACCACTTTCCGGTCCAAAATTCCAAAGTATTTTACATTCTTCCAAAAAGCAACGGTCAGGTTCTTTCCCGCAGAAGCTCGTTCTTTGGTACCAACTTCTATATTACTTACTTTTTCTTTACTGTAGCTACAATAAAAAGCAATTTATGGACGCAAGAGCTTCCATATTGACTTAAAGCTCCAGAAGGAGAAGAATCCATCATGGCAGGGAAGCATGGCATCCAGGGAGAGGCATGGTGTCAGGAACAGGAAGCCGGGGGCTCCCATCCTTAACCACAAGCAGACAGCAGGGGGAGTGACTGAAGCGAGGAGAGGCTATGAAACTCCCAAAGGCTGGCCCCAGTGACTTACTTCCACTAGGAGGACTCCGCCTCCTAAACCTTCCCAAATAGTGTTACCAACTGGGAACAAGTGTTGAAATACCTTAGCCTGGGTTGGACATTTTTTGCTTAAACAAGCACAGGAAGTCTGATAAGAGCCTAAGATTAAGTTGGGTTCCAGAATGTATTGGAGTCGTGGAAGAATGGCAATGGGAAACATGGCAGTTCTGAGCCATCACAATGTTATCAAGTTGTACCTAAGAAGGCACATCCTGGAAATAACTTTCTTCTATAGCTAAGTTTGCATAGCTCTTTAACAGTTATAAATGTTTGCATAGTTTTATCTCATTTTAGCTTTAAATGACTTCATAAATTATTATCATCCACAATTTGCTAGTGGGGAAATCGAAGCTTAAGGAAGTGAAAGCTAAAAGCAGATCATAATTATCATTAGTCCTGGTCAATTAGACATTTACTGAGCCATGCTTACTGCGTTTTGTTGTATTACGTACCTGGGACCAAAAATGAGTGAAGTGTGCGTACAGGCCTCACAGTCTCATCATCAGTCCTTGCTTTGCTCTTCTTCAGTTCTTTCCACAGGTCGATGTCCACCGTTAGCCCACGCTGGATAGTGCACCATGAGACCCAACACAGAAGACCACCTCCACACGCAGCCAGTACACAGGGATGCAGGGCATGTTGGCAGCTCCAGGCCTTTGGAGTAACCATCAGCATGCCAAAGATGGCTGGGAACCTGTAGACGCTACTTTGGGAGGTCTTGAAACTTGTTACAACCACACTAGAAGGCAATTCACAAGGTCGGTTACAATTCCCTTATCTTACAATCTAGCAATTCTACTCCAAGTGATCCTAAAAGGAAACTCTCCCTTGGATGCAGAGAAGGCGTGGACGTGTTGGCCAAAGCATCATCTGCAGCAGAAAATGACCCCATCAACACAAGGAAGGAGGACATTGTTGTGTGATCACAGTCTAGTTAAACCAGGTAGCCTGCCCTAGGCCCTGGGTTCAGTTCAGTGCTGCAAGTAAGTGAATAAATAAGTGAGAACCAGAACTTGAGTATGCGTACATCTAAACAGTACAATGCTCAGTGGGAAAAGGGTGATGGAAGATACACCGCAGATTTGAGGCAGCATTAGACATTTCCACCTGTGGTGAGCATTTTTAAACAAGCATGGTAATCTCTGTATGTGGGATGGTAGGTACTTTTGCTGAAGAAGCAAGGATCATGGCGGAGCAGATGGAGGGCAGAGCCGAATCTATGGTGTTTCTCTGTTTAACAAGTGAGCCTGAAGCAAATACGACCACAGTAAGTTAATATTTCACAGAGCTGTGTGCAGAGAACAAAAGAGTTTATTATTCTCCATGCCTTTTAAGCTTGAAACATTTCATTTGAAAGTGTAGATGAGCCCCAGGCTCTGGAATTCCAGGCCTGTGTAGAATTTTCTTAGCTTCTTTTTAAAGTAAAGGCCATTAGGGATTGAGCGTGCTGGCAGCACTTCACCACTGAGCTGTATCCCCAGCCTTCTTATTACTTCTTACTTTTTATCTTGAGACAGTGCCTCCTCAGGTTGCACAGAATGGCTTCAAACTTACTCTGTAGTCCAGGCAAGCCTGGACCTTGTGATCCTCCCACCGCAGCCTCTAGATTAGTTTGAGGCCTCCATGCCTTTCCTGTGCAGAATTTTTTTCCCTGTCCTCTTCCTTGCTCCCTTTTTTTCCTCTTTCTTCTTTCCATGTTTAAATTCCACTTATTCTTTATCGTTGGCTGAAGCTTCAGTATGCATCTGTAATTTCTGTGGTGCCTTTGCTAGCATGCATTGTTCTTCCCTTTAGAAGCCTCTGTATGCTCATCAAGTCCTCCTGTGCAGCCAAGCTTCCTTCATGATGTTTAAATGCCTTTTCTACAATAGTAATTGACCACTGTGTACATGGATTATTTTTATTTTTATATATTTTTGGCTACAGGATGATAATCTTAGGAGCTAGGACAATGTCTTCAACGTCTTTAATGCTTCCTCAGTGCCCAGTAGCACCTAACCAAATTCCAAAGAAAAACTATGTATTAACTAATATAACCCTTCCTATAAAATCTTTATATAAAAAGTTAAAAATACAACTTTGAGGTATATTACTTTGTTTTTTGAAGGAAAGAATGAATTGAAATGACAAAAAAAAAAAAACCTTAGCAAAAGCAAAAAATAAAAAGCAACAGGCAAAATAGTACATATTCTGAACAATCAGCTCTTAAACAATTCAATGTGGGTGAAGTCTTATGGGAAGGAGATTTTTTTTTAACTTTTTATTTATTAATTAATTCAATTTATATCTCCGTCATAGGCCCCTCTCTCCTCTCCTGCCAGTCCTACCCTCCCTCCCGAATCTCCTTTCCCCTGTCTTTAGAATAGGGGAGCCCCTCTACCCAGACACCCCAGCTTATCTAGTCACATGAGGACTGAATTTGTCTTCCTCCCCTGTGGCCTGGTAGGGAAGTCCCATCAGGGGGAAGAGATCAGAAAGCAGGCAACAGTCTGTGTCAGAGATAACCCTCTTTCCCCTAAATAGTGGGGCCCACATGAAGCCTAGGATAGCCATTAGACTTATCTTTTTGGGGTCTGTGCATTATAGTATATCCTGTACTACTTGACTAAAATCTACTTATAAGTGAGTATATACCATGTGTGTCTTTCTGGGTCTGTGTTACCTCACTCCAGGATGATCTTTTCTAGTTCTATCCATTTGCCTGCAAATTTCATGATTTCCCTGTTTTTAATGACTGAGTAGTATTCCATTGTGTAAATGTACCACAGTTTCTTTAAAACTAATTTTGTGAAGCCAGTGAGACGGTCTAGTGGGTGCAGGGGTGTGACCGAGAATGGCCCCATAGAATCACGTTTGGATACAGTTGGTGTGACTATCCGGGGAGGTTTAGGAGGTGTGGCCTTGTCTGAGAAAGCGAGCTGCAGGGATGGAGAGGGGGGGTCTAGAGCAGGTTTCATGCTTCAGAAGCCTCCTACCATCCCTGGTACACTTTCTCTGTGGCAGACTTGCACTTTGCATTGTGAACTCTCACCTGCTGCCCCAGCCACCCGTCACCTGCCATTGGCCACCTGCCACCTCCCCTCTGCCACCAAGGACTCTAATTCTTTAAAACTGTAAGTGCAAAAATAAACTGTTGTATAAGTTGCCTTGGTCATGATGTCTTATCACAGCAACAGAAACACAACATTAATAGTCAAATGGATAAATTGCCATAAATCTGTTCTGAAGTTCTCTACAGAAGAATGGATGAGCTGCTGTTCCATTGGGAGTTCTTAACCATAATATGGATGAATTAGGACACACACAAAAAAAGATGCATTTGTTTGTTTCCTATTTATTTGTTTATTTATTTGGAAGGTAGAGGTCAACTTTGTGGAGTTGATTCTTTCTTCCCAACTCTATGTAGATTCTGGGGATTGAACTCAGGTCATTAGGCTTTTGCTGCAAGTGTCTTTCACCTGCTGAAGCACCTTGCATCAGCTGACACATTTGTTTAAGGTTTAAAAACACAAATCATCACATTATAGCAGTAGGTGTGGGTATTGTGGTTACCTGTCAGAATGTAATAACTGAGAGGAACCGTCGAGGGTCTTTTTTGAGCTTCGAAGTGGTGGTAGGGGAGCATTTTCATTGTGAAAATTCATTGATATACAGTTGTGACTTGTGCCTTTTTTCTGGTGTGTTCAACAAAAGCCTATTTTTTAAAAATGTAATCGTGCTAATAATTGTATAACAGTCAAAACACAGAGACATAACTTATAACCAAGCAGATTCTATTGACCTATGTTTGCCATAGTTATTAATGTCATACAAATGGAAACTCAAACATACAAAACAAAATTTCTCATAGCATAAAACCTCTTCTTAATTTACAATGCAACACATCAAATTCATGGAAGGAGTAAAGATAATGTCATCACACATCCATTTTTTCCATTTTGTAAATTTATCATAAGGAAGGAAATAATTACAGTGCACTACTTCTGTGAATATGCTCATTTTGAACATTGTGTCTGGCAGCAAAGCTCTGAGATCAGCCCAGACACTCAGCTATTGGATTACGATTTCATAAATTACAATGTACCAATACAAGATAGTGCATAGGAGGCCTTGTCAAAGCAGCAAAGGTTTCTACAGGTGTAATGCAAGGTAGAAAACTGACGGGAAGAGGATACATATAACATGATTCTCACTGTGCAGAAATGGGCCAGTAGGTACCATGAGCAAATACATAATTGTGCTTGAGTGGTGCTCGGGCAGGGCAAATCCTCACAGCCTCTCAACATTCTTTTTATTCTATTAATATTTACATTAGCTAGATAGTTTTTGCTGCACGCAGTTGACACTAGCTTAAATAAAGGATATTTATGAAGCCATACAGCCATAGATCACAGAGTTCAAGGAGGCACCAGATGACTAAGAGGAAGAAGGAGGAATCAAGATGGTGACTGAGGTCTTAGCAATAAAAGTTCTTTAACGGTAGCTCTACTGCTTCTGCTTCCTGGTAAACAACTTTAAATGCCTCCTGTCCCTTTGGGCCTCCAATCCAGATTCAAATTATTAGGAGATAAAAATCTTATGATTCATATCTGAGCCACCTGGAGTTGAGGAAAGGCATCTGGAGTTGAGAAGAGGCCTAGTGCTGTGAACAGGAGGACGGGGAACAAAGAGATGCCGGAAGTCTGACAGTATTTTTCCAATTCTTTAATGTTATTAAAATGTTAAACACATGTGTGCATTGAGGATATTCTCCCACATCTCTCTTCCCCATATCACACTTCCCAGTACTCCTGTTAGTTTTCTTGGTTCCCTAAGGCAGTTTCCTGGAGCTGGAGCAGCAGGAGACTGTGAGGTGCCTCACAGGGGTGCTGGGATCCCAACTTAGGTCTTCTCGCAATAGCAGCAACTTCTCTTAGCGTGAAGCCATCCCTTCAGCCCCAACTCCAGAGATTATTCTTCTAGTCCCATGGCCCCAAGATTCCTCTCTGGTACTTGTTTTTATTTTTTTTCCATAGCATTAGACCCTTGCTGCCTTGAGTGCTAGCAACTCTGACAATTTCTAGGTTAAAAAAAAAAAAGTACCTTGCTTCAGTTTGTCTTTAATAATAACACTGGAAAATTTCCCATTTGGTGGCCACGACTTAGAAGTAAGCACACCCCAGGGGCCACTAGTCTTTGCTAGAAACATTCATGACTTCGCTTAATATTTACTAAGTGCCTGTTGGAAGGACGTGGAAGTGCCTTGCTCTCAAAATGGTTGTCATCAAGTTATTGAGATAAACAAGTTCAATACATTCCTATCTGAGAAAAATCTTAAAAATCCAGAGTCAAGTAGTCTCCTCTGTTAGCCTGTTTCTTTGAGGAATTTGTCACAGTGATGAAAAGTCTGACTAATACAGGTAATAGTGAAGAGTCACCCAGATGGGAAAACTGTAGTTCTGGAAAGGGGCAAGACTGCCCTAATCTTGTGGAATGGTAGAAAAGATACTAAAAAATGTCTAAGTTTGAAAAACATCCCCTGTCCCAGCCTGCATCTATACAAAAGATTGGCAGATGGACTCTGAAATACACTGTATATCACTTAAAAAAAAAAAAGTGAATTGGAGGTGTAAGTGTGAAAGCCAGATGAAATGCTGTGTACCCTGAGTCTAAGACAGATGCTTTGGAAATGAGGGCTAGGTTGCCACAGGGAACTTCCATCATAAATAACTCCTTTCCTTGGCTGCTACAAGTGATGCAAGCAGATATTCTCAGCTATCAGTCAAAACGGTGTTCACTTTCCTGGGGCTGCCCATATCCAATGACTCATTAGAGTGAGGAGGAGGGACTCCTGGCCCCCGGGCCCAGGATGAGCTAATATGAAATGGGAGCTGCTGTACCTGCCCTTAAATAGAGCAGGTCTATGCAGAGAGAGATGCCAGCCTTCGTGTCACCTGTGCCACTGCACCAAAGCAGGAAACACCTGGCTAACAGCGATTGGCATTAAGGACTAGGTCACTGGGGGTTAATATGCTGCTTGTAAATGAGAAAAAATAACAGTCACGTAGGACGCCTAAGCTCTGGGTAGGTTAAATGGACGGTAGTGGACTTACTGAGATAAAAGAAACAAGAAGGCATGGGGGCGGAGGACATGAGTTTAGTCTGCGGTACAGTAGGCAGTCAGAGCCGAGTTTAAGTGTGGAGCTCAGGAGTGTGTTCTGGAGTACTGGTGGGCACACACTAGCATCAGTATCCATCAAGGGACAGTGTCCAGGTCCCACAAGTCTGATAGAGGAGTTTATCAACAAGAACAGATTGGCTTCCATTATCTTCAGAGATTCCAGAAAATATACAAGAGCAAGGATACAAAATAACAATAATACAAAATGCAAGGAAAATGTGGGAATGAAAATTATGATTTGCTGGAGAGGTGGCTCAGTGTTTGAGAGTACTGGTTGTTCTTCTAGAGGACCGGGTTTGATTGGCAGCTCACAACTATCTCTAATTCCAGTTCCAGGGGATCTGATGTCCTCCTCTGGCCTATGACAGCACCAGGTATGTACAGAGATACATGTAGACAAAGCACCGTACCCATTAAACAAACAAATTAAAATGCCAAGCAGTGGTGTACACCTTCAATCCCAGTACCTGGGAGGCAGAGGCTGTTGAATTTCTGTGAGTTCTGGACCAACCTGGTCGATAAAGGGAGTTCCAGACAACCAGCCAGGATTATACAGTGAGACTCTGTCAAAAAAAAAAAAAAGAAAAGAAAAAGTGGCGTACCCATACTGCCATACATGCCTGTGATTCCAGTACTGGGAAGGCTGAAGTAGTTGGATCGCAAATTCGAGATGGGATCATTGGAAACGGAGTGAGATATTCTCTGAGGGCTTCTATTTTGCCTGTGGCATGTGGACAGGGTTACCCTTGGGGACAGAGTGGTGACTGTGGTGGCTAGAATAAGGCATGCGTAGTATGAAACTAGGTTCATGGGTGTCAAGTATTACCAAGAGCAGAGCTGAGGACATGGCTCAGCAGGTACGAAGCACAAGCTGCACACATGTGAGGATCTGCGTCCAGATTTCCAGGACCCGCAGTTAAAAACTGGGTGCAGTGACCCCTGTCTGTGCTGAGGGCTGGAGACAGGCAGATCCCAGGGCCTCAGGAGCTAGCTAGTTTGGCCTTAGACAGACAGGCAGGTTAATGAGACACTCTGTTTCAAAAAATAATATGGAGAATGATAGAGAAATATCCCTAACATTGACCTCTGGCCTGCACATACATGCACACACATACGTACATATACATATATACCACACATAAACCCAAGGACATACAATAATGATAAAGATCCAACAACAAAATGCTGTATGAGAAAACAGGGATGCCTGCCAGTGAGAGCGTCGGTGCATAGGTATGGCCTAGACAGAGGCTAAGAGCAGAGGTCAGGTCATCAGAAGCAGAGTGAAGACTCTGTCACCTTAAAAGGAGAGTGACAAAGGCTTTTAGTTCTGAGGAGAGAGCTGTGTAAGTGGAAATAGAAAAACATCCTCTGGTGAGTCATGATCTTACTTCCATCAGCTTTCCCAGCCCTGCTTCTTTTTCTTTGATGTTTACAAAGGGACATGTGATTACACAGGGGAAAGGTGAAGTATGTAATAAGCCAGGGATGCAGGGAGAGGCGGGGAGGACAGAAGGAAGAGCCTGGGAGCCTAAAAGGGGGGGGGGAAGAATGCAAATGCAGCTGCCAACAAGCAGCCTAGGGCTAGGGCTTCCTCAAGCTCTGTTCCAAGTTATGTTCCCTCTCCGGAAGCTTGCTATAGATCTCACACATTGTCTCTGCATCTCTGTCTTCAGCATCTACAGCAGAGCCTGGCATAGTACCGCTGTGACATAAACATTTGGTGAATGAATGCAGCCCACAGCTGCTGACTGTTTAGATGGGCAGTGTGCAAACATCTCTCCCTCTCTCTTTTCTCCCTCTCCTTTGTAAAATTTTCAGGGAACGTTTGGACCTGCTGGGGCCTCTTCAGAATACAAACAGTCCTCTTACTGTCTGTTAGGACTGGCCGCCCACCTCCCCATCAGGACCGCGGCTCTCTGTTCTCACTGGGAAAGGAGGCACAGCTTGCTTAACAAGAACCTCATAGAGGGAATGGTACAATGTGGGCTGGTTTTCATCCTCTTTCGACCTCATTTCCTAAGTCAGAGAAAGAGTAATTTAAGGAATCTTAGGAATATGAAACTTCTCTGGAATGATCTTTATTGAGCTGTGTTTGGAACCAGCTGAAGTTCTGAAGGGTTGCCAAGCCAGGCAGGAATAAAAGAAAATGAAATATAACTTAAAACAGTCCTTGTCAACGGCTGAGAAAGATAGTTAGGATGGCTGTGGGTTTTTTATTTTTTGTTTTTTTTTTTTTTCATTTGCCAGACTTTCTTTTCAGCTTATAATTGTTACAGCATTGTTTCAGATTGTGTAGGAATAGAAAAGGCGAAAGAACAGAGGAATGTGATATTTTTGAAGCCCTGTGTTGTGGTTAACTATCTTCAAGCTTTATAATTTATACAGCTGTTGTACACATGTTGACTTGTCCTGTTAGGATGCCACTGAGCTGTGAGTCTGTCATGGTATCTTGGTTTGTCTCCCCAGCTTCTTTGTGGTCTGTGGCTCATTGCTCCAGGGCTTTATCTAACGGTGAAGGACCATTTTGTCTGATTTTCATTTATACCGAATGCAAGAAAAAACTGTGTATAGTCTACCAGATGGACAGGGAACACTTCACTGTGCCAAACTGTGTCCAGCAATGGTATTCCCAGCCTTCCCTTCTCCACCTACCAACTGCAAAGACTGATGTGGCTGGTTACCAGAGTCGCCTAGACAGATGGGAGAAGGCGAGCTGTATGCTTTTACTCTCCTTCCTGCCCCATTGGGATGTAACTGCCCCCACAACTGAACTGGATGTGACAAAGGACCTGAAACCGATCCGCTCCCAATCAGTCTGAATGGGTGTTGAACCAAAGTAGAGCACTGACTTGCTGCAGCCTGGCCTGGCCTAGGGCTTGCTCAGCTGAGTCACTGATTCTCAGGAATGCAGCTCATCTGGAATGCAAAGCAGGGGCACAGATGTTTCACACAGAAACTCTGCAAGCCCAAGGTCTTTGTCTCATAAAGTAGGGAGATCAACACCGAAGCTCCCACTAAGGGATCTTGAAAAAAGGATTGCTTTTCTCTCTATCCCTCTGCCTCTTCCCAGTCAGCCTCTTCCTTATGAGCAACCTCTGACCCCAACTTAACAGGGTTCATTTTTCTTCTTTTCATATACTTATGTATCTGCATTAGTTACCTTTATCTAGCTGCAAGCATGTGTGTTTACATGTATATATGAGTTTTGCTTTGATCCAAGTGGTATCACAGTGTAGATTGTTTTTCAGCTTGCTTTGAGAAGTTTCCATGTATCCCTGGCTGTCCTCAAACTCACTGTGTAGTTAATGACCTGGAACTTCTGATCCTCCCTCTTTCCACTCCTAAGTGCTGGACTTGCTAATGTGTCTACCACACCCAAGTTTACTCAGTGTGGAGACGAGTGTAGAGTGTAGGTGTGGAGTTGTGTGTTTGGATTGGGCAGGGAGGAGGAGGCAGCTAGTGTTCCCTGAAGGCCAGGCAAACACTCTATCAATTTACCATATCTCCAGTTCTCAACTTACTTTTTGAAAAGGGAGGAATCTACCCACATCTCTTGGAGATTTCTCTGTTATTATGTTCTAATTCCTTTTAACCACTATGTATTTTTACATAACTCAAATGCCTTTTTGTTTGGGTGTCTGTCCCTCTTTTGATGATCATGTGGGTTGATTTGCTATTTTTATAGCTGCAGATGGTACTAGAGTAAATAATCTTGTACCTACTTCCCTTTGCTTCAGTGACTATCTCTCCAATGTGGATACCAAGGCACAGGGTTGCTAAGTCAAAAGGTAGATACATGTAAAGAGTGAACTTCTGTCCAATTTATGTTCCAAGAGGTTCAGACAGTTTATATTCCTGGTTGCACACTGTCCACACCCTTGCCAGCACCTCATATCAATCTTCATTGCCAGTCTAGTGGATGAAAAAGCTGTCTCCTCATGTTCATTTTACATTTCCTGCAACATTGACTGGCAAGGTCGACCAGTTGTTCAGATGCTTACTTGCAATCATATTTTGTCTTTTGTGAATTGCCTGTTCACATTCTTTGCTAAGTTCTCTGCTTAGTTTGCCATTTTCTTGGGATGTGTTAGAGCTATTTGCTACTTAGATCGCAATGCTTTGACCCACTCTATCTCTGGAAATGGAATCTCACAGTTTCTTCTGTTGACCAGATTCAAAGTTTAAATACAATAGTTCATTAAACTTTTTTTTAAAGACAAATTTTATATTTTGAGTATTGTTTCAAGTCTTTTTATGGCCTTAAGATCATTAACCTGGTCCACCAGTAATTATAGGTAACGTAAAAGATTTAAATGAAGTGTTTCTGTGGTGGCCCAAGACGCCATCAAATTTTGTGTAATCACTGCGGTAGCCTCCTAACTGGTCCCACTGCTTCTTTAATCTGTTCTCTGCACAGCATCTAGAAGGGATCATTTTAAACATTGGTTAAATCATACTATTTTGAATGAAATTCTCCTTTCAGGGCTAGGAATATAGCTCAGTGGTAGAATGCTTGCCTAGAATACATGATGCCTTGGGCTCCATCCCTAGCACTATAAAAAGCAAATCAAAATAACAAATAAACAAGCTAGCAAACAAAACTCAACTTCTCCTGTGACTTTTTAAATCATTCCGGTAAAGCCAAAGTTGTCTCCTGTTGTCCCATACCCTTGTCGACATGTGATAATAATCTTTCTTATTTATTGCCAGTCCAGTGTTTGAAAATGGTATCTCCTTGTTTATTTTGCTCTTTATATTTGACATTCATGTCTTACTGTGGCCCGCCATGCTTCTGCCATTGTTTCTGACTTCTCTGCTTGTCACATCACAGGGTCTCAGTAGACAATGGAAATGTTCATGCGAATATTTTTTTTCTTTCTTTGAGAGGAATGAAAGATGCTGGCAATAATGTGGAAACGGTGGAGATCAGGTGGACTCCTGAGAACAGTGGGAAAGTGCACAAATCTTTGCTATTTGTGCCTAGGTCCCTCCTCTTCTAAGTTGGTCCTTGAGACTCTGCACTGAGTATGCAATCAGCTTCTAGGAGAATGTCTATTGTAGCCTTCGGTGAACAGACAGGAGGAGGCAAAGGACAGTGAAAGTGCACAGTTTACTAACTTAAAGGCAGTTTACTTTTGTAGGATGTCGTTCTTATTTTGTTGAGGGTCGGTTTTGTTTTTCTCTGTGTGTTCAATATTTACAGATCCTTTTTCATATCAAAACACTTTAAGTTTTGAAACAGAATCTCACTATGTAGCCCAGGCTGACCTCAAACTTACAGAGATCTGCTTGTTTCTGCCTCCTTACTGAGTGCTGGGATTAAAGGCGTGTGCCTCCATGCCTAAGTCATATTTCTTTAAATCTCAGGGTAAGCGCTGTCTAGTCATGATGTATTTTGATATTTCAAAATTCATCCCTGAATTTAATTTATTAGTAATTTCATTTAGAACCGGTTTAGTTCTGCCCTTGAGTGTCTTTTGTAATTTCTTTTTTCACTGTCATTTGCTTTAGGTATGAGAGTTGTGTTAGAATCTCAATGAGTCCGAAAGCACTTTCTTTCCTCTCAATTTTACAGATAGTTTTTGTGTGATAGCTATTATTTCTTAATTGAAAGTTTAATAAAATTCACTTGGGCCTAATATCTATTGACAGGAACTAGTTTCAGAATTTTTCTTTGACTTATTAATATTGTACATTTTATTTCCTCTTCTTTTTTTCCCCCTTTCTCCCACATCTTTTGTATTTATCTATTTAATTGTTTGTGTATGTCTGTGTGAGCACACATGCCTGGATGTGTATTCAGTTTAGCATTTCTTCCCCTGATTGTTCCTTCTTTGTCTTTTTTTTTTTTTTCCAAAATTTCAACGGCTGTGTTTTTAATTTCTCGGTTTTTAAATTTGGCTTTTTTACATATACGTGTTCATTAACAGTTGTTTTTGTTTCTGAATTTTTGTTCTTCCATGAACTTTTAGAATTGGTTTTAAATGTTTTTCCTTTTAGAGATAGGATCTTGCTATATAGCCAGCAGGTCTCCACTCATGAGCCCCTGCCTCCACCTTCCGAGTGCTAGGGTGACAGTATGTACCCTGTATTACCCTTCATGTTTTGTGGCTGTTATTCTTCTGCTTAATTTTGAAACTGTTTTCACAGAAACGTTTGCTTATTTGTTTATGTTTATGTGTGTGTGTGTGTGTAAGAACAGTGGAGATTACTAGAGGGCATCGGCTCCCCTGGAACTGGACTTGCAGAAGATTGCGAGCTGCTATGTGGGCTCTGGGAACTGAACCCAGGTTCTCCACAGGAGCAGCAAGCGCTCTTACCTGCTGCCACCTTTCCAGCCCCCCCAAACTCTTAAGCAGATTTATTTTACAGGAGCGCCTTTCAAATATTCTAGTGTTATCTTTTAGCCTCGTATTCCATCTTCTCCACGTGGCTGCTCCTATTTTCACCTCTATGTATATTGTTTGTAGGTTTTTTTTGAGACAGGGCCTCTCTACATAGTCCTTGCTGTCTTGGTTTTCCCAAGACCAGGGTTGCCTCAAACTCAAACAGCTCCTTCTACCTCTGCCCCCTGAGATCTGGGATTAAAGTGTGCCACCGCCTCGTGAGCTCGAGCTCCAGTGCCTCTGTTTACTCCTGGCTCTAGCAGGTCTGTGTCGTCAGCTTACTCACCATATTGTCTCTGTTCTGTTTCTGGGCTGCTGAGATATTTTGGAGTGTGAACACGCCTGACTTTGCTTCCCGTTTTGTATTTCATCTGTTGTCACTGTTGTTTGGATCAGAGTGGTCCTTGAAGTACACGTTGGCTGGAAGGTCACTCGCATTTGCTTCTGTCCCTATTGTCATCCAGCTTTTCCCTGGTCGCTGTCTTCTCTGCAGTCACCACTTCTGTTTCTCAGCCATCACGTGCAGTAGATTTCCCTGTTGGTCCCAGTTTCGTCCTTTCTGCCACAGCAGCACCCGGTGGTGTAGACTGCTCTGCGTTTACCTCTGTCCTTTGGCTGACACAATGTTCCACTGCCCTGGTTCATGACCTCTTTTGCTTTTCTTTCTTTTTCCCTCCCTTTTGTAGGCCATGTCCTTTGCTGTGGGGCTTAACTTTCTCTTTCATCAAATTAAGTATTTTCATACTGTCAGTAATCTGGAAGGCAAATCCCCATCTCTGGGATGTTTTCCCTGCTCAGTCAAAAAGCTACAGATCTGCTTGTGGTGCATTCCAGTCATACTGTCCCACCAGATTCCTTCCCCCTTGAACCTTTCTATCACAGATGTCATCTTTCTCCCAGTTTCTAGGGCTCAAACCATAACCGTTCTCAAGGCCTCCTGCTTTTTCACTCCCTCCTCCACAGGCACACATATACAGGAGCTTGTGGAGTCACCTGATGTGGGTACCAGGAACTGAGATGTGGGTACTGGGACCCAAACTCCGGTCTTCTGCAAGAGCAGCAAGCACTATCATGTGCTGAGTCATCTCACCATCCCCGGCTTTTTACCTACAGACAGCATCGTTCACCAAGTAGGACTTAAGTAAGAGGAAGAATGGATGTGGGCTGCAGGCTCTGAGGGAAGCCACTTCTGAGGTCAGTTGACAACACCCTCAGGGAATCCTTCTCACCATGCAGTGAGGGGCAGCTCGAAGAAGGGGGCTTCTGGAATTGTCACGTGGTCTGTCAGGCGGGCAGGGAGAATCAAAGTGCAGCCCGCAGAGCCTGTCATCCCAGCTGACAGAGCCTCCTAACAGGATTTCAAAGACGCAGAACAGGAACATTAGGGAGTTAAACGAGCATGAATAAAGAGGTTGAGGGTTTTGTTTTTGTTTGTTTTTTTCTTTTTCCAAGACAGGGTTTCTCTGTGTAGCCCTAGTTGTCCTGGAACTCACTCTGTAGACCAGGCTGCCCTCAATCTCCCAGATCCGCTTGCCTCTGCCTCCTGAGTGCTGGGATTAAAGGCGGGTGCCACCACTGCACCTTAAGCTGAGATTTTAGCCCCTTCTTTGACCATTCTCCTGCTTGTGATACGCCGCCGGTTGGTCTTTCAGGGTTTATCTGAGATGCAAGTTCCTCTCCAGATTTTCCTTTACAGGCACCGGAGACAGCTGACTTTGCAGAGTGCTTGCCGAGCATGCATCATGACCTAGGTTGTATCCCCAGTGCCATCGTCCTTGGCTACAGGAGTTCAAGGCCAGCCTGGTCTATATAATGTTAAGGTCCTTTAGGGCATCCTGGAGGATTTCTTCTTTTCTTTGGTGGCTGTAACTTGCGGTTCACAAGCACTTTGTGGTTTCACAACTTTATATTCACACTGGGTACAAACCTCTGACAATGGTTCTGCTCATTCCTGGGTCTCTTCTGTCACCCAAGACTGAAGTGCAGGCACTTACCAAGGAAGCGATGATCAAACTGAGTCTGCGCTTCCACAGGAATAAATAGAAATCTTAAATAATGAAGTAGTTCAAGGAATTTGAATATTTCAAAGCTCCAGCCACACAAAAGCTGAATAATTCATGCAAATATTTGAGGAAAAGAACAAAAGCCTATCTAATAATCCAGCACACTGTTCTTTATTTGGGCCCATAGGAGGAGATGCCGTGCTTAGTCTTGAAGGTAAACTCAGCTACACAAGCTTTGAAATGTAGATTTGATCCATTACATCACAATCAAAATTGAAAATTAAAAAGAAGCATTATCCAAAAAAGCAAATTCCAGATTTATGCCATTTCAAAGGAAGTGTCATTTGGAATGAAGTTGATTCACACCATGAAGTATGTGGCATTTTTTTTTTTTTTCAGTTTCCACGCTCTTCTGTAGTAGGGGTGGGCTTGTGTGATGTGCAGACATGTGCTTAATCAAATTCAGCCTGACTTCTCAAGTTAAGAAAATGCATATGAAGTATTTCTGAGATAAGCAGAAGCACATTCTATTTTTAGCTCCCAGATCTCCGGGCTGGGCTGCTGTGTTGTCTTACCTCCTTATTGGAAAAACTGCTTTTGGTTTGTGACCCACTGATTCCTTCTTCACTCAGAATGGGCAGGAAGACTGGGCGCCCCGCGGTTCTGAAGGGTGTAAGAGAGCTCCAGCCCATTTTCCGTTTAGGGAAGAGCATCACACCATTATCCGTGCTGGTTTTACAGCACGCAAAGTTACTCATCCGGGAATGGAGCGGAGCTCTGACCACAGCCTCTGTTCACTGAGCTGGGTGACTCTCAGATAAAAAGGTGATAGGCTATTAGCTGATTTTGTGACTTAAGGGTAGAGCCAACCCAGTGGACTGGGCACGTTGAAATATTTGAAATAGTTGATGGCCGCTTTGAAAATTATAAGGAAAAATTAAAAAACAAAACAAAACCAGACAACCATAACCACGTATGAGTCTGCCCTGAATCTTGCTTCTGAAGTAATGTAAGACAGGGAGAGCATTGGCAGATTTCCTCTTACGTTTACCGTCGGATCTGAATTAGGACATGGCGGCTTTGGGGGGCAGGAATAGGGGTCTGCTGATGCCTCCAGAATTAGGGAATAGTGAGAAGCCTAATAGAATTTTCTTAACTTTGAAGAGAACAAAACAGAAACAAACTTCTAATTCACTGTAAATAACAGGAAGGACTCAAACTTCACGAGTTACACACTCCTACACTAACAAGCACAGTTTGAAAGGACCCGGACAACTCAGTAGATCACCAAGATTCATTGTCAAGAAGAGCCTTTCTTTAAAAAAAAAAAAAATGTGTATTTGGTTATTTGTGTAGTCTCTGTGCACATGACACACACACACACACACACACACACACACGAGCCTGAATGTCAGAGGAGGCATGGGATCCCTGGAACGAGATTACAGATGGTTGTGACCCGCCCCTGGTGGATGCTGGCATCTGAACTCTTCGAGAACACTGAGTGCTCTCAGTGGCTGAGCCCGGGAGAGTCCCACTTTTAAGAGCTGATTTTTAGGGTTGCAGGTTTTTAAAAAACAGTTTCTTTAATGTTTCTTGCTTTCATTTTTTTTTTCTGAGAAGCTTTGCTTAGCAGCACGTGAAAGGGATATATCTTATCACTTTTATTATGAATTAAAGTTAAAAGAAAATCTGATTTTAGTAAGAAAGTTATACTAGACACAGAAGAAATAGACATTCAAGGAACTACATATCAAGTGTAATATAATATATGATTATTTTATATTGACTTTAAGTGCGAATTTTAAAATAATAACAATTAATGTTATCATTTTTTTTTTAAGACAGAGTTTTTCTGTGCAGCTCTGGCAGTCCTAAAACTTACCCTGTAGATCAGGCTGGCCTTGAACATGGAGATCTACCTGCTTCTGCCTCCTAAGTACTGAGATTAAAGGGGTGTACCACCACCATCTGACTATTTTTAATATTTCTTAATCATGTACATGTGCATGTGTGTGTCTAAGTGTGGGTATATGCACATGAGTTCAGGTGCCTGAGGAGGCCAGAGATATCACATATCCCTGGGGCTGGAGTTACAGGCTTGTGGGCATCCCGTTACAGATGTTGGCTCCTTTGTAAGAGCTGCAATCATTCTTAGTTGCTGAGCCACCTCTCCGACCCTAAAGTGCAGATTTTTAAGATCTGGGTTTTTTAAGTATTTATTTTATTTTCATCTGAAAAATGATTGTATGCAATAATGAGGTACAATGTGACGTATGAACACATGTATACGTGTAGTATGGCCCAATAAAGCCAGTTAACATCTCTATCGTGTGATATTCTCATCGTTTCTTTGTGGTGGGAAGATTTATAACCAAGACACAGAATTTTAAATCTGGTAGACTTTTGTAGTAGTTCACAGAGAAAAATGCCCGGGTATATGCCATTATATGCTTCATAGACTGTATTTATATAATAAGCCTTTAGAGTGCAGCTGCAGTCCTTATCTTTGGTACAGAAGGAAAATGCTAAAATTAAAAAAAAAAAACATGCAGTTTTTAGTTCACATCAGGAGAAAAAAAAATTACGGTTTCTTTGCATTTCTGTTTTACTTCCTGCTGGGTACAGCAGTGATTCATGATGCTGTAATACTCACTGTCTCAGCATCACAAGGCAAATTCCAGCAACCAGATAAAGAACCTGAAACAGCACTTTCACTTTCAAAAATATAAAATGTCAACAAGAGTCTGTTCTTCAGGGAATTTGGAGTCACAGATACTACATACTTTAATCTCATTGCTGCTAATATCCTGACAGTGTTGACCACCCTTAAAGAAACAAAGAACATAAGTGAATTTCACTTCCAGCTCAGATGTCCAAGGCTTCCCCTCCATTTTTTTTTGTTTTGTTTTAAGCCAGCTCAATTTTTTTCTAATCAAATAGATTATTTTCACCACATAAGCTGAAAGACATATTCTTAAATGTTAGACTTGTTTGGCACAGGTAAGTTTAAACTTTTAAATTATTTTTAAAATTTTCTTTACTTATTATTTATATGTGTGTTTGCTTGCATGAGTGTATGTGTACTGCATGTGTGCATGAGCCCATGGTGGCCAGAAGGGGGCACTGGATTCTGTGGACTTGGAATTGTAGGCAGTTGTGAGTGTTCGTGTGGATACCAAGAAGCAAATCTGGATCTTCTGCAAGAGCAGTAAGTACTCTTAAGCCCCGAGCTATCTCTCTGCAACCCATGGGTAGGGTTTTAAGGTTGAGAAAAAGAAAATAAACAACTGAAGCCTTCAGTGATTAAGTTTAGGTGATATAAGCACAGATGAATAAATAGTTTTAAGTTAATGGATAACTTAAAACTTAAGTTAAAAATGGTGCCAGCATTAGACGGATAGATAATATAATTACTGGGATGGCAGGCATGTGCTACCTCTCTTTTGGAGCTAGTAAAGTTTCAGTCTGTTAATAATAATAGTCAAGGGAAATTAAGAACTGGGCCTATAGTGCAGTGGCAGAGCACTTGGCTAGCATATGCTAGGAAGTCCTGAGCTTAGTTTCTAACACTAGAAAAACAAAACAAGTCAACCAAACAAAACCAGAAAGGCTAGTGGAATTTGAGAATAAAGAAATGTCTATACTATGGAGGTAGGTGCCAGAGGGTCAGAAGTCTACGGTCATCTCAGCCATGTGGTGAGTGTGAGGCCAGCCTGGGCTATGTGAGAGCCTGTCTCAAACAAATGAAAGGAAACCAGGGAATAAATTAGGACAATCAGTTACCCATATAATATCTAGCCAACATGTACAAATTATGTTTGCTAAAGGTAGAAAATTCATTAGATTTTATTTTTCATTAGCCACCTAAAGAACCCACAATAAATTGAGTTCACGCTGGGGTTCCACAGCCATTATTTAAATTACACCCGCGGTAGATAATAACCTCTATTTGTTGCTGCAGAAATCAAGCTATTAAAATATATTATATTCCATTTACATAAGCTTTATCTTGTTCCCGTGACATTTTTCCAGTGACAAATTGATGCTTCCATAGATGAATTAAAAACCACAACCCTGTCGTTAGTTTCACCAAGTTTCGTCTCTGCAAATGTAAAGCCAAGAAGAGTCTAGACTTCCTTTATGTTTTTGATTCTTTTGATAAGATTTCTATTTTCTTTTCCTCAACACAGCCCCCAATATGCAGTGGCTTTCCTAGGCCACTGCTTTAATGAATAGCTCCGTATGACATAACCAAAGAATTAGAATGTGTTATTTCTGCTCCTGGTAATCTTTTGCTGCTCACTCCACTTCTGTTTTAATAGTTGGCATATAGACAATAGTTGGATTGGATTCTCCTGCTGTCATTCTAATATCGAAAAGTCAGGCTGTCTCTTTGGAACCAAAATTAAGTCGCACTGCAACCTGCTACCAGTAAGTACTCTACCTGCCCACATCTTAGGTTCTTGGTCTAGTCATGAGGAAACTGGGGGCAGGGGTGAGGAACTTGGACTGTCTTGTGTATCAAAAGGTTATTGATTCATGAACATTCCTGTGGTGTTTGAAAGAGAATGTGGTCCATAGGCTCCTATGTTTGAATGTTGGTACCGGTTAGTGGAACTGTTAGGGAAAGATTGGGAGGCCTTGTTGGAAGAGGTGTGTCACTGGGGGTGGGTTTCAAAAGCCCATGCCAGGACTCTCTCTCTCTCTCTCTCTCTCTCTCTCTCTCTCTCTCTCTCTCCTTTGCCTGCCCCCTCCTTCTTTCTCTCTGCCTAAGGATCAGAATGTAAGCTCTCAGCTAAAATGGGACAGGAATTTCTTTGGGACTTCTAGATACCCAAATAACAACATGGAGACCTTTTATTAGGCACTGTCGCTAGGCCTATTCTCAGATGTTCTAACCTGACAATACTGGCCTGGCCTATGTCCTGCCTGGAGGCCCATTACCTCTCAATCGCTCAGTCTCTTCTGAGCGCTGGTGACTCCCACTCCTAATTCTTTTTTTTTAATTAAATTTAATTAATTATTTTTTATTTATTATAATTTATTCACTTTGTATCCTAGCTGTAGCCCCCTCCCTCATCCTCTTCCAATGCCACTCTCCCTCCCTCATCTCCTCCCATGCCCCTCCCCCAGACCACTGATAGGGGAGGTCCTCCTCCCCTTCAATCTGACCCTAGCCTATCAGGTCTCATCAGGACTGTCTGCATTGTCTTCCTCTTGGCCTGGTAAGGCTGACCCCCTCCCCCCCCCCTCGGGGAAGGTGATCAAAGAGCCAGCCACTGAACAAACAACATTCTATAGACTGGGAAAGGATCTTCACCAACCCTGTATTTGGCAGAGGGCTTATATCTGGAATATATAAAGAACTCAAAAAGTTAAGCACCAACAAAGCAAGTAATCCAATTAAAAATGGGGTACAAAGCTAAACAGAGAATTCTCAATAGAGGAATATCGAATGGCAGAGAAACACTTAAAGAAATGCTCAATGTCCTTAGTCATCAGGGAAATGCAAATCAAAATGACCCTGAGATTTCACCTTACTGTGAAGGGCTGTGTCGAGGAAAAGAAAGAAAATAGAAATCTTATCAAAAGAATCAAACTTCTTGGCTTTCCATTTTCATTGGAATGGCTAAGATTAAAAACTCAAGTGACAACATATGCTGGAGAGGATGTGGAGAAAGAGGAACCCTCCTCCATTGCTGGTGGGAATGTCAACTTGTACAACCACTTTGGATATCAATCTGGCACTTTCTCAGAAAAGACCCTTGTGCCCAGATTTTTTGGTTATGTTGCTCTCCTTGTGGAGCTCCTGTCCCCTCCAGGTCTTTCATCTCCCCCTTTTTTTCATAAGATTCCCTGCCTGCACTCTGCCCAAAGTTTGGCTGTAAGTCTCAGCATCTGCTTCAATAATACCCTGCTGAGTAGAGTCTTCAGAAGCCCTTTGTGATAGGTTCCTGTCCTGTTCCTTGTTTTCTCCCTCTTCTGATGTCCGTCCCATTGGCCTTTCTGAATGAGGATTGATTATCTTACCCAGGGTCCTCTTTCTTGTTTAGTTTCTTTAGGTGTACAGATTTTAGTATTTTTATCCTATATTATATGTCTAATATCCACTTATGAGTGAGTATATACCATGTGTGTCTTTCTGCTTCTGGGATACTTCACTCAGGATGATCTTTTCTAGTTCCCACCATTTGCCTGCAAATTTCCATGGATTTAGACTTTTTTTTTTTTCTAAGTCTTATACTTCATCAGGACTCACTGATGCATCCTTCATATTTTCAAAGAAAATACAGCAGGTAGGCGAGAGTTTGTTTCTTACTTGGGATGGCAAGGGAAGCCTGTGACTCTCAGGGTCAGGGTGGAAATATCACCACCCTGGACTTCAGCAGAGAAGAATCTCTTTGATGCCCACCTCCAAGGACAACAAGGACAGAGGGGCCCACTCCTGTCCTAAGGGGAACTGACCTCTCTCTTGCTGTGGCCTCCCCTTTTTCACTTTGCTCCAGTTTTGTACTCAGCAGGTCTGAGTGGAGACGTGAGATGCTGCTTCTAGATCTAGAGCGATGCCAGTGCTGCTGGGCCTTGAATGTGCTCAGTAGCAAGGGCCCCCGGGATGGAGCCACCGGAAACTTAATTGTTCTTTAATTGTTTTGTTTTTTAAGTAAAAACATCTGACATTGTGACATGGTCCTTGATGTCATACCTGACACTGCTCTGTTGTATCAATTCATTTCATCCTCACGAGTCTGGAAATGGTCAACATGCACGTGAGCCTGTGGGCGAGTCAGTGTGTGTGTGTGTAGTTCAGGTCGCCACCAGGTTTATGAGCACGCCTCTTTCCCACGGAGCCATCCTGCCAGCCCAGGCCCTGCTTTAGATAGCGTAGCCAGAGAAGGCTTTCATCTGAAAGCTAAAATCGGAGAAGTGATCTGTGGGAAGAATGAAGGAAAGGGCCGTCCAGGCAAGTACCAGACATACAAAGGCCAAAGGGTAGAGAGGAGTGGGAGCGTTTGGCCGGACGCTGGGGTTTCACCGGCACCCACAGGAAGTGGGTACAAATCCCTATTAGGATTAGAGCTGAGAAAAACAGATCGGAAACAAAATAGGCTTTGACAGGTCAGTCAGATATCAGGAGGGTATTATGTTGAATCATGACATACCGATGCCAAGGCTTGGGGGCTGCCCACCCTCTGAAGCTGGAAAATCATTTTAAGGCAAGGCTCAGTGTTGTTCATCTGGCCTTATTGGGATTAAAAAGCCCATCGCTGGGGCTGGGGAGGTGGCAGCTCGAGCATGAAGACCTGGGTCGAATGCCCAGGGCTCATGTAAAAGTAAGGCATGGTGGTGCTTGTTTGCAATCCCGTTTATAGGGAGGCGGTGACAAGTGGAGCCCTGGGCCTTGCCGGCCGGGGAGACCTTCTCTCAGAACACAAAGTGGATGGATTCTGAGGGCTGGCAGCCCAGGCTGACCTCTGGACTACATGTGCAGCCGGTTCACTCCCCTCCACAGAAACCCATCTCTAGCTTGGGATGGCTTCCGGTGGAGAAAGCTTTGTCGAGTTACTGTGGTGAAGAACGAGGCCCAGTATGAAACAGAGCCGCCCATGTTCCTCAGAGCGCCCTCCAACCTGGGAATCCTGCAGCCGTGCGGAAGGCAGGGAGAGGGTCCTACCTGCCGGGGATTGATGGGCACGTTTTCAAATGCTCCTTAGTGCTTCCATTTAGTCTGTGTGCTGGAACAGGACGCCACAGACTGGGTGGCTTGTATAGAATGAGACAGACTTCTCACGTGTCCGAGGCTGGGATGCCCAAGACCAAAGCTTTGGTGGCCTTCCTGTGTCCTCCCATGACAGACGAGCAGAGATGTCATTCACCCACTCCAGCCCTTTTGGGAAAGTTCTAGTCTCATCTTTAATAACACTACTATTCTGTTGAATGCTTTATTAGGCTGTTTTTTTTGGCCTTTAGGTTTAGATATGAGCTTTGGGGTACATGTTCAGCCCTTTTAGATGGCTTTTGTAGTTTCTAACAGAAAACTGTCACCACTCTGTGATGTCCTGGAAGACCAATCTCTGCCCTTTGAGACTCAGACACCTGCCCCAATGAAGGTCCTGTCAGCACTCATGTGGATCACTGCTTTGGTGCTTTATTTATTTATTTTCTTTAAAGATTCATATTTATTTTTATCTTTTCTGTACGGGTGTGTATCTGTGTACCACATGCACGTAGTACCTGGGGATGCCAGAAGAGGGCGTCAGATCCCCTGGAGCTGCTCTGTTTGTGCTGAGAATCAAGCCCAGGTCCATCGGCAGAGCAGCCAAAACTCTTGACTGAGGAGCCATCTCTTTAGCTCCTGCATTGGTGTCTGTAACCTGATCTTCCCAACATCTCATCTTTACTTCTAGTCTCCAAGCCCAGAGTTGCCAGGGAAGTCCAGCTAGAATTCACATTTGCTCTCTGTCTCCTTGCCTTCTTCCTCTTTCTTTTTTTCTTTTTTTTTTTTTTTTTGCATAAAATAGATCCTCAACCACAAGGAACAAAACCAGAATTTTGTTGTTGCTGTTGTTTAATACCTTTCATGATCTGACCTTTGGCTGAATTACCATACTCTTTCCCTGCGCCCTTCCCGTCTCTTGACTTACAGCTGAGCTACTTGCTCTTTACTGAAATTGCCACGTTTTCTTTTCTTTTCTTTGCCGTCTCATGGGAGGAATCTAACTTTCTTCCTTTCTCACTTACCCCCTGTGTATCCCTAAGAATGTACTTCACTCTTACCTCCTGCAGGAAGCTTCCCTCCCCCTCTCCGGTTCAGTCACTCTTATTTGATTCTGCCACCCTTTGAGCACATGCTTGTGTCACGCCTGTCTTAACAGCCTGTTCTTCCTTCCCTCTACCCCTGAGCTTTCTGAGGGCCAGGACTGTGCCCTTCAGTGCTCAGCAGCTCCTAATGCATAGCATCTTCAGACAGGTTGATGGAGCTTCAGCACTCGTGCTTTCTACTTTCCGACCTGTGTTCTCATGATTTCTCACCAATCACAGAGAGCTGTGTTCATTTCTATATCGCATATATTCTTCAATTTGACTCGCTTTTTCAGGAGAAAGAAAGTAATTTGCTTAAATGTAAGTTTATAAATATATTTTCACTTCATTTATCAGAATCATAATGATCTCTAAGGAGGTGTGTGTGTGTGTGTGTGTGTGTGTGTGTGTTGATGGGGACTAGCATATTTTAGATAAGCCTTCTAAGAAATGTTTAATCATCTATAATTTAATCTAAGCAGCCATGTGTTACTATGAATTAGGGCAGCTATTATAGAGCTTTAGGTCTAGAAACGATGTTAGAAGGATTAGATTCAATATTTTATTTTACAGACAATGACATGAAGGCTAAGGGACCTTAAAATCACATTGATAGTGGTGGGGTCATTGCTAGGGCATCCCTCCTCCTAGCCCAGGGTTTCTTTCCTGCAGTGGCTTCTCCTCACATCCATGTCTTCAGCTTTTTTGTTTGTCTGTTTTGCCTTTTTAATACATTTTTAAAATTTTTGATCTTGTGATGTCACTCAGGGTAATCTTGGCTTCAAGGGATCAGATGTTTTTCATGCTTTAGATTCCCAACCACACATGTACACACACACAGACACACAGACACACACACACAGACACACACAGACGCACACCTTTTCCTATTTTGATGCCTTGGAGAAATCAGAGATTTGGCTCTGGTTGCTATATTTGCCAATCTGAGGCTTTAATTTTGGTTGTGAAACAATAATTCAGCTCTTAGCAAGTGAGTTAACAGTCTTACCTTTAAGTTTCATATTTATCTTGTCTATGCGTTGGATGTGTGCATGCCACATGTGGAGGTTGGAGGGCAACTTCAGGGATTTGGTTCTCTCCTCTCCCCATGTGGGCAGTGGGGCTTGAACTCAGGATGTCGGGCTGAATTTGCAATCGCTGCAACGCACCCAGCCATCTTAACAGACCATGGCTTCTTTTCCTGTTTGGAAGTTTCTGAAGTGTGAACCTGAACATTTCTTTAAAATTCTGAGGAGACTTGAGAAGGAGCAGAATCCCTCAAATGTGTGTGATGAAAAAGTTGTCTCTCCGTCCTCACTTTGACTCTCAGGAGGGAACTTGTTCAGCGGAGAGCAGTTAAGTCTCACCAAGGCTCACTGTTGCCTTCGCAGTAGCAAGGCTGTTTGGAGCCTTTGAGGGTGAACTGAAGGCCAGCATGGGAGTTGTTCTGCCAGCACTGTTCTCCTCAGATGTGACAGAGTGTGGCCAGCAGACATGGAACTGATACATGCCATTCGCCTCAAACACTTTGGTTGTCAGATTTAGTTAATAACACCATGAGTAAATATTGCGAAGATGAGAACATTCTTCATTTTATTCTAGGAGAGTCCAAATCTTTTGTTTTCTTCTCCAAGACAGGGTTACTTTGTGTAGCCCTGGCTGGTCTCGAACTCACAGAGATCTAGCTGCCTCTGCCTCTTGAGTGCTGGTATTAAAGGTGTTGGGCCATCACTGCCCCTTATATGAGAGTCTAAACAGATGCAAAGCATGTGCAATATCGTAACAGAGACATCATGTACCTCGCACCCACTCCACCCCCACCACCCTAAATTAAATCTCAGTTTGGGAACATCACTTTCTTCTTTCCTCTCTCTCTTCTGGTGTTTTTCTGATTTCTTTCCTCTCTTAACTTCATCTGCTCCCAGCTGGAAGTCTCAGTGTGCATTTTTGTTCTTATGTTGGCATCCATGACCGACTGGTTCATCTGTGTGACCTCTTAGATTTGTGGTATGAAGTGATCAGCACTTCTGCACTAGAACTTTCTGGAAGTTCAGACCAGAGCTTTCCGAAGCTCTGTATGCTTCACCAGTACTCCTGATTTGATTCTCATAAGATTTTCTTTTTAAAAATAGGAGAAGGGACCGTCTTTGACTCTGTGGCCTGCCCCTGGGTCACTTTCCTCTCTTTGGGCTGCCTCGTCACTCCCCCGTGGGGGAGGATGTGCTTAGTCCTGCTGTGACTTAAGATGCCAGGGTGGGTTGGTGCCACATGGGGGCTTCTCCTTCTCTGGGAGGAAGGAGAGGGGGGAATGGGAGGGGAGTTGCGGGGGTGGGACGAGGAGCAGAGGAGGGAGGGGGCTGAGATCAGGATGTAAAGTGATTAAAGAGATAAATAAATGGGGAAACTTCCATTTAAAAGATTGTTTGTATGTCAGTGTGTGGATCCACTTGGCGGATGGTGGTGTCAGATTCCCCAGAACTGGAGTTACAGTGGTTCTGAACCCCTCTCTGTGGCTGCTTGGAGTAGAACTTGGTCTTCTCCAAGAGCAAGCAGTATGCTAGTATGCTTTGAGCCAGCTTTCCAGCCCCAATTTCCGATTTTATTTCTTCCTTCATTTGATCTATCTATCTATCTATCTATCTATCTATCTATCTATCTATCTATCTAATTATCTATCTTTCATCTTTCTATTTGAGACAGAGCTTTATTAAGCAGCTCAAGCTGGTCAGGAACTCTTCATGTAGACCAGGCTGTCCTCAAACTCATAGAGATCTGCTTGCCTCTGCCCCCCCCCAAGGGGTGGGATTAAAGGCGTGTGGCACCGTACCTGGCCCCAACTCCTGATTTTATAGTCAGCCCACTCCTGCCCTGATCTCTTGGTAAATTCAGGGTCACTGCGTTAGCTCTGTCACAAGGCTTCTTCGCGCTCCATGGCTAATGACTCAACTTTCCATCTTTATTAAGTTCTAGTTCATGATGACTGTTAAGCAATGTTCCATCGTAGAGAAAGATCAGACAGGGTTTGGACGTGTAGCTCGGTAGTTGAGCATGTACTCACGGCTGTGTGTTTAATTCTCAGCACCAATACCATTATGCTCAATTAAATTAATGCCATTTAAAAACACTATACTCTCTTGTTGATGAATTTTTTCAAACTGTCATTAAGGCAATCTTTTTGTTGTTATTGTTCTGAGATAGTCTCACCATGTAGGTCAGGCTGGTCTTGAGCCCACAATGTCGTTATGAACTAGAAGTAACTGTCCTGTCTCTTGAATCCTGGAATTGCAAGCCTGCTCTGCCACACTTGGCTATTTTTCATCTTACAAACAATGCAGAAGGATCTTTTACGTATCTTCTCCTACGTGTGGCATCACTGAGTTTTATCTCAAGGCTTCAGAAAAGACTTCTTATGTTGATAGTAAAACAACCTGGCTAGTTACTTAAAAGATAAATAGGAGGCTGGAGAGATGGCACCGTGGCTAAGAGCACAGGCTGCTCTTCCAGAGGACCTGGGTTCAATTCTCCTCACCCACATGGTAGCTCACAGCTGATTTTTAGATTACAGTCCTAGGAGAGTCTTTAGGCTTTCTTAGCCACTGCACACAACATGGAACATGAACACACATGCAAGCAAAACACCCATACACATAAAGATAAATTAATTAAAAATAAATAAAATAAAAAATAGGCAGGTCATGTAATTTCTGGAATAAAGGGAATGTCAGAAACTGGATGTACAGTTGTGAGGCAGCCCAGGGGAATCAGATACGCAGTCAGGCACCACACAATGCCATTTTGGTTAGTAATGGTGGCCCCAGAATATTAAAATGGGACTTAGCCCTCAGAATGTATCACACATATACAATGTGTTACATGTTTGTGGTATCACTGGTGTAAGCAAATCTGAACTGCAAAGGTGTAAAGGCATAGTATATGCAATTATGTGCAGCACATAATACTAGTAATAATAAATGACTTTGTTACTGTCTACGCATTTATTATACTATATATTTTATGGTCATGGTAGCGCGCTCTTTTTACTACTTAAAACAAACCTGCTATAAAACAGTATGCCGTGTTACCCTGGCAGTGTCCTCAACCATCTTTGGTTTACTGTTTCTCTTCTGAGCCGTAAGAGTAGAGAGGCCAGCCTGCACCATCTGAGTCTGTGTGTGTGTGTTTGAGTAATGACTCAGGTGCCTAACTATGCCCTTCTCTGAACATGTCCCTGATGTCAAGCCACACGGCACCGTGTTATCAGATCTCTCTCTCCTACTTTCTTCTGTGGTGCTGGAGGCAGAACCTTGTACCTCGTGAACACTGTGCTCTGCCCCTGAGTGACACACCCAGCCCCAGTGTCTGGTCTGTACGTAATTGGCGGGTCAGTAGAGCGAGCACACAAATACGCTGAGCAGCCGCCGAGCACCTCAGAGTGACCCCCGAGTTTACGATGCTGCCTTTCACATTACTGCTTCTGTGAAGACTTCCAGAAGTTCGCTTTTAATTCTGTGAATTGTTTTCCCCAATTTGGAACTCCATTCGACCTGCCTCTGTTGTCTGATACAGTGTGAACTGTATTTGTTAAGGGTTACAGATCTCTGAGGAGGCTCAGGGCTTTGGGAGGGAGGGGTTCGTGCCTTCTTTGTGTCTCCAGGGTATGGCGTATAGTGGGCAGTTAAGAACGGGGAATGACGGAGTAGCTGGTCTAAGTTGTGGAAGATCTTTTGGAGTTGGTGGTGTGTCTTTACGGTAAGTTATAGAACAGTAGGTGAACGCATGGAAGAGGAAGTTCCAGCTTCTTTGTGTTCAATTTCTTTTAACAAGTGGGGAATAAACCAATTCATAACAAGCTACACGGTGGCCGAGGAGGAGAACTCAGTCAGTAAAGAGGCTGCTGTGCAATCACAAAGACCCAAGTTCTAGTCCAAGCACCTATATAAAAGCCAGGCCGGGTGGCGCATGCTTGTAACCCCCACACCGGGGAGGTGGAGACAGGCAAGGTCCTGGAGCTTGCTAGCCAGCTGAGCCTAAGTGGTGAGCTCCTGGCCCTGAGGAGAGACCGTTCCTCAAGAAACATGGTGACCCACTCCTGAGGCAGGACACCCAGGGTTCACCTCTGCTCTCCACCCACGTGCACACATGTACATGTGCACGCGCACACATGTTCCCCTATGCGTGCACACACACGCAGCCCATATCCCCACACAAAGTTAGCCATCAATCAAAGCTGACCAACACAGCAGGTGAGCTGACTACGGTGTGTTCACACTTGAAATGTGTGCTTTGTGTATTTATTCCAGTGCAGAGTTAGTTTACGGAGGGAAAAAAAATCCTAATCTTGTAAATTTCCGGGAAAACACCCATGAAAAACTTCCTCTTTCCATTTAGATATTGTATTCTTTATCAACTGTTAGATCGGCCAAGTCCTTCAATTCTTGTAATCTGGGACAGTGGGATACTGTTCTGTTGAAATCGCTGATTAAATCAAACAATTTCAGTAAACCACTTGAACAAAAAGTCCAAACAGGAGCTTCACTATTATTAGGTAATTTTATCTGTGACCCCTCTCATTTACAGCACATGCTCAGTACATATGTGAGAGATCCCTTTCATATCATTACATTAGTACATTAGTAACCCAGTACATTAGTAACCCAGCTCAGAAAAAAGGCACTCCAAACTTTATACCTTAAACACATCATGGAAAATCCTTGTCTATTCTTTATGTATGAAAGTGTAATACAGTGTACACATATTTTTAAGAGTGTGCAAAAGGCCACTGTGAGAATGCCTTTTCCCACTGTTAAGGGCTTTATTTATTATGAATAACCTGTCACATGCATGATGGGTGGCTAGTTTCATTTCTCCAAAACATCTTTTCGGTAGTAAATCTGAGGCAGCTGTGGTTAACCGAAGTACAAACCCAGAAAGGTTCACCAAAACTAGTGTATATTTACGTTCTGACTCACAGGGCCTTCCAGGCATTAATCAGAGGGGAACCAGCAGTATTGTAATTGTTTAATCTATTCAGTGTGTGTGTGTGTGTGTGTGTGTGTGTGTGTGTGTGTGTGTGTTAAGTTTGTTGCAGTCTGTGGGAAGGTTCACGTTTGGTTGCAGCTTGCCATCCATCTGCATTGCCACAATTTGTCTTCATTTGCCACTTTGTGGTGGGTATGACCCCCACCCCGAAAAACTCTTTCTTCCCCAGGTCTGTGCACAGGACTCTCGTAGAGCAGGACCCATCCCGAATACCCTGCACACCCACACTGGCACCTTCAGGTCAGAAAGCTCTTTCTAATGCGTGACTGTTGTAGTGTTACACGCCGTTCTACAATCATGAAAGAGCGGTTTCCAAATATGGGGAGCTACACCAGGGAGTAAACTGGAGTGTTTAATTAAATGGAGGCACAAATTTTTATTATACTGTCACTGGATATTTGAATAACTAGCTGTAAATGAGTTCTGTTTGCACAAAAGGGACTCTCCAAATCCCGTTGTCCCGGTTTCAAAATATTCTCTAGTTCCTGGGCAAAGCGAAATGGAATGGTCACATCGACATTACTAGAACAAATTAAAGCTGGGAGCAATAAGAGACACTCACAGAGGAATGAAAACTCTTTGAGCCATGAGCAGTTTTGTCCCCACTAGAAATGACTGGGTGATTCACTCAGCTAGTTTTGTGTAGTCATTGTGCTGCTGTTTAAATGGGCCGTCCTCCCAAACTGTCATTATGATGGTATAAAGAGGTGGGACCTCAGGGGTGATTAAGTCCCAGGAGTCCTGTCCTCCCAAGGCCTTTAGGAAGGAAGCAAATGCCTTATGTTTGGTGGAAGGAGGAGCCCACACCTTCCACCGTGGAAGGATGTCGTGGGAAGACCCTTGCCGGGTGCTAGGATCATGTTCAAGAACGTCACAGCTTTCAGAATTATGATCAGAGGTATTTTTATTGTTTATAAATTACCTAGGCTGTTGCTTTTTCTCATATCTGAAAAAGATGGACTAAGACCCATTAAAAGTTACTCTATGATTTATTCTCAAGTGAACAATACTGAGCTATCTATCTATCTGTCTATCTATCCTCTCTCTATCGTTTATATTAAAACTACTATTCTAAGAAATACCTGGATATTTGCCTTGAGTTTCTTTATTTAGATCACAAACATTTACTGAAGAAGCATTGCATTCACTGAGTAACTTCTTTGTGGAAAATGCTTTTCTGTGTTGAAATGTAATTGACAACCACTAGAAACTGGATGTGTGGGCCTTAGGAGATAGCTCAGTCAATAAAGCTCTTGCCTTGAAAACATAATTCCTGACTTTGATCCCCAGAACTCACATAAAAATGCCAAACTTCAGTGGCACACACTTGTCATTCAAGCATGGGGGAGACAAAAACAAGAATGTTCCTGGGACCTGCTGGCAAGAAGCCAGCCTGGCCTTCTTGCTGAGTTCTAGGCTGTTGAGATACCTCCCCTCCCAGAGAAGGGTGAATGGTACCTAGGGAATGACACCTGTGATTGTCCTCTGGTCTCTACATGTGGATCTACATACATGAACACACATACATGCATACATATAAACATTGTATTATGTGACTTGCTGTTTTGACAAATAAATTTATTTGAGAAATAATCATCACAACCAGGCAAATTAATTTACCATGTTATACCTTTCCTGCCTCCTTCCCTTCTGCCTTCTCCTCTTCCTCTCCCCTCTCCTCCTCCTCCTTGTTCTCTCTCCCTCCTTCTCTCTGTCTCTCCCTTGTTTTCATTCTTTTCTTCTTATGGCGAGAACACCTAAGGCCTATTCTCTAATAAAATTTCAAAAACATAGTATAATATAGTAAACTATATAAAAATTTATTCATCTGTGTATCTGAAACTGTGCGTTCCAGTTACCAACCTTTCTCCATTATCCTCTAGCTCTAGCTCCTGGCAACCAATTTTATACTCTCTCCTTCTGTGAGAATGGCTGCTATGGATCCTGAGGTAACTGAGAACAAACAGTATTTGTCTCTCTGTGACTGGCTTATTTCCCTTAGCGCAATGCCCTGTGGTTTCATTCCCATTGCTTCAAGTGGTAGATGATGCTGCATAGTGTGTGTGCACCCCATCGTCTTTCTTTTGTCGGCAGGCGCTCGGCTGTTTCCTTTGCTTGGCTATTGTGAATAATTTTAGAACAAACCCAAGAGTGGGGATATCGCTTTGTGATCCTGACTTCACTTCCTGTGACTATAAACACAGAAGTGGAAACACTGGATCACAAGGTAACTCTATTTTTAATGTCTGAGGAACTGCTGCTGATTTCTGCTGATAGCCATTCCGGTCGGCACCGCCCTCAGCAGTGCACACTTTTCTTGTTCTTTCCTTAGCAACACTTACTGTTTGTTCTGTAGGGAAACCTGAACACACTTTGATCGTCACAGCAAATTTCTTGGATGAAAACCCTTCTTCCAAGTTTGGATATGATGAAATTTCTGTTCAGATTGGCACTGTGCTCAGCCCCGCACAGCTGGTAATACCAAGGCTGACTTTACAATCCCGGCTGATCTGGTACCGGTGCCACCACAGGAACACTTGTTCTCTCTGAATTACCGAATGGAAACGTTTTAGAATCCTGTTCATAGTCTTGGTTTCTCAGAAAAGATAAATGCATGGCTTGAATGGTGATAAAAATATATCCACTTTCAGGGTACAATGGCACCTTCCTTCAGACTTACTTTTTCTGTCACCCAATTCTCTCTCTCTCTCTCTTTCTCTCTCTCTCTCTCTTTCATTTAAGGTATTTGCAAAGCCAGGCATGCAGGCACAGCAGTCATGGTGGCACATACCTGTCATTCCAGAACTTGGTGGTGGGGGGGAGGGCTGGATCTGGAGTTCAAAGTCTTAAACCATACAGTGCATTTAAGGGCTGCTAGGTTATAATAAGGCCCCGTCTCAAATAAACAAAACAAAACAAAACACAAGATTTTCAGATTTTTACTAACTCTGTACCATTTCTTTTCTCCTCTTTCCCCCACATGATAACAGAATTATACAACTAAGTCATAACTTACCTAGACAATTATCCATCACATAAATCTGTTAGATGATGGTCACTTTTCCCCAAGATCTACTATCCTGAAGGTATTCACCAATGAAACAGATTTTTCCAATGATTTGTTGTGATCAATAGTCAAATTCCACAAAGGACAAAAATAAGAAATTGTCCTGTGTCTTCTTGGCTGCTTTGCCCAGCTGCTCACTGGAAGTTCCAGTGTCTTGGGGGGAATTCAGCCAGAATGGCCTTGAGGGACCTGTATTATGACCACACTCGCTGATGGAGCAGGCTTTGAATGCCGAGAGCAGCTCAGTCTGATATGTCTGTGGAGACATGTGCTGGAATTTGCAGAGAAATCTCAGGTGCCTCGTAGCCATGAGTTTTATAGCCGTTGCCCTGGGTGGGCTGATTTCTAACAGGAAGGCACTGCCCGAGCTGCGTGAGCATGTTCCGTCTACTCCTCTTAGAATGGCACAGTAGGTGACAACATGGACACTCAGCCAACATAACCATGGTTCCCGTTCAATGGTCAGCTAATGGAAGCTACATTTCTTTCTTTAAATAATATTTAAAACCTATTTTTTGATAGTTTCATAATGCACATAACGTATTTTAATAATATTCGCATACCCTTTACCCTCTTTCCCACTGTGACTCTTCTTTTTCAAGTCTTTCTCCTGAGGTCAGGTCATACATTGTGTATGTATCAGTGAGAGAGAGAGACAGAGCCACAGAGAGCCACATGGTTAGTTAGGATATCTTGCATGAACAGGAGTGAGGGGTTATTTACCTGAGCATGGGCAATTTACTAGTGGCTAAAGGGCTAATGCAAAGCAACTCTGAGATTCTCAAGTTCGTGTTTGACAATGAATTGACACTCCGCCATTGTGAGGAAGTTGCTGTTGTTATCATGAACACCTTTAAAGTTGTGGAGGATTCCCTGGGTGAGGGCCTGCAATGTGGCATTGGTACCTGCCTTCACCAACCCTGCCTCTTCTGCCCTCAGGAACCATTGCGTCCTGGAGGCACTGACAGGTTGTACATTCTGATTTCCTAGTATTTTTTTTCCCTCACATTTATTTAGCAATGGCTAAACAATAGCAGGCTACCTCCATCTTGAGGAATTCTTTGTTTTGTTTCTGTTTGACATCCTGGGTGAGTTCTATGGCCAGAAGAAGCATGAAGGAGCCCCACAGGTATGCAGAGTTGGTAAGGCTGTTCTTATCTGTGACAAACTTGTCCACTCAGCAGGCTGAGCCTGGAGCTGGGAGAACCAGGCCCTTAGAGCTGTGGAGCCTCATTCGCTCCATTCATGGAGGAATACTGACAGGCCTCATCTTGGGCAGATAAATACAACTTCTATAAATTCATGAGTGCAATGGCCATGACATGCTTGAAGAATCACGAAAACACCATTTCAGTTGCTATATCTTCAATAAAGAGTTAATAATACCCATGGGTCAAAGACAGAAAGGAATTATGGGCAGACCAGCTCCTAGCGCGGAGATGGTACTCAATGTGTGTGACCATTTTTCTCCTAAGAATCCTATGAGAGATGTAGGAACAAGATCAGTTTTTACATCTCAGGAAGCTGAGGCTTGAAGGAGGTTCACGGCCTGGGCTGGCTTTGAACACCGGACTGTGGCTTCTAAACCTGTGCTCCTTAACCCTGACCTGCTCTGTCTCCGGACATTAGGTAAACAGAGTGGCAAAGAGAGAGAGGTAATGATGTGGCTGCAAGGCCTCTCACCCAGCTGTGTGTGCTCCTTGGACAGCCTCCTGAGGGGTGAAGTGGAGGAAATCCAGCACCAAGCTGGTCACAGGCCAGCTCCATGACAATTTTGGGTTAGGAATGTGAATGATGCAAGTCATGTTGGCACAGGCTTCCACCCTGCCAGGAAACTCCTCCAGGGCTGATGAAAGGGAAGGAACCAAGTGTGTGAAGTGAGCTTTGGAGAGCCGTGAACACCTCCCACCTTCCTGTCTCTCCAGACGTGCACACCCTCCCACAGAAGCCAACTTCCCGAAGTTGCTGTGAGCTCATTCAGCCTCTCCGAAAACTGCGCACTGCACATCTTGGCCATTGGATGGGAATGCGGTCTGTTGGCCTGCTCTTGCGTATCTTTCCAAAATGTGAGCTGGGTGGAACTACCCCAGGTAAGAAATGCTGAGCAGTCAGGAATGTTCTGTAGTCCTGTGATGCCAGCACTAGGGTGATGAGGGAGGAGGATCTTCCACTCTGGGCCAGCCTGGGCTACATGGCAAGACCCTGCATCAAAAAGGGGAAAGAAATGGAATGAAATCTCGGCTCATGGGAAGCAGCAGAACCGCTTGACATCATTACACAGATTGTAACCAGACAACCTACATTCCTCTCACTATTAAGGGCTATTTTTCCAGCGTAAAGACACAACCATATCATGGTGTCTACTGACTCACAGACACTTCTCTCTCTATTCTGCCTGTCTCATTTCTTAGTGTCTTCATCCAAGCAAGAATATGATATGGGGTGGCTGAGGCAGCAAATGAAATGAGGTATTTAAATGTAAACAGCAATAAGTAGTCCCCACTGCCTGCGGGCTGCTGGTCCCCAGCTGGTCTTTCTTCTTGCTATTACCTTTCATAGTTGGTTACTACAGTCTTTCTCGAGGCTCTTCAAGACACTTGCCGGTGGAGAAGTGCTAGCTAAAGCTGCACGGCAGACATTTGTGTTCTCACAGGTTTGCAGTAAAGGGAAAGAGGTCATCTGGGCCCATGGAAAGGTACTATAGCTCTTCTCTCACATTCCCTACAAGGTGTGTGTAATTTTGTAAATAGAGGAAGCAGTGGGCGCTATAACAATGTTAAGAATGGTCTATTTGAAGCTGTGGTGATTGTCCGTTTTTAGACCACAGAGGACTGGACCTGCTTCCTGCTTCCCTTCGCTGACACTGAGGAAAGAGCTGAAGATCCTCAGTGTAGCCCTTCAATGGCCCGGCTTTGATGCCTTCCTTCCTGCACCAGACGAGCTTGCTGCCTGCAGCAGCTACCTGCCAAACCTTTGAATCCCATCTCGCCGTTGTGGTCACGAACACACGTGCCCTGAAAATCTTCTCGTGTATAGTATACTCCCCTCAGGCCAGCATCAGACAGTGTGTGGTTCAAAGCCTGATCCTTTTATGTGTGAGAGCAGAAAGGGCACGTGTCACGTCCATATTGAAGGATGGCTGGCCACCCCATTGTTGGGTGTTGAAGTGGTTTTGCTTTTCTCTGGTAAGTCTTCCTTTCTCTGGAAGGCTGGTAAGTGCCTTTCTCATATATGTATATATATGTGTGTGTGTGTGTGTGTGTGTGTGTGTGTGTGTGTATTCACATGTCTTTTATACATATATATGGTATATGGCACAGTTTGAAATTTGAAAGCACTGATTTTTATAACCACGCGACTCTGGAATAAATCACACAATTATTTGTCCCTGCCAGTGGCCGCTCTCTCCTCCAACTTTGTGTAAGTAGCAACCACTGTAATAGCCTATCTTTAGGAACACTGTGGCCGAGTTCCATGGGGACGGCCATATGTGCCTTCTTTGCTATTACATTTTTTATAGCTTTTCCTTGGAGACAGTCCCATGTATCCCAGGCTGGCCTTAAACGTGACAGGTGGACGAGAACGGTCTTGAACATCTGATCCTCGTGTCTCCACCTCCCGAGTGCTGAGACCATGGCATGTACCACTGGCAGTGCTGGGGATAGAACCCACAGCTTCACGAATTCATGCTAGGCAAGCGCTGAGTTACATCCCCCGCCTCTGTATTTATGTACAGTTGTAAGAAATGTTATAAAATGTTTCCGATGTTATTAAAATAGAATAATTTTTTAAAAATCTCGAGAATTTGATTTGTCATGACATCACCCGTAAGCAGCAAAGCTAAAGGCTGTTCTGGAGAAGCAAAGGCTTCTGGGTTTGGCACTTGGCCCCCGCTTTCATTCAACAGAACTGCTGCTGGAGTTCCAAGCTTTCCCTGGAGATAGCAGTTCCACCAGGGGAGGCAATCTGTGAAGTTTTTTTTTTCAAGAAAGTTTTTGTGTGAAATCGTGTCTCTTGCCAGAGATGTCATATGGCTTAGTTAACTTTCTTCCCAGGAACTAGGAAAAATTCCCAAGCCCCAGATAAATACAGCTGGGATGCTCTTCAGAAGTCAATAGCACGGGGCTGAGCAGAGACAGAGCTCTATAGACTTCATTCGTTTCTGCTTGAGCTAAGGCCTCCGTTCTGTTTTCCTTAAGGTGAAAATCACAAGCTTTTATTCCACTGGAGGAAAAGGATTGAGATTTCTGGCTCTGTGTTACCCTTTATACTGTAATAAAGTTACTTAAGGGAGGATGGTCTCTACCGCATCCCTGCCAGGGTTCCCCAAGGAAGAGAAGCAGGGGTGACAGCTGATAGGACATTCTGCATCTACCTCTCCTGCCCCCTCCCCGCTCCGAGGCTCCAGACTGTCTTCTGCCACGCTACTGGTTCGCGTGTCTTCGCAGCCACAGCGTAGCGGTAATTAATGGTCCCCACGTTGACTCTCAGGAACTGCAACACCATGAAGTACCCTTCAGAATTATCAAGGAGAAATTAAATTATGTTCAACACAGCGTTAGAGCCCTGTGACTTGTGATTTAAAGCACCCTGTAGGGATGGACAGCGGCTGCGTCCTATTGACAACCGTTAAGTGAAAAGGAATTCAGGAGGCTTAGATGGCAGCCTTCAAAACGAGGCCTCGGAAGATCAGTTCTCTCCAATGAAGTGTCCCTGGGTATTTCGATCACTCTCTCGGACAGGCCCTGTGCCCAGGAGTTAGCCAACACAAAATGGAATGCAATGGAATTTTGATCTGCCTTGGATGACTCCTACTTGCTATGTTGCTGGAGATGATCTTCTGAGCCTTCTCTTCCCAGCTGCTGGGTGCTGGGATTACAGGCCTGGGCCAGCACACCCAAGTTTATGCTGTTTTGGTAGTTTTTTGTCTAATCAGTCTTTTGGCTATCTATTTTGATTTCCATTTTTTGTTGAAGTGTTTTTTTTTTTTTTTTTGTTTGTTTGTTTTAGGGTCAAAAAGTTTTCATTTTTCTTCTTTTTTCTTCTCCTTTCTTTCTTTCTTTCTTTCTTTTTTTTTTCCTTTTAAAGAGAAAAGCTGGGCTTGGCATGGTGGCACACGCCTTTAATCCCACCATGCAGGAGACAGAGGCCTATGGATCTCTGTGAGTTTTCAGCCAGCTTGATCTACATAGTGAGTTCCAGAACTACCAACAAAAAATGTGTGTGTGTGTGTGTGTGTGTGTGTGTGTGTGTGTGAGAGAGAGAGAGAGACACACACACACATCGAATGGAGCTTAGGTAGTTAGGGAGGTGAGGAGGCTGAGAGGAGTAGGAAAACATGATAAAATATATTGTGTGAAACAGACTTTTTTTTTTGAGGAAGGGTTTCTCTGTGTAGGCCTAGCTGTCCTGGAATCCTCTCTGTAGACCAGGATGACCTGGAACTCACAGAGATCTGTCTGCCTCTGCCTTCCGAGTGCTAGGATTGAAGGCATGCACCACCCAGCTGAAAAAGACTTCTTAAAAGTTAAGAAAGAAAGAATAAACCAGACCATGGCGCCTGGTTTGCACAAAAACTAGTAAAATTTGCAAAAAATAAAAATAAAAACCTGGTAAAAATTGGAGGCCTCCACAGGTAACCTGTCCATCACCACATCGCTTGCTGAGCCTCTTCAACAGCTAATTCAGTGAACACTCATTCACCAGAACAGCATACTCTGTTTAAAGGGCCAATTAACTCCAACATCATCCGCTGTGGCTGCTGCAATGAATCACCAGAAGCTCGCTGGCTTAAAACCATCTAAATGTATTTTCTCATACTTCTGGAGACCAGAAATCAGTTCTGGATGGAACACATCTGTCAGTAGGGACATTGCTATGAATTTTTCCTTTACAAAAAAAGCAATTTGTTTTAAGACAGGGTCTTGGGCAGCAGGACTCAAAGGAGGAATCCTCCTGGGATTGCAGCAGGGATTACAGGCCTGTGTCACCACACCTGGTACCGCCCCTTCCTGATTTTATTAGTGTGTGTGGAGGAGGGGGTGGTCATGGGTGCCATGGCATGTATGCAGAGGTCAGAGGATAACCTTGTGGAGTCAGTCCTCTCTTGCTTCCCTTCTGTGAGTGCAGGGGATCAAACCCAGGTTGTCAGACCTGCGTGGCAGGTGTTTTACCCACCGTCATATCTGCTCCCCCACCCCCAGCTCCTTTCTTATGAGGACACTTTGATTGCTTTGAGGGTCTACCAAGATAATCCAGACACTCTTCCTTATCGATAGATCCTTAATTTAATTTTGTAATGGGCCCCAGGACCTTAGTCGCTCCCCTTACCTTAGCGCAACTGACTCCATGATGGAAGTACCATTCAGTCCACAAAACTCAGCACATAGACAGTACCACCTGTCTAAACAAAAAACAAAGACCTAATCCATCCAAGTCCATAGTTCTGGGAAAGTCTCTGAACGCACTAACCTTGCTTTTTGGCTTATGTAGTTCTGTTCCTGCTAACTGTTCTTGTTAACTGAAGTGTGTCAACCCAGGATATGGGGTTTTGTGCTTAAAAGCTTACTGTGAGAAAGGCTCTGGGCCATACTGGGATCCTGAACCCCCAGTGTTGTTGATGGCCAGCTAATAAATAATTTCCATTGGCTTAACTCCATGTCCAATAGTGTTCTCTGAGGGATATCCCACGATGATCTTATCTGAAGGCAACATTTTCTTTTTCCTCTCTTCAAATATAGCAATTACAAGTTTCCAGGTTTTTGAACCTTGTCATTGTTTGATTTTAAAACTGTCTCTCTCCCTAAAGCATTTAAGTTGGTGGGTACTCATGAGTGATTAGATCATGAGGGCTCTGACATCATTCATGAGTCAATCTGTTAATGGAGTCATATTCGGATGGCATTTGTAAAGTGGGAGGTGGGGTCCAGCTGAAGGAACTAGGTCACTGTGTGTGTGTGTGTGTGTGTGTCCCACCTGCCATTAGGCCGGCTTCTTTTGTCCCTCACTGGTACCATGATGCTCTGCTTCCCCACACATGGGCCCAGGTCAACAGACCCAACTGACAATGAACTGAAGCCTCTGAACCTATTAGTCATAGCAACAAAAACTAACAAGAACTGGTACCTTTGGTAGGGCTATTTTCCCACCTGCCACCAGACACATCGGCATCTTGTTGCACACACACACACACACACACAGACACAAACAGACACAGACTATTCATGCATAATGTACGTGCCAAGCCACAAAGTTAGTAAAGAAGACGGTGCGAAGTGCTGGCTCTTCCTTAGCAAGGACTTTCTGTCTCCAAGACAAAGTGCTCACCATATAGTGAGCTTTTCATCTCGCCATGATCCCTTCCCAGATCAGGAATTAGTATTCAAATGTCAGAAAGGATCATTCTGGGTAATGGGGGTAGAAATTGATGTTTCATGGTATGTATGCCCCACCCCCTCCACACTCCACGGCTGTGCACTTCTTGGGCTGTTCAAGGAGCTGTCCGCGAGCGCTCACTTTACATGCTCTACTCTCCAATCCCAGTCCCATAGCTCCCAACACTACCCGTCGGTCATTCTCTCTCTCTCCTCAGTTCTTCCTTCTGCTCAATAAATAAATTAGGTGTATCCGTATGCCTGTGGGGGAGGGGGCGTACATGTGAGTTCAGGTGTGTGCCCATGTTCTGAGCCAGCTGATAGGAGTGCTAGGAACGGAACCGGGAATTACCTCTCTGGAATGTAAAGTTGTTGGAGCAGAGAAAGGAGAAAAGAACTGTCATCTGATACTTGCTTGCTCTGTGGGAGGCTTGGTGTTAGTAGAAAAGTTTCACATGTTGGTATAAAGTCCAAGGACAGTTTCTTGCGTTTTCTCTCGTTGCTGCAATAATTATGTTAGAACAATTTAGAGATATACATTAGGATGTAGACTGGGTTTAGGGAGCATATCTAGATTTCTGCTGAAACGTTCTATCTGCTTTATAGGGTAGCTAATGTTTTCTGAAGGAATCCAGGTCAAGTTTGCTCAGCTTAGGAATGTTCTTTGGGCTCTGTGCTTGTGTGAACAACCAGGAAATGGATTCCAAGAAATGAACAAAGTCAACAGTTAGCAGACTGAGGGCAGAGCTGAAGCGGGCGATGTTGATTCACGACCACGGCTGAAAGTCACTTCATTTCTCAGTGCTCACCTTCTTTATCTTTAAAATTATGATGAGAATTCTTATCTCCCAGCATTTGGGGGAGGATCAGAAATAAAGTGAAGTAGGTACTGCCCAGTTATATGCTGATTTCAAAAAGGGATAACTGCCATTGTCAGCATCGGTAGGTTGGCTGGATTGCATATCTCCCATACACGTGTTGATACCCAACCTCTAACCGATGTTAAGAGATGGGCCACCTCCCAGGAGGTTGGATCTATTACCGTATAAAAGCCTCTGGAGAGCTCATCTCTTCTGTCATAGGAGAGTGTGATGTGGAGGAGGGCTGTCCCCAGGACCTGACCCTGCTTGTATGCCGATCATGGACTTAAGGCTGACATAATGGTGTGAGCCGAATTCTGTTGTTTCTAACCTAACCACTTAGAGCATGTTATTACAGCAGCATCAACGACTAAGGCAAGCTCACAGTGAACACTCATCCCAGGGTCCAGCAAGGCAACACCCTGCTCTTGCTGCTTACCTCCTGCAAGAAAGCGGCTTCCCTTTCCTCCTTTCTCCTATGATGCAATGTGGTCCTTCCTTCTTGCACAGAGGGAAAGCAGAAAAATTTTCTGTACTTTTGCTACCTAGCACAATTTCTGAGACATGGAAGGGGTATCAAGCATACTCCTTCCATGGGATTAAAGGATCTTTTTTTCACCTTTTGAAATGTTAAAACCCCAGAACTGAATATTTATTTTAAGCCTCTCTCCAATGGCTATCGTTGCTTTTTAGTACATTCCTTCCGAAGCGGTATTTACATTGGCTGCTGGTCACCTCTTGGGACAGAGAAAGGCAGCGTTCAGCTCCTGTGACTTTAGGCGAAATATTAGCATAATGGATTTTGGTTTTCATTTCATCCTCTGGGCCTTAGACTAGGAAGAGCTCCAGCATAATGGAAAGGAGAGTGACTTTTTTTTTTTTTCCCCATCATCAACACTAGAGGATTTTGAGCTAAGGCCTTTATATGTATGATCTTACTTAATGCTATAACTTCAGTAAGTAGCCGTTGTTATTATGTCCGTTTTTGCAACTAACAATACTGGGCCACGGAGAAGAAACTGGCAGAGTCTTAGTAGGGTTGGCATTGAAGCTGCATCTGAAATGAACCTTCAAAGCCTGGCATCCGAACATTACCCTACAGGGCGTCTACTCATAGATGTACGTCTGCCCCCCTTCCTTTTCCCCTCCTTCCTTCCTCAGTCATGGGCATCCAACCCAAGGTCTTGTTCATGTTAAGTGTATAACACCGGCTATATTGCCCCCCCAATTCTTTTTTTTTTTTTTTCTGTGATGGGAAGGGCATCTGGAATCGAACCCAGAGCCTTACACAGTACGTTAGGCTGTAAATACACCACGGAGCTACATTCTCAGCCATCCTCAGATGTTTTATTAGGTTACGTTAAGGAATGGGTTCTAAGAAACAAGAACTAGTTCAGGCTTTGACTAAATCCTAATTGAGCAACTGCTAGAGTTTCAGGGAGAGTCAAGATTGCTCTCTGAAGAAGGAAGGAGAGAAAAAAAAGAAGGAAGGAATGGAGGAACAGAAGAATGGAAGGATAACAGGGCCTAGACTATAGCATGCCAGGACTCACTCATCAGCTGGTTTCTCCCACTTGATATCTACTTTTCCAAGTTATGTGCCTGGCTGCCTTGGCTCAAGTGCTGAGGCCTGACTTCGGCTCTTAGGGAATTCAAGACCTAACAAAAGTCTGTAGCAGTGTGAGTCAGAGCAGGAGAGAGAAACCACAAACCAGTCTGAATAAGGAAAGCTTAATAACAGGACTTATCAACCATCAGTCTATTGTTTAGAAACATGAGAGGACCCAGAAGGAACCCAGAAAGAAAGAATATGACAAATGAAGCCAAGACATTTTGACCTTCAAGCCAAGGGGGACGACTTTGCTTGTCCCCAGGATTGTGCCTGAGCAAGCATAACTTGCCCTATTTATTAGGCAACATCAGATGCTTCAGAGTTTCCTTTCAGATCACCCCAGGCATTCGGTCTATTTAAAAAATCCAAATAACATCTCGGTCGAACAAACATTCCGCGCGAGAGAGATGTTTGAATCTGTCGTTTCCCAGAACTGCCTTTGGGTCTTGGAGGGAGGGCAAACAAGACTGAGTGATGGTTGATACGCTATATCCGGAGATTTATGGGAAACCAGAGGTTCCGGCAACCACACATAAATCACAAGGAAAAATTAAATATGATTCGGTATCCTAAAAGCACACAGTAGAACTTGAATGCCGGTCAAGTCACAACAGCTGTTTGTTATTACTCATTTAAACTACAGTAAAGAGCATTACTTAAACAAATTCCCCTTCAGTCTAGAACCTTCAAAGTATTGAATATGTGCATGATGATTAATCTTCAGCTCCAGAGGAAGTCCCCAAAGGGAGAGACGACACAGAAGCATTTTAAACTGCAATAGCACAAGAGAAGGGGGTGGGGGAGGCGTTTGCCAACTCCTTAGTTTTGAAGTCCCCTCTCAGGAGAATTCTCAGTAATTTTGGCCGACCTGTTGAATATTAAACCGAGGGCAGGATGGCCAGAACTCTGTCCCGAATGTTTGGATGCTACTAGGTGGAAGGTGTAGTGGCGATGAAAGGGTTACACCATACCCTGCATCCACGGAGTGGTAGCTGCATCCATGGAGTGGTAGACCCTTGTCCTCTGAACCCGGGGGACCTTTCCCCCTCTGCGATCCCCTTATCCAAAGAGGGTTCTCAAGATCTCCCTTCTCACAGAGGACCTTCACTGACTGGGGACATAGCCTGGTTGGCTATGCCCTCACCTGCATGAGAGAGGCCCTGGACTCAAGCCCTAGAACCACAGAGGAGAACCAAAAGGCCTTCGGTGCTGCTGGAGGAGGAGGAGTGCTGTGGGAAGCATTTGGCTGTGGAAAGGCAGCAAGCTTGAAGCACACGTGTGTAGGTAAAAAGTTGGGGTACACCAGCTGTTCTCAACCCATGGGTCCCGGCTGTGTGTGTGTGGGGTTGAACAACCTTTTCACAGGTGTCACCTAAGATCATTAGAAAATAAAGATATTTACATTATGATTTAAGTTATGAAGCAGCAATGAAAATACTTTTATGGTTGGGGGTCACCACAACAAGAGGAACTATAGTAAAGGATCACAGGTTAGGAAGGTTGAGAACCACTGGGCTACATCAATGGGTCTCAACTTTTGTACACAGAATCTGCTGGGGACTTTCTTAGAGCATCTCTTACTTATTGTTGGACAATTTCATACCTGCATGGGTTTTATCTTGATCATGTCCATGCCAGCTCCCCTGTCCCAGTCCCTGCTATCCCCATTATGTCCCTTAACGCATCCCCTACCCTGAGTCCAGTTAGTGCCTGCTGGAATGGCGACTGACCTTCATGGCTTGATCGTGGGCAGGTCATGTGCATTAACCATAGTTGCCGTGAGGCGGTGGTACAATGACTAGGAGACAGCGTTCCCAGCATGCCTCTCCATCCTCTGGCTCTGCTTTCTTTCTCCCTGCTTTTGTGTGATGTTCCCTGGGCCTTGGGGCTGGTGGGATTGATGTAGGGGGCCCAGCTGGGCCTGAGCCCTCAACAGTCACATGTTCTCCACACTCTGACCAGTTAGGCTTCTTCGACCAAGGCTGAGAACGGCACTCATCTATGGATATAAATGTAAATATTTAGGAGGCAGTTTGGCAACACGTCCGCTTTACAGAAAAACAGTCATAGTTTCCCTTTCCCCCCAGTGCCCGTGGCCTCCTGAGACCAAATGTGCTTTTGACCAGTACCAGGCATGGAGTCATCCATAGAACTTAACATAATGCCTAAATCAAGCCAGGAGTGGCAGTGCATGCCTGTTAATCTTAACACTCAAGCAATGGAGGCAGGAGGAAGGAGAGATCAAGGCTGACCTGGGCTGTGTAGGGGAACCTTGTCTCAAACAAACACCCATCCACCCCCCCTCAAAACCCTAAGATAAGGACCCCCCCTCAACTCAGGTTAATTAAATCTACATCTTTGACAGGCAGGGTGCAAAATATAATGTTCAACAAAATAAGACAAAATAAAACAGAGCAACTATCCCAAGTTCTGTAGTTTGTGTATGGAATGGAAGCTTGGTCCAGCTGGAAGATGGCGGGGCCTCCGAAAGATGAGGTCTGACTGGATTGACCTCAGCTGGGGTGGGGCCCTGACCCTTAAAGAGGTTAAAGTAAATCTCCTGAGATTCTTGAGCATATCTTTTGAGAGATATGTTCAGGAGCAAGCCAGACCATTAGAATCCTTCCAAACTTTCAGCTTGGAGATATGAGCTTATTTCTTCCTCCTGTAAGGTCCTTGTGCTGCTGTGAAGCTTTATGCCTTATGCCCTTGAAGAAGCTTTCCTTTATGCCCTTGACAGAGGCCTAACCGATGCCCTTTCCTCTAACCTTCATAACTGTGAGCCAAATGAGCCCTTTCTAATGTTATTTTTTAATATTTATTTAATGTGCGTCTGTGTGTGTGCACGTGTGTGTGTGTGTGTGTGCACGTGTGTGTGTGTGTGTGTGTGTGTGTGTGTGTGTGTGTGTGCATATACCTGTGGGTATATGTGCCTGTGTGGGCACACAGAGAGCAGAGGAATGTCAGGCATCATGTTCTGTTACTTCCTGTCTTAGTCCCTGGGGACAAGGTCTCTTAATGAGTCTGAGGCTGAGTTTGCAGCCAGCAACCCCAACCATCTTCCTATCACCACCCTCCCCCACTACATTAGTGAGGTCACAAGCACTTGGGACCATGACCAACTTCTACTGGGGATTATGGGAATCCTAACTCAAGTACTCATGCTTGTTCACAGAGTTGTCTTACCTGCTAAGTCATGTCCTCAAACCAAGCCTCATTATTTAATTCATTAACTAATTAGTTAATCTAGTTATTTTTTGCAGTGCTGGGGCAGCAATTTCTTCCTTGAGCTGCTGCTGCTGTTGTGTTAGAATAAAGCTAGTCGGCTTCCTATATTCCTTTGTAGCAACAGCAACAACAAAGAAGAGACACACATGTGTAAGCAGGGCTGGAAAGCGCTTTTTATTTTATACCTAACAGCAATGCCTAACATCCCCTGCTCAAAGCCCTGTTCCCACCCGCAATATAAACGTTCATTGACAAGAAACCCACATGTGAACATTTATAGGTGTTTGGACTAAGATGGAGGCACGAACAAAAGAGATCAAAAGCATTTCTCTTCATAATTTCTAAAATACTACGTGGTTTACCCAATAACAAGCAGTGCTTATTAAATACTACCTCTCTGGAGCTGGGTGTGGCCCATACCTTCAGCCTAGCACTTGGGAGGCAGAAGCATGAGTTCCAGGACGGCCAGGGCTACATAGAGAGACCTTGTCAAAAAAAAAAAAAAATCCCTTTTTGCTGTCTCACTTTTTGATTTCGGGTGTGGGGTTGTCTCTCAGAAGGCTCCAACCATGATAAAAACATCTGTCGTTTGGTTAGCACTTGGCCTCTCCAGTCACATTCTGACTGCCTGTTCTGAGAGTCTTTCATGAAGTTGCAAGTTCTCTGTGGGTATCCGCAATCTCGTCAGCGAGTGCCTAGCGGCGGTCACTGCACATTCAGCTACAGCAATGACTTCACACGTCTCGGGACTCAGTTGTGACACTCAGGACTAAAGGGATAGATAATAAATCATTCAAACCCCGGCCGCCACATTAGTCACCTCATGTCTGTCTCCACTAGGGGGTTATTAATGTGTCAAGGATATTTTTGGAGAAAAATGAAAGTGATAATTCTATCTGTGTTCACTCCTATTTGAAAGGCTAATTTATTTTTAGTGTACTCCCCAATATAAAAATCTGTCAGAATGAGAACATTTCCCTCAAAATAAAATAAAGCATCCTACTTTTAGTCTAATACTAACATTTTGTTCATTGAATAGACTGAGATATTGATGGGCTGTTTCCAGGTCGGGTCAGAATAATATAAAGCGGTGTCTATAGAAGGTTAAATTAATGCCTTACTAATCAATGTTTTGGGATAATTTAACTTATGAAAAAACGATGTGGTCTCCTGAGTGAGTGATAGCCAGCTCTAAAGGTTGTTGGGTGTGGCTACAATACAGAATGGAATAGAGAAGGGGTTAACAAATTTTTCTTTTTCTTTCTTTTTTTTTTTTTTAATCTTCTTTGTCTTTTTGAGACATGGTGTCATGTAGTCTAGGCTGGCTTCAGACTCAGTGTGTAGCCAAGGATAACCTTAAACTTCTGACTTCCTGCTTCTGCTTGTCCACCACATCTGGTTTACGGGTACTGGTGTTGCATTTGAGCAAGCTAGGAAAGCACTCTGCCAGACCCACAATTTTTTTTTAAGGGAAAATGGTACACTGTCTAGGTATGCAGCTCTTGCATTATAGCATTAAAGTAATGCAGAGATGATTTATAAATAATAAAATCGAATTATGTTCTGGAAAAAAAAGTCTTTTTTTAAAAAATACACTGCAGTATTGAGGATGTAGCTTAATAGGTAGGGTGCTGGCCTAGCATGCATGAAGTTCTGGGTTCAATTCCCAGTACTGTATAAACTGGTTATAGCGACATACACCTGTCATTCCAGCACTAGGGAGGCGGAGGCAGGAGGATGAGAAGTTCAAGATCATCCTCAGTTACATACAGAGTTCAAGGCCAGCTTGGGGCCTACTTCAAGAAAACAGAACAACACCCTCCCCCCTCCAATAAACTGAAGATGGATTGGCATGTGAGCCAAAGCTGGCCCATCCTGGAATGCAGAAGGCTGGCTCCCAGGCTGCAGTGGGAGGGGGGCACAGTCCATACCACTGGGATTTTAACTGGAAGGAGCTGGTGTGATTTAGGGCTCTACATGAGCTAGCAGGAAAGGCCACGAAAAACCTCCAGTGATATTAGACGGTAATGGCACCTTTAATAATTCGAGTTTAGTGAAGACTTACTACTTCCTGTGTTTCATCTCAGACACTCCTGATAATAACTCGAAGGTGCTGCTGTAGGTAGGGACCATTCACATTTTGTAGTTGATGAAATCAAAGCACAGATAGGTTATATAGTTTTCCCAAAGACGCACGGCTAGTAAGTATTACACCTGAGACAGGAGCCCGGGTCATCTGACTACAGAGACTGCAAATGATACGCTGTTATCTTACTGGAGAGGCCAAAGCCATCACAGCTGCAAGGGAACGGAAGGCTTTCCTTGGGGATACTGTAGTGTCTGTTCATCCGAGGCTGGTGGGCCAGCAACAGTGCCCTGTGGGGATATTTGCGTATCAAGCAACCTAGAAGCTGGAGTTAGCATCCTGGATCTGAGAGAGGGAGTTGTTCGTTTGTTTTGCAAAGTACAATAAAGACAATGTCCCTGTTTAGAGAAAAATTGAGTGAGTTCGCTTGCAGACCACAATGAAAGACTGGGGATCTGCAGCTGTAATGGGGCTATTTTATCCTGTCCCCTGACACTGGGAGAGGGAGGAGACATGGATGCTAACACGAATCTCATGTTGCATGCTATGCTGAAAGTAATTTCCTTACCTTGGGAAAGCCACCTTTGTGTTTGGCATCTCCCCTGCCTGGTCAGTACGGGTCTCTCAGAGATCTGGGCTTGCTGATTCAGCAAGGCTGGCTAGCCCGCAAGCCTTAGGAATCCACCGGTGTCCATCTCCTTACTCCACCCCACACAACAGGGACCATAGGCAGGCGCCACCATGCCCTACCGTTCACATGTACCGGAGGGTTGGGCTCAGGTTCTCATGTTTGTGGGGCAAGCACTGTATCAGCTGAGCCATCTCCCCAGTCTCCTTGGGCTTGTTTTAACTATGGGTGAAGGAGAACCAGAGGCATGAGTGGAGACTGGAGAAAGGCAAGTCTCTGCAAGTGCCTGTCACTCTTGATTCCATAACTGACAGGGGCCTTTGCTCCTCCAAGTCCTACTACTGGCCATGTTGTACTCTTGGCTCACTGGGATGCTTTTCAAAGAGACGTAGCTGCAACACAGACTTTGCATTCCAGCCATGTAAGACAAGGGAGTGTTTCCCAAACTTTGCTGCTCATCAGAATCATGAGGCAATAATAAGGCATATTTCTGAACACTGTGGCATACACAACTGGGGGAGAGGCCCAGAAACCAGTATTTTACAAAAGTCTCTGGGATTAGAGGAAGTCAGACCTTGCACTATTCTAGTAAGGACTGGATTCCATAGTAGACAAATCCGGTTTCTCTGTATCTAAATGTGTATTTGTTGCTCAAGAAGGACTAGGCTTTTCTATATGGAAAGCAACTAGCCACAAGTGTCTATTTAAAGTAAAATTAATCCAAATTTAATTACAGTTAAAATTCAGCTACCCAGCTGCCCTAGCCTCATGTCCAGAATTGAATAGCCACATATAGTTGGTGGCTACAGTGTTATATGGCACAGATGGGGAGAATTCTCATCACCACAGAAACCTTTAGAATAGTTCATTATACCAGAAAGGAAAGACAAAACAAAACAAAACAAAACACTATTAGGGTTGCAAATTTCAGAAACCAATGTCACTATTATTCCATTGGCCAAAGACCAAGTAATTTGAGTACTAAGTAGGATAACAACTAAAATGGGTTGAAACATATTAAATATATATGTGTGTGTGTGAATGTATAGTATGTATGTGTATGATATATGTATGTACTTGTGTATATGTGTGCACATGTGCCTGAATTTGGAGGCCAGAAGTTGATGCCCGGTCCCTTTCTCAATCACCCTCCTCCAGACAGGATCTCTCATTAAACCCAGAGCTCAGTGATTCAGTTAGGTTAGCTGGGAGCCATGACCAATTCATAAAATATTCTTGCTCTAGCTTCTTTTCTCTCTTTCTTCCTCTCCTTAAATGCTACATTCTTTTTTTCTGGGATCTTCAAATACATGGCTGTCAGCATCTCAGGCTTGCCTTCGACTTGGGTGAGGACAGCCTTTGACTTCCAGTTCTTGAAAGAGTGTTGAGTCCTACCTGATGCATGGATTTGGCTGTTTGGTTCAGGCTCTACTCCTGGCCCACTCTCCTATTGAGTGACCACCTCTCAATAGGACTTAGGTAGGATTTAAACTCTGCAAGGTGACAGAAGGGAGGGTTGATTGTGAGAGGCAAAACCGAATACAAACCTTGAAGCTAAACAACTCTTTTGCAGAGGGAGTAATAGATCTGCCTCAGGGACATTTTCAAAAGAGACAATCTGTTAAACCCAAATGTGAAGAGGAACACATATCAGATGAGAGACACAGTGTCTTACTGTGAGATTGAAGGGAATATACTTCAAATCTGTAAGAGACACGCTGGGTACAGGGTAGAGTAATCCAGGAGGCAGAGTATGCATAGGGTGTATTTGGGCTATTATGCTCTGCACCATGAACCTCAAACACGTCAAGCCTGAAGAACTTACTGCCTACACATCATGGAAACACAGAGCAAGCTCTCGTTAAACAACGCTTAAATATTAGATCCAAAGCTAGAGTTGGGGAGAGGCTTACAGGAAGGGAGCAAGACCAATCCTGGCAAACCATCTCTCCCTGTGAGCTCTGGGGTTCTTCAACCCACTCTCCAATCCTCCTCCTCCTCCTCCTCGCTCACTACCCCCTCTGTCAGACAAAACCTCTCTCTAAGGCACGGTGTACTGGCAGATGCTTAATAACAGGCTATCTAGAAAAAAAAAATCCTTGGTTTGCAGCATTTGCCAATTTCCATTGCATGAGTCCTCCCACTATGCCTGGTTGAAGCTTTTTTTTCTGAGGGCTTTTTTACACAGACGCACTCGCGCGCGCACACACACACACACACACACACAGACACACAGACACACACACACACACACAGAGGCTAAAGGCTAACTTGTAGAAATTGGTTCTCTTTTTCCACCATGTGGGTCAGATTGTCAGGCTAGTGACCTTACCCGCTGAGACATCTGATGACCCCAACCCAAGGTTATTGAACATGGAATTGGAAGTTGGTATCATCTGGCTCTAGCACACCACTGGGAGTAAGTGCAGGAGAAGGACAGAAATGAAAACAAGGTCTAGAGAAGATGCTACAGAGTGACTTATAGCCTTCCTGTAATCAAGATGATGTTGGTGACAACCTTAAGGCCATAGCTAGGTCTTCAAGTCCAAAGTGACATCCCGATGACCTTCACTGTCTCCTTGAGTATGTATTGCAACCTTGACCATCTCATCCAGTGCCTAGCTTCACCCTTAGCTTCATATTGTGGCTTTAAAATAACAACAACAAATAATAAAAATAAGAAAGAAAACAAAGAAACCTCAGGTGGTAAAAAGGTTTTAGGATAGCAAGAATGACTTGCAAGTCATATTTGCTGAAGCTTCTTCCAGAGACACCTAGGTGTGGAATGTTCACGCCCACTCGTATAGATACACCAGCACCCCTTTGTCTCTTGCTTGGGTGTAGAGCTAGTGGCCCTCACCCAGCTTCTCAAGGTGATCCACACCCTGCCTCTCTGGCCCCAGTTCAAGTCGGTATTTGGTTTGTTTGGATATCATCCAACAGCAACATACCCTTTCCTTGGAGGGTCTAGCTGGCACACAGCTCCATTCCCTTGGGGCCATCAGTAAATTATGTGTGTCTGACTTGCTATAGGTACCAGCAGGTGGCTTGGCCTGTGCTCTTGTCCACAGATCTGCCTTGGAGATTCTCTCACGAGGGTTTTCTGGGGGCATGACTCAGGGGCCTGTCCTCTTGGAACAGCTCCCACACTGCGTACCGGTGGTTCTGCTTGCTTTGGCTTAGAGCTGGCCTTACTAGCCTGTGGTTAGTCACCCCAACTTTCCGTAACTGGTGGTTAACATTCGGCTTTTCCTTGGAGAGCCTTCAGTGGTAAGAATCCAGCTCATTCCACACAATCCAGGTGAACGCATCTTAGCTTGTACCAGTTGTTGTCATTGTGTGTGTGTGTGTGTGGGCGGGGTGGGTGGGTGGGTGTGTAGCCTTCTCATCACCATCTCTTCTCATCCAGGTGACTTGCAGAAAACAAATGCTTTTAGAGTTGGAAGTGCTCATTTCTTGTGACCCGTTTAAACTATAATAGCTCATTTAGTCCCATGTCTTCCCAGGTGAATGCGTCCTCATCTTTAGATTTGTGATTTGGTTTTTATTTTCCTGAAATCAAGACATGAGAAGGAAAATTCATTGTCAGAATTAGGGCCTATTCTTTTCCAGACACACAAAGCGTTTCCTCACCAGGTATTTTCTTTTTCTAAACACACATTGCCACCCCTCCTGATGAAGGCGGGGCCAGTTAATGCTACTTCGAAACATCCTGTACCCTGACAGAGTGCCTCATCCCTCAGTCAAACTCATCTCAGTGTTTCTGTCTTATGTTGAAGGGGCAGGACTAAAAATTGCCCTCCTTGCCAACAGAGAGCCTGGCCCTGCCCAATGACTTCTGTTCCATTCAGAGTAAAGGTCAAAGGCCCAGCAGACCAAAAAATGCCTTTAATTCAAGTCCACATTATACAAGAAGAAATGCCAGATTTTTTTTTCCTGTAGAGCCTGAGAGGCTGACCAAACTTGGGCCATCTTGACCTTTCTATCAGATGTCCAGCGAACTTGTGTCCAATCTGTCTGTAGCCTTCCACAGACAGCTTCTTTCTCTGATGTTTCTGGTGACTGTGGAAGGGTGCCAATCTGGACACAAAAATGAGAGTGCCTGAGGGCAGAAATTCTTCCAGAGTTCTTGGTTGTCAGAAATATGAGTAGCACTGAGTGGTTCTGAAAGAGAAGATGAAAAGGCTCAACACTGAAAGCCTTTGTGGATTAGAGTGTCCAAGCCATGAAGCCAACGATGAGACGGAGCCATTGTGGAGTGAGTACTGGCCACATTGTGGGCTGGGCGGCAGGGTACTTATCAGCTGGCCCTGAAATGATGACCCAAATGTAGGACGGAGTGAAAGCACAGTCACCAAGCTCTCTGTGGAGGCGTATGCTACAAAACTGTAATGTACCCCAGGGACAGCCGCTGGGTCTGTGGGATGAGATTGGCTGAGCCTTGGCCAGAACAAGCTATCAAATATGGAATTTAAGAAAGGGCTGTGAAAGGCACTTGCACATCAGTGTTTATGTACCGATTATTAACAATAGCTAATTTACAGACCCAGCCTACGTGGCCAACAACAGAGGAATGGATAAAGAAATTGCACACATACTAAGTAAAAGTTATTTCATCCACAAAGAACAAAGTTATCTTGTTTTCAAGGAAATGGATACATTTGGAGAGAATCATATCAAGCAAATTCAGCCAGTCTCAGAAAGATGAATGTTCTATTTTGCTTCATTTGTCAGTCCTACATTTTTATTTAGAAACATAAAATCACAGATATAGCTATGACATGGACATAGAAGCAAAGCTGTCTAGGCAAAGAAGGGAAACTGACAGGAAGGGGAGGTCTAAGGGAGGGGCAGTAGGGAAACCTGCTGTTAAATAAATGTGTATTTGCTTGAAAAGTCTTTATATAACACTGTACTATGATGAATAAATGCACTTAATGAAAAACAAAAAAGACTCATGTTAAATAACGAAAAGACCTTATTAAGTTTCATGCATGCCCAAAAGGATTCTTTTTTCTTTTTTGAAATTTTTTATTTTATTATTATTATTATTATTATTATTAGTTATTCACTTTGTATCTATGTTGTAGCTCACTCCCTCATCTCCTACTGGTCCTACTCTCCCTTTCTCTTGTACCCCTATCCTCCTCCCATAGTCCAATGAAAAGGGAGAATCCTCCTTCTCTACTATCTGACCCTAGCCTAGCCTATCAAGTTCCATCATTTTCTGTTTTTGTATTTTGAGACAGGGATTCTCTGTGTAGACCAAGCTGGCCTCGAACTCAGAAATCCACTTGCCTCTGCCTCTTGGGCATGCTTGCCACTGCCAGGTGCCCAAAGGGATTATTAATGCACAAATGCAAATGTGGTAACTCTCCCTGACTCCCCCATCTCTCTTTTCTGATGATGGGATTAAAATAGGGCTTTGGATACACTGGGCAAGCCCTCTATTATTGAGCTACCCTTCCAGGCCCTCTCCCTCTTTTATTAGACCTTGTTTGAATACAGACTAAGTTAGAAGTGCATAAGATCCTGAAGCTTAAATGTACTGCAGGTAGTTTAAAAATGCTCTGTTGGCTCATCTGTCATAGAGGCCTTGATGGTGGTCTTAAAGAGTGGCGAGAGGTGCTCAGATGTTCAGCATGCCCCACATCTGTACAGTGTCTGTGAATGGGTGGTCTCTCATTGGGATAGGTTTCGTATGTTTCTTGAGGATGGGTAGATGTTGGGCATTCATTTGGCCTCAGCAAGAGGCAGGACACAGCAGAACATTTAGTATAAATCTGGGAAATGGATGCTCCTCATCCTCCTCGCTTCCAAAAATAACCTTCTAACGTCTCCTCTATTGTTCTTCCCTGAGCAGCCAGGGCTCTTCAGCTCGCCTTATAAGGCTAAGGCAGGGCTGCAGGCTCTCACCATAGGGAGTTTTAACTAGGGCTCTGCGTGGCCTTCTGCTTAATTTTAGTTCATTATATCTGAAAAGACAGGGAGTGCTTTAGGAAGCGAAAGGCCCAGTCATCGTGGGAAGAATGAATCATTCTAAGAACCACGAGAAGGCTGGAAGGGGAAATCAGCTGAGGGCCAGGAAGTTGGGGGTGGACAGGTTACGGAAAACACCATCAAAATGGTTCGTCTTTCATGTTCCTTCCTCCCACTAGGGGGTGCCCACCGTCCCAGGATAATCACTATTATTAGGAAGTTGAGTTTTAATTGGGGGGTGGGGGGGTTGTGACTCTACTCTAGAAAGGCACTAGCAGAGGGAAGCTTTCTGAAGGTCTACCCCAGGGTTGAGAGTGTCTGAAGGTCATCCTTGTTGGTGTGTGTTCACGTCATCAAGGGCAAAAAACGTCTCTCACACATTTGAGAATTCTAAAGCTATAGAAACCTCCGGGGATACCATGAGTTCTCCAAGACCCGTTTGAAGACAGTGGCTGGAGGTGCTGGGAGTCAGGAACTTCCTCCCAGCCCTGGAAGAAGCAGTCGCACAACAGTTCATACTTGGGAGTTGGCCTCGTTAGGATTACCATTGCTGTGACGAAACACCATGACCAGAGCAACTTGGAAGGGAAAGGTTTATTTGGCTTATGTTTCCACATTGCTGTCAGTGAAGGAAGTCAGGACAGGAACTCACTCAGGGCCAGAATGTGGAGGCAGGAGCTGATGCAGAGAGCTTGCTTTCTCTGGCTTGCTCAGCTTGCTTTCTTACAGAACCGGGGACTCTTAACTGTCTCCTTTCTTTTCTATTTTTCCTGCTTAGAAACAGCTGAAGGTCAAAAACAATAAAAACCAACAACAACAACAAAACCAATGTTCATGGTGCTCTAGTTCTTGAATTCCATGATCTTTGGTTTCCAGAGTCCTAGATTCTGGGCTTCTGTGGTTTCGAGTTCTGGTCCTTCTGAACTATAGGGTTGCCCCTATAGTTTGGGGCCATGGTCAATGCGAGGCTTCCGAAAGTCTTTAGTTAGTCCTGGGGCCTTCAGTTTTGGGAAATGATTTGTGGGAAGTCTCACAAAGTACCAAAGCCTGGCCTAGAATCCTGGTGTCATGTTACCACTCCATCCGTGTGGACGTGACATGAGCCTGTGACGTACAGCACAGTTCTCCAAAGCACAGGCACAGCTACACTAGCGTCAGCTGCTGGGGCCCTCCCCACCTAGATGCTCTAAAGTTTAAACAGCCTAGCCCTATGGACCCAGTGTCTATGTCTGTAAGAGCTCTCTTAGAGGGGAAACTGGGAGTCAGGGAGACTTTTTAGAAACAAATTCTTGAATTTATCTTAATTGAACATAAACTTGTACATATTTATGGGTGCCATGTGATCTTTCACTGTACGTACTCTTTGTGTAAATATGTTCAAATCGGTGCTGGCATGCCTTTCTCCGCAAGCATTCAGCATTATTTTCCCACAAGCATTTAAAGGCATTTTCCCCAGCCTGTGGGGACTACACAGTATACCGTCACACAGATATAAACACAGTGCAGTGTGCTAGAACCTCCCGAGCTCATTTCCCCCGTCTAGCTGACACCACTATCCATTGGTCCGCTTTTCCCCATCCCTCGCCCTCCTGCTTTCCCCAGTCTCCAGTAGCCGGCATTCCGCCTTCATGCCTTCTGGCACCCACACACAACTGGGCTTGTGTGGGACTGTCTTTCTGTGTGGAGGATTGATGTCTTCCTGGCCGCCAGAAGAGACCTCTTGTCACTTCCCAACCTGGGCTCCTGACCTGATACAGAACAAGTTTTTTTCCTGGTTACTAACTTCTCTGGGAGCTTCCTAAATGCTCCCAGGGACAATCACAGTGAAGGTCACAGAAGGCTATCTCTCTGGACACCTCATGAGGTGGGGCTATTCGGAAAGCCAGCTGCGTTGGTTCCTGAATGGAACCGACAGCCCAAGGAAGAAAACCCTCCCTGCCAGCCCTTACTGGTGGTGGCGACGGTGGTCTTGAGAACAGACTGTTTAAACTATGGGAATTAACAGATTTTGTTTGTGGCATGATAACATCTGGTCACCAAATCTCCCCCTCCTCTGTAAGGGGCTTGCTGATAGGCTGCTGTGCTCAGGTGGATGGCAAAATTACAGCCCGTGATCTATGTATGAGCTTACAGCCCAGAGAGACACATGGTTTGGACACATGGGCTCATCCTGACCAGAGCGGCATGAGTTAGTTTTTGTAGGTCTCACACTCTAGAGCAAGGGTTCTCAACTTGTGGGTCACAACCCCACTTTTGAGATCAAACTACCCTTTCACAGGGGTCACCTAAAACCACTGGAAAACACAGAGATTTACATTATGATTCATAAAAGCAGCAAAATTACAGTCCTGAAGATAATAATTTTATGGTTGGGGGTCACCACAACACGAGGAACTGCATTAAAGGGCGGCAGCACGAGGAAAATGGAGAACCACTGGTCAAGAGCCAAAACTTTTGGAGAAATGAAAGGGATGTTGAGTTTTGTCTGCTTCCTTTAGTCTTTGGGGCCAGAAGGTCCACCCTGGACTGGGGGTGAGGGGTGGGGCGGTGCTGAAGGTTGGTGCGCACAGCAGGATTGCAGTGCGTTCAGGGCATGCTGGGAGCTGCAGAAACATTTCCCAGAAAGGATTCGTGTCAGTTTCAAAGTGCTCAAAACAAGCCTAAAAAATGCTGCCAGAAAAGCTATTATTGCTGCCTTAAATCCTTGTTGGAACAAAATGCGAAACAGAAACGAGTGGCAAAGAAACAAAGCGAGTCATTGTGTAGCAAACCTCACTGTCCAGTGTACCTGGATGGCCTGCTGGTGACTCAGGAAGGGTCAGGAACCGGGCTGTGGCACGTACTTTACACCTCCCCCCTCCCCCCGCCCCCGCCAGTCTCTGTCTCTGTCTCTGTCTCTCTCTCTCTCTCTCTGTGTGTGTGTGTTATGTCCTTGAAGGGAGTGTGGGTGCTTTTCCATCAAACCTTATTTTTTGCCCACCTCCCTGTCTGGTTTCTAGGAACAAGTGGGTTCATGAGACTCAGCCTGGGGTTAACTCCCTTCCTAGGCTTCCTCCACCCTTGGTCAGTGTGAGCAGACAGGAGCACAGAAGGATGCAGACCTTAGGCAGAGAGGCAGCGCTGTCCCTGCACGCACCCAAGCAAGGGCAAACTCCCACAACTTCTTTCTTGCCCTTCATCAAGCTTTTGTTGGACCTGGAAAGGAAATGAATTCTAAAGGCAGGAAATGACCCAAAGACCGGAACAATGTGTGCAAATCTAAACTCCTGCTTCCGCTTCGTTACAAAGCATTCTAATCTGTGTCCCAGGAAGCCTAGCCCATTGCCAGATGGAGATTTGTTTTCAGGCTGGCTCTTGGCATCTGCCACTCCCAGCTGGTGACATTCGCACGTTTCAGAAGGCAAACCTGTCCCCACATCTTCAGACTTCGGCAGAGGTGTAGCCCCAGGAAAGTCCTCGAGTCTCTGGCTGACACTGCCAGCCATCTCATGTACTTCTGCTGGACTTCAGCCTAGAACGTCAGCACTCGGAGTCTGTTCTTGGAGATCTTCAGCATCTGAAATCAAAGTGTGTCATCTGTGCTGCCAAAAAAGGCTGGCTCCCTTGCCTGCTTCATAATCCCTTTCTCACCAGGCGTTCCTGAAGGAACTCGATGAGTCAGGGAGAAGGAAAAAAAATGAGTCTGAAGGATGGCTGGGGGTGGGCTGGCCTATCTCACAGTCCCAGAAAGACCCTCCTGTTTGGCAATCCAGCAACGCTTGGGGATTTGGTTTTTACGTTTCCTTTTTCCTGTCCTGTCAGCTCTCACTTCTAGAGACCCTTCATTTACTACTCCTGTAATTAGCTCTGCGAAAAGCTGGAGGCCTTCAGATGGGAAATTAGTCACTGCTGTAAAGACGTTTAGACTTCACTTTTATCCCCAGGAGCAGGGCGAGAAAAAGCACCCGTTCTGACGTCCAGAAGCGACCATCATTCAATTGCTGGGTTTGGACTCTGGGGCCTGTGCTTTTCCCAGGCTTTTAATTTTTATGGAACCCTATGCATCAGTCTTCCCGCTGAAAGCGAGGAGCCAGTTGGAGTCTGAGCACTGTGAGGTGGCTTGTGGGGTATCTGCTTCAAACAGGTATGTGGCTAGGTGTCCCCCTTCACCCTTCTGTCCCCAGGCAATCACAAAGTAGTTTCCTGAAAAATGTGCTTAACTCTAAGCATTTCTGAAATGCCAAACAGATTGAAGGATAAAGAGTGTAGCGTATTTGTTGACATCTGGCTTATCAATAAGCCTCCTCGAGGAAGAAGGAAGAGCGTCAACATGGGTCTGGAAAAAAACGGGACCCAGGAAGGCACTGCCCTTTTTGGCATGAGGCACCTGTCCTGGAGTGCAAAGCCACTCTGTGCCGCTATCTCAGATTGTGTTGTGTATTATGAAAGAGGTTTTAAAAATATGTTCTGATAAGCCTGGATTTAGTCTTGGAAAGGAAATATGGACTCTGTTATAAGATAGGAGCTTAATGCCGGTACAGGTCATATCAATTGTATGTGGCAGTGAGGAAGAGTAGCTAAAAGCTTGGATAGCTCCCAAGGAACCTTGGGGCAAATGTGGCCTTTGTTTCTTTTGCCTGTGGACAATAAGCCGGGACAAAACTAGACACGATGGACAGAAATCATCTTCCCGACCATTGACATCAGTGGAACAAGATAAATAGTTTGCTTTCGGATGATGACAATGGTGATGAGAGGAGAAGGTACTGACCCAAAAGAAAACAAACAGCAACAACAAACAGGGATTTTGATTGCAAGCTATGCTTAAGACACGACCCCCCCCTCCCCAAACCAAACCAAACCAAACCAAACCACAAACTAGCCAGGCTTTTAGGGACACTTAACATGATCCGGGACTTAGGGCAAGCCGGACAGAAAAGTCCAGATTAGGTTAATATGGAGCTAAGGATGGTTAACAATTAGCAAGAAAGGCAACAAGTTTAATCTATTTTTGCGTTGCTTCCAGTCTTAATTATCTGTTAAAAACTGACATAGTTAAGTACAGTTAGATTATTTCAGCATATAACAGAGACAAAGAATCTGTCATGTGCTCTTTGGTCCTTATTTGTGGTCTGTAGCCACTGAGGGTTCACAGACAGAGAAGGACAATATAATATAAGAGGTCAGAGCTATACCAAAATGGCCAAGCTTATGTTCTGCTTAACTGTAGGCTTATACAGGGTCATTGCTAGACAGTTTCATTAGATGCTGAGGGTTTACAAACATGAAAACCATGTAATGTAAAGAAAACAGAATCAACAGTGGAAGAATGGAGTCCTCATTTGCAAACCGGACCATGCTCCCAGGAAACCCAGTAAACTCAAAAGAGTAGCACCACACATTTTCAATGTCTGGGGAAACAGTGATTATTGATGTCTGTGTTATACCAAGTGAATCTTGGCTCGAGGTGTGTCACACTTTGAACATTAGGTGTGCTACCATACCAGCTCAGACACTAGGTGTCCTGTCTGAGAGCCACGGTTCTCAGCAGCTATTGGTATAGTGCAAGTAGCCAGATCCAACCAGACTGATCCTAAGATGTAAGAACATACCTGGTACCCAGTTGGCATGCACATCCTTTTGAAAGCCATGTCCTTTAACTTAGTTTTTCATGCTTCAAACCAAACCAAACATAACCCTAAGATTAAATTTGTGGACAGCAAGTAAAAGCATTTAGTTTGGGACTCAAGTGAGTAAAGGCATTTACTGCCAAGCAGAGTTTGACTCCCAGAGACTGCACAAAGGTGGAAGGAGAAAACTGATTCCTCAAAGTTGTCCTCTGACCTTTGCATGCATGTAAACACACACAAGCACACACACACACACACCACCACCACCACCACCACCACCTCCACCACCACCACCACCAACAACAACATTTAAAATATTTTTTAAATTTTTGAAATAGAAAACAATATATTTTTGGAAAACAGTGAGAGTAGAGGGGAGGCCAGGAGTCAGCACTGGAAGGCCCACCTGAGAAAGCCACATACACTACCACTAGGTACAGTGGCATCCTTTTCTAAGTAATTCATTTCAAAAGTGAATTAAATCTATTTCTGTGTTGTTTTTGCAGGCAGCTCAGTTGCTGTGACCTACTCACTGATTTTCAGTTAATTGTCATTTGTTATTTCTTTTGGCTGAGGGGCTCTGTGAAAAAAAATGAAATGACAGAGAAATTAAAATGGTGGGAATAGGAGAGAGTTTGGGAATTCTGGATTAGAGCACTAGGAACTGGATGCAGTGAGCAAAGAGGGATTCCATGCCTCAGGCTAACTGGCCAGACTACAGTCCTAGAGATCTAGTTTCCCCAAACCCCTAGTGCTCTGATAAAATGAGCATTCCCCATGATTTTTCCCCTTTGTGTGTGCACAACCTGAAGAGTTTTTCCTCAGGGCCCATACTTTTTTCTTTTTTTCTTTTCTTGAGGGGACTCTCTCACAGGACTGAAACTTACCATGTAAGCTAAGCCAGTGAGTCCCAGGGATTCGCCTTCCCAAGCCAAACACTTCCTCTCCTAAGCCATTTCCTAGCCTGCCCTCCCTTTTTTTAGACATGATTCCATATGGCCAGGCTGGCCTTGAACTCATCATATAGGAGAGGGTGGCCTTGAACTCATGATCCTTTTACCTCTATCTTCAAAGTGCTGTGTTTACAAGTAGGTGTTACCATGCTAGGTCTGAATATTCTTTATTAACGCAACTGTTTGACAGACTGTTGAAAGTTGTCTTACATAATAATCATTAAGGTATCGCCACTGGAAGTCTTCTGAAATGTTTTTAGTTTTTTTTTTTTGTTTTTTTTTTTTTTTTTTTTTTTTTTTTTTTTTTTCTAAGATGCCATGGGCTATATGATAGCTAATTTTATGTGTCAACTTGTCTGGCTGCCACTAACCAGATATTAGATAAACTGTTATTTGGATATTTCTGTGAGGGTTATTTTTAATGAAATTAATATTTATTTCAGTAGACTTTGAGTAATGCAGGTTGTCTTCCCTAACATGGGTGGTGGGCCTCGGCTAATTGAAGTTCTCAATAGACAGAAGACTGACTCTGAGCAAGGAGGAATTCTGCCAGAAGAATTCTGCCTTTGGACTCTCTATCTCCCTTCAGAAGTTCCAGAATTTATCCCACGACATTCTGAGCTCACTAGGCCTCCTCCATCATGTGCACCATTTTTTTTTTTAAACAAATGTCTAGGGTTGGAGAGGTGGCTCAGTTGGTGGAGTCCTCACTGTGTAGCTATGTGATCTGAGTCCAGATCCTCTAAACCCATGTGAAAAGTTGGGTCCAGCCGCCTGCGCCTGTAATCCCAGCCTGAGGAGGTAGAGACAGGTGCCTCCCTGAGGCTTGCTAGCCAGCTAGTCTACATTAGTAGATTCTATCGGACAAAACGAGGTGGTGCTGGTGAGCCACCCCAGTGGGTAAAATCTCTTGCTACCACACCTGACAGCCCGAGTTGGATCCTTGATTCATAGGGTGAAAGAAAAGAACTGGTTCCCCTAAGTGTAGAGGGATGTTAATTCAGAACATGGCTGCTCTGGCAAGAAATCACATCCAAAGGCCTTCTAAATCCATGTGATCCAGCTGGAATACAGACGTGACTTTAATCCAGGAGACAGAGGCAAGCAGATCTGAGTTCAAGGCCAGCCTAATATGGAACAAGTTTCTGGTAAAGAAAAGCTTAGGTCCAGGCTTGGTGATACATGCCCTTAATCTCCAACAATGAAGGAAAATTTGTTTGTGGAAGGAAGCACCCATGTTTGAAAGTGATATTTAATTGAGCAGCAGAAACAGTGATGAATCAGAGAAAGATTTAACAGACTAGGATACACCCAACTTCTAGGAGAAGAGAGAGGAAAGAGAAGCTGCTTAACAGGCAATGCAGAGAGACAGGAGACGGTTTTACTGGGAGAGTTTTACAGAGAGAGGTTGAGTGAAAGAACAAGCTAGACACAGGTGAAGACAGAACAAGCCAGAGAACAAAGAAGGAGCCAGAAGATTAGAAAAGGTTGCTGGAGTTAGTTCGAGGGCAAGTAGAACATTTCAGACACCGAGAGAAAAGCCAGATTGAATAAGGTAGCTGGGGGAGGAGTTTGAGCCAGAACAGCTGAGTTGCACCAGCCAGCTATGAACTCAGAAAGAACAAGGAAGGGTCAGGTTAGTCAGCATCCTGCTTTAGTCAGCATCCCGCTTACCCCCAGGGCTCAGAGACCATCACAGACGATGGAGTGGGAAGACTATAAGAGCCGGAAGTTGGGGAGAACAGGAAAGAAAGCGTCTTCTGGACATGGCAGGATGCTACACTGGGGAACTCACAGCAGCTTTGGTTGTCCGTACCACATCAAGCCGGTCAACATTCCAGCATGGAGTTGGGAGTGGTCATGAGCGCCCTGCCAGCTGAGGTGCTATGATGGTTGGTGTCTTCTGGAGGAGAAAGATTCAGTTTCCTTGAAGGATATGTTCCTTGGTAGGCCAACCATGTTCCAATGGACGGCTCTACATCCATGAACAAAAGGGCCCCACATACTGGATTCAGTGACTTACAAAGAGAGAAGAGACGAGGTCACAAGTTGGGAGAGGTGGTGGATCAGGGAGAAGTTTGGGGTAGAAGTTCAGGAAGACATGATCAAAATACACTATGTGTATCTATGAAATTCTCAAAGAATCAATAAAATATTATATTAAAAATCAAGTAAGTTCCTGCGCTTAAGTACTGTGGCAATGTCAAACTGTATTTTTAGGTTTCCATATTTAGGTTGCCTGTGACTGATTGGTAATGAAGAGTTTGGAGAACACACTTCTCAGAGTATTGCTGAATTCATAAAAATTTAACTATCAAGTCAACTTCTATCTATGTACATATACTTATTTACTTCTTGCTCTGAACTAATTTAAAATTTTTTGAAAACTTGTAAAACATGTACAGAAATATCCTGCCATGAATATCACATCTCCTACATGCATTCCTCAAGTCTCTTAATTTTTTTTTTTTCTTCACATAAACTGGTTGTTTATTAGCATGGACCGTGGGACACGGCAGCTTCCAGCATGCCGAGTGGGGGTAGGGAGTTGGCAAGCAGAGAGGTCTCATTTTTTCCACTCGTTCTTTTGTAGCCCCACTGAATGGGGTTGGCTTTCGTGGCTAGCATCCGCTTGGTCTGGGTGGTCACTCCGTCACGATCAAAGGGATGAGGGATGGGGCCATACACATAGCTCTTCCCCAAATCTAAACCAGAGCAGCGAGGCCAATGAGGAGCACGGCCACGCCCACAACAGTCTTCCACGCATAGGTGGCCCCGGTCATCTTAGCGAAGCTCTCATTAAACTGGGTGCGGTACATCTGATTGTCTCATCCCTGGACAGGCCGCTCCACTCGGTCTCCTCCTTCAGGGCCTTCTGGCTGGCAGACAGCAGCTTGGCATAGGCCACATCAGGCAAGGGGCAGCCACGCCGATCGACATAATTAGGAAGAGCATAGTCTACACTCTTCACCACACTGCCGTGTGCTCAAACACACCCGGAAGCGGAAATGGCTCTCTTGCCGATTAAGCTAAGAGCCCGGGTAGCCAACATTTTGCCACCGCTGCCCTAGCAACCGCGGCGACCCACCTTTACCGGAACACAAGTCTCTTAATGTTGGCATGTATATAACTAAGGGATAATTTTCAAAACTAAGAAAGATAACATTGCTATACTATTACCAACTAAAGAATCATACTCTGAAATTCCACCATATATAATTTAGAAAATGGAGCAAATAGCTCCAGGATGGGTAAAATCAGTAATCGCTAGGCTATCCTTTTTTTTTTTTCATAATGAGTTGAACCATTTCCTGATTTTATTCCTAGATTAACCATCTGAGAGCCAGAAAACTTAACAACAATTATTCTGCAAAGAAATACAAGCCTCAAAAGCCAGCTAAACGTTTCAAAGTCAGCTAAAAACATCTCATACACAGTGAGCGATACAGCCAATTCTACAGCTCCTAAGCTGGTCCAATATTATTTCTGGTACTAATACATTTTTTTCTATGAATATTGGTGACTTAGTGGTATTTTTGTGCAGAATTGATGCCTGAATATGAAACGTAAATATGTCTTTTTGGTCAAGGCACACTTTCTGAACTCAAGGGAAGGTCCCCTCTCTGGTGTAGTGCCTGGCAGGGTGCTGCCACGGTGCCACCACATGCTAGTGCTGTCACCTGTGTGAGTGCTGTGAGTCTCTGTCTTGCTCACCCTCGTGTCTCAGCGCTCTCCTACAGTGCCTTAGCTTTGCAGGCATTGACACATGCCCACCGAGTGACTGGAGTAAACACAGGATATGTTTATATCAACTTTTTCCTCCCCACGACTTCCTTACTAAGCATTATTCCCGGGAACGGACAATGCTGTGTGTCTGTTAAAGAGGACCATGCCTCCCAGGCCTCTGCTTGAGAAGCAGGCACTGAATGTCAGGTATGGCAGCAGAGCTGAATGAACACCATCACTTTTACCAACAGCGCAAATGTGCAGACACTGACTCCCCTTGTTGACTAAATGCATTCCACAGGTAATTTCACTCACCTCAGGAAAGTATGTGTTCTCCTCAGGCTATTGTTAGTTCTCAACATCATTCAATAGTTCTTAAAAAGAAACGTATGTGTGTGTGCGCCTATGTGTGGGTATGTGCCTGTATGTGTAAGTATACCAAGGAGGCCAGAGAATGTATCAGATTCCTCGGAACTGGAGTTACAGGTACTTGTGAGCCTCCATATCTGGGTGCTAGGAGAATAAGGCTGGTCTTCTGGAAGAAAAGTAAGGGCTCTCTACTACCAAGCTGTCTCTTCGGCCCTTATTCAGTCCTCACACTGTAATTTGTTTTCAAAGTGCTGTGGTCCTTGTTCTTAATGAACTGGCAAGGTAAAGTTTTTACTCTTAAAACCACCTTCCAAACCTCCCCAAACAGTGCCACCAACTGGGATCAAGTAGCCAAATACCTAAGCCTGTGTAGGACATTCTCATTCAAGGATGGCGACTGGGAGTTGGTGGTGTTGGCTCGAAAGAGAATAATACATGAGATCTTTGGAAAAGACTCAGTAAATCCTTTCACTGGTACCTTTCAAATTAGTAGAGGTCATTTGCATATTTTGTTGTAATTAGGCAATGAGCACTAATTCTTGTCTGGAGTACAGTTTAGGAAAAAGGAAAGTTGAACAGATTATAATACAAACTCTCAGCTGCTATTGGGTTGGTAGCAGACGTGAGGAGGTGGTCACATTCTCTTGTACCTCCAACTCTCAACCTCATCATGGCCTAGACAGGTCTGGTTTGCCTGGGCTTTACACTGGAGAGCCCAGAGCATTCAGCAAAACAGCAAGATCCGTTCCTCCTACCCAGGGTAGAGGCTCTGGTCTTGCAACAATTCGGGACTGAGTAATATAATGTCTGCAGAAGCCACCTACACAGAGACCAGGCCCAGCAGAAGCTCAGAATGAAGCTGATTGCCTTCCCTGCTGTGACTTCAAAAAGGCTTGGAGTGGGTGGGTGTCCGCTGGGCCTCAAATGATGGTCTCCTGCCACGCAAGTATTCTACACTCTTAGATCAGAAACTTGGATCCCTGTGGCCTCCACGTTCTGCCTGCTGGTTGAGATGAGTCATGGTCAGGGCTGCCATTCAGACTCATTTACAAAGCACCTCAGGGAAAGGAAATAGCTTGGCCTGAAGAAGCATGCCACAGAAAATGGTCTGGATTTTAGTTCGAAAGAGATCCAAGAAGGCTTGCACAGGGACTCCTGCAAGTTCGGTTTGGGGCCAGGATCCTATTTCAGAGACCGACTTAGGGTTTCTTCCAGTTTCTTACCAACTTTTCACAGATACTTTGCTTGGGACTCTAAGTCTGGGGCTGACTTTAAACCCAGCTGCTCCATGCTCTACCAGTATTTCTTCCCATCCATGAAGTTCTCCGTGTATGTGATTACTAAGACCTGGCAATTCTGTCTGCCTCATGTCCTCGGTGGGAAGGAAGAGCCCTGGACCTTCAGTTCTTCCAGTCTTTCTCCATCACTGTACTGAGTGTCCGTGTTCCTGCTCAGATGGAGAGAGAGCCCAGGAACCACACAGCTCTGAGAGGAAGCCTCTTCAGCCGAGGTGCTGCAGCCCTGAGGGAGGATATCTATAGCCCCTGCTGGAGCGCTACAGTGTAACAGCTCTGGTTTGCTCTCCTCTTCTTCAGAGTTACACTTCCCACTTCCCTTTATTGCTTTTTGGCTCCTTCTGAGGACAGAGTCATACCAGGTAGCAAATCTCATAAAAGAGATGTATTGGGAGGGACAAATCCACGGTTTGGAGGGACGAATCCAGGAGTGGTTGCTTCAGCAGGGAACTGAACAGTGGCTGGACTTTTGTAAGGTTTCTTAGGGAGCGAACTGCCCAGGGCAGAGCACTTCAGCGTGATGATCTGTGGGAGTTCAAGTCCTGAGCTGGGGGAGGGGAGGCTCAGCTATTCATGGGTTTTCCTGTCCAGGGGTTGGTGAGATTTTTCTTGGTAGGTTAGGGTCTGGGCACTCTCTCTCCTCAGGGCTGGTAATGACAGTAACAGCCATTAGAAAATGACTGTTAGAGCCCTTAGGGCAGGCTTGGGGGGCAGGGCTGGGCTGCTGGCGCTCCTCAGGAGGGGGCCTGGCCACTTTCTGGCCTTGAGAGTTTGTGAAGTTTACAAAGTATACAAAGTTTACTGAAGGGAGGGCAGGGCAGGGAAGGCTTTCCTGAGTTGCTTGAGGGGGTGTGAACAGCCAACCCTGAGCACTCTCTCTTCGCAAGCACACACTGGGCACGGTTTGGTGTGGGTAGGGACCACGCCACCCCAAGTGTCTTCCTCTCAAATGAGCATAGAAACTTCTAGAAAGAATGCATGTACTGCTAGCCGTATTTGCTTAACAGCTTGAGGGAGAATCACCTACCTTCCTAGACATCCCTACCACCCATTCCTTCCTCCCCCACCTCCCTGCCCTCCCTCCCCCACAGTGGGTGTCACCACTGAGCATCTCTCTTCAGATACTGCTGTTTTTCTTTGTTAAACTTCAGAGCTGGCTGAGGAGCTAACCCAGGGCCCCACCCATGGACCACGGAGCTACACACCTAAATGCTAAATGATGTCTTTTTCTTGATTTTAGTGATGCCCACTCTTCTAGTTTCTTTCATTCTCTCGGATTGCTCATTTGCTGTCGCTCTGCAGTATTATCTTATTCCTTGTATGTGTGGAATGTGTGTTCGTGTGTATGTTGATTCAGATGCATAGGTATGTATGGTGTGTGTGTGTGTGTGTGTGTGTGTGTGTGTTTGTGTAAGTCAGAAGACAACCACAGGGGTCATTGTTCTTTGGATGCCTTCCACCTATTATTTTTACACAGAATGTCTCACTGGCCTAAAACTTGCCAAGGCTGCCAGGCTGCCTGGCCAGCGAGCCTTAGGATCTGCCTCTCTCTGTCTTCTAAATCCTGGGATTATAAATTCATGCCACCATGCTCAGCATTTTTTTTTTTTTTTTGACATGCTTTAGGGATAAAACTCAGGTCCATGTGCTTGTAAGGGAGGCGTAGCTTACTGACGTATCTCCCCAGCCTTGCTTTCGCGTATTCTTCCCAACTAAATAAAATTAAAACAATCAAGGCTGGGTTTAAGGTGCTCCTCTCATCTAGCCTATCCTTTCACGTGTTTCCCTAGGTCAAGTCTCGCGGCTGAGCTTTAGTCCACATTACTGGCAGAGTTCCTGGCGTCCCTCCCTGGAGGCATCTAAAACACCACCTTCTTCATGTTCCTGTTTTCCGCAGCGCTACCACCAGCCTCAGGCAGGCTCTACTCCCCCGTCCTAGCTGAAATGTTTAACATGTGTGCACATCTGTCTTAATTGCAGCATTCGAAAGCCAGACGCAGGTGGATCTCTGTGAGTTCGAGGCCAGCCTGGTCTAGACAGTGAGTTCCAGGACAGCCAGGACTATCTAGGCACACCTTGTCACAAAAAAACAAAAAACAAAAACAAACAAACAAACAAAAAAACTAAAAAGGAAAAATGAGATTAATATTGCTTATCCTGACACCAAGACCCTCTCCATTCAGCTTTATCCATGCATAGAGCGACTCTTCAACCAGCTCTCAAGTCCAGCTTCTTGGCTTTCTTTAGATCTTTTTTTTTTTCTTAGCATTCTTCCTCTTACCGATTACCCTGTCCCAGACCGTCCTTTCTCTTGTACACTCCACCCTTCTCGCAATCTCAGTTCTGATGTGTCTCATTCGGGGCTGTTTGCCTTGACATCTCTGAGCAGGGCAAACCTCTACCACATCACCCTAGACAGGTCTTCCTCCTTGGGCTGAGTAAAGCTGTGATTTTATATTTATCGGTATAATTAGTTGCTCAGAAATCTATTTCCTGCAGAATGCGGGCTCCATGGGGCAAGGGCTGTACCTGGGTGTCTGTGCCTCAAGGTGGCGTAGTGCCTAGGACACTTGTAGGTGCTCACGAAGTGAGTTTGTTGTGCGGGTGAATGGATGAAAATGAACACAGACTTGTTTTCCGCAGTTTCTCCACCTCCTTTTCTTTTTGTATGCGTGTGGGTGTGCGTCCATGTGTGTATGTGCACCTGGAAGCCAGGGGTTGATGTCAGGTCTGGATTCAAGCCTTCATTCTGGTATGGCGAGCACCTTGCTGACTAGCTCATCCACCGGGCCCTTCTCCTTTTTATCTGTGTCACTCGTGCCTGTCCTGGATCGGGAGCCAGGTCTTCACGTGATAGACAGATTTCCGTTTCCAGCGCCTCTGCCGGGCACACTTTCTGGTACTTCTGTCATAAGTAGTGACACCTATGAGGTTCTAGGACTCCCTGGGCCTTTCCTTCTTTGTAATATATTTCTCTCTCATGCAATAATTTTGATGTTATCAGGAGTCTACAGATAAGTGCAGGCTTTGGAAATCCCCCAAGAACTGAATCATTCCATCCATCCGTCCATCCACCCTTGTCTCTTACCCCCTTATTGGTCACTTAGTGCGCTGTCTTGCACAGGTTTTCAAGTAATTTCTATTTTACTTAATGAAGACACCCAAGGGGGAGAGTACTGACACTGGCAACTCAGAGGTGTTGAAGGGTGCAAAGAGGTAAAAGGTCTCCACAGAAAAAAATGGGGGAGGGGAGTGCATTGAAGTTGCTAAAAACTGTGCTAAGAACAAATATTCCATGCATGAAATCATGGCAAGGGGGGCATAATGCTAATTCTCAGTTGCACCTCAGCCTGCAAATGTAACAGCCACAGGGCAAAATACACATTTAGTTCTAGGGTTTGGTTCTATGGTTTCAGGCACCCACTGAGAGTCTATTTCTGGATGTTGGGGGCTGTGGGTGAGGATATATATGTATATATATATATATATATGTATGTATATGTACACAGAGAGAGAGAGGAGAGAGAAGAAGGGAGAGAAAGACAAGAGAGGGGAGAGAGAAGAGGCAGAGAGGAGAAATGAGAGAAAGAGAGAGAGAGGAGAAAGGAGAGAGGGGGGAGAGAGGACAGATGAAAGAGAGGAGAGAGAGAGGAGAGAGAAAGAGAGAGGAGAGAGGAGAGACAGGGGAGGGGTGAAAGAGGAGAAAGGAGACAGACAGACAGACATTCACACACACACACACACAGAGAAAGAGAGAGAGAACGAGAGAGAGAGCAACCTGTGAAAAGTTCGTGCTCCTCTTTTATCACATGGGTACCAGGGATCAAATTCAGACGGTCAGACTTGGTGACAGCCTCTTTACCCACGAGTCATCTTGTTGGACCTAAGGGGATGCCATTCTAATTAATAATCCTTATTAATTCTGGAGATGTAGTGCAGTCACTGAATGTTTATGTAAAATGTACGAGGCAGTGGGTGCAATCCTTAGTGTCTCCCTTTGAAAAGTTTATTGATCACAGCTGATTTATTTTCCCATGGTTTTATATGAGTGTCTCCATTTAGATGTTAGCAAAGCCCACAGATAAACGCCACCATGCTCATTCTCCTTTTATGGGTGGTGAAATGATGGAGTAAGTCATGTAAGCAGAAGGAAATAGCTAATTCCCCCCTTGCTATCCTGTGACTCCTCTGTAGTTAGCCAACAGTCATGCAAACACTTCCAGGCACTGAAATTCACATTCTACGAGCTAAATTTTTATCCTACAGTTTTCTCCTGGTGTACTAAGGCTTTTTTTTCTAGTTCATGCCTTTAAAATGGTAAGAAATACCCTGCTCCAACTTTCAGAAGACAGTCATTCAAATATTTTCAAATACTAAAAATAGTATTTTGTTTTCATTAAAATAACATTATAGAGAATTTGTAAAAAATCCAGAGGGATATAAAGGAGATAAAAAATCCTTGATAGCCGAAGAGCAAATTAGCTGTTAATTGCTGAGAATCTCTTGGCTTGTAGGCTCCACTTTTTAAGATGTGTATTTTGTCAAGGGCATTCATCAAACTTGGAGCCAATCAAAACTCTTAGATCGCTGATATAGAGTTTCCATCGAGCCAGATGTTGTCTTTACGAAATCTTGTTCAGTGAGATGAATCTTGGCCAGTGAGATGGTTCAGCTGGTGAAAGCACTTGCTGCTTGTTGCTGACAGTACTGTGACCTCCACACTCATGGCATGACACTCACATGGGCGCACGCATGTTCGGGCACACACACACACACACACACACACACAGGCAACACACACAAAGACACACACGCTGAGAAATAAATATAATGTAATTAAAAACGTAAAATGTAAGATTCTGCTCTTATTTAAGTGTGCATGCCTGCGTGCAGGAATGTGCACATGTATGTAGGCACCCGTGGAGTCCAGGAGAGGGAGCTAGATCCCCTGGCACTGGAGTTACAGGTGGTTGTGAGATGCCACATGAGGGTTTTGGGAACCGAGCATGGGTTTGGCAATTGCTCTTAACCACTGAACCATCTTTCCAGCCCCAGGGTAAAAGTTTTATATGTGTGCCTTATAAGCCATGTCTTGATTCTCTCTTGATTCACCAGCCGTTTCTGATGGCCATTCAAAAATCCACAAGTCCACGTAGCAACCTTTTCACTGAACCCACATTTCCCCCACTGTATCTAAGAGGACTCAATGACTTCAGTGAACATGAGGTTTCGTCTGTGGAATTTCTCACCGATACTAGTAACAGTAGCTGCAGAAAACCAGTCATACATCACAGTATTTTTCTTAGCAACCTGAGGCGGACTGATTGATTTCCCTTAATTTGTAAGTGTTCACAAGTCATCCTCCGAGTACTCCATTCTGGAACGTTCCCGAAAATCCTGCCAGGGCACCGCTTCGGATTCTTCCTGCTGTGCCAGTAGACTGTGTAGACAACCGGCCTTGACTGATGTTTAATGAGCTAAAGAAATGATGGTGGGGGTACGTGCTATCTCTTTCTTTCCTCAGGAGAGCGGCTCTGTCAACATGTAGGAAGCCGGCCAGCTTCAGGCTAATAATAGAGGCAGTGACAGGGAGATTGTGCTTTCGATGGTCCTCCCAGATTTCTCAATTGAATAATGCCAGTGAAGGATGACTGTTTGCTTTATTTATGATTTTGGATCAAGCTGCAAGGCTACCTGACTTCACAGAGCAGATACTGCATATAAATTCTTTTCTGTAGTCAGATCCTGCCTAAGCTCTTACTTTGGGAGTTAGGTTTTCAAGGCCATCTTGTGGTGAGACATTTTATAAAGTCAAGAGTTTTTCAGTGATTTATGTTTGTTTACATTGTAAATATCGGGGTCGCTTAAAAGTAAGGTAAATATATCCTGTGCCTCTTTGCAAGTGGCCTCACATTAACTTTAGTGAATGTCACCCTGAGGAAATAGGATTGGGAATTCTGTAGGGCTCCAGATAGCCAGTGAGTAAACACCAGAAGCCTCACCCTAAGCTAAATTCTCCCCTTGTGGTTCTGCCTCTCTTTGACCTCATTGATTGATACTTTTTTATTTTTAAAGCGTCCTCATCAATAATTAGAAGAGAATTCTATTTGTTCATCTTTCCCAGCGTGTCTCTGTCTCTCAGTTGTCAGCGAGGGAGGGCTGGAGCCTCGCTGTTGAGGTCCAAGTCACATGAGTGTGGCCCGCTTCTCTGAGCCCGAGCTGCGTGACAGCGAGAACGTCCACTCGTCCCCTTCCGCAGCCTCCGTTTTGGTCAGCGTGTGACCACGGAGCGATGTCTGCAGCACCGAGTCTCCTTCGGCTGACATAGCTTCCCATGGGATGGTGTACATTAACCTGAGGCAGCAGGTCACAGGAAGGGGGGGGAGGGAGTGTTCTTTCTCTTTTTTATTCCTTCTTAGACTGCCCAGGTCATGGTGCTACCCACACTCAGGATGGCTCTCTCACCTCAACCGCATCCAGAAACTCCTTCACCAATGCCCAGAATGTGTTTCCGTGGTTATTCTGAGCCCAATTAGCTGTCCACACTAACCATCTCGGCTCTGTGTGCATGGACTCTGCAGCGATGCTTGCCGCTGGTGCTTCGGGCTCACGTTGGGATGATATCTATTCGGGCCGCTGTAATAAGCCACCGCAGACTGGGGGGTGGTTTGCGAACAGTGGACATCTGTTTCTCCCAGGTCTGGCGAGTGAGAAGTCCAAGATCAAGGCATTGGCAGATCTGGTGGCTACCGAAGTTTTACTTTTTCACTTAGGCGATGGCATGCTCGTGCTGTGTTCTCTCAGGGTAAAAGAGGAGAGGGCAAAACACCTCTCTAGGCCGCCCGCTCTGAGGGCACTAATCCCATTGGTGAAGGCTCCATCATGGTCACACCCTCTCCTAGTAACAACAGAGGAGTGTAGGGGTCGTGTAGATTTGGACTTTTGGGTTCCTGAGCGTCCCTACTCATCGAATTCCTGCATTTTCTTTCTACGCCTTTAACCTCTTAACTGAGATCTTTCTCTTTTGCTATTTGTATGTGCATGTTTCTGTATCTCATTCATTTACATGGATATAGTCGGCCCAGGTGTCCGTGTGTGACATGTCTCCAGGTCAGGTGTAGAGCCCGCCCAAACTCTTGCCCTGACCCTACTGTTCCATCTCTGAAATCCCAGAGTCTGGCAAGAATCTTTTACCCACATCTGATCTTTATTCCTCCCTCCCTCCCTTCTTTTCTTTCTTTGAAACTGTTACTAGATATTGAACCCAACACTTTGCACATGTCCCTGAGTTACCCCCAGGCACCTATTCAGTGTTCAACGAATGTTTGCTTTCCATTATGACAATGACTATGATCTTAGCACAGTTATGGCAAGCATGAACTGAAGCAGCCACACACTTACCTTATGTTGAATTGTTTAATGAGAATTATGGTTAAGAATGAATAGGTCCTCGCACTGAAAGAGCCAGACGATTAAAATAGTTTGGCATAGGACAGGGGCAGTAGCTCTGTTGGGAAAGCACTTGCCTTGCAAGAACAAGGACCTCCTTTTCATTCCTAGAACCCAGGTGAGAGAAAGCGAGAACCGGTGGACCAGTCTGTAATCCTAGGTCTGGGGGGCCAAGTAGATCCTGGGGCTTGCAGCCTAGCCTACCAGGCATGTGAGAAACTGCCAAAACAAAACAAGTCGACAGGTGCCCTGAAGAGCAGCTGAGGCTATCCACTGGCTTCCGTGTGCACGCTTCAACACACATGTACCAGTGCACGCACAAACACACAGGCACACACACTTTCCTTAGTGCACTTTTTAGTAATTACTGTGTCTCTCACCATCTTACTGTGATATTCTATAAAGAGAAGCTCTGCCAACCTTACCTAGCAATTGGAGTACCATCTGATCAACACTCATGTCCTGCCATTTGCCAAAAAGTATTTGTTTAAAAATTTTTTTCCTAGGTCTGGAGAGATGGCTCAGCAGGTGAGCACATGTACAGCTCTTGAAGAAGACCAGAGTTCAATTCCCAGGACCCGTGCTGCTGCGTAACTCACAACTGTTTCTAACCCTAACTCCAGGAATCTAGTGCCCTCTTCTGGCCTCTTTGGGTACTGCACTCACACACAAACATGTACACACACACACACAAATGTCTAAAAATTGTTTTCTTTCTAAAAAGTTTTTGTTCTTTTCATCATTTTTTTTTCTGAGACAGGGTCTTAAGCAGCCTAGGATGGGCTCAAATCAGCTGTGCAGCCAGGGCTGTTCATGCCTCTCCCTGCAAGTGCTAAGATTAAAAGCATACACCACCCATGCCCAGTTCCTCGCTCTAATTTTCTTGGATAATTTTATTGACAGCCTAAAATATAAAAGAAGTAGATTAATGCAATCCAGATCACGTATACCCCATTTCACCTAATAGCATAGCTACATAATTTGAGGGGCTCTACAGAATGAAAACGATTCTCTCATTATTAAGAATTTCAAAGGCCAGGGATATGGAGAGGACTCAGCACTTAAGAGCACTTGCTGTCCTTTCAGAGGACCGGAATTCAATTCAACGTAAGGCTGTGCTATGCAGCTGGAAAAAGCTCCTTTAATTTCAGCTCCAGGGGATCCGAGTGGAACCTTCTTCAGGTCCTCTCAGACACCTCCCCCCCCATCTCAATACACATATACACAACACAAATAAAACTTTAAACTGCCCGAAGACTTTCTAGTGCTGTCAGTGTAGCCCATGGAGTGTGCGCTCAGACCCTAGTTCTCCTCTCGTTATCCCCGGAAATAAAATCACGATGAGGGCTGGGGTGTAGCTCAGTAGTAGAGTTCACCCTAGATCGCGCGCGCACACCCACCCGCACACACACACACACACACACACACTCCTGTGTTCACCTATTATCCTCTTAAAAAAGAAGAAAGAAAAATAGAATTTCAAGATGGAGACAGCAGACTTTAAACAAAAACTTAAAGTCAGTATGTTGATGTAATGTCCATTCCATTTCTTAGGCTCCACACTTAAGGCTTGAATGGGAATGGCCCCCATAAACTCGTGTTTGAATGACTGGCCCACAAGGAGTGGCAATTGCTTGTTGGAGGAGGTGTGTCACTGTGGGATGGGCTTTGAGGTCTTACATGCTCAAGCCGTGCCGGGTGTGGCACTCAGCCTCCTGCTGCCTGTGCATCAAGGTGTAGAACTCTTGGCTCCTTCTGTCTGCCCGCGCACTGCCATGCTTCCTCCCATGACGACAATGCACTAAACTGTAAGGTAGCCCCAATTAGAGAGAAAATGCGCCTAGTCCTTCTGCAATGTGATATGCCAAGGAGAGTTGATATCCATGGGAGGGCTCCTCTTTTCTGAGGAGAAAGAGAAGCCTGGAGATGTGTGGGTTGGGGAGAGAAGGTGAGGTAAGAGGGAGGGACTGGGAGGAGAGGAGGGAGAGGAAGCTGCAATCCGGATGTAAATAAAGACATAAATACATAAATAAATAAATAGTTGCTGTGGCCATGCTGCCTCTTCACAGCAATAAAACCCTAACTAAGACAGGTATTATGGGCTAATCTAACACCATGCCACAGGAAAGCAAGCAGAGCCTAGCTACCTATCAGAGGTAAGGCCAGGGGCACCTGCCCGAACTTCTGCATATTACTGAGAAAAATCAATAAACAGCAAGAGCATAGACCACCTTACCCAAGGGGGGGGGGGGGAGACACTTGAACGTAAGTAAAAAGACAATGCTAAAACAAAAATCTCTAAGAGAAAATGAGCATGAGCGTATTAGGGCTCACGAGGACGTTAGGACACGACTGAGCGGTGTGCGTGCTGCCTGGGACCCCCTCTTTAAGTAGATGTTAAGTTTTTAAATTATTTTTTTAAGTTAGCATACCGCGTCGTGCGTAGCCTGTGGCCATCCCCGTACATTCTCAGAATCTGGCTTCTGTGGTGTGCAAGGCCATGTTTCTGGGTTTGAGGGACTTAATAAAAAAGCTAGTCACCAGGATGGATGGAAACCAGGACGCGGCTACCTCCTGGGGCTCTAACCGTGAGAGACACTCGCTGAATGCTTTTTACATCCGGGCAATCCGCACTCCACGCCGGAAGCAGAGTCCTGGACAGCTGCCGCTAACGTTGCACTGCCTGCGGGGTTTCCGGAGAGACCGTCGGATGCTGCAGTTCCCCGGCCCCCTGCTCGCTCAGCTCACCTCCCTTCTCCTGAACCTGGCCCTCCCCAGTGTTTCTGGAGGTCTGAGAAATCAGCGGCTTGCCTGGCACTGGAGTCGTGGCTGGCTGTGCGCCGGTGTGTGGGTGCTGGGAACCAGACCTCGATCCCCGGAGGAAAGAGCCGTCTCTCCCGCTGCCCCAGGAAGTGTTCTTCTTAGCTCACCCTTTGCTTGCACGCGGCCCTTGGGCACTACGGCCGTGACCTCCTCCAGGGCTTTTCTAGAGAACCGGAGCGGGTTTGCGAGGCGCGGTAGTGAAGAAAGCTTCTTAGGAACAACAGCTTGCTGTCTGGACTTCCTAGCTTAGCTCTCCCGAGCAGAAAAGACAGATTCCTTCGCACGGAGTTCGCCCCCTTCCCAAATCTCATCATGCGCTAATTCCTAAGGGCAAGGCTGCAAATTACAGCTTATCCTCAGGACAGGCTCCTGAAGCCGTGGATGCTAATAAGGAAGGTAGAAAAAAGTCCCGGGTTGGGAATTTCTCAAATAAAAAATTCCATTACTTCAACCCCTAGGAAATCGGTTCCCAATCTTTTGCTCTACCATAATTCATCCCCTCTTGAATTAAGCATGTCTGTTGTTGGCCAGAATTCCATGGACTTAAGAATTTAATAAAGAGTTCTATTTCCTTCCTTCGCTCCCGAGGCTGGAAGACTTGAGATTCCTTTATTCTGCCAAACAGCCCAGACAGCGGACTGGGGGCAACTGCTGTGTGTAGCCAGGACTTGTCCCCTTTGAAGAGACTTTTGCCATAGGAGTGCCATGCTTATGCTGGTCCAGTCTTGCAGCCAGTTCCCAGGCTGGTTTTTGAGCTCATGAGAATTGAAACAAACCTTTGATTCAACTAAAATCAGGCATAGCCAGTTTTAATACATGAAGGAATGGGGAAGTGGAAAGAAAATTTATATTAGACTCCCACAAAACAGAGAGAGGCTCAAAGAATTTAAAGGTAATTTCAATTTTTGAGAATTTTATTCATCTATCTATTTATCTATCTATCTATCAATCATCTCTCTCCATCCATCTATGAATGATGGATAATCTAAAATTACCTAGGAGACAAACATCTGGATATATTTTTGGTTGGTTTGGTTGAGATGGGAAGACCCACTCTAAATATGGGGGCTACCATTCCATGAGTTGGTGTTCTGGACTGAAACACACACACACACACACACACACACACACACACACACCCCAACAAGGGCTAAGCAGCTACTTTCGCTGGTCTTTGATTTCTGAATGTGCATGCAGCTGCCCAGTGTTTTGCTGCTACCTTGCTTTCCCACCACTCAGTTGTGATCCAGCATAAACTCATCCTTTCTTGAGTTGCTCTGGTCAGGTGTTTTGTCACAGGAATAAGAAAGTGCCCAGTGGACTGTTCATCTCACCACTGAACTTTTAGAACAGATCCAGCCCTTCAAGATTCCCGAGGGTCCTTTCCGCCGAGGCCATGCCCAGAGGATGCTCTCAGGTCTTTAAGAATTTCAGACATTTCCCTTTTAATGACATTGTATCAATGACTCAGTAAGCTGAGGCAGGAGGATCCCTTAAGTCCAGGAGTTTAAGACCAGTCACCTTGGACAACAGAAGATTCCATCTCAAAAACAACCAAGCAAACAACCCAATCAAGCAACCTATAAAAGAAGAGTAGGGTTTGATTATCTTTCCTGATTTATTGGTATAGTTATTTAGTTTATCTGAATGCGGCCCGTACTTTCCTCTAAAAGCAAATATACTTTGGCTTTCCGGGCATGTGCTCAGATGACAAAGACTGTTATATTTCATAAATGTGGGCAAACTACAAATGCTTTCTGTGCCTACCTCCACCAATAACTTCCCCAGTGGTGAACGAAACCCTTTCTGTTGACACAGGCATCAGTTTAAATGGGAATTTAGATCCCTATTCACAGGATTACAGATCATTAAGCCGCACAGATCTGATCTACAAAGGGGTGGGGAACCCCCTCTTGCTGCCTAGGCTAGACTGTGCTTATTGCCTTGCCGTCTTTCTGAGAGGATTTCAAAGTTGGCTTCCAGCAGCTGTCAGAATGATTCCCGCCTTTCTTACGGCTCTCATTAGAAAATAAAACCAGATATAATTAACAAACAAACAATCGTATCTGCCTGCTATTCTGGCTTGTTATAATAAGTGTTATTTCTACTTACAAACAGTTTCCTGTCAGCTCCTGCTGTTCCCTTAATAAGACTCCTGCACCCTGGAAGAAGAGGAATCTGCATTAAAATTAAGCCCTGATTTGTCATTGCTCTCCTCCCTGCTTGTCTGTGTTCCGGTCCAGTTCATGTTGACTCCTGACAGGTTTCAGAGGCTCTGGTGAGTGGGTGGCGTTAGAGGACCTTGACTCTCGGATCCGGTCTGTAGGTGCGATGATACAGGGTGCCCAGTGAAGTCACGAGGGAGTTGCTAAGCCAGTTAAAACAGACAGGGTGACAGCTGAGTGGTCAGTGCTAGCGGTTGTGGGTTTTCTTCTTTGGGTATGCCTGTGGTGTAGTTACTTGTTCATGTGTGGTACATGTGTGGAGCAGACTGCATATGGAGGAAGCCAGACGTAGACCTGGCCAGATGTGGACTGCAAGCATCTTTCTTGGTTGCAGCATACCCTATGTTTTAAATTTTATTTGTTTATTTATTTCTTATTAACTAATTCATCTATCATTTATTAACTGCATGTGTGTTTATGCCGCTATGTAAGTGTAGAGGTCAGAGGACAACTCTTGGGAGTTGTCCACCTTATGGGAATCCCAGGATTGAACAGAGATCAGGCATACACACAAACTCCCTTACCCTCTCTGCCTCCTCGCTGGCCCACCCTCGTCATCATATGCTCAGAGGCAGATTCTCTCTCACTGAATCTGGAGCTCAGTGATTCTGCAAGACCAGCTGGTCAGTGAGCTGCAAGCATCTGCTTGTCTCTGCTATCTAATGCTGGGATTACAGACCCCTACAGCTATTCCTGTTTTTTTTTTTTTTTTTTTTTTTATGTAGGTTCTAGAAACCTGAACCTAGAACTTCAGGTTGTGAGGAAACCACTTTTCTGAGGTATCTCCTCAGCTCCCTACTTTGAATTTCAAAAATTATTTTAATTCTGGAAAAGGTAAAAGAGAATGACAAAACTTCTATGCCTCCATCACTCATTTTCAGTGTACCCTCATGGTTTGTTACGCCATGATTCACTGCCACCAGCTTCTTCCTTTTGTGTCTCTCTTGAAACAAATACATGACATTGTATCACCTATTTTATTCATAAACTTTTTAGATTTTATTTCTAAAAAATGAAGATTTCTTTTAAAAAATATAACTACAGGGGCTAGAGATGTTTAATGGTAGGGTTAATGGTAGGGTTCTTGCTTAGCTTGTATGTGGCCCTGGGTTGCCTGGAACCACACACAAAAATAAAGAAAATTAAAAATGTAAATTATATATACTATGAATCCATCAACACACTTAAAATGGTTAGTCCCTCAATTTAAGTACAACACTTAAATTTTCAGTTATTTCATAAATTAAAATTTTTTTTGTTTGCTGTTTTGGTTTTGGCTTCAAGGATGCCTTGAACTTCCATTCCTCTAGCCGCCGCCTCCTGAGTGCTAGGATTACAGGCCTGTGTGGCCATATCTGGCCTCAGTAGTTTGTTTGATCATGAGTCAAGTAATGTCCCACAAAATGATTGGTTGACATGTTTATTAAGTCCGTCTCTCCTTTTAGAACAAAGTTTATTTTGGAGTGATTGTAGCCTTGCAGAGCACTTGTAAGCATACACACAGAGTTCATGACTCTCCTCACCCCCTTTCCCCTCTAATAGCATCTTACACAACCAGTCCATATTTGGCAAAATTGAGAGTTTAATATGGGTATATGGCTATTAACTACCCATGAGCTTTATTCAGATTTTGCTAGTGTGTTTTGTCCCTTAACTTTTTTTTTTTTTTTTTTTTTTTTTTTGTGTCCCAGGATTCAACCCAGAAGGCCTTTGTACATGCAGGCATGGTGAATCCTTGGACTCTTCTGGCTTCAACAGTTGCTTACTCCTGGCTTTCTTGGCAGTCCTGAAGAGTACTAGTGGGGTGCTTTGAGAAAGTGTCTCAGTTTGAGTTCAGTTGAGGTTTTCTTGTGATTAGACTAGGTTGTAGGCTTTGGGGGAAGGATATGACAAACAGATTCCTTCCTATGTATTGTTTCAATGTATATATCATGGTATCAATGTATATACCATTGTATCCGTGTGTGTGTGTGTGTGTGTGTGTGATTCTAGCAGTGTGTATAATGCATCAATGTTTATGCCATTGTATCAGTGTGTCTATATCATTGTATCAGTGTGTGTCATAGTGTATGTCGTAATGATTGTGTCATAGTGTATGTCGTAATGATTTTATGTCTTTTAAATTCCTCTTCCTCTCCTTTCTTTCCTCTCTTGCTGTCTCTCTCTTTGAGGCAGGGTCTCACTATGTAACCAAAACTTACTTTAGCCTCAGTCCTCCTGCCTCAGCTTTCCTGTCATCACCATGCCATGCATTTGTCTTTTTAGTGTACATGGCCTGTTACATTTTCATCTCCTGGGTTTGCTGTTGTTGTCAACAAATGAGTAACATGAAGGTGTGTTGGGTAGTATGTGCTAGAAGGCCATGACTTGAGGACTTGATCCCCAGGGTCAAATATCAGAAGGTGTTGGGGATTTTCAGGAAGTGCAGCCTCATGAGCAAGGTTTACGTTGCTGGGAGTTGTGCTTTTGAGAGGAATGTGGGACCCAGTGGTGCCCTATATGCCTACTTCCTGGGACCCAGTGGTTCCCTATATCCTTGCTTCCTGGCTCATGGTGTAGAAAGTTTGCTTTGCATGTTTTCCTGTCATGAATGACATTATTGCCAGAGGCACAGATCAATAGGGTCACTTGGACTGGATCCTTGTCTCAGATAGGGTTGCTATAGCCGTGCTGAAACACAAAGCAACTGGGGAAAGAAAGCATTTGTTTGGCTTATGCTTCCGCATCATTCTTCATCACCAAAAGAAGTCAGGACAGGAACCTGGAGGCAGGAACTGATGCAGAGACCATGGAGGAGTGCTGCTTACTGGCTTGCTCTCCATGGCTTGATCAGTTTGTTTTCTGGATCTGAACCCAGGATCACTAGCCTAGGGGTGTCTCTGCACAAAATGGACTGGGCCCTTCTTCATTAATCATCAATTAACCAAATTCCCTATAGTTTTGCCTACAACCTGATCTTAGGAGGCATCCATTCAGGTTCTCTCCTCAGAAGACTATAGCTTGTGTCAAGTCGACATAAAACTAGCCAGCACAATCCTCCAGAGCAGTGGTTCTCAGCCTTCCTGATGCTGTAACCCTTTAACACAGTTCCGCGTGTTGTGGTGACCCATATCATGACAAATTATTTTTGTTGCTACTTCATAACTGAAGTTTTGTTACTGTTATGAATCGTAATGGAAATAGCTGAAATGCAGGGTATCTGATATGAGACCTCCAAAGGAGTTGCGATCTGGTTGACAGCTGCTGATCTAAAAGATGTCCTATGATGAGTCAGTTATGGATACACAGGAGAACCTGGTACAGTTTCCTTCTTTGCATGGTAATGCCAAATAAGATTCAAGAATCCATCACCAGGATTGGCCTCGGAGGATGAGTTGCTTTGATATCAGACATCTCAGAATGAATGATCGCAATTAACATTTGCCGATATGTCAATACATCAATATAGCTCCAATCTGTGAGTTGGATATTTGTGCTTAAACCTAGCTTAGTGCCACTGTATTGATGGGTCTCCTCATCAGTGAGCCAGGAGTGTCCTGACTCCTTGGGTTCAGACAGCATCTTTAATCTACCCAAGACTGATTGTGGTCAGTTGCATTCCAGAAATGCTGTTCTACTCTGACTCCCTGGGGGGGGGGTCACACTTGAAGCCTGTGCACTTGAAAGCAGCCCAGCCCTCAGGAGGTGTCACTGGCCCCCACGGTCAATGTGGAAGAAGCAATTGCAAAGCAATGAATAGAGGGCAGGAAGGAACTCCGAGCTTCTCTGAGAAGGAGGAGGAGGAGGAGGAGGAGGAGTTGGAGGAGGGAGGATTTCTATATCTGGGAATGAGGATGCCAACACTGGAGTGCTATTGTGATGGGCCCCCTTGGTAAGGGGGGGAGCTGGTTGTAGCAGGGGCAGAAGGCTAAGGCTAAAGCGATGGCTTCTTACTCTGCTTTGCTGGTAGGATTCTACTGCTGTCACCTTTGGCTGGGTTGGCGGGCAGTGGGATTTAATGATGCGTCACACAGAGTTGTGCCTCAGCTCTGGGAAAGCATTTCAAGAAAAGTCTCGCTGGCCCTCTGGATCCTTGGGCCATTAATATTTTTAATAGTGACAATAAAAGCTGTAAGAACTCCAGTCTCAGCAAGGGTTTCTGAGAGCAGTGCGGTAACGAGCAAGCAGAGCCCTGGGTGGTAGGGCCTCCAGGCTCTTGCTCTGCCCCTGGCTGGCTCTCTGTCCTTGATCTTGCCATTTAACCTTACTTTCTGGGCTCCAGTGGAAAGCACAGACAGACCTCTCCTTGATCTGATAGGTAAGTCTTGAAAAACAGCTATGTGGGAGTGCAGATGGTAGCAAGAGTTTGAAGAGAAAGGAAGGGGAGGGGGATTACATTTTGCAAACAGGAATTACTTCATAACAAGCAGTGACAGAATGCCTGCCCCGTGGAGTTCTGCAGCAAGAAGGAAGATTTATTTGGCATTTTGAATTTGTTTTTTTCAGTGAGCACAGGCCATTTGAGGGAGTTGAGAGAAAGGAGAAAAGGAAAGAAATTTAAAGTGCCAAGAATAATCTATGTAGCATTCCCTCCCTCTTCCTGTTCATGTGAAAAGATCTTTCTATTGGGGTTATTCATACCACATCTGTTTCTCTCCCTGCTTTTTCTGGGCTTCCTGCCCCGGCTCCTCACCCCAGCAATTGTCTAAAAACTGAGGCAAACCCCATCACATTGTTTGTCCCCAGAGGCCTCAGAACAATATATGCCCCTACCCACGCCCCTACCCGCGCCCCCACCCTGCCACAGGTCTTATACTTAAGCCTGGCTGTCTCACCTTTTTATCTGCTTTATCTTGGGGACCTTGTGAAACATTTTTGCCCAAGAATAACCTAGTGTTTTAAGAACAAACAAACCAGCTCCTGGGAGAGCCTCCCACAAAGGGCATTTCTAATTCTCACCAAGAAACCCAAGCTTAGATAAGAGTAAGCAGTGGAGTATGATTCCAGGTCCCTGCGGGCTCACTTCCCCTCTGGAGCCTTTGCTAGAATCTTGCTTCCTTTGACATTTCTCACAATTCCAGGGGACACCGTGGGCCATGGCCAGATGTGGGCAGTGTGGTGAAACCTGGAAGCCGGACACAGAATGTGGCTATACCTCTAACCCTGGGCACCCAAGGTTCTGGGTGAAATGGAGAGAATCAGGGGCAGACTTCCTGCTTTCTCTTATCTACAACTCTCGCTTTTGTGTTCTCCTCTTCCTCCTCCTTCTCTTCCTCTTCTCTCCTTCCTCTTCCCTTCCTTCCTTTTTTCCTTTTATTTTGGAGGTGAGTTCTCAAAAATTAGCCTTGTGCTTGATATGTAGCCAGGCGTGAAGTTGAACTTCTGCTCCTCACGCTTCAGTCCCTCGGATGCTGGGATTACAGGCATGTGCAGCCGGGGACAGGTTTAAGCAGGGCTGGGGATGGAATCCAGGGCTTTGTGCAGTGTAGGCAAACACTCTGCCCCCTGAACTTCGTCCCTGGCCCCTTTGCTATTCTCCTTGAAGTACAAGTAGAGGCGACAGTGTGAAGAGCAAAATACTTGCTTGCCTATAATTCTGCCCCAAATTCAGGACTGCGACTGTTTCTATTCAGCACCACATTCCTAGCCTTTTCAGGGCTCATGCCCACCACTGGGAAACTAGGCATGGTTAACGGAGATTCAGGGGTGACATCTGACTTCTGTCTTGAATAGGCTTCACACTTCCCATCTTGGCACTACAGTTGTGGAATAAGTGGCATTGGATGAAAAGAAGCCCAGATGGAGACCCGGAATTATGGGGCTTAAGTCACACTGTCTTGTGATCTTGGAAGCATCCTTTAGATTTCAATAGTTTTTTTTTTTTTTTTTTTTCTTGTTTGTAAATAGAGTCTCTTTAAGATGATTCCTAAAGGCTGATGTCATATGAAACATACAGCTGACTTGGTGGAAAAGGTTTGCAACATGAAGCCTTTATACCTAGGGCTGGAGAGATGGCTCAGTGGTGAAGAGCACTTTGCTGTGCTTGTAGAAGACCCAGGTTCAATTCCCAGCATCCACACGGTGAATCACAGCTATTTGTAAGTCCAATACCAGGGGATCCAGTGCTCTCTTCTGGCTTCTGTGAAACACACACACACACACACACACACACACACACTCTCACACAGTGCACAGACATTCAGGAAAGGGCCACATAAATAAACTAAATTTAAATTAAAAGTATGCGTAACTGCAAGCAAATTTGAGGAAGAAAAGAAACTTCCTTTCTGCTTGTTCTTACCCACTGTGAAGTGTGCGAATCAATTAGTTTTAGTGGCGTTTTGTTCACCCACAATAGTGTCTGGAAAGAACCCTCTTCCTGAAGTGCCCCCTGGTCCAGGTTTCTGGAGTGCGTTAGCGACCACTGTCACCCATGAGCACCATGGAGCCGGAAAACCTTGCGTGGTCCAACCTGGCACTTGTTGAGTAGCTGGCTATTGTTTAACAGCAGCGGCACTGTACCAAAGGCCTTTGTTTCTGGAGGTTAGTTACATAAAACAGTTGTTTGTTCACGATAAGTTAGAGATACGGAAACAGTGCCTTAAGTCAGATGGAGGGTGGGTGCTGGCCGACTCCTTCCGTCACTGGGGCCCCTTGCAGGCCTGGTGCTCGGCCTCTGGGGCGCAGGCAATTATGCTAAGTCATGCAGGACAAGCGCAGTTTGGGAAGGCATAAGCAGCCAACTATTCTGTTAGTATAGATCCCAACTCCAGCGGCTGCAGAGATAAGAAACAAGGATTCAGTCTTGGAATTTTCCTCCTTTCCCCATTAACTTTTTTGTTTGTTTGTCTTTGAGAACCACAGCAACACAGTTTGGCTTATAATTTCCAATTAGCACAAACTCATTAGTATAGCAAGAAGGAGTCTGGAATTTCAGCCCAGCAGCACAAACTTCATAAACACCCCACCAAAATGTTCAAGATTACCTCTTCCTTTGCAGTGATGGAAAAGCAGGTTTAAAAAAGTCACTTGGAGGGCTGGCAAGATGGCTCAGAGGACAAAGGCTCTCGCTGCCAAAGCCAATGTTGCCTGAGTGTAACCCCCAGAACCCACATAGCAGAAAGAGAGAACCAGCCCCTGAGAGTTCTCCTCTTACGTCACATGTGCACCGTGCCATGTGCCCCTTCCAAATAAATAAATGTAAAAAAAAGTTAACTTTGCCTCTTTTGTTATTTATCTCACCTAGAACAAATCACCAGACAAATCTGTTGGGACCTCAGTTTCTGGAGCAACTATGAGTTCATATGTGTAAAGATTATACACTCTGTATTCTCGGATAGGAAAAGCAGATAAAAAATGACTTATTCATACATTAGTCAGCTTTGCCATAGTCATGACTGTAAAAGCCAAATCTTGATTGGTTATAATGTTAATTTCTCTCTACCATAAAGTAGGCAACATGGCTGTGGACATCTGCATTTCAGCTCCCTGTGTCCACTCATTCTAGGGTACAGACTTAAGAAGTTCCTACCCACGGCAGAGGAAGATTGAAACACCACAGCTTTGCAGCATCTATGGTGTTTTTGATCAGCCTGCTAGGTCGCTAGTCAAGGCCAGTGACATGTCGGCCATACTGAATTGGAGTGTATGCATCTGTTCTTGCAGCAAAGGACTCTCAAATCATTTGGCAACTGGAGGTTCTGCTAAGTCTGCATGGGAAAGCAGAGCAAGCAGCTGAGAGAAATAACTATGTCACAATAGATTTTACCTGCCAATGAGAGGCGCATAGAAGAAGGTCCGAAGCTTACTCCCTAAAATACTGAGGTCAAGAAAACTGACACATGTTCACAGCAATCCTTCTAAAGGAACGCTCTAATCAGCATCACTCACAACCTTGTAAATGTGGGTTTCAAATACTCAGCACTGAATAGACAAGTAGATGGATAAAAAAATGTGGACTAGCCATACAGTGCAGTGCTCAGACACAAAAGGGAGCAATGCACCATCATGTGCTACATGGCTGAATATTGAAATGCTGTGTTGAAAGACTCTTGTGAAGAAGGACCACCGTGACGGATTATCTAGATCAGGTTAACTGGGGTAGGGACAGCCCTCTAAATGTGGGTGCTCTTATTCTGTGTGTGTGTGTGTGTGTGTGTGTGTGTAGCTGTGCGTGTTCCAGAGTCGAGCCCAGCACCAGTGTTCACCGATCTCTGTTTCCTGGCTATGGACCCAGTGTAACCATTCACTTCAGGATCCTGCCACAGTGACTTCCCTCCCATGATGGACTGCACCCCCAAACTGTGAGCACCCAAGACTGAAAGCCTTCTTGCCTACATAGCTTTTGTCACAGCTATGAGAAAACTAACTGGCACAGCTGTGTTAGATGACTCCGTTTATATTAAATATTCAAAATAAACAAACCCAGAAAACAGGAGGGTGAATGCTAGGGAGTTGGGGGAAGGGTAACTGCTCTAGGAATAGGGTTTCTTTGTGTGTCAGAGAGAAGTTCTGGAGAGAGATGCTGGTAAGAACTGGACAAGCTTTTGAACACTAAAACAAAGGCGATACAAAAATCTGAAACTCACAAGCTACTTATTTTAAAGAGAATGTTACAGCATTTGAACTATATTTCAACTGGTAAAAATTTCAGAAGTTGGTGGGACTATGACTTGTTTTGACTTTTTCATGTCCTTATCCCTAATTCTGCCTGAATTTTAAAATAATGAACAAGTAGTATTTTTACTTTCAGGATGAAGACATCCTAATTAGGGAAAATACACACACACACACACACACAATCAGCTGCACAGCGATAGTTCCCTTGACCTTTCATTAGATGCGATTCATGTGTTTTGATCTCAAGTACTTGCAAGGTAAAATTTGAGCTGTCCTTGAGTGAAGAAGTACTTAAGAAAATAACCACAGTTCTTTGTAATTAACCTGAGGAGGAACAATAGCAATGATGGCAACACCTGAAACCAGGAAAAAGCGGAGACTGGCTGTAATGGGGGGATTTGAGGTCTACAGCAATGTCCTCCACGGGGAAAAGCGGTTTTCCAAAGAGAAAGAGCGAGTCCGTTGGCAGCACAATCTCTTTGTTCTTGCTTCTTCACAATGGACAATCAGAAGCCCAGGCTCATCTTGTAGTTCTGTCACCACAGAAATTGCAAGTTTGATTACGTGTTTAGGTCCAGGCTCTCATTTCTATTTTGGAAAAATGTCACAGCTCCTGTCTTGGTTAGGAAATATTGTGTTCTCTCCTGGGTTATGGGAGGAAGAAAAAGATGGCTGGGCATAAGATGGTTCCAGAAGTTTAAGATAGAGGCCCAGTGTAGGTGGTCGAGCTGGCACCACTGCAGGAGCCTCTCTGCGGGTTAGATGGTGAGAGCTGGTAAGGAGGCGATGCTAAGCCGAGGGCTGCAGCTGCCGCCAGCACATGGAGCCTCCTACCCACTCCGCAAGATCCAGAATGCCACAGACACCTCTGAGCTTGAAGGTGTCTAGGGGACCAGCTTCTCACCCATGGTCGCTCCTTCTTAAGGAGCAATAGAAAAAAAGGGTAATAATTCATAACCAAGGAGCTCCAAGAAGTCCAAAGTCAAAGAGGATTGAAACATCTCCCAGCGAACACCAGAGCACTCTGCTTGCCACAGGTTCAGAGTGAATTATAACAGACGAGAGAGGCCAGCACAAAATCAGCAGAAAATTAGTGCTCAGAAAACCTGTCGTTATGTGTAGGTGTGCACAAGCACGTAGTGCTAGAAAGGGCACAGCTTAGGTTCTTTACAAATAGCACCCTCTAAATGTAATTGGCTCAACCATTTCTGTTAGTCACAGTTTTGCTCTGAAAGGTCAAATGGAACTGGGGGAAAAATAATAAAGCTGGTGACAACAGGATTGTTTCATATGTTGTGGGGCCAGCAGCACACAGGCACAACTCTGTGAAGCAGCCTCCTAAGGCCCACTGCTTACTGTTTGGGGAAAGGAAGGGCAGTGGAGTGGTCCTCCCTTCCAACCCTGGCGAGAGAGTGCAAGGTCTTACGTAACTTGCTCATCTAAAGCAACTTCCAGGAGAACAAAACCAAAGCCCCCAACAGCACTGCACTTCAGGCCGTGTTTGCCTGGCATTCCTGGAGATGTTATGCTAATTCCAATCTGCAAAGCAGATTACATTAGCAGGCTAGAACAAGAAGCAATCAGTGTTTGGAACGTGTGTTTTCTCCTCAGACCCTCCTGACCCCGTGCCCCAGAGGCTGAATAAACTTTCAAGTCTAGCATTGCAGATGGTTTAAGAAGCGGTGTGCATGATAAATTCCAGAGGCTCCCGGAATTTCCACAGCGTAATCAAGAGAATTTTGAAAACATGCTTTTAAGATGTTTTCTTTGGCTGGCACAGAGGTTACCCAGATAGTAATGCAAAAGAATTCTTCATTTTTACTTTGAATTTGAGGTCCAAGTTCTTAATTGATTGATTGGTGGGAGGTGGATGGGTGGCTTGTAAAACAGACAGGCTGACCTGGAATCCATAATTCTCCTGCCTCAGAATTCCCGGTGCTGGGAAGACAGAAGGCATGTGCACTTGGCTAAGTCTTTTGTTTTCTTTTAATTGATTTTAATTGTGGTTAAAAGTAACACAGAGTTAAGGTGTGGCTCATTGATACAGAACTTACCTAGCATGCATGAAGTCCTGGGTTTGGATTGCAAGACCAGAAAAGTAAAATAAAATGAAACAACCTCATACAACATAAAAATTATTACCTTAACATATTTTCATAGGAAAACTTTTGTATTTTGAAAATGTTTTGGCAAAGTGTAACTTCCACGGCTAGGGAAATAGTTGCTCATTACAAAAAATATTTTTATGTCTATATTTTGCCTGTATGTTGGCATGCTACACGTATGTAGTGCCCAAAGAATGACAGAAGAGAGCGTCATATCTCCTGAAAGAATTACAGGCGGTTGTGAGTGGCCATTTAGATGCTGTGAATTGAACCTGAGTCCTCTGGAGGAAGAGCAAATGCTATTAACCTCTGAGCTGTCTCTCTAGCTTGACTTGTTGACCTTATTCAAATGCCTTAAACTATGCCCAGTATCTAGTAGGTTCGCAACAAATGTATATACTTAGTAAACAAAGATATAGGTGATACACCATTGAATATACACTGCAAATCCGCTGCCCAGCCACTCTCCTACTAGGAGAAACAGTGTGATTCAACCGTCCTTCCTTAGGCTTTTTTTCTCTTTTTGTAACGAGTGATATGTGAGACTAAAGAAAACTGTGTAGCTCAGGCCAAAGATCAGAATTTTCTGTGCACAAAGCTAATTGGCACAAAAGGATACAATTTGAGATTTCTGGCGGCATTTAATACCTGCTGGCTACCCTTGATTAGGTGGCACAGTGTTCCTTTAATCACCAGCCACCTTCCGTACTTACACAATCAAAGCAACCGAGAGTGGGATGAGGGACACCCAGAGGACAGGGAAGGGGCAGGCTGTGTGGGTGGACTGCAGCCAAAGTGGGAACAGGCAGACTGAAGAGAAGGCCTGGCTAACGTTTAGACATCTCAGCTAGTCCTTTTCAATTAGCGCTGCTGGAGGCTCCTTAAAACTCATCCTCTTCTGAGCCTTTCAGATCCAGAAGAACCTTTTCAGGGACGGGAAGAGATGACATCAAATCGCAGGTGTTTCTCAATGTCCCTTCTGTAAGCCAAAGTGCAGCCTGGATCAAGAGCCCTGCATAGGGCCGAAGAGTGAGCTCTTTACTAAGTAGAGTGAGATGGAACCGACTCAGAAAAACTAACTGCAGTGTCTCTCGGACTTTGTGTGCTCTGCCATCACCCTGCCAGCCACAAACCAAAACCAAAACCATAAACCTAACCATAACAACAACCAGAAAAACCAACCAACAACCAACCAACCAGAGAAAACCTTATGCCTGCTTGGATCTGGTTCCCTCAGGGTGGCATTGAGTTAATCTTTACTGCAGCTGGAATGCTGAAATCTGAAAGGCACCTTCCCGCTCTGATTCATGTAGATAAGACACAAATGATTAGACACGGAGGAATTTCTAGCCCCAGAGCTGACATAATTATCTTAATCTGCATTTTAAACACAATTTAAATTGTGGTAAAATACATGTCACAACTTACCATCTTAACTGCTTCCAAGTGTTTAGTTTTGGAGTTTTAAGAAACCCTCACAGCACTGTGCGGCTGAACTAGAATATTATTTTCATATTTTAAAACCGCAACCACATACTCACTAAACCAGAACTCTTTACCTGCCTTCCCTTCCCCAGGCCCTCACACCCCACTCTACTTTCCATGCATTTGACTACTCTAGGTTCCTTCTCTAAGTGGAATTATATAGTATTTGCTTTGCGGGGACTGGTTAAATTAGCATAATGTTCTCAAAGTTCATCCTTCAGCTTCAGCTTCAGCTTCAGGCTGGGTTAGAATTTCCTTCCTTTTTAAAACTTAAAAATATCTCTTTGAAATCCTAAAGTGGAATTGAGAGATTGTCTGGTAATCCTATGTTTAGTCTTTTGAAAAGTCACCATATTGTTTCCCGTGAGGATTTCAACTTTTCCAAGCCCTGGTTTTTATATCTATCTATCAGTCTATCCATCCATCCATCCATCCATTTCTCTCTCTCTCTCTCTCTGTCTATCTTTCTAGCGTGTGAATGTGTGTGTGTGTGTGCGTACCCCTGGGACTCACTGACCTTAGAGCAGTGGTCCTCAACCTTTCCAATGCTGTGACTGTTTAGTACAGTTCCTCATGTTGTGGTGAACCCTCCCGCCCCCCATCATAAAATTATTTTGTTGCTACTTCATAACTGTTAAGAATTGTAGTGTAAATATCTGATATTCAGGGTATCTGATATGCGACCCACAGGTTGAGAACTGCCGAGCTACAGTGACTGTGTATCTACTCCTGACTCCTATTACAAGGATCACAGTGTATGCCACCATGCTTATGAAAGGGTTAGACTAACTTTGTAACCTGTATGTCTTCTAAAGCTTATAGCTTTGAGTTTTAGGTTCAGGTTAAGCTAAAGACTCTTAGTACCTTTCCAGAGAATGGAGGAATGTGACCCTATCTGTGAGGACAGATATAAAAAAAGGCAAGCAAGCAATGACCTTCACTCAGCAAAAGAAGGACCAGACCCTTGTCTTTGAGATAGCGTTTCTTAGCAACGAACCTAGACTTCTTCTGAGTAGCTTTTGACCTCCAGCCAAAAGTCTGCAGCCCCTAATCTTCAAGGATGAGCTAACCACCCCCACCTTCAATTGCAGCTGCATCCACACTTGGCAGGACTGGCCAAGCTTGAGCACCTAAGACTAACCAATTATCTTACTTTATAGCTTCCTCATCCAATCCTAAATTGCCAAAACTGCAACTTCAAATCTCCCACAATTTTTCTTTTAAAAACCTAAAAGCCTTTGTCTCCTGGTGCCACTCTTTGCTGACCAGCAGGGGTGACCTCATTGTGCAATGTTTAATAAACCTCTTGCTTTTGCAACAAGTCTGGTCTGGGGGAGTTTCTGGGAAGGGCACAATCTTGAACTCCTGAGCTGTGAGACCCCAGGTCTTACACTTACCTATTTTATTTGGATTATTTTTGTTTTTCTTTTGGATTTTTGAGACAGGGTTTCTCTGTGCAGCCTTGGCTGTCCTGGATTCCCTTTATAGACTAGGCTGACCTCGAACTCACAGAGATCCACTGCCTCTGCCTCTCTGAGTGCTGGGATTGCAGGTGTGCACCGCCGTGTTCGGCTTTTTTAGATTCTTAGAATTGAACTCACATCCTCGTGCCTGTATGGCAAGAACCTTACCTACTGCACTGATTGTGAGCTGTGTTTAATGTTTGCCTTCCCACTTTCATATGCCTAGCCACAAGGACATGAGCCCCTTGGGTGCTATTGTGCTCCAGCAGCCTGGGTGACAGGTGCTGTACAGCTCAGACCTAGAAGACTGATGTGATCCAGTCCTGGGGTCCCATCTGGTGTAATGTGCACAAGCAGACAGAATGGGAAAAAAAAAAAAGCAAGAGAGTGGCCTGAAGTGACGGAAAGGAAATAGGATCTTCACATAAAAGAGTCTGGATATCCTTGCAACTCTGCTCTTCGTCTGCTCAAGAGTCCAGAGACTTTCGCATTCCTCCTGTCTCCATCTTCCCCCACTTTTTTTTACTGATATGTTACCTCATCTTTCAGTTCAGGTTCCCCCCGTGTCTGGTTATGTCACTCTCCAGGACTGAATACAAAGTCTTACAATTGTGTAGGAAAGCCACATCCCCAACTGGCCAACAGGAAGCCACTGACTGGGGTGTCTTAGTTAGGGTTCTATTGCTGTGAAGAGACACCATGATCACGGCAACTCTTATAAAGAAAACATTTAACTGGGCCTGACTTACAGTTCAGAGTTTTAGTCCATGATCCTCATGGTGGGAAGCATGGTGCACAGGCAGACATGGTGCTGGGGAAGGCCCGAAGAGCTCTACAGACCTCAGGAAGGGAGACTGGCATTGAGCCTGGCTTGAGTGTCTGAGGCCTCAAAGTCTGCTCCTGGCGATGCACATCTACTCCAGGAAGGCCAAACCTCCTAATAGTGCCATTCCCTTTAAAACCACCACCCTGGGGGAAAAATGACATTTTCTGTATGGTGGAAAGGCATAAGCTGAGAATCTTAATATGTTAAGGGCTGGGAATGTGGCTCAGTGGGTAAAGCGCTTACTGTGCAAGAACAGGGGCCTGAGTTTGAAACCCCAGCACCTATGTAAAAAAGCCAGGCATGATGACACCCGTGGAGCCTGAGGATAGTCCTATGTGATATGAACTCATGATAGGAGCACTACCGTGTCAAGGCTACCAGGGCCTCAAAGCCATGGGAATGGCAAGGCTTTCCTCTGGTCCAGTACAGATGCTGACTGTGTGCAGGCATCAACCACCGCTTTCTACTCCTGGGTGACTGCAGCCAGAGACTGCTGTCCTAGAAAGACCTGCCCTTAGCTGGGCTTCTCTAGCTGTATGTGCTAAAGCAGCCTCCTTGTTGAGCTGAATGATAGAGAATATTATTATGTTATATATTAAATTACAATACATACTTACATACATACATATGTATATATACATATATGTGTATTATAATTAAATATAAGATCATATGTGTATATATGTATGCATACATACATATATACATTTTATATATAATACATACATATATACATACATATATACATTTATATGTATATATATATACATAATGAATTCAAGGTTCAGTGAGAGACTCTTGTCTCAAAAAAAAATAAGGTGGAGAGCGATTGAGGAGGACAGATGGTGTTAAGCTTTGACCTCTACGCTCACACACATGCACACATGCACTCATGCATGCAGGCGTCTGCACACGCACACACGCAACATAAATAAGTAAATTTAACACTTTAAAGAGGGGACTAGCTTACACATTTGTCCCTTTTATTTTGAATTTCTTGAGGACTCTTTTGTTATACCCCACGTGAGCTTTCCATTAAATTTTAGTTTCAGGGTGATGGGGGTTACAGCTGACTCCTTCCTAACTTGATCCAGGCAACCTATATCAAGTGAACACTACCAGTACTCAGATCGCTCAACCCTCCCCCACCCCTTATGCTCCAGCAGCACCTAGAATCTCCTCCCTTCTTCTGAAGATGTAAATCCCTCTGCCCTTCCTCCAGACACACCTTGGGGCTCAGTGGCTCTTTCAGCCTTCAGTAGGTGGTTGGCATCTTCAACAAGAGCTCTTGATGGAGGTGATATTTTGAAAATCTGGAAACCAGCAGGTAGGTCTCTCTGGAAGTGCTAACTCATGGCTGTTTCCTCATCCATGCTTGTTATTGGCCCCGAGATTAACCTGAACCATCCCTTTTATTCTAATTAGATTCTAATTAATTCTCTAATTAGATTCATCACTCCACATCTCTGCTCCCAGTGTCAATGTCTGTCTGCTTCCCCTTTCTGCTCTTATCTTCCTACCACTGAACGCAGACATTGATCTGTGGCTTGAACATGAGGGAAGCTGGCCGCTGTCTCCATCGCATGTGTGTGCCCTTCTGTGGTCCTTAGGAAGCTGGTTAAAGGAAAGAGCTTTAATATTGCCCAACAAAGGAAACTGTACCTATTGCTTTGTTTGCTTAACTTTTAGCCCTCCTCTTCTGTGTAATGCAATAGAGAAATCTATCACAACCTGCTGTAGTAAGTCAGGACTGGCAAGATAGATGTTGTTGTGTTTCCAAACTGTGCCAGGTGCACGCTGATAAAGCGACTTTCTCCCAGGACTCTGAGTGCCTATGGTTCTAACTGAGTCAGATTTACATAAGATAGGAAATTGGCCCAGCATGGCTTCATTCATCTCCATAACTTCTTTACTGATAGGATTTACAGCGAAGGTATCATTATTCTTTCACAGCTAAGGTCTAGTGAGCCTTCAGTCAAACTAGTGAGTGGGTTTCAGCAACAAGAGAAAAGGCACAGGTCTGTAGTTATGCCTGTGTTAAAAACAACAGCAATAAAAAAACCCATTGTAGAGCAAGGATAGATTGTTAGTCAAAGGCAGTTGATTCTCAGAGACTTCATTCTGTTCAGGGATTTAATTAGAATTGACTTGTTAGTTCCCCGGAGCAACAGGTCATTCCGCCTACCCACACGTTGCTACTTTATTTATATTTTTAGGCATGGAAAATTCTAAATGTTAGAAGTCTAATAAATTGAGTGCATGTGGACAATTTTAATGGAGATCATCTTTTTAGTAACCCCTGAGAAAAAAAATCATCTGAATCCAAATTCTTATTCTTGGACATGTCTTCATGAAGAAAGCTCTCAATACCCACGAATCCTCCTTGCGGCATCCATGGATGGTTATGGATTTTGACATGCTTCATATTTCTGATGGAAATTTTCTTTGGTTATTAGGAGAAGAGACCTGAAGAATTTTTATGCTAGAGACATAAGACTTTTTTTTTCCTTATGGAAAGAAGTATAGACAGTTGCTGTAGCTCAGAGGCAGAACAGGGAGGCCCTGTCCCAAGCAAGAGAAAGTGAATTGCTTCTGGTGTTCCAGACTTGTTGGGATAAAGAGAAAAGCATTCAGAGAAGAAGTAACTGTACATCGTGGCTTGTGGCCATTAGTTCCCTTGGAGACAGCGTTAGGAACAGTGGCAGTCATTGGTGCTCCTGGTCAAGACTGTGATAAAGTCTCGAATCCATCCGTTCTCTGCATGTGTGAAGTAGGTACAGTAAATTGGTCTGTAATAAAATCACCAATCTTGCCATTTTCTGCTTTGCTAAGACCAAACTTTGCTTTTAATTGTTACATGAGAGCAACGTATGTGCATATAGGTTTACATATGCATTTGTCGAGGCCGGGTCTTGTAAAGTCGCCCAGGCTGATCTCAAACTATTAATCTTCTGGCCCCAGGCTCCTGTGTGCTGGGATTCCAGACTTGCACTGTCATGCCTAGCTAAAAGTTGTATGCATTTATGATGCACATATGCATATTTTATGGAATGGCTAAATCAGGCTAATTACCATATTTATTATCTCACATGGTTTTGGTTTTTCTATGATGAGAACATTCAGATTCCATCATTTAGATGATTTCCAAAGCACCACTGCAAGTTCAGGTTACCTAGGCAGACCTCTTGACTTTATTCCTCTGCCTAACCGAGATTTCATATCAAGCTCTCTCCAGTCCCATCGCTCCCAGATTCTCAGTGACTAACCGTAATCTTGCTCCTAGTGTAAATGAATCGACTTTTCTTTGCTTCACATGTGAGTGCAGGAGCATAGAATGTCTTTTATGTGTTGGCCTTCCTTGTGTGTGGGTGGCATATGTTCGTGTAGATGCGTGCATGGGTATTTGCTGGTGTGTATGCACACGCGTGTGGAGCCCAGGAGTCAACGCCAAGCATGTTTCTCGGCTGCTTTCCACTTTGTTTTTGAGACAGAAACTCTCAGTGACCTGGAAGCTCAGTTTGACTAGCCTGACTGGCCAATGAGCTCTGGATGCCCTCCTACCACAACCCCTACCCTGGGGTTACAGGTCCGGCTTTTACAGGGGGTGTTCGGGGTCTAATCCCCATCTTCACGCTTGATGGCAAGCACTTTACTAAGTGGACCATCTCCGTGTCATCTGTCAGTGCTGTTCCTGCAACACATTATCTGAGGCAAACGAGCTTGAAAAGAGGAAAGGTCTATTTTGACACAAGGTCCATGACTGCTTGGTTCTGGGGTAGCTCAGCCCCTGATGGTGGGAACACATGATGCCTGTTGACCCAAGAAGGGAGACCAAAAGCCACAAGGCCCCACAATCTCTTTCAAGGCTGCTCCCCTAATTACTCACAACCTTCCATGAAGCTCTACATTCTCTTGTAGCAAGGTGGCCCAAGGCTTTAACATGTGGGTATTGGGGAGATCATTCAAGATCCAAACTGTAGCCAGGTGTCAGGTTTATTTCAGATAATATACTGTGTTCCAGGTTCCTCTCTGTTGTTGCAAATGACAGGATTTCATTTTCAAGGTTGTATAGTATCCCATTGTGTACAAACACCCATACATATCTCAATCCATTCACCCACTGGTGAGCACTGAGGTGGATTCCATATGGTGACAGTCACGAATAATGCTGCAATGAACATGAAAATACAGGTGTCCTTTTTAACTTGCTGATTTCATTCCCTTTGGGTGTGTGCCTAGAAGCAGAGTTGCTGGGCCATAGTTATATTTTGAATCCATTGGGAGACCTCTCAACCTTTCCCATAATGACTGCATAAACTTACATTCTTACTAAGAGCATGCAAGGATTCCTTTTTCTCTATTTCCTTGATGGCATTTGACCTTTAAATGTGTGTGTGTGTGTATGTGTGTGTGTGTGTGTGTGTGTGTGTGTGTGTGTTTTGAGACAGGGTTTCTCTGTGTAGCCCTGGATGTCCTGGAACTCACTCTGTAGACCAGGCTGGCCTCAAACTCACAGAGATCTGCCTGCCTCTGCCTCCTGGGTGCTGAGATGAAAGGAGTGTGCCACCACCACCCAAAATATATTTTTAAATTGAGATAGAATTACATCTTTTTCTCTCTTTTCTTTTCTCCCTCCTGTTCTTCCCATATAGCATCCCTGGAACTCCTCCCATGCACCCCCCCATTCTCAAATTGATAGCCTCTTTTCTTTAATTATTATCGTTATGTACATGTATATATGCATATATATACATGTGTGGACACAGATGCACAGTCTGCTGAGCCCATTTTTGTTGTTTGTATGTATACGGCTTTAAGGTTGACAGCTCAGCACTGGGTAATCAATAAAGGGCTCATCCTTGGGAGAGGCTAATTCTCCTCCTTCCAGCAGTTCTTAGTTGATTATAATTCTTCGTCTAGGGGTTGGGCGGGACTCTGGGGAATTTCCTCTGTTCTGCCCGTTCACTGATATTGCCATTGTTCTGGTTGGGTTTATGCAGCCATTTCTGGGAGAAACTGTTTCTCAGCAGACTTCCTGGCATTCTGACTCTTACAGTATTTCTTTTGACTTTTTGGCCACAGCCATTCTGACAGGTGTTTGCCGGTTCCTTCTTGGGGGTTTGGTTGCTGTTTCCCCTGGGTTGAATGTCTTTTTACAGATATGCTGGTTATCCGAGTGTCTTCTGTTGGGAAGTGTCCGTTCAGGCCCTTTGTTCACGTCTGTATAGGTTTGTGTTTTTACTGTTGAGTTTCTTCTGCATCTTCAATATTGACCCCTTGTCAGACATATGGTTTACAGATATGTTCTTCTTCTCTGTAGACTGTCTCTTTACTTGATGGCTTGGTTCCTTGGCTGTTCAAAACTCACTAAATAGCTCATGCTGGCCTCAAACATCTGCCTCTGTCTCCAAGTGCTGGCATTAAAAATGTGGGCCACCATGCCAGCAGTCTTACAGTTTTAAATCTTGTATTTATCTTTAATCAACTTGGAGTTTGGTCTAATTCCACTCTTCTGCAAGTGGATAGCCAGTTTTTCTAACACTGTTTACAAAAAGATTACACTTTCCCCAGTATGTGTTCTTGGCAGTTTTGTTGAAAATTAATTGATTGCAAATATGTGGATTTATTTCCTTAATTAGGCAGGTCAAAGATCTAGAGAGGGCTAGGCATGTTATAGGCTGTCCATCTGGCTGAGTTTTAGAAATTTCATTGCCAGATAGCCAGCATCAAAAGACCGCAGGTCAAACCGCTCTGCTCTCATATAGCCACATCCACTCTGTTTCTGCCAGATAAAGTTGGTGGCTACCCCTCTGGGCAGTCACTGAACCCGCTGGAATCAGGGAACTAATTTCAGGAGCAGTGTCTGCCATCTCCTTCTCTAGGGTCCTGAAGACATCCAGCAAAACATTCTTCAAGAATCCTGTTGTGCCATCAAAGCTTTTCTCAAAGCTTTAGAAAAGAGAGTGTCTTCTGGGCTTATTTTGGGTGTATGTGAGATGTGGAAATTTATTCTAATTTCGCTAAGTCTCTGGAGTCTTAGCGTTTTCATTTCCTTTGCAGTAAGCCACAGCAGAACACAAACTCCACCCAGCCAACTGACTTAACAATCAGTGCAGGCTGAGTCCAGTGAATCCTGAATTTCTGGTTAGGATACCCAGGTTAACAATTTGGCACATACTCTTTTTACCTGGTAGAATGCTCAGTCAATTCTCTAGTCTTTTGCCAATGTTAATTAGACAAGCTTGCAATTCTTTTGTGGTGTGAATCTTTTCTTTTCAAGTTTGCTTTTTTTATAAATTGGCTCCTCTGGGTACCCTAATTCTGGAATCTGGATGTGGCTCTGCTTGGATGGAGAGAAAGACACAGGGAACAGGCACAAGGAGAGTTAGAACTCCTGCATGAAGCAAGTGTTTCATGGGAGGTCATTAGAAAGTGTTTCCTTTGGTGTTGTGGATACTGAATCCTTGGGATCCTTCCAAATGCTCTCATTCTGATTCTGGTGGCCTTTTCTTCCTCAAGTCATGCCCTGACTTTTATATAAGAGATCCATGAGGACATAAATTCAACCCTGTATAGAAATTGAGTAACTGGCTGGATTTCATTCTGCCTTGGATTTTGGCTGTGGTAGTTCCGTGACTGTAAAAGATGACGAATTCTGGCCTGGTGAGTGTGTTCAGTGGTCAAATGCACTGTTAGATGCGTGAGGCCCTGGGCTTGAATCTTAACACTACAATGAAACCAAAAGAAACAGAGGCCTAGAAACATCCCATTTTTCTTTTTGTCTTTCTTTCTTTACAGTTTTAGAAACTAGTGTCATTTATTTTAGTATATTTAGTCCTATATTCTTTTTTAATTTATTTATTACAATTTATTTGTTTATTTATTATAATTTATTCACTTTGTATCCCAGCTGTAGCCCCCTCCCTCATCTCCTCCTAATCCCACCCTCCCTTCCTCATCTCCTCCCTGCCCCTCCCCCAGTCCGCTGATAGGAGAGGTCCTCCTTCCCTTCCATCTGACCCTAGCCTATCAGGTCTCATCAGGACTGGCTGCATTGTCTTCCTCTGTGGCCTGGTAAGTCTGCTCCCCCACCAGGGGGAGATGCTCAAAGAGTCAGCCACTGAGTTCCTGTCAGAGACAGTCCCTGTTCCCTTTACTAGGGAGCCCACTTGATGCTGAACTGCCAGGGGCAACATCTGAGCAGGGGTCCTAGGTAATCTCCATGCTTGGTCCTTGGTTGGAGAAACAGTCTCAGAAAAGACTCCTGGACAAGCAGAAAGAAACACATGGTATATAATCACCTATAAGTGGTTATTAGACATATAATATAGGATAAACGTACTAAAATCTGTACACCTAAAGAAGCTAAGCAAGAAGAAGGACCCTGGGTAAGATGCTCATTTCTCATTCAGAAAGGCAAACAGATAATTAAACATCAGAAGAGGGTGAAATAAGGAACAAGGAAAAAGACAGGAGCCTACCACAGAGAGTCTCTGAAAGACTCTACCCAGCAGGGTATTAAAACAGATGCTGAGACTTACAGCCAAACTTTTTTCAGAGTGCAGGGAAACCTATGAAAGAAGGGGGAGATAGACCTGGAGGGGACAGGAGCTCCGCAAGGAGAGCAACAGAACCATTTTTCTAATAACTGTTTCATCTGATAATTTAACATTATTAACCTGTTTTGTGTGTGGGTGGTGTGGAGGCCAGCGGTGGTGGTTATTATTATTATTGTTGTTATTAATTTGAGATAAGGTCTCTCACTTAACCTGGAACTTAATAATTTGGCTGATGGGCTGACCAGCAAGGCCCAGGGATTTTGCTGTCTCTGTTGCCATAGTGCCAGGGTTATAGATGCAGGCAAGCCCAGCCTTCTACGAGAGTGTTTTGCGTGTGAGCTCAGGTCCTCACACTGGAGTGGCAAGATTTTGCAGACTGAACTCTTCCCTTAGGCCCCTTTAATCTGTTTTTATATTTTCTTCAGTGTTAGAGATTTTTCATTTGTTTATTTATTTAGTTTTTCTCTTGATCTTTTATAGGTTTTTTTTTTTAGGATATATTTTTTTATTTTTAATTGTGTGTGTGTGTTTATTTCTGCACGTGTGTGTGAACTCCCAAAGAGACCAGAGGTGTCAGATCAGATCCCCCTGGAGCTGGATTTGCAGATAACCCTGAACCGTCCAGTGTTGACATAGCTCAGGTTTTCCGAAAGAATGGTATATGCTCTTAACTGTTGAGCAAACTGTCCAGCTTCTCTTTGATCTTTTAGTTTTATTTTTAAAAACAATGTTCTTATTAATTTTATGAGAATTTCATTCAACATCTTTTGATCATATTCATGTCTCTTCCTCACCTATCTTATGTTTCTGAAAAGCTCACTGACACTAATGGAATTAGCTGTCCCAGTCCGTAGGTCACATGTCCACACAATGCTTTATCGTCACAATCAAAATGGAAGCCCAAATCTTTACTTTGGCAGATGTTTTACTCAAAGCGCTCACGGGTAATCAGGCAAGCTGCTCTTTACCACTTTATAGACCATGAATTACAAGTACCCCATCACTTAATGATACCCAAGCAGTCACTTCAAACTCAACTAGGTCATATAGCCAGTTCAAGGACACCATGTCTTTGAAGTTTATTTGTTTGCAATTACTTCTGCTCTAGGTTCTTTTATTGGTCAGAGTTTCTTAGTTGTGGTCAATGAATTTCTTCTGGGTACTTTAAGGAGGAAAAGAATTTATTAAGGAACAAAGAGTTTGAAGAGTCATTGCTAAGGACGCATAAGCAGACTTTAGGGAGACCTTCGGGTGTAACCTCTGTGTATTTCCACACTCATAAATGGGTGGAGCTGCAGCATCTGTTATGATTGGGAACCCAGGACAACCACCAGTTCTAGTCCGTGCTAGGAATCCACGACTCCTGTCCCATCTCCTCCCCAGGGTGGATGCCTTTTCTTGGTAGAATCTCAATCACATGCAGGCATCTGAGGACAAAAGGCCTGGGAAACACAGCTTTTCTTTTTGTCTTTTTCTTACAAGTTTAGGGACCAAATTCAGAGCCTCAAACATGCTAGATAGGCACTTTGCTACTGAGCTGTACCCCTGTCTAAATAGGACTTAAAAAACCATTCAAAAGGTAGGGTCAACAGAATGGGAAATGCATCAAAATATTAAAAAGGTGTTCTAGGCAATCTAGGAAAGAGGCTGGAGAATAGAGAACAGCAGGAAACTCTTTTCTTAGGTTGAATGTTAGGCTTCAAAACATTGTTTTATGATGAGTGTCTATGCAGGGAATGATAACCAATAGGTATTTTCACATGTTTCTGTCTATAAATATCTATAGTATGCTCTACTTAATGACAAGATATAGTCGGAGGAAACCATGAAGCGATTTTGTCACCATGCAAATCATAATCTACTTATGCAAGCCTAGATGTCAATCAAACTGGTATGGCCTTTTGGTGCAGTTAAGAGATGTGTTAAGAGACTGAGGAGATGCTTCAGTCGAGAAAATGTCTACCGTGCAAGCAAGAGGATCTGAGTTCTGGTCCCTGGCATCCGTGTACAAGACAGGCACAGGGGCATGTGTCTGTAATTGCAGTGCTTGTGGGAGGTGGAGACGGGAGGATCCTTGGATTTCATTAGGCAGAGAGGTGAGCTGAATTCATGAACGCCAGGTTCAGTGAGAAATGCTGCCTCAAAAACAAAACAAAACAAAACAAAACAAAACAAGGCAGAGGAGCTGGAGAGATGGGCTCAGCCGTTAAGGGCACTGACTGTTCTCCCAGAGGATTGGGGTTCAAATCCCACCACCCACGTGGCAGCTCACAACTGTCTGCAACTCCAAGATTTGACACTCACACAGACGTACATGCTGGCAAAACACCAATGAGCATAAAATAAAAGTAAGTTCTAAAATGAAGCATGGTTCTTTAAAAAACAAAGTTCTTCTGAAAAACTAAGGTGAGGAAGCTAGGTCATACTCATGCACACACACACACACACACACACACACACACTCAGATGCAACAAATGTGAGTTTTATGAAGTTGTTGCTAGCCTTAATAGGACTTACTGTTTAAGTGAGTGAGTGAGTGTGTGTGTGTGTGTGTGTGTGTGTGTGTGTGTTTTGTGGTGCTGATGCTCATGCCCAGTGCATCTTGGGCAGGTGTTTTATTACTGAGCTCTCCCATTCTTAGCCCTACAAACTGCTCCTATTGTTATGTTCTAATATAAGAACGAAACGTCAGTATATACCACACTGCTGAGGAACACACTGTTCTGTCGGATTTGTAGAGTCCTGTGCCGTATGTGCATGGCTGTACTGCAGGACTTTCATGACTGGCGGCACTGCAGGCTTCTTTACAGCAGCAGCACCATAATCCCTTGAGTAGTGTGCTGGGCCAGCATGCTCCCACGGCTATGAACTCAGCTAGGTGAAGAGAATGTTCGCCTCCATGTAACCTTTGAAGTGACTGTTGTTGACTGAAATGTTACAGGATTCATGACTGTGTTTTTGTATCTGTCTGTCAATCTACTATGTCTGTCTATCATCTATCTATCTATCTATCTATCTATCTATCTATCTATCTATCTATCTATCATCTATCATCTATCAATCCATTGGCTTGCTCTAAGAAATTGGTTTATGCAAATTATGAAGACTAAGATCTGCGGTAGGCACTTTGGAGACTTAGCCAGTGGTATACAGTCACACCCGAGTCTGAGATCGAGGAAGGAGCAGTGCACAGCTTGATGATAATTCAGGCAAGGAGGAAGAAGTTTTACTGAGCAGGTTAGTAGTCCTGGAACTTGGGAAGCTGAGGCAAAGAATCAGGAGTTCAAGGCCAGCCTATTGCTGTTATTATTTTATTTCTTCCAGTGAGTTAGATGGAGCCCCTCCACACGGAATAGGACACATAACTCAGCCTACCAACTGAGATGTTAATTTCGTCTAGAAATACTCTCAACCGACAGTCTCGGAATAATGTTTAACCAGTGCCTGAGTACCTTGGGGCCCAGTCAAGTTGACCTTTAAACTTAATCATAGCAATATGTTACTTTCTTTAATATGCATCTGTGCATTTTAGTATGATGTATAAAATTGTTTTTTAACAACCACAAAACAAAACAAAACAAAACAAAACAAAACAAAACAAAACAAAACAGACTCCCATTACAAATTATCTAAGTAAAACCCCTTTCCTTAGATGATGGTTCCAGAAAACAATGCCTTGGGAAGGAACAGTTGTGTAAGTTGCTGCTGGACCTCTATGTGTAGACTGAAGGAAGAAGAGATGGGTGCAAAACTGGATTTTAGAGAGCAAGATAATTTAATCTAGGCATAGAGTTGTTGGGATTGCCATTTAGGAAGGAAGAAAGAATGGGAGGTTGGGGGCTTTGAGAGAACCTTTTACTATTTCACATTTTTGTTCAAATTCTCTATTTCCTTTTTTTTTTTTGCTCTTTCTTTGTATTTTAAGGATTATTGGAGCTTTCACAGGCTTTGTGTATTATTTCAGATTTTTAAAAATTTATCTCCCAATATGCCTGATATCCCTTTATCGGACACCCAGCAGGACCCTGACTTAATGCCTGACTGTCCAGCTTCTCCATCTAGTTCTCTGAGCATTAGTTCACACAGTTGAAATCACAAGGTGAGCCCTGTGTGCCATTATGTGCTGCTGTCTATTTCACTTCTGGATTGGAATGTCCAGTGAGCAGAGATTATAGGAAAGAGCTTACTTCAAGCTTGAAACTTATGAATAATGAATGACTCCCTGGCTCATCCAAAGTAACAGTAAACAAAACCCAAACAGTTGGCCATCTCCTCAGCAATCCGCAGACAGTGGTCCCTTAGCAACTGTGAGCAGCAGTGTCTGAAGGTACCAATGGAAATCACTGGAGCTGGTTATCTTTAGCACCGGCCTTATGTTTACTGGCACACTCTTGAGGCAGAAAAGTGTCTGAGCGCAAGCAAAGAGAAAAACATGCCTTGGTTACTTAGCCTTCTGTGGCTCTACCACATGGCCACAGACAGATTGATAACGAAGGTTAAGAAGCTCAAGGCTGAGCAGCTGACACCCAGTGATATACTTCTTCACGCCAGCGCCATCTCCTGACTTCCTGGGAGGCGTAGGAGATCACCTGGGAGACACAACCCTGAGATTAAGCATAAAGCCACAGTCTTGTTTAGATTAGGGCTGCACCCACCTGCCCTCACTTAATTACCTCCCAAACACGACACCTGCTCCTGCCTCCATGTGGGGCTTGACCTTTGCCTTTGACTATGCCCCACAGATGCCCGTAGACACCTCATCCTACCAGATTATAATGAATCCCGGTACCAAATAGCTTCTCTCCTAAAAATTTGTGCGTACACATGTACACACACACACACACGCACGCACGCACGCACGCACGCACGCACGCACGCACGCACGCACGCACGCACGCACGCACGCACGCACGCACGCACGCATGTACGCTTCAGGCATCTTCCTCTGTCACTTTCTGACCACCAGGCAACACAATGGAAACAAATGACCCAAACTGTGGCAGGTTACCTAATGAGAGATTCTCTCAAGCAGATTCCATCTTCTGCTAGCTTGTACATGGTGCTGCTGAACATTCCTTGGTAAGCAGCAAGAGAGGCAACCGTGGTGATAAGAAAAGCCTCTTTGGGTGAGGATGAGAGGGAACAAGTGCCTTCCTTGCAAACCATTTCCGTGCAGAACCATCCACGCCCACAGCCTGTTGAGGGAGTTCCCCGCCTTGCTGCCAGACTTTGTCATGGAGCACGTGGGCCTCATTCTTTCAGGTTCAGTGGGGTTGGCCCAGCTGCAAGAATAACTTGTGCCTGAGTTGTCGACAGAAACAGTTGTAAAGCTATTGGATGATGACCAGGAGAGTGGAACCTCTCTGAGCCTTTCTGTGTGTCTAGTTCTCCGAGGGTTGGTCTGGTTAATCTTGGCAAGTTCCTTCCTTGGGTCTGAAGCCAACTTGTGGGAGCTGGAGGTACCTCTCCGGTTCATACGGCCTTGGGTCTGTCACCGGTGGGTATGACCAAACGTCTCAATACTGTGGCCCATACAGGCAGAATTCCTCCACTAATGTGGTGCCATACAGAAGAATGAAAGAATAAGAGGAAGTTTCAGGTCCGGAGAGGAGCTGTGATTTTTTCAAGGTGACCCAAAAAAGATTCTGGTTGAAGTGTAAACCTTCCAAGAAGAAATTTAAAATGGGCATAGTTACTGTCCCTCATTATGAAACTTAATTTAATTCAATAATCTATTGTCATTAAAAAGGGTACAATAGGTTCTATAGACTCAGAGTTTGGCACATTGCTAATGTGTGATTTTACACAATGTGTTGCAGGAAGGTACCTATTTTGCCAGGTTAATGAAGCAGTAGATTGGGGGGTGAGTATCAGTACTTGAGAGACAGTGATTTCTCTTTATACATGGTAAATTTGTGAGCCCTGAATTTTGCTCTGTCTTTCCAGACTGTCCTAGGCTCACTGGCTGGCAGCACAAAAATCCTTTGATTGTTCTGAAAACCAATAGACAACTGCATTCTTTCTTTTGCCCTGTTTTTGCCTCATATACTGTTCCATCCCCGGGCTTATTGCCTTCTTTCCATTTAGTGTATCTCTTCATCCCTTCAGTTTATCTATTCCTTGTAATTTTATGACAGAGATCCTGTCGAAGGGCTAGTCCCTGCCTTGTAGCAATGCAGTTGCTCCTCCTAACACCAAGAGGGAGCTCTGGTTTCATTCCCTATCCTGGACCTGGGGACTACAAGCCAGGTCGAGCCACTCTGGCTATTTGCTGTTGTTTTTATATTTTACATTTATTAATTTTTTTTACTGTGTGTTTATGTGTCTGTATGTTTGTGTGTGTGTGAGTATGTAGTATGTATGTGTGTACATAGGTATGTATGTATGTGTGTATTCTTTCTTTTAGAAGGATGCTACAGAAAGGCACCACCATCTTGGAAATGCAAAACAGCTACAACTTGAACAACTGTGTTTGTGGTACCTTGACTTGGGGCTTCCCACCATCCAGAACTGTGACTATATTGTTCTGGTTTTTGTTGTTGTTGTTATTATTGTTTTAAAATTTACTCTGTCTGTGTCATTGTACAGAGGCAAGGTAGCAGCACAGAAGAGAATAAGATGCTAACTCACCATCCTCTGTATTTGTTCTGTCTTGGTTTCAAAGTTGAGAGTGCTGCACTTCAGGAAACCCTTGAGCTGTGTGTAAACTCAGACAGGTGATCCACACAATTCTAAGCCAAGTGGAAATAATGAAGAGCTAGCTTCTTGGGTACCCTTCAACTTCACTTTTTTTTTTTTTCTCATAGGTGAAAGCATGATGGTGTGGCAAGGGCATTAAATTGGACCTGGACCACAGGTGCTGGTCTGTAAGGGCACTGAAGAAGCAGGGGGCTCACTGGCGGGCCACAAGGCTGTCATTCTCTTCCTCTGAAGTACAGTTGGGCTCTGTACTTTGGCATGTAGGACCCAACTTCTACAATGGTACTTATGAAGGAAAGTGATAAACAGCTCACATTAAAGTTAGCATCCCTAGATAACAGTTAGTAGGTAACTGGGTCTGATTGACAGTTGCAGATGATGTTAATGTCTGGGTTAGACGCATCTGTTGTATATTCCTTTATCTTCACGGTATCTCATGCCCATACCTTCTCTCCTTTCATTCATAGATTAGGTATTTATGTCTGCAAAATTTGATTTGTACAAACTCACATGGAAAATATGAGATCAAAGATCAGGAAGATAAAAAAGATGGTTTTATACACTCAGTGGAGTGTGTATTGTGCGAGGCTTGAGGACCTGTGTTCAGATCCCAAATATTAAAAAAAAACACAAAACAATAACAAAACAAAACAAAACAAAACAAAAGCTGGGTGTGTTACAAACTTATGATGCCAGTGCTGGTCTGTGGGGTGGACACAGGACCGAGACAACAGGATCCTTGGGGCTTGCTGGCTTGTTTAGCTGAATTTGTAAGCTTCTTGTTCTGTGAGAATTTTCACCAAAAGCAAGGTGGAGTGTGATTGAAGAAGATAACTGATGCCAACTTCTGGCTTCCACATGCATGTGCACACACATGTAAACCGCACACACACACATACACACACCCCTCAGAACTTAGGAAATTGGATTTCTGAGTTCATCCTTAAACTATTGGTCTCAATGGCTAGAGACACTGGTAACTAAACTGAAAAGGTCATTTCTTTCTCCAAAAACGGCCAGAATTAGGAAACACTGGCTATTGGAATGATAAGTATGTTTTTCATGCTGATAAATATGATTGTGTTTGAGAAGTGTTTTTAGCTCACAGCAAGTCGTTGTTTGAGACATTTGCTTAAGGGTGATGGAACCTGATTGAAAATTAGAGCCTTCCCATTGCTATGGTTTGGATGCTGTAGAGCCTTCCCATTGCTATGGTTTGGATGCTGTAGAGCCTTCCCATTGCTATGGTTTGGATGCTGTAGAGCCTTCCCATTGCTATGGTTTGGATGCTGTAGAGCCTTCCCATTGCTATGGTTTGGATGCTGTCTTCTAAAGAACTATACAGAAAGGCTTGGTTCGCATGGTGACAATTGGGGAAAATACTGTGGACTTTTAAGAGGTGGGGCCTGAAGGAGGTCCTCAGGTCACTGGGGACACATTCTTAAAAGAGATCATGAGAAAGTGACTCTAACACACACTCTGACAGGGCGTTCTGTTCTTGACAGGGGCTCAAACGAATGGGGATGCCAGAGCTTAGACTTGAACATCCATGCTGTGAGCTAAATAACTCCTTTTCTCTCAATAAGCTGATTGCCCCGGGTATTTCACTGTAGTAATATGACTAATATCTCAGTCCTCCACTTGCTTTTTGGTAAGTATAGAACATTCTTTCTGCTCATTGCAGGATTTGTGGTATATTTTAGGCATTGGAGGAGGGGGTGGAGGGTCACTGCTAACTATTGTCCTGTCACTTCCTGTCCTGTCACTTCGATCCACTACTACCTCAAAGCCCGTGGAAGGAAGGGTGTGAAAGGATTCCTACTGGGCACATTTCTTTTCCTTTAGAAAGGATGATTTGAAATACAAAAAACACAAGGCATCTAGAAATGGAGGTGCATTCCTATAGTCCCAGAGGCCTCTGCACATAGATCATAAGTTCAAGGGCACTCTGAACTACATACTGAGTTTCATCCAGATCAGCCTGAAATACATAATGGGGCCTTAACCTCATAAATCCAAAAGGCTGTGGCCTTTCTGTTAGCTGTGGACAGCATTCCTCCTAAGTTTCCTTGCTGACTCCTTATGAAAGTAGCACTATTTCATGGTCTGTGTATGTGTTGGCAGGGAGAAGAAATTAAATGCTGTTGGTCTTTAAGCCCAAACTAATTAACAACATTTGTTTTGCTGTGACCGCCTATGTGAAAGTATGCAAAAGTAAATTTGTATTCTGAGAATGTGATTGCTTTAGTCTGCAGCATTAAAGAGAATTAACAGTTCTCGGGAACTCACCATTGTTTACTCTAAATTCTCCAGAGAGTAGTCAACAGGAACAGCAGATTCAAAGAAGGGCCTGCAGCTATGGCCAACAGAGCCATCAGCCAGGTGCTCAGGCAATCTAAAACTCAGCCTTGACCTGCTTCTCTTCCTGTGGTAACACTCGAGAGGGGTCACTTACCTGCCGGATCAAGGTGGAGCTCATTGACCTGGCTTTTAAAATATTTTGCTATCTGGTTCCATCTCTCTCTGCTGAGTGGCTGCCTCAACCTCGCTCGATACAGTCAGTGTCTTTCTTGCTGTTTTGCATATTTTTAATCAAAGCATTCATCACAGCACATTGTAATTGTATTAACACGGCTGTCTCCTTCATTAGATTGTGTCTTATTTATCCTTGTTAAGACTTTCTAGTTTCAGGGTCTGGCATGTGCTTGTCCCACAGGAAGTAGTTATTAGCTTCCTACTGGATGATTTTATGTTGGCATTGTATCAGGTAATAATTTATTTACTATGCACTCACTATGCACACAGCACCAAATGGGTGCGCTGCGGATGTACAGATGGACACAGAGGGAGATAGAAATATGAATGACGGGGTCATGGTCCTTAGGAAGCATAGACTTGAAGGGCCTGAACCATATGTATGCGAATGGCTATGAGAGTTTAAAGGAGAGTCATTTGAATTAGGCTGAGTGGAAGGAGCCAGAATAAGTGGTATATGAAAAGCTTGGAGAGACAGAGCATTGGAAAGTCAAGGCTGAGGAAAAGTAAGATTAGCGCATAGTAATTTTCCTGGAACAAAAGGGCCTGAGAGTTCTGGTCTTGCCCTAGCTAAGAGATTGTCTACTGTTTAAAAATCCAAAATAAATCCCATTAATATCAATAAGCACATTTCCCAAAGTTGCTTATATTTGCATGCTCTAAGCAGGAGAGGTGATTAATCATCCCCAGCTTGTTCAAGGATGTGAAACAGGGTGTTCATACGTCCCGAACGGCAGGAAATGCTTGTTGCAAAGGAACTATTTACAGTTGACTTTGTGAATATGGTTTCTGCTGCTACACAGTAGATAACAGTGGTGGTGGTATCAGCCTTGACTTTACCAAACAGGAAAGTGCTCCAGAACAGAAGCCATTTCTAGCAGGGTGTGGTGCCATCCCAACTATCCAGACGTTGAGGCAGGATAATTATGAGTTTAATTGCAACAGAGTTTTAATACACTAGGCTTCAGTTTGGGGCTCTAAACACAAAGCCAGAAAATGGCAAAATTTAAAATAATTTATATAGTTGTATTTTTAAATAAAAATAAACAAATACATATTTATCTCTTAGTATTTCTTTAATTTCAAAGAGGAGAGGGAGGGCGGGAGTAGGAGGGGATGAGGGAGGGGGCTAGAGCTGGGATACAAAGTGAATAAATTATAATAAAAAATCAATAATAAAACACAAATATTGTTGATGAACCAACAAAGGAATGTGTCTGTAGCCCTCCAATGAATTGCAGAAACCATGGAGAATACCAGACCCTGTATATATGAGGTTTTCTCCCTCCTCCGCCTTCCTATGATAAGATATAATTTCAAAATAAGCACAGTAAAAGATTAACAACAAAACAATACATCGGAACAATTGCAATATTGCACTACATTAAAGTTATGTGATTGCAGAACCTCAAAATGCTTTATGGTAGTCTTTCAGTTACCTGTTCTGTTGCTATGGTAAAGTACACTGACAAAGCAATTAAGAGAGGAAGGCTTTGTTTCAGCTCACAGTTCAAGGGTTACAGTTCATTGTGGTAGCAGAATCATGGCAGAAGGAGCTTGCACAGCCGGTGGCGTCGTGCCCACAGTAAGGGAGCAGAGGGCGATGGATGATGATGCTCAGGCCCCTCCTTTTCCTTTTTATGCCCCTTGAGGCCCAACCTGTGCGAAGGTGCTGCCCACACTAGGGTGGGCTAACCTCAGGGTTTCCGTTGCTGTGAAGAGACACCGTGACCACGGCAACCCTTATAAGGAAACCATTTAATCGGGGCTGGCTTAGAGTTCAGAGGTTTACTCCATTGTCGTCATGGCATTGGGGAAGCGTGGCCATGCGCAGGCAGACAAGGTGCTGGAGAAGGAGCTGAGAGCAGAGACTGTTCCACACCGGGTGGAGCTTGACGGCAGCCCTCGAAGCCCCGCCTCCACAGTGACACACTTCCTCTAACAAGACCAAGCCCACTCCAAGGCCACACCCCCTAATAGTGCCACTCCCAAACACTCCCTATTGGCCAAACATTCAAACGCTAGTCTATAGGGGCCGTACCTATCCAAACCACCACACTCAATAACTTAATCAAGACGATCCTGTGGAGACGGGAGTGAGACTCCCTTCCTAGGCGATTCTGGGTTTTCTCAAGTTGACAATCAAGTCAACCTCTTCACATACATGATGTTTTTGTAATTACAATCTCTATAGATGTTTTTGCTAGGTTTGTTGACCCATGCCTATAGTGTCAGCACTCAAAGAAAGATCAAGCCAGAAAGATCAAGAGTTTAAAGGGAGTCCGCACTGCCTCATCATGTAACCTGATGACCAGAACTAGTTAAAAGGGTCTTGTTGTTGTTGTTGTTTTGTCTATTTTTAAGTAAGACTTCTTGATTCATTTGTTATTAACAGAAACCGCTGTGGCCATGTTAAGAACACAGGTATTGGGAACTTACAAAGTTAGTGGGCAGCCTAAAGAAGCAGAGTACAGACTGCGCACCACTCCCCAACACCACTGCACCCCACGAACTCCACCTCGATGCACTGCTGCACTCCTGGGCTGACTTCTCAGTCCAGGTGTCCTTCCATGCCCAACTGGTGAACGCCAAACTGAACAGAAATGTTTACTGCAAAGTAGTTTGCAAAATAAAATGTACAGGTGTCTACCTTCAGCAGTGTAGTAAGGCACACAGAAAAATTTGAAGTGGGTGGAAAAAGAATCTGTCTACAGACTTTCCCATCATCTTTAACATGATGAAAGTAACTCTTTAATAGAGAAATTCCTGTGGATATTAGCCATATAATATAGAATAAACTTACTAAACTCTACAGAGCTAGAAAAGCTAGACAACAAGGAGGACCCTAGGGAGGATGCTTAAATCTCATTCGGAAGGGAAAACAGGATAGACACCAGAAGCAGTAGAAGAGAGGGAGCAAGACAGGAGCCTACCGTAGATGTCCACTGAAAGACTCCATCCAGCAGGGGATCAAAGCAGATGCAGAGACTCACAGCCAAATTTTGGGCAGAGCACAGGGAGTCTTACAGAAGAAGTAGGGGATAGAAGGACAAGGAGAGGACAGGAGCTCCACAAGGAGACCAACAAAGCTAATAAAAATTTGGGCACAGGAGGGCAATTCTGGGTTTCTTGTTATTCCATATGAAGTTGAGAATTTTTCTTTCCAAGTCTGTAAAGAATTGTGTTGGCAATTTGATGGGAATTGCATTGAATCTGCAGATTGCTTTTGGTAAGATGGCCATTTTTACTATGTTAATCCTGCCAAGCCATGAGCATGGGAGATCTTTCCATCTTCTCATATCTTCTTCTAATTCTTTCTTCAGAGACTTGAAATTTTTTTTCATACAAGTCTTTGACTTGCTTGGTTAGGGTTACACCAAGGTACTTTATGTCAGTTGTGGCTATTGTGAAGGGTGTTGTTTCTCTAATTTCTTTCTCAGCCCTTTTGTCTTTTGTATACAGGAGTGCTACTGATTTTTTTGAGTTAATTTTGTATCCGGCCACTTTGCTGAAGGTGTTTATCAGCTGTAGGAGTTCCCTGGTAGAGTTTTTGGGGTCGCTCATGTATACTATCATATCATCTGCAAATAGTGATAATTTGACTTCTTCCTTTCCAATCTGTATCCCCTTGATCTCCTTCAACTATCTTATTGCTCTAGCAAGGACTTCCAGCACTATGTTGAAGAGGTATGGAGAGAGTGGGCAGCCTTGTCTTGTCCCTGATTTCAGTGGGATTGCTTTAAGTTTCTCTCCATTCAGTTTGATGTTGGCTATAGGCTTGCTGTGTATCGCCTTTACTATGTTTAGATATGCGCCTTGTATCCCTGATCTCTCCAAGACTTTAAACATGAATGGATGTTGGATTTTGTCAAATGCTTTTTCAGCATCTAGGGAGATTATCATGTGGTTTTTTTCTTTCAGTTTGTTAATATGGTGGATCACATTGATCGATTTCCGTATATTGAACCACCCCTGCATACCTGGGATGAAGCCTACTTGGTCATAATGGATGATATCTTTGATGTGTTCTTGTATTCGGTTTGCAAGTATTTTGTTGAGTATTTTTGCATCAATGTTCATAAGGGAGATTGGCCTGAAATTCTCTTTCTTTGTTGGGTCATTGTGAGGTTTAGGTACCGAGGTGACTGTGGCTTCATAGAATGAGTTTGGTAATGTTCCTTCTGTTTCTATTTTGTGGAATAGTTTGAAGAGGCTAGTCAGGTTTTTGACACTGTGGTGAAATAGCTGAGATTACCAAACTTTTTAAAAGAGAAAATGGCTTCAGAGGGTGGAGTCCATGGTTGCTTGGTCCCATTGATTGATTTGGTCCAGTGGCCAAACACAATGATAAACCTGAAGTGTGTTTTGGAGGAAGACTGCTTATCTCACAGCAGGTAGGGGACAGGACAGGGCAGGGGAGAATAACAGACTCTTTTAGGATAGACATCCAATGACCCATTTTATCTAACTATGCTCTAAAGTTTGCGTAGGGACCAAGCCATTACCACACAGCCTTTGGGAGACACATAAAATCCAAATGATTAAGTGCAGCATTGTGCTCCTGAATAAATGGACCTCTGAAGAGTGACAGAGAGGAATAAAGCTAAATGTGACTTCAGAATAAATCCATGTAAGGAAGGGCAACAATGTCAAGGTAGATGAAATGACTCAGAAAGCCTTTCCTCCGTGCCTAACAACAAGCTTGCTAAAATATGTCTCTCTGATGCTCAGATAACTGACATAGGTCTGCTAAAATTAGTATTTAAAAATATCCATAATTAATTAGAAACTGAAAGCCTCAAGGGGCCTATCTTTCCTCTCTATCTTCATTCCCTGGGGGCTCTGTAACTCCTCATGGAATGCAGCCTTCCTCCCTCATTCCATCCCTTTATCTCAGCTCCCAACTCATGGAGGCACTCTATACCTGGAAACACACTGTCCACAAAAGCCAGAAAAATCAGGAAGACAGTCTTCATTAACCTTGGTCTCCAATTCCAATTCCCCAGCCTCAGCCCTATAGCAGAACACCTCCTCCAACCTCTTTCCCTACTCCCAGGAGGCTATGGCGGCCTTGTTTCCTTGGTGTCCTCCATCTCCTCTGCTTCCACTTCCACAGGGCTTCCTAAGCCTTGAGGAGAGGGATTTGATGAAGATGTTTTGCTGAAGGTTGACTGTTCCAAGGTCTCTCACTCTCTGCATATTGTCTGGCTGTGGGTATCTGTATTTGCTTGTATCTGCTGTAGAAGGAAGAAGCTTCACTAATGATGACTGAGCAAGACACTGATCTATGTGGATAGAAGAATGTCATCAGGAGTCATTTTATTTTTTTATTTTTTAGAACAGTAGTATTTGGTTTTACCCTAGGTAGACTCTGGGCAATCTAGTCTCAGGTTCTTGGTCACCCAAGCAGTGTCAGGAATGAGTTCCATCTCATGGAGTAGACCTTAAGCCAAGTGAGATATTGGTGGTTTACTCCCACAAGCTCTGTGCCACCACTGCATAACATACTGTGCAGGCAGGGCATCATTGTACATCAAAAGCTGGGGTTGGGGGGAGGAGGAAAGAGAGAGAGAAGGTAGGATCTGGAGGAGAGGAGGGAGGAGTCTATGATAGGGATGTAAAGTGAGTAAATACATGAATTAATTTAAAAACACCTTTCTGCCCCCTAGCAGCCATCAATTGTTAATAGCTTCTCAGGTGGGACTTCGTGAGTGCTGGGATTTTTGGCTGGCTGGACCTTGTACCAGTGTGGAGTATGCTGTTCCAGTGACTGTCATTGCACAGTGACTGTCATTTTCAGCAAATAAGGCTTCACTGCAGTGGCATCCACGACTTCCGGCTCTTAGAATCTTTCTGCCCTCTCTTCGGCAATGATCCCCGGCACTTATTTTGAGGCAGGTCTCTCAATGAACTTGAAGCACGTTCTCTTGGCTAGGCCAGCTGGGATTGCCAGCTCTTGGCCTTCACAGTGTGGAGGTTACAGGCACTCGCTGCCACGCCCTTTTAGTAATTGAGTTACTCCCCAGCTGTCCTGCCCCTCCTTGATAACTTTTTTCTTCTGTGATCTTTTCTTCTCACGTGTTGCTCTTGGCTGTTCTTGAACTTCCAGGCTGAGTAACCTTTCTGCTTTAGCCCATAAAATAGACAAACATTTCTAGAACTTGCTGCCAGTAGAACTGGGATTTGTGCCTTTGAAACCTCTAGCAGGTGTTTTAAAAAGACTCACTGCTTCTGAGGAGGCAAAGAAAACATTCCTTAAACGTGAGCCATGTAGAGGCCCCTGTCAGTGAAAACTTTTCTGCTTTCTCACTTTCCCATCTCTGCCTCTAGAATGCAGTTGAGAAGCTGCGGTAGCCATCCGTCCTCCTGAGACTGCACTGTTTGCTCTCCACAGGCCTGGCTGTTCTCAGTGTCTCTCAGAAGAAATGTGCAACGGCCCTTTGAAATAAAATGCTTTTCTGTTGAACCAGAAAATAATCACATCCACCCATTTATTTTTTAGGGTACAAATTGATCTGACTTGATTTGTCAGAGAGCCAGGACTGCAGGCAAATAGACGCCAGAGAAATCAACCAATCTTTTAAGCCAGCAGTAATTGTTCCTCTTGTCGGCTGGCTAAATGACTTGTGTCTGGAGGAGATGCTCAGAGTGAATCAGAACGCCTGAGGTGACAGAGACATAGGATGCTCCAGAGTGGGCTGCAATGAGAGCATTTCTTCACATCTTCCCAGGCTTCGGTTTGATGCTTTCCCCTTCCCCTCTTATCCTTTTTCCTGGGGCTAATGTCATCTGGCAGAGAGCAAAGACGGTGCACATATACGACACTGAAGATGAGCTTGTATGGGAACGAGGAGAGATGTCTATTAGCCTTGCGTTCGAGGATTACTTAGTTGTACATGAGTCATTAATAAGTACAAGAGGCTCCCAGAGGAGAGAGGCGCTTCTTCTGTGGGAGTGAGGTCCCTTTACTGGTGAGTTAGCCATCATTTCATTTGCCTCTTTTGCTCCTTCCCTTCCTCCCTCCCTGCCTTCCTTTTTTTCTCTTCCCCTTCCCTCCACTTCTTTTCCCTTCCCTTCCTTCTATTCCCTCTCCTCCTTCTTTCTCTCCCTCTTCTTCTGCCTTCTTTTCTTTAAGTGGTTCTGAGAATTAAACCAAGGGCCTCATGCATGCCAGACAAGCACACAACCACTGAGACACCCTCTCAATCATGTCCATCATTTAAAATTTTAAAAATTTAGCATAATTAAATATATGAGAAAACTAAACAACAACAAAAACAGCCAAATAATCAAATCAACACTCATGTACTCTCTCTTTATTCTCCCCCCTTTGCTCTTTCCATGTGGTAGTATAGTTAAATACGCTATCCCTCTATCTCCCCACTCTCTTCTTTTTTCTTCCCTTCCTTTCAGAGGGAACTGATACCATAACAGTGTAATCCATGTTTCTTCTTCATTAAAATTATCCTTACTATGCCGAAAGAGTACGTGCTATTCTTTGGAGCTAGACTTTTCTTATTAACCCTTGTGGTATATTCTACATCAGTGGTTCTCAACCTTCCTAATGTGAGGCCTGTGTAATCCCATTTCTGAAGAAGAAACCCTGTCTTAAGAGTAAATGACCTAGGCATAAAGCCCATAAAAATGTGCTTGGACCACTCATCTCTGGTAATAGTTAACCATCACCCCTAGCAACGGCTAATCAGTGAATACCTGGAGTTTACCCAGGTGTTCTTTACAATAGAATGAGTAAACAATTATGGTTTGGCTCTTTGGGGTTTGGCCCTCTGAACAAACAATTATGGTTTGGCCCTATGGACACTGATATTTGTTAAATGTCAGTCAATCATAGAATTGCCAAATTGGAATGTCCCAAACCTTGCTGTAACCCTAAATAAAAACCCCTCTCTCCTTGAGCTCAGTGCTCTACATTGGAGAGCCTTTGCATTGGTGATGGTGTGGGCCCAAGCGCAAGCTTGTGAGAAAGACCCTACTGCATTTACATCAGAAGGCTCCTTAGTGGTCTTTGGGGTCCGCAAGACTTGGGCATAACACTATGACCCTTTAATACAATTCCTCATGTTGTGGTGACCCCACCATAAAATTATTAAGCCGATACTTCAGAACTGTAATTTTGCTACTGTTATGAATCTTGATGTAAATATCTGATATTTTCAATGGTCTTAAAGGGATTATGACCCACAGGTTGAGAACCACTGTTTTACAAGCACACATTAAAGCTTCTACTTCACAGCTCACTATATAGTTAAGGATGTGTGTGATGCTGGGAATAGAATCCAGGACTGCTTGTCTACTACTAGACAAGCACTTTACTCCTGGGGGATGGTCTTGTGCCCTGTGTACTCAGAAGCTGATTTCTGTTCTCTGAGATTTGGTTACAGTCCAGACATGGGCATTGTCTTGATCATTGAAGAATCTTCTGTTTCGCTGTTGTGTAAACATTGCTCCCCAATTATCTCTGATTGGTTAATAAAGAGGCTTATGAGCCAATGACTGCACAGAGGAGAGAGCAGGCAGGACTTCCTTTCTCGGTCTTGGGGATCTCAGGTAGAGAGAGAGAGAGAGAGAGAGAGAGAGAGAGAGAGAGAGAGAAGAAGGAGAAGGCACCATGAAGAACTCTCTGTGAGGACAAAGAGATAAAGCAGAAGGCCAAGGCAAGACTGAGATGGCAAGTAAAAGGGCACATGGCCAGGAGGCAGCCAGACTAGCATAACTGGGTTAGAATAGATGACTATCTGCCCAGTTTTGTAGAGCTTAAAGCTTGTTGAATAAATATAATAGGCCTCCCTGCCATTTATTTGGGAGCAGAGAGGGGTAGCAGAAAAGGTCCCTCCTAATAACATAATTTTACCCTTTACCAACGAGCTACACATTCAACTTCTAAACTTAAACATTTTAGACGCTTTTTTTGTAATTAATTCTTGTTGATGTTCACAGATCTAATTCAATTACTGTAGCTGCTCCATTGTATCACAGTACACAAATAACCCTACTTTACTTAACTACAGTTTTATAAGCATATTTTCCTTACTACAGAAAATGCTGGAATGTACATCTTTGCTGAGACCCATGTGAGAATCTTGTTCCATAGGCTGTGTACCTAGAGGTGGAATTACCAGGGCACTAGGAAGGATTTTCTACTACGTTACCAGATATTCCCCAATTGTCAAACTGAGCAGCTAAAATTAGTTGACGAAGCATCCCCCTAAGGTCAGACTGAAGGCTAGGCTGTAGGGAACTCAGGAGAGGACCATGTCATAGAAAAGTAGCTGAATTGGGAAAATGGTTGTTTCCTACAACTTTGCCCATGATAATTGTGGATGTGGGCTTAGTTCCCCGCATTTAGGCATTCCAGGTCCATAGTTCAATCAACTATGGGCTAAAATTATTTAGAAAGCATTGTACATGACTTGACGTATTTTCCTTACTGTTACTTAAATAATACAGAATAAGAGCCATTTTCAAGGCGTTTACATTGTGCTAAATATTATGAGCAATCTTGAAGTATAAAATATAAAGTATTTAAGTGTATAAAGTAGGCAACTATTTCAACGTAAGTGTGCTTAAGCATGATTCAAAGTCTACAGGAGGGTGCGCAGAGGTTAGGCGCAAGCTTGTCGTTGTAAGGCTTTATTTCTTTGTATGTGTCTGAGTGTTTTGCCTGCATGTATGTGTGTATGTATGTGCACCACTTATGTGCCTGGTGCATGCAGAAGGTAGGAGAGGGTGTGAGACCCTCTGGAACTGGAGATACAGAATATTATGAGCTGCCATGTGGGTGCTAGGAACTGAACCCTGGATGTCTGCAAGCCCAACCAGTGCTCTTAATGGCGGAGGCATCTCTCCAGCCCCTGCTATGCCATTTTCAAAAGGGGAATTGAGCACCTGGGAATTGTTGACATCCGAGTGATGGGAATTCTGTTGGAACCAGTTCCGGGCAGAGACAGAGGGAAGAGAACAGCTGCCTCTCACCTTCACCCTCAGTCTCTACTAAAAAGGTAGCTTTGTTTCGAAGTTGGAGATGGCCGATATAGGGTTTTGGCTTGTCAGGCGACCTTGCATGATGATGACCCAGTCTTCAACGAGAATGAGATTCCTCTAGATCACATCCCTCCTGGCTGAGGAAGCAGGTGATTGTCTGCATGGGGACAGACCAAGAGGGACAGAATAAGGCAGGAAAGATAGACTGCCAGCTCTCCCTCTTGGCATCTAAAGCAACGAGACCAGACTTAGCAGCTCTCTCTTTCCTCTTCTGGAATCTTTTCTCTTCTCTCAAAATTAGACCTTCAGACTGAAGATATAGCTCAGTGGCAGAGTATTTGCTGGCATTTGAAAGGCTCCCTGGTGCCGTAACACTCAAACCACATTTTACCAAAACACTAACCATAATTATGACATAACAATCTCCTATTAGTTATTTTTCTGGTTGCTGTGACAAAATACGGAAGGGTGAGCCGCTTCTGGATCACATCCGAGGTCGTAGTCCACCATGGCTGGAAAGGCACGGCTTCAGGAGTAGATGGCTCATTGCATCGTAGCCGAGAAGCAGAGAGAGATGAAGGCTGATGCTCAGCTCCCCGCTTTCGTTCATCTGGGGACCCCAGTCCATGGATATTGCCTTCTACATGGATGGGTGTACATGTGGTTCTTATTTCCTCTGATGTGGGGATGAGAGCTGTACCCAAATTTTGCGAGTAAGTGGCTTGGGCTGAGGCCAGAGCATTTCTGTCTAACTATCCCTGGGCCTAGGCCTGGAAGCTTCTAGCCTCCATACAATCTAATCTTCTGTAAGCCCGAACCTTAAAGGCTTCAGCTTTCAGCCTCTGTCTGCTAACTTAGGCCTAGAATGTTTTCAGCCTCCAAGACTTACTTTTGAATAAGCTCATCCTTTCTAGTTCTTTCTGAACTCTGGCTGGCTGGTTCAACTCAGCTGTCTGGCTCAAAACTTTTCTCCAATCTAACTGATTCAAATTGGCTTCTGTTGGCTTCTGGCTGTATTGCTCTGCTTGGAAAAACTGCCTCCGAACTCCCAAACTGCCTCTGCATGGCACTGACTGCACAAACTCAACTGAACTCACCTGCCTTTCTTTTTCTCTCTCTCTCTCTCTCTCTGTCTCTTTTTCTCTTTTTCTTTCTCTCTCTCTCCTTTCTCTCTCTCTTTCTCTCCCTGCACTGCTCTTGGGTAGCCTCTTCTTCCTGTCTGTTTTTTTGAGAGTTAGATGTATTTTATCTCTGACTCATTCTGTCAAATTTTCTCTGATTCATCACTTTGTCTGCCCCTCAACTGGACATCAATGTTTGAGATTAAAGGTGTGTACTAAGGGCATGTGTCTGCATTCCAGCCAGAGGGTTGTGCGTTGTGACTGCATTCTAGCTGGATCACACAGACCTTGTCAGAGCAGACATGTTGCTGGACTAAAATTTCTCTGCAACTGGGTCTTTCTTCTTCTTTCTCTGCAACTGGGTCTTTCTTTCTTCTTTCTAGAAACACGCTCATAGACACACCCAAATATTTGTTTCCATGGTGATTCTAAACCCAGTGAAGTTAAAAATGTAGATCAAACACCACAATTTTCCATACTTCCTCCCCCTCCCACTCCATTAGACCTTTGCGGTGGGTTGAGAGCCAAGGCAGGGGAATATTGCTCCCTCCTCACTGCTATCAACCCTGTTTTTTTTTTTTTTCCCCTTTCTGGGCACTTAACCCCTCAAATCCTAGCACTCATAACAGGAAGGCAATGTGACCTAACTCCAATGCAGTAAATATCTAAAATCTGTGCTGCTGTTCAGATAAGGTGCCCGGTAAAAATTTAAAGAGATCCGTAGTGGGGAGCCTTTCTTGCCTTCCCCTCATGGCAGATTAGCAGCAACAGCTGTGTGTGTGTGGTGACAGCACCACTCATGTGTTGAAGAAAAAGCTGGACTGAAGCTAATATCTCTGAAAGAGACGGTCATGTTTAAAGGGGCCTCAAGTTACCTGCTTTAACCCTCCCATTTATTTCTGTTTCCTGCTACTGCATATCAATGTCTCAAATGTAGTTACTAAAAGCCATAGCGATTTGTTATTTGCCTGTGGCTTGACTGAGTGACTCCTTTGCTGTTTTTACTCTGTGGCTGTGTTGAACTAGAGAATCCATGATCTCTTCCTTCATGGGCCTGGCAGGTGGTACTAACTGCTGCTGTTTGGATGCCTCTGTGGTGGGTTTCCTAACATGGTGGGCTGGACTGGTTTCCTTTCATAGTGGTCTTAGGGTAATGTTCAGAGAAGGAAGAGGTCAGATGGCGTCTTAGAGCCTTAGGTCTGGATTTCAAACGGGACTTCTGTATTTGATCACAGGTTGCCCAGATCTGAGATATAGACACTGCTGCTGCTTTTTGATGGGAACTGCAAATTCTCAGGCCACTCAGGCCACACCACAGCACCTCTGACAGTCCTTCTACATAGTCTATATACCATCAAATCTACACACCGTTCAATGCTTTTTAGTACTGTCACAGATATGTGCAGTGACCATCAGTCAGTTTTAGAATATATGGATCCCCTTATGAAGACATCCCAACATTTAGAAATCACTCCTTATCTTTCTGTTTTTCCATTCCCTACTCTTTAGAAAGTCTTTATCTCTGTGCATACTGTATCCTGGATTTTCGAATGAAAAAAATCACATGGTAAGCAATTCTGAGCCATTTGCATGGCGGGAGGATGGAGATCTGTCGCAACTGGTGGAAGCTGGGAACCTTCTCCCCAGAACATATATCTATGTCTTTTTTTCATCCAGAAGTTTATAAAATTTTGTGCATTCTCTGAAGCCTTGGTTCAGGGAGCCCAGGTTAATAACCATGCTCTGTGGATGGTCAAAATGAGCATCTGCTAGCAGGTCCTTTTATCTTACGATAACCCCGGTGGTGGTTTGAATGAGAATGACATCGTAGGCCATGTTTGAGAGCTTGGTCCCTAGCTGGTGGAACTATTCTGGGAAGGATTAGAAGGCGTGGCTTTGTTGGAGGAGGTGTTCGACTGGGGATGGGCTTTATGATGTCAAAGCCTCCACCAGACTCAGTTTCTCTCTCTGTTTCTGATGCGCAGATAGGATGTAAGCTCTCAGCCACTACTCCTGTGCTATGCTTCCTGCCATGATGGCCATGGGCTGACCCTCTAAAACTGTAATCAAATTCCCAATTAAATACTTCCTTTGGTAACTCGCCTTGGCCATGGTATTTCTTCACAGCAATAGGAAAGTAACTAATCCAACCCCCCAACTGAATGAGACCGCAGAGGGATAGGTCACTCAGGGTCATAACTTCCCCCAAGATGGCGAGTAACGGCAGCAATAAGCAAAGGGCAGGCATCAGGTGTTCACAAAGCCAAAGAAACGATGTCTATAACACATAGTTTGCCAAGGAGGAGTCGATGTGAACAGATGTGTCATTTGCAATTATTCCTAAAGATGTTAATTATGTAAACGAATTTCTGATTAGGGTGCTAAAAAAAGCACCCTATATATTATGGGGTGTTGGGTGTGTACAATCAAGCCTGCTTACTGACTGTTCCTCCAGGTAATCACGGCTGCTGCCAGACTGCTCACCTGCAGCTCTTGTTTTCCCACGTGCCCCTCTGAGGGTGGCGAGAAGAGCCGTGGAACGTTTTCCAACCACACGGCATAAGGCTGGAAGCGGTCTTTGAGATCATAGAGTACAGGCCTGCTCTTGAACGGGCCAAAAAGGGAGGTTGCAAGAGGTGATGTGATTTGTCACTTACCGAGCAAAGAGCCCATGCCTTCTATATTATCGGTTCACTTTTGCTTATCTTATGGACTCAAACAGGCCATACACCAACTACCAAGTTTCTACTCAGGGTCTCCCTTACATTTGTGTGCAATGAGGTCCTAGTGGAACTAACCACATCCTTGGTGCACACAGGGGTTACACATGAGTATACACTCATGTGTATATGCGCAGCTGGGTGGCTATGGACCATAGCTAACTAGAATAAGACAGAGGTCACATTCTATGTAGTTCTGTTTATCAGAGCGGCTTCTTGTCACGTGTGACTGTCTAAGTTAAAAGTAGAAAAAATAGCAGAAATGTAGTTCCTTATTTGCAGCAGTCACATCTCCAATGTCCGGCAGCCTCTCGTAGCTGAGAGCTGCTGTACCGCACAAGCAGAACATCCCAACAGCGTAGAAAGATCCTAAGTCTGAATTCCAATCCCTCTGTTTTCACTGGAGCTTATAGGAGTTATTTAAAGTCCTCAGGCCTCCCTTCCTCATTGGTGAAATGGACAGAAATCACAGTATGTGGTTCACTGGCTGCTCTGAAGATTGTAGATGCAAGAGAGGAACCATGTAGCAAGTGACTAGAAGGGGGAATAATAAGTACTGGATAAAGACCACACTCAGCAGCACACATCCTGGCAGCCCGCTTCAGAAGGCCGTGGTCTCTTCTATGTGGAATAGCACAACTTGTTCGCCAGAAGAGTAGGGCCTTACTCGGGATCTGGAACTCCAGGCACTCGACATCTTGATTGGATTATGATAGAAGGAAATAAAGAATGTGGAGGTAGGAGTTGGGGGAGTTGAGAAGAGGTCCTGGGGGATAAAATCGTGTAAGATGTGAGATGGAGCACAGGTTTGTCAGGAACTGATTCAACATGTACTGTAAGCAATAAAGACATCCGAGCTGTCAGTCTCTGTGATTGTGGAGGTCTTATCTCCTCCTTATGCCCAGTGTCATAACTGCTTGCCTGCTTGTCCACAAGAGGGAGGCAGGGGAAAGGAGAGAAAGGGAATCTTCAAAGCCTAACTGGCTCTTGGCAGGCAGCTCTGGCCAAAGGCTAGTTAAGGAGGAAGCTGATTAAAATAGGATTGCCTTTCACACAGCCCGGGGGCCTCAGGTGTGTTTTCCTTGACCCCATTACCTCAGGATCCTTCCGAAAACTCGTGTATTCAGAAAATCACAGTTTATGGCCTTCGGGGGATGGACAATAATTTGTACACCTGGCTAAAGGCTGGTGCCAGCCTCCTGGAGCAGCAGCAGCAGCAGCAACACAAACAAACAAACAGACAAACAGAAAGCCACAACAGGCTGTCAGGCACAGAGCACAGAAGGTGTGAGCGGAGAGGGGTGGCTGGCGTCCAGGTAATTTAGCCATATGGCAGTTCTTCTACACCGATTGCCCTGCCAGGGCTCATAAAGCACTGGAAAAAGATATTAAAAAATAATTCTTTTGCCTTTGGGGAATTTTGAGTAATTTGGGAGCTAGTGAGCCAAGGGACAAAAAGGGCTTCGGGTGACAGTCTGAGGGGTGCAGGAAGACACTGCTAATGGGGACATGGAGATGGAGTTTATTCCCTCGTCTCCTGTTCATCAGCAGTCTGACTTTGGGTCAGTTCTTGCAATTCTTTGGGTCACCTCGCTCTCACTGTGGATTAATTTAAGCAGGTGGATGGACTGGTTTTCAAGTTCTCCACATCTAGGGTTCTGAGGCCCTGACTCCGATGTGAAAATGTGAGTTTATGCCTGATAACATTAAGGGTTGTCAGAAAGAACGCTATGTCCAGTTTCCTTTTTTGGAAACTGTTTTGTTTTGGAACAATAGCTTTTTTGTTGAAGAACATCCCGTGCACTGTGAAGATGCACCACAAGAGTGTTTGTCGCTTATCTAAAAAAAAAAAAAAAAATCCAAGTTTTTCTGGATAAGATGTTTTATTCGACATTTGCTGTTTTCTCCTTAGCTATTCCGACCTCTTGCGTAGAGGGGCAGGTGTCTGAGGGGATCTGGGAAAGATATGTCTGCACATGTCTTTATGCTGACATGTGATAGGAAGAAACTGATTAATGTGGCTTTTCAGAATTGGTGAGATTCCTTGGCCACATTTGACTGGTAGAGACAACAGTGTCTAACTCAAGGCCTTCGGTTTCTTTGGTAGACATGGAAGTGGCTGGCTCTTTTCTCTTCCATCTTTCGTGGGCAACACCCCCCACCCAAACAGAGCCACTCGTGGGGAGAGGGAGGGAGAGTCTCTATCTGTGCTGCTGTCTCTGCAGATTTTGTCCGTTCCAAAATCAAGCAAACACACTCGCAGGTTGGCTGTGTGTGGGGTTCATCGTAGGCACGTCCCCATGTTCGGGTCTTAAGATATGATGTTGGATGTAAACATCATTTTGTTTAACCTTCTCTATCCCTCTAGTCTAGCTCTGAATTTGGAGATCATATGATGCTGTTTATAGTGATATGCCGGCCCTCATTTTTCACCGGGACAGTGGATCTCTTTGTTTTCCTGCGTGATGTTACATTATTGCTGTCTCTATACAACATCCTGGTCATTTGCCAACCTATAGCAGAGCAAAAAGGTCAGCATACAAAGTCACCAGAAAGAAATATGTAAGAAGCAAAAACAGGGCCATGCTGTTTGCTTACATGAATGCCGTGAGAACACTGTGTTACGGACAACTCCTGGAAATAAGACAAGGGTAGCTCTGGTCTTGCAATAGCACCGGCATCACAGTTGTAGACATTGACAATGTCACAGTCATTAAAAGACACCTATTAGGATTCTTAGGACTGTGGTACCAGGATGTTGGGATGCTCTTTGAATTTCAGTTTCTTCTGCTCCAACCTTCTAGGTCCCAAGTATTCTCTGTTCACCCACAGAAGCACTCAGTTATTTCACCAATGGTTCCTCCTCTCTAAACACATGCTGGTGTTTCTTCTTTTAATGCCCCTCTTCTTCTCTGGATGATGCATGGGTTCTTTTGGGCCTTGGCTCGAGTGGGAGCTCCCCAATACTTGGTTCACATCCATTCCTCCACAAGGTTCCTGCTTCCCATCTCTCTGCACCCCGAGACCACCGTACAGCTCAGCAGTAATTGAGCCGGGTACCTGCTTCTCCCACACTCTAAGAGCTCCCCCAAGGGCAAATGACTTGACTAAGTCACCCTTGTAAACTTCCTTCCAGTGCCCCCTGCCTGTTCTTTCCGTGTCGTGGTATCTGGCATGCAGGAGCATTCAATAAGTGATTATATCATGAAGGAGGACTGGCACACTATGACCCAGATGTCTAAGTTGTTTTGATTACACGGTATGTGTGGATTGTCAGACAAAATAAATCTTCGGAATAGAAATGATTAAATTGAAATATTAGTATGGAACATACTGCAGCCTATAAAAACTGAATAGATACTGTAATTTGTGAGTGATATGAAATCTGTGTCTCCAGGCACAGATCAGAATAGAGCCTCAGCACGACACACTTGTAATAAGCTAACATTAGCTTTAGCATTAGCTTCCACTAATCCTTTTCTTCTCTGGAGTAGATAATGGCTATTTTGATATCAAACAACATGTCATCTACATATACATTACAACTTAGGGATGTGATTTTTGTCTTTGGTTCGTAAGAGTCAACAAATCAGCAGCATGTCCCAGCTGCCAAGTCCTAAAGGCAGATCCCTAAGATGAACTGTACTGTTCGGAGCTTTGCCTAAATGAAACTTAGAGTGACCCTTTTTCCAACATTTTATTTCTTTTAATATACATTGGACGTACATTTAGCTCCCCAAGTCTAGGCTCTTGGGAAAGCAAAGAGCTAGAAGAGTTCTGGAAAAAGTATCTGAGACTATAGGCTCAGACTTGTTCTTAAGGAGCCACACAGTCTCAGCTTCCCCATCATGTGCGAGAAAGGTCATACCACACCGTTTCTGAAGGTCATTTCTCTGCTATGTCATTTTGATTCTGTGTCTCTTGTGGAGACAGATTGACTGTGAACTTGGTGATGCTTATGCTTCAAGGTTCCTTTCTCACAGAAAGCCCTGAGAGGGTTGTGTCAATGTCTTGTGCATGAGGGGTGTAGTTCGACTGAGAGGACGCTTGCCTAGCATACATAAGGCCTTGAGGTGGATCCCTAATGTGGCAGTTCAAAACTGTGATCCCAGCACTTGGTAGGCAGGAAAATCAGAAGTTCAAGGTCATCTTTGGCTATATAGTGAGTTTGTGGCTATCCTGGGCTACATGAAGCCTTGCCAAACAAATAAACAAACACAACAAAACAAAAATCAAAGCTTAGAACAAAAACCTGTTTCTATTCCTCATTTTCTCTCATTCCAATCCCCTGGGAATAGAGTGGCTTAGAGAGTCTTCAGATGTTTTAGGGATCTACTGTGCATAAGGAGGCTGAGTTGGAGAGATGGTGATTTGGGGTTTATTTGGTACATTTTTATGTAGCTTATAGCCACTTCATGTATAGTAACGTCATCGCTAGCCATTCTAATATGGCTGTCTTCCTGGAATGTATATTAATTATATTAGCTATGCCAACTCACTCAGTATCGTGGCATGAAGGCTCAGGGCCACCCTTGGTGTCACAATGTGAACTTTCTTTATGATGTTTGGCATTAGAACCTATAGAGGCTGAAAGAGACACAAAATTTTAAATGCCAGCTAGTCTGTGAGAAACTTCCAATCATCAGATATATAAAATTATAAATAGGTGATTCAGTTCACGATGATGCTCAAACAATATGGAAATGTTCTGTCAGGAATATACGCATAATATAGCATATACAATTATGCACACACTTTTACAGTTTGATGGTAATTGCTCAACACAGAATCAACTGGAGTTTCTGAGTTTGCAGGGATTTCAAAAACCTTTAATAGTTGCACAAACACTAATTCTGAGTGCAATTTTGCTGGTTTTATGCATTTCCAACTAAAGCTCAATGTACCTGATTCATCTTGTCTTGATAAATTTTGGTGGTTTCAGATGAAACAGCATGCAGTATTGACACAATTCATTAGAATGTCCTGTGGAATAAAGAGTTCTGGTTACAGAACGCCTCTATTCATCATCAAGGAAAAGTAATAGCATAAGAATAGTTTAAATGCCTCATTATGCAGCTCAATATATTATGGTCACAAATTTAAAATGTATTTGACTTGTTCTTGGATATGCTTAAGTTTCAGATTAATTTTGATCATACAGAAATTCAAATGCAAGAAAAAAGACGTTACTGGAAACTGAAAACCTAAGCTAAAAGGAAGATGACTGGTAGGAACCTCAAAATGTTCAAAACTCTCTTTTATCACAGCAGAAATCAAAAAGTGTTGTAGTCAGAGTCATAAGGACAAAAGCAGGGGCTATAACTTAGTGTTACAGCGCTTGCCTAGCAACCATGAAGTTCTGGGTTCCCCCCAGCAACCTCCCTGACCCACAAACACACAGACACACCGACACACTGACATCACACTACACAGAAAAAGAGAAAAGCACAGAGATGCACACTCAAACACACACACACACACACACACACACACACACACACACACACCTCACCACAATGAACATTTTATTGCAATGTATTATTACTTTATTATAAATCAATGTTCAGTTGTGCTCAGCGTGATTTGGGAATTAGTATCCCACCCACCCCCCAGGTCAAAGGGGCTTTTCCACGAGCTCCACATCCCAGAAGGCTCTGTGGCTCCTGCTGCAGCTTCAGTTGCGGAACAGCACTTCTTAGACTTCAGCGTGCGTCTGAATTCTTTGGGGATACTGTTAAAATGCACCCTCTGTGACTCTGCTTTGTGCTGCTTTTGTTGTTACATAAGATGATCTTATGTATCAGGGGCTGGCCTTGCTATCTGGATCCCCTGCCTCCATTTCCCAAGCGTCAGAATTGCAGGCAAGCACCACCATGCCCATGCTTTGAAATTCTGTACTTTAAACAAACTTTTAGGTAATGCCAACACTGCGGATCTAGCGTGCAGACTTTGAAGATCAAAGATACAAAACAATGGTTCTGACCATGCGTCAAACCGCTGGTGGTGGGTCTAGGCCCTGAGGTTTGGATCCTCTCTCGGAAGGTCTTAATGGGCCTCTTTTGCTGTGTTTTTCTCCCTTTATGATAAGCTAAAGAAAGAACCCTTCTCACATTACTCTTGGTCTGAGCGCGAATTTATTCAGTGATTTGGGAGCTCCATTTGGCAATATCCTAGAAACAAACAAAAAAGAAGCCGACTGACTGGCCAATCTGGGAAATGCAGGCCTAGGGTCACAGACGAAGGTGTGGGAAATGGAGTGGCCTGGGAGACAAGAGAGAGATTCCTGGCACAAGACGCATTCTCTGGGAGTCTGGTGGCCCTACCTGTGGGATTCTCCTAGGACGGGTGTAGCGTGTCGGTGCCAATGTTCTCAAAGGACAGTCTTGCATGTTACTCCTCTCCTTCCACCTTGTTTGAGGCAGGGTCTCATGTTCACTGCAGTGTAAAGCAGACTAGCTACCCACGAGTCCTTGGGTTCTCCTGTCTCTTGCTGTAAGATTTGGGATTCCATTTGCGTCTGATGATGTCTACCTTTACACGGGTTCAATGGAACCAAACTCAGGTCCTCACGCTTTCATGGTAAGCACTTTACCCACAGAGGCATCTTTGCAGTCTCACTTCTGTGAGTCTGTCCTAGAAAGATTACATGAATCAATATTATTTGTAAGGTTGCTCATTTACATATCACTTATGGTAGGGAAGCGGCAGCAGCCTACATATCTATGAACTGATGATTCAAGATTATGGGACATTTTCCCAAAGGAATATCCATCTTCTAGACAGTATAATTTATGTATTTACACAGGAAGAGATCCAAGGATACGGTAAGCCAGTCAACAGCAGTATACTACATGTTATATATATTAAGTTTTGCCATGACATATGCTAACAGAGGAGCAATGAATTTTAGTCCAAGATGTATCCTGATCGATACCTGTGGTTCTAGATTTGAAATGACATTCAGAAAAGTTGTTTTCACACAACGTGGCTAACTGCTAACAGCTCAAGAAGACGACAAAGAAGAATGCTTAGATCTATTGGTGTTTGGGAGCGTTCTATTGATCAGTGGGGAGGGAGAGCCATGGTCATTCTGCGCGATCTCTCACTCTCAGGATGATGTGCACAGCCCATGAATCTCTTCTGCCACATTTCTCCTAGGACACCCACTAGGGAGAAAGACCCTGGAGCAATTTTTTTTCAGGTTTCTCAGTTCATCAGGTTTTTCGCTGTGGGCTGTTTGTATCTCAGTCACTTCAAACTGCTGGTCTGTAGCAAAAGATTTTTATTTCAATATACGCATGCTTTTCAATAACACTTATTATGGGGATTATCAAACATACAGAAAAAAAGTATCAAAAAAAATTACACAGAGCACTCAATAAACTATCATCTATATTCCATTTTTAAAATTTCTCTAGCCACCCATTGATCCACCTCAAGGCAAAATGCATTTCGAAACAAGTTGCTGACCTAGCACACTTTCCCCGAATAGGTCAATACGCACATAAATAACCTATTGTCCAATGTTTCTCATTTTTTTCTCTTTCCTTCTTCTTCTTCTTTTTTTTTTTTTTGCACACATAGAAATGTGAAAATCTTTAGCATGTGATTCGATAAGCTTTGATTAATGCCTATATCTGTATGACTCCAATTGCTGTCGGGAGAGAACGTTACCGTGTCTGGGGGGACCCTCATGCCTCCACCCTGCGGTCTCCCACCTCCGTGTTCCCTCCACTGTTCTCTTGTCCCCGCCCAAACTCGACCATAGATACCCACTGGAGGGTGTCACGCCTCTACAATGATACATAATGCCTCTTGCATAGGGCTTTCTTCACACAGCGTGTTTTTGCAATTCCCCTTCAAGACAGCGGAGATAAATTTTTCTCTCATTATCATTATTCGGTAGCGTTGCATTGTGTAAGTGTAGTATAGCTTATTTCTGATGGAAGGCCTATTTTTGACCTTTGGCTTTTATGGGTAAAGTGTCTTTGTTAGAATCAATGAAACAAAAAGCTGGTTCTTTGAGAAAATCAACAAGATAGACAAACCCTTAGCCAAACTAACTAAAAAGCAGAGAGAAACTATCCAGATCAGCAAAATCAGAAATGAAAATGGGGACATAACCACAGACATTGAGGAAATCCAAACAATTATTAGGTCATACTACAAAAGCCTATATGCCACAAAATTTGAGAATCTAAATGAAATGGATAATTTTCTTGAAAGATTCCATCTACCAAAACTAAGTCAAGATCAGGTAGAAAGACTGAATAGCCCTATATCTCCCAAGGAAATCGAAGCAGTCATTAACAGTCTCCCCTCCAAAAAAAGCCCTGGACCAGATGGCTTCAGCGCAGAATTCTACAAGACCTTCAAAGAAGTGCTAACTCCAATTCTCCTCAAGCTATTCCACAAAATAGAAACAGAAGGAACACTACCAAACTCATTCTATGAAGCCACAGTCACCTTAATACCTAAACCACACAAAGACCCAACAAAAAAAGAGAACTTTAGGCCTATCTCTCTTATGAACATTGACGCAAAAATACTCAATAAAATACTTGCAAACCGAATCCAAGAACACATCAAAGATATCATCCACCATGACCAAGTAGGCTTCATCCCAGGCATGCAAGGGTGGTTCAACATACGGAAATCCATCAATGTAATCCACTACATAAACAAACTGAAGGAGAAAAACCACATGATCATCTCCTTAGACGCCGAAAAAGCATTTGACAAAGTCCAACACCCATTCATGTTTAAAGTCTTGGAGAGATCAGGGATACAAGGCACATACCTAAACATAGTAAAGGCAATATATAGCAAGCCTATAGCTAACATCAAACTCAATGGAGAGAAACTTAAATCAATCCCACTGAAATCAGGGACAAGACAAGGCTGTCCATTGTCCCCATATCTCTTCAACATAGTACTTGAAGTCCTAGCCAGAGCAATAAGACAACTAAAGGAGATCAAGGGGATACAAATCGGAAAGGAAGAGGTCAAAGTGTCACTATTTGCAGATGATATGATAGTATACATGAGCGACCCCAAAAATTCAACCAGAGAACTCCTTCAGCTGATAAACACCTTCAGCAAAGTGGCAGGATACAAAATCAACTCAAAAAAATCAGAAGCCCTCCTATATACCAAAGACAAAAAGGCTGAGAAAGAAATTAGGGAAACAACACCCTTCACAATAGCCACTAATAACATAAAGTACCTTGGTGTGACTCTAACCAAGCAAGTGAAAGACCTGTTTGAGAAAAACTTCAAGTCTCTGAAGAAAGAAATCGAAGAAGATATCAGAAGATGGAAAGATCTCCCGTGCTCATGGATTGGTAGGATTAACATTGTGAAAATGGCCATACTGCCAAAAGCAATCTACAGATTCAATGCAATTCCCATCAAAATACCAACTCAATTCTTTACAGACCTTGAAAAAAAGATTCTCAGCTTCATATGGAGAAACAAAAAACCCAGAATCTCCAAAACGATCCTGTACAACAACAGATCATCTGGAGGTATCTCCATTCCAGATCTCATGCTGTACTACAGGGCAACAGTAATAAAAACTGCATGGTACTGGCATAGAAACAGAAAGGAGGATCAATGGAACCGCATAGAAGACCCAGAAATAAATCCACACACCTATGAATACTCGATATTCGACAAAGAAGCCAATTCCATTCAATGGAAAAAAGACAGCATCTTCAACAAATGGTGCTGGACCAACTGGATGTCTACATGCAGAAAAATGAAAATAGATCCATATTTATCACCCTGCACAAAACTAAAGTCAAAGTGGATCAAGGACCTCAACATAAAACCAGATACCCTAAATCAATTGGAAAAAAAAGTGGGGAACAGCCTAGAACTCATTGGCACAGGAGACAACTTCCTGAACAGAACACCAACAGCACAGGCTCTAAGAGCAACAATCAATAAATGGGACCTCATGAAACTGAAAAGTTTCTGTAAAGCAAAGGATACCGTCATCAAAACAAAACGACTGCCTACAGATTGGGAAAGAATCTTCACTTACCCTTTATCTGACAGAGGACTAATATCCAGTATATACAAAGAACTAAAGAAGCTGAAAAGCAGCAATCCAAGTAATCCAATTAAAAAATGGGGAACAGAGCTAAACAGAGAATTCTCGACAGAGGAATATCGAATGGCAGAAAAACACTTAAAGAAATGCTCATCCTCATTAGCCATCAGGGAAATGCAAATCAAAACGACCCTGAGATATCACCTTACACCCATCAGAATGGCCAAGATGAAAAACTCAAGCGATAACACATGCTGGAGAGGTTGTGGAGAAAGGGGAACCCTGCTCCACTGCTGGTGGGAATGTAAACTGGTACAACCACTCTGGAAAGCTATCTGGCGCTTTCTAAGACAAATAGGAATAGTGCTTCCTCCAGACCCAGCTATACCACTGCTAGGTATATACCCAAAGTTTGTTCAAGTACACAAAAAGGACACTTGCTCAACCATGTTTATAGCAGCTCTATTTGTAATAGCCAGAACCTGGAAACAACCCAGATGTCCATCAACGGTGGAATGGGTACAGAAATTGTGGTATTTTTATACAATGGAATACTACTCAGCAATCAAAAAGGAGGAAATCATGAAATTTGCAGGCAAATGGTGGGATCTAGAAAAGATCATTCTGAGTGAAATATCCCAGAAGGAGAAAGACAAACATGGGATATACTCATTTATATAGACCTATAAGATATGATAAACATAATGAAATCTATACACCTAAAAAAGATAATCAATTGAGCGGACATGGGGTAAGATGATCAATCCTCGTTTAGAAAGACAGATGGGATGTGCATTGAACGTATGACAGGAGTCTACTGAGCGCATCTGAAAGACTTTAACTAGCAGTGTTTTCAAAGCAAAGACTCATGACCAAACCTTTGGCAGAGTACAGGGAATCATAAGAAAGAAGGGGAGTTAGTCTGATGGGGAAAGGATAGGAGCTCCACAAGGACCAAATATATCTGGGCACAGGGTCTTTTCTGAGACTGACATTCAACCAAGGACCATGTATGGATATAACCTAGAACCTCCACTCAGATGTAGCCTGTGGTAGCTCAGTAACCAATTGGTTTCCCAAAGTGAGGGGAACAGGGACTATTTCTAACAGGAACTCAATGACTGGCTCTTTGACCTCCCCACCCCACAAGGGAGGAGCAGTCCTGTTAGGCCACAGAGGAGGGCTTTGCAGCCAGTCCTGAAGATACCTGATAAAACAGGATCAGATGAATGGGGAGGAGGTCCCCCCCATCAGTGGACTTGGAAAGGGGCACGGTGGAGATGAGGGAGGGAGGGAGGGAGGGACTGGGAGGGAATGAGGGATCGGGACACGGCTGGGATACAGAGTTAATAAAATGTAACTGATAAAAAAAAATAAAAAAAAAATAAAAAAAAAGTGTCTTTGTTAGCACTTCTATTTTGTGTATATTCAATTTTATTTATTTTTTGGGAGGGGGTAGGTGGGAAATAACCTAGGAAAGGAATTCCTGGGTCATAGGGTATGCCTATGTTTAGTTTTATAATGCTGTCAGATTTTTTTTTTTTTTTTTTTGAGACAGGGTTTCTCTGTGTAGCCCTGGCTGTCCTGGAACTCACTCTGTAGACCAGGCTGGTCTCAAACTCAGAGATCTGCCTGCCTCCGCCTCCTGGGTGCTGAGATCAAAGGTGTGCGCCATCAGTGCCCAGCAATACTGTCAGATCTTTTCCCAGCATGACCAGGTCATTTTCCATCCCCATGAACAGGGCTCAGTGCCCCACTTGCTCCGCATCCTTCTGAACACGGGCTACTGTGCTGTCTTTATGGATGTGTCGTAGAATCTCATGTCATTTTAATTTGCATCTCCCTGAATGTGTGTCTGCATACGAACATAGATGCACATAAACGTTCATCTTGAAATAGTTTTGAAGTTTCTGGGATGTAAATGTTCCCTTGTCTGTCCACCAGATTCGTCAGTGTTTTGTTCTGTTGTTTGTCACCCCGTGTCACCCCGTGTCTCCCCGCTTTTGGCTATGCACGGTACTTTTCCTGATCCACTTGAGTGGGGGCTGGAGCCACAATGGCGCCTTGCCCTACCACGTTCTAGGATGTGTTTTCTCCAGACAAGTCCTCTTTCCTTCAGCACCACCACGCGGCTCTCCAGACCTGATTATTGGATGTAGCATGTGAAGCCCCGTCCAGTTTACTGGCTGCGTTTGATTCTCACCAAGAACCACCCAAATTCCTTTCTCCTCTGTGCTCCAAGCTTCAGTCCAAGAACATACAGTGCCTTGGTTCTCATGTCTCCTCAAGTTTCTTCACCCAGCCACAGCTACTCTGTTCATCCCTGTTTTTCCTGTGCTTGACAGATAGTTGCATGTTCTGCTTGGGGATTGCCGACTTGGTTTGTTTACACAGGTTTACATTCTTGGCTGTAAGTCTATGGAAATACTCTCTACTTACATCTGGAGGCACATGCTGATGTTTTCAGGGCTTCTCTGCCTTAAATGCAACACTTTCTCCGTTACGATTATTATTATTATTGTGGGGACACAGTCTGAGACAAAAACCTATGGTTCCTTATCAAGCTTCCAAGTACTGACTTCAGCCTCCACTGACAGGATTAACTACCTTTATGTTGTTTGCTAAATGATGAACGTCTGTTCCCATCATGTCTTCTATTTTTATTAGTTGGCATTGTACTATAAATGAGCGCTATTCTTCTCCTTCAATTATTCATTCACTTATTTATATTAACGTAAGTAGACATGTGGAGTCTGAGTTTAGTCAAAGACTGTAACCCATTATCATCATTATTTTTGATGTCTTTCAAGCTGAAGGCTTTGTCCTTTGGATCCACCCTCATCGTCCGTGGAGAGCTTTTCTCCTTGCAGGCATTAGATGTTCCCGGGGTTCAATTTGTACATTCCTTATTTTGGCTCCTGGGCACGTCATTTGTTCCAAGAGTCTCTGCTGCCTTTAATAAAGGATAGCACTTAAAAATCAAAACCCAGGTTCTTGGTGTGCTTGTCTCAGTTTCATATCATTTACATGTGTGTGAAGGTGCACACACACCTGTAACTATTTGTGTGATTACCTGCATAGGTACATAATACATACACACACATGTCCTAAAGGCTGGAGTCCTTACTAATACCGCAATTCCAATTTAATTCATCTGTAGTCTTTCTTTCTTTCTTTCTTTCTTTCTTTCTTTCTTTCTTTCTTTCTTTCTTTCTTTCTTTCTTTCTCCTTCCTTCCTTCCTTCCTTCTTTCTTTCTTTCTTTCTTTTGTCTTTCTCCTTTCTTTCTTCTTTCTTTCTTTCTTTTTTCTTCTTCCTTTCTCCTTCCTTCCTTCCTTCCTTCCTTCCTTCCTTTCTTTCTTTCCTTCTTTCTTTCCTTCTTAGATTTTTCTCCAATGTTTCTAAATGGCTTCTCTGGAGATGAGAATTTTGGTTCCTTTTTTCCTTACTTATTTGCTCCATCTCCCAACCACATCCCTCTTTCTCCCTTCTACTACCTACCCCACCTCTGGTGTGTTTCACCTCCTTCTGGTCCTGTACTGACACCCTAGTTGCTGAGCTGCCTCTGAGTGGCCACCAGCCTCTCTCCTGCTTGAGATTTCAGCTGCTGTCCTGGCTCTTCATAGCTGGGAAGAAGAATGAGGTGACAGTATGGCAGGGTTAATAGAACAACAGAACAATGAGAAAAGTTGACCCTCCAAACTAATTTGTAGTTTTTCTAGTTCTAGCTCTCATTTTTGAATATTTACCTCAAACAAGACAAAACATAGCCTCAAACAAACAAACAAACAAACAAACACCCAAAAGACAGAATCCTACCTTCTAGGTCATTAACAGGTAAAGAGTAAACCTTGCCTTTAATCCCAGCACTTGGGAGGCAGAGGCAGGTGGATCTTTGTGAGTTCGAGGACAGCTGGGTTTATAGATCGAGGTCTAGGACAGCAAGGGCTACACAGAGGCACTCTGTCTCAAAACAAACAAACAAACAAACAAACAAACAAACAAACAAACCAGAAGCAAAACCAACCAACCAAGAAACAAAAACAAGCAAAAAGAAATAAAGTTGAATATGGTGTTATAATTTTATTTAAGATTCCAGATAAAAGATGTTTTCACTGAGGGGTATCAGCAGGACATCCTGTTCCTGCTATGGAAGCAGCTCAGGCCCACCAGGACTTGGCCTGTAGAGGCTGTTGCCCTGTAAAGAGCAAATGTGCTTACGGCCGGCAAAGGGAGAAATCAATAATAAGGAGTTGGAGCAGAAATCTCTACCAGCAGAAGGATTCAATGCTACCAACACAGTGGGCGAGGACCCCAGCCATCTTTGATGCTCATGCACTCTCAGCTGTGACAAACCTACAGGTACCAATGTCTGTTTCTAGCCACTGGCTTGAGCTTCATGGGGTTTGCTTGTTAGAGCCTGTCCATCAGCTTAGGAGAGGGAAGCTGCAGCAGTTAGTGCTGTGGTGCTTCTTAAATCAGAGAATTAATCTGTCTTCTGGAAACAACTTGATGGTCCTTTCTGGAAACCATGGGGTAGGTGCTGGCTCTTTCATTTCTATGCTGGCATTTACTTGCTCCCTTAGCACTCCCTCCACTCACTAGAAAGCACAAAATCTTCTTTTCAGATAGCTCAGATTACACAAGCCTGTGGCACCCTCAGGGGCCGCCTTCATCTTTGGCTAATCGCTCTCCATCTACTTTGAATTCAGCCTCATTTGCAGGCTTAAGGCTGCCCATGATCTATGATAAGGGTGGATAATTTGTTTTAAACATGTGCTACGGATTATTATTAATGAATGTCTGTGGGGTAAAGGACTTTGGAGCCTTTATATGAGATCAATAGGAAAGCGTGTTGTAATTGATTAGTGATGTCTGCCCTGGGCGTGAGAAGGAGGAATTGGATACCTATAGAACAAAATTCCCACCTCTATCCAAGAATTTAAGCCTGTGTTAGAGTTGAAGATAAGGTGAGACAATATTGGAGGATGTAGTTAGTGATTATTTTAATTTCAAAGGTGACAGGCACGGTACCCCTTATCTATCATCCTTATTCATATTGTCAATATCTTGGCGCATGTGTGTTTCTTGACTAAAGATAAGAAATAAGCAGAGTGCAGAGAGTATTTGTTGAGAAGCTACGAACTAGATTTCAGTTATCATTTTAGGAGCCTTCCAAACATATCTTAGCAAACAGTCTAAACAATTTATAAAGCCAGAATACCAATCCTCTTTTTAGTAAAACATCAAGACCCAGAGAAGTAAAATATTTGTCTAAACGTTAATATAAATTGCAAGTCCAAAGAGAATACTCATTCTGATATATTTGGGTAGTGGTTCTCAGTCTGGGCAAGATTTACAAAAGAATATCTCGAGTGTCAGTGACTGAGTCTCACCCTGGCTAATTACATCGGAATCTGCAGGAAAGGGAAGCTAGCTCCAGTGAGGTGGCCCAGCAAACACCCCAGGTGATTCTAATCTGCAACTGGGCAGAGAACCAAGGAATCCTCCACAGAGGGAGCGGAGTAACTCACAGTTGCGCTGAACACAGCTTTTGTTTTCCGTCTCCATATCTTGTCCAATTTAATTCTCATGCAATTATTCATGGGGCAGCCAAGGCTCAGAAAGCCTGAGTACATTGGGGCAGATCTTGCAGCCCACCTGGGGCTTGAATGCAAATCTCTGGGACCAAAGCATTCGCTTTTTGCACACTGCCAGTTTCTTCTTTTAGGATTCTGTCTTTGTGCTTGGCATTGAACAATCCTAGAATCTAAATCCCCAAATCTGGCTGTAGCCTGTTCTCCTTGTCTTGGCTTAGTCCTCTAGCACAGGTGAAAAGGAACACACTCAAAATATCCCTTTCATGAGAACCTATTGTAAGAGGCGCTTTTTGAAGCTACTACCAGCTATCCTGGGCCTTTATGAAGCTCAGAGAAAGGCCGGGCTCCCAGGGCAGAAGGATCTTGCCTCTGAAGGTTGTCTTTGTCCAGGCCAGGTAACTCTTCAGTCTCCTCCTCGGTGTCCTGGTACTACAAAGAGGTGAAAGGAGTTGTGGCCAGCCTCTCTGACCTGGTATGTTGCAGGTACCCCTATTTCTGCTTCAGAATTGTGCACTGAGTTCAGCCCCTGTGGCCAGAGTTCTGAAAATTCATGAGATAATTAACAAATGATCAGAACTCAAATGATTAGAGTTAGGAGAAGCCTCCAACTCATTCTAGTTCTAACACTTACCTAAGGCCAAATGTTCTCTCTTGAACTAGTGTCAGACATGGATTCAGATGGTTTAAGTGCTTCCTGGGGTGGGAATGTACCATCTCTTCTTGCAGTAATTGGATTCTTTTTTTGGGCAGAGCTAGCAGTTCAGAAGCTCTTTAAAAACTAAGCTCAGAGCCAAGCGTGATGGCTCACACCTTTAATCCCAGCACTTAGGGGGCAGAGGTAGATGGATCTCTGTGAGTTCGAGGCTAACCTGGTCTATGTGGTGTATTTTACAGGGCGGCCAGAGCTACACAGCACCCCCTGCCTTTCACACACACATACACAATTAAGCTCTATACTGCTCTCTCTAGTTTTCAAATGCCTTAGCTGATTGACTTCCCCCACCTTACTAAAGTCCATTCTAGGAAGTTTGCCCATCAACCAAATAGTTTATGCAGCTAGCTGTAGACTAAGTAAGGCTCATTCCAGGCAAAAGTTATTGCAGAGTCTCTAGGAGAGTTTATTTTTAGTAACTTTAATTGTACTGCTTTCTTTTGGGGGCAGCTGCTTCTTCTCACTCTCTCGACTACAACTTTCTCCTCTATCAGAGGAGATGGTAAACAGATGTGAGAGGAAGTTTGGAAACACAGCTTGTATCAGGTTCAGGGGACTGCTAAGACATGATTACTTCCTCCCAAGAAATCTGTACTTTACTAAGGATGAAGCCTTGAAGGGTTTGGCCTAAAGGAATGGACTAGGCATCAATATTAGTCATAAGGCAGTTTGAGGAAGGATGAAAAGTGACAGAAAGGCTTTTCAGGGCTCCAGACACCACCAGAGATGAGACATCTAATACCTCCAGTGAGCCTGGTCCAGGTTTCCAGTTCTAGGCTCCTACAGAACCCGAACTTCTTCCGTGCTGACAGAACTCCAGTGGTCTTTCAGGAGCAGATGGGAGCAAAGGGAGATTGGAGACGAGTCATTTGAGGTCCAAGTGAAATAGAAAGTGACCTTGCCTGCATTCCATGAAACAAGCCAGGCACAGAAGGAAAAGTGTTACACGTTCTCACTCATAAGTGAGACCTAAGAGCTGATTTCATAGAAGGAAAGGGTTGACTAGTGGTCACTGGAAAAGAGATGGAGAGTGGATGATGGTTACCTAAATACACAGTTCATGATAGTATATTTGTTTGTTGTTTTTTGGAAACAAGATTTTGAAGCTGCCCAACACAAAAGACTGATAAATATTTAAAGAGGGAGAAGTAGTTATTCTGATTTGATCATTATATATTTTTACATTATCAAACCAAACTTCCTTATTATATAGAAGATATAAATGGAAAGAAGAAAGTGGTCCGGTTGCTAAAATTAAAGCCCTGGAGGATTTCCACAGCCACCCTGGGTTTGAGTGATGATCTGTTTTAATTTCCCTCTCAAAGATGGCACCTCCAACAGAGAAATCCTCACGGAGTGCTTCCTGCTGCCAAGCCAGGAGGCAGCCGTCACTCAGAGGGAAGTTTTTTCTTATAACAGGCGGCCATGTGTCTTGATTCAGGCCATAGGCATTTCTTGAAAGGCTTTTTGTTCAAAGCAGACAAGGTCCCAGCCCACCTTGCTTTCGGAAAGATGAAAACATAACAGCCTGCCGTAGTAGAGGGCACCGTGGAAACTAAACTCCCTTGCCCCGAGGTGCAGCCATGGATGTGTGTGTTTTATTTATTATTTACAGCGCAACCTGTCCAGACGCTGCGGTAGGAACTGGTAGACAACAACGATGGAATCCGAGCACCGGGGCCATAAAAAGGGCCTTTGAAACTCGGGCAGGTTTTCATTAGCGCTTACCCGGGCCTCATGCTCCCTGCTTGCTCGTGCTCCCTCCCCTCTGCTCATCACAAATCAACTCCTCAACTTGGTTTAGGCTCCAGGAAGCTTAGAGACTGGAGATTTCAAATGAGCCTTTCAGTCCAGATGTGCCCATAATAGAAACCACTGGGCAGTGGAGCATAATTAACCACCTCTCCTTCGCTGAGACGGCAGAATGGCATTAATTCTGCCAACTGGGCTCGACGTGAGTTGGCTGGAAGGGCCCGAGTCGATTTCCAGCTGCTGCTTATGCCGCTCTGGCTTCCAACAGGATTTGCATTCCAAATAAAACGAGGCCCGAAATAGATGCCCAATACATGGTCAATGCTATTTTTAATCAGTGATCACTTGATTAGCTGTGAAAGATTATTAGCAGGTCACAATGCATTTCAGACTTCTCTGTGTTTGGCAGACTAGACCTAAGCATGCAGTGACTTAGCTTCTCCTGGAGCCTTTTCACTTTGCAGACTCTTTACACAAAGGGTAGCGGGAGAGGGGAGTGGGTCGTGGTAGCACAGATGTGCCATAATTACAAGCTCCAGAGCTGAAGGGCCATTTATGTTGGCTAAAGCTGTGTTTAAGCAGGCTCGGGTTCCACCGGAGAAATCCTCGTGAATCTCAGAAGTCTGAGGCCTACAAATGGTTATCCCGACACTCGCCAGGAACTATCAAGCCAATCCCTTTGATTTTTAAAAAGCTGTTTTTGTTTGTTTGTTTGTTTGTTTTTAAATTTTTAACTTTTGTGTATGCGTGTGTCTGGGGTATATGTGCATGGGAGTTCAATTGCCCATGGAGGTCGGAAGAAGGTGTAAGATGACCTGGAAGTTCAGTTGGTCATGAGCTATCTGACATCAGGTGCTAGGAACTCAGCCCTGGTCCTGTGCAAGAAGAGTACGAGCTCCTAACTGAGCCGAGGCTCCAGCACCATCAATCTCTTTCAATCCACAGAAGAACGCGGAGATACAAGCTGATTTCATTGTTATTCCTCACTCCCACATAGCTGTGGGAATCCAGTAGATACGGCATATTTCTTTATAGACAATAGTCTCCAAGAAACTTGAGATGCCTACGGATATTGCCGTCAATATGATGCCCTAGTTATTTTAAAAGATAATACAACTTCACGATTGTTCATCATGCTCACCAATTGTAAGCAAATCTATACTCTCACTTCAAAGGACATTTACTCAGCATGAGCGCTTAAATGCGATTGTGTTATTAACTGTCTTACAGAAGTTGCTATTGTTAATACTAGTTCCCCTCTTCTGTCCCTCCTTTCTCCTGCTCTGTAACGTGTTTTTTTCTGTCAGTCCAATTGTTTGGCTTTTTTCTTTTCTTTTGCACATGTGTTGGCAACCGTCTTTCAGCGGCTCCACAGTCTTTGTCCCCTGGCTCACCTCTGCTACTATTATATAGCTGATCCTTCTAAAAGCATTGCCACAAGTTCCCTGTCCTTTTGTCCATTTATTGATTTTACCCATCATCCTCAAATATTAACTTACACCTTCCCAAAGCATTTTGGTATGGCTTATTTAAAGTTTAAATGTGTTGTGCTCTTTTCTAATCTCTGCTTTGCAGGGTTGATCTATCCTCTTCAGCAGAAATACTTGATTATCAAGTACACGGAGGGAGGAGGGGGGGTCAGAGGTAGCCTGGTCCTCAGATGTGCTTTAAAAAGAAACAGAGCTGCCCACCCCCAACCCTGCCACCAGCACCTGCTTTGCCACTTTCTCGATGTCACCATTCTTGGCAGCTTTCTCCAGGAGGAAATGCCATATCTATGAGGTTTTCATTGGGGATAAAAACACAGAAGGCCCTACCAGTAAACTTCCTGTTCAGTCCTGGAATGATCCTGGCCACGGCCTTGGTAGCACTGGCAGATAAGCGCAGAGACAAAGCTCTGGGCAGCCCAGTGGACTTTACAGCACCATTTCCCAGAGAGGCTGTCTGCAGCCTTCTGGGTGGCAGTGATAGCATGCACTGTGGTCTCAGGTCCCTAGATGATGTGGTAGTGGATGATTTTTTTGGGGGGGACTAAGCATTTGGGAGTGCAGGAGGCCTTGCTGACACTCTTGAGTGAGTTGTCACTTCTGGTGCTCTACACCCATCACAAACTTCAGCAGAAGGGGAGGAGATAATAACTATAACATTCACTTTTCTTTTTTTTTTAACTTTTATTAATTACACTTTATTCACTTTGTGTCCCCTCATAAGACCCTCCCTCCTCCCCTCCTGATCCCACCTTCCTTCCCCCTTCTTCATACATGCCCCTCCCCAAGTCCACTGATAGGGGAGGTCCTCTTCTTCTTCCTTCTGATCTTAGTCTATCAGATCTCATCAGGAGTGGCTGCATTGTCATCTTCTGTGGCCTGGTAAGGCTGCTACCCCCTCAGGAGGAGGTGATCAAAGAGCAGGCCAATCAGTTTATGTCAGAGGCAGTCCCTCTTCACATTACTATGGAACCCACTTGGACACTGAACTGCCATGGGCTACATCTGTGCATGGGTTCTAGGTTATCTCCATGCATGGTACTTGGCTGGAGTATGAGTCTCTGGAAAGACCCCTGTGTTCAAATTTTCTGGTTCTGTTGCTCTCCTTGTGGAGCTCCTGTCCTTTCCAGACCTTACTATTTCCTACTTCTTTCATAAGATTCCATGCACTCTGCCCAACAGTTGGCCATAGGTCTCAGCATCTGTTTTGATAGTCTGCAGGGCAGAGCCTTTCAGAGGCCCTCTGTGGCAGGTTCCTAACTTGTTTCCTGTTTTCTTCTTCTTCTGATGTCCATCCTCTTTGCTTTTCTGGATGAGGATTGAGGATTTTAGTCAGAGTCCTCCATCTTGACTAGTTTCTTTAGTTGTACAGATTTTAGTAGGTTTATCCTATATCATATGTCTATATGAGTGAGTATATGCCGTGTGTGTCTTTCTGCTTCTGGGACAGCTCACTCAAGATGATCCTTTCCAGTTCCCACCATTTACCTGCAAATTTCATGATTCCCTTATTTTTCATTGCTGAGTAATATCCATTGTGTAGATACAACACAATATCTTTATCCATTTTTCAGTTGAGGGGCATCTGGGTTGTTTCCAGGTTCTAGCTATTACAAATAAAGCTGCTACAAACACGATTAAGAAAATGTCCTTATTGTGTACTTGAGCCTCTTTTGGATATATGCCCAGGAGTGGTATGGCAGGATCACCTAGGAGTGGTATGGCAGGCTATTCCTAGTTGTCTGAGAAAGCGCCAGATTGCTTTCCAGGGTGGTTGTACAAGTTTACATTCCCACCGGCAGTGGAGGAGGGTTCCCCTTTCTCCACAACCTCTCCAGCACGTGTTATCACTTGAGTTTTTCATCTTGGCCATTCTGATGGGTGTGAGGTGAAATCTCAGGGTCATTTTGATTTGCATTTCCTTGATGGCTAATGAGATTGAGCATTTCTTTAAGTGTTTCTCTGCCATTCGATATTCCTCTACAGAGAATTCTCTGTTTAGCTCTGTTCCTCATTATTTAATTAGATTACTTGGTTTGCTGCTTTTCAGCTTCTTTAGTTCTTTATATATACTAGATATTAGCCCTCTGTCAGATAAAGGGTTGGTGAAGGTTCTTTCCCAATCTGTAGGCAGTCATTTTGTTTTCATGATGGTGTCCTTTGCTTTACAGAAGATTTTCAGTTTCATGAGGTCCCATTTATTGATTGTTGCTCTTAGGGCCTGTGCCGTTGGTGTCCTGTTCAGGAAGTTGTCTCCTGTACCAATGAGTTCTAGGGTCTTCCCCACTTTTTCTTCTAACTGATTTAATGTGTCTGGTTTTATGTTAAGGTCTTTGATCTACTTGGACTTTTGTGCAGGGTGATAAGTATGGATCTATTTGCATTTTTCTACGTGTAGATATCCAGTTAGACCAGCACCATTTGTTGAAGATGCTATCTTTTTTTCCATTGTATGATTTTGGCATCTTTGTCAAAGATCAGGTGTACATAAGTGTGTGGGTTTATTTCTGGGTCTTCTATTCAGTTCCATTGATCCACCATTCTGTTTCTATGCCAGTACCATGCAATTTTTATTACTGTTGCTCTGTAGTACAGCTTGAGATTAGGGATGGAGATACATCCTGAAGATCTTTTACTGTAGAGGATCACTCATTTTTTTAAACTCTATTTTATTTGGGGTTCCTTAAAGTCTCTCCCTTCCAACCCCCCAACCCTAAGTAGGAGAGAGAAGGTTAGTGGTGAAGGTTAGTGGGAGAAGGTTTACTTCTCCCAGCTGTTTAGGGTCAACAGGTTCTTTTAGGGCACCAACTCTGTCAACAGCAAATGCAGCCAGCAGTCTCCTCTAAGCGCTGCACCTCAAAGCATTTCTCTCAATCCATCTGCTCCAATCCGCCACACTGTCCGTCTCTGTTCTCTCCACATGCCACTCGCCACATGCCACCACTGCATGCCACACCTTTTCTTTCTGGGCTCTCAGATTTATATCATCAGAGCCCTAGACCATGCCCCTCTCGTGCCGCACGTGGCAGGCTGTTACCAGCTGGCAAAGACCACACCCTTCGAGAGACAAGTATCAGCTGTGGATAAACTAAGGCCCAACTAAAATCCCACACTTGGGATTGAAATTAAAACATATTGACATAACATAACTGCGTTTTTAAAGAAACCCAAACTTCCGTTACAGATGACCCATTTGATTCTACCCTTCCAAGAGGGGGTGAAGACACCGCCATAACTTCCACGTCATAGTTGGCACCAGCACGCCCCATCTGCTGTCGGTGAGATCTTGCTCCTTGAAGATGGAGATAGCCTTAGTGTTGGTGATAAGTTTCTCATTGCCATCCTTGACTGTGCAGAGGATATTGCTGGGACCTCTAGACCATAGTGTCGAGATCAGCGGAGGGGTTGTTGATGGGAGCAAAACCCACTTTTCCAGAGTTGAAAGCAGCGCTGGTCACCAGCTGCTCAGGATGGCTGAATCTGCCAACCCCAACTGTCACCATCATGTCTCAAGGATGAGGCTGCTACTGCCTGAGAAGATCTGGGTTTCTCTGGAGCAGGTGGGATCAGAGGGCCACCTTACCAAGTTCCTAATAAAAATCCAGCATTTATTTTCTTCTTTACTCCTTAGGTTCCTTTTTTTTTTTTTCTGACTCTCATCCCCTCCATGGATATTGGATACATTTTTATCCTCGCTCATACCCTAACATCTTTAATATCACTATACTTTTCCTGTTAGTTGAACTCTGGACAAATCTCGGTATTTGTTCTTTTGATTTTAAACTCATTTACTCCTTCTATTGTAATGGCAATGTATGCTTGTTGTTGACATTTAAATGATATTTTTAAAAAAGTAGAAAAAAGAAAACTAATCACCCTTGTTTCCCCCACCTGGTTGTAGATAGTTTCATCACTTATGAGATGATGACTGAGCATCTGAACAGGCCTGGATGCTGTGTATCCAGTTCATATACATATACATCACATACCTGTACATATGTACATATACATGTGCACATATATACACAGCATATACACATTATGTAATCATATACATAGCCACATATACGTACGTATACAGATACACATACAATCACATACCAGGTAAGCACTTAATCTGAAAGCTTCTAGTGTAGAAAGGGTTGTAGTCAAGAAGCAGTAACTTAAACGATATAATCCATAGAAGAATAAAGGGAGAACAGATTTGTTTTGGCTCATGCAGGGAGCTCAGGGATAGGGTCCCTTTATAGGGGTCTCTTCAGCTACATAGCAAGTTCACCTTCACTGAGAAACTGTAGCATCATTTGGGACACCTTCATCTCTGTACCACAAAGTTACAGACCTATCAGCCATGTCCCTTACTTCTATTCCAATGCATGGCATGACTTCATATCCTAATATGGAAACTGAGGATGTGATTTCCTTGATGATCTCTTTTGGGTTTGGGTTTGGGTTTTATTTCTGAGATGGGATATCTTTACATATATAGCTCTAGGTGTCCTGGAACTCATTTTGTAGACCAGTCTGACCTCAAACTAACAGAGATCCACCTGCTTCTGCCTCCCAAGTGCTGGGATTAAAAGCATGTACCATCACACCTGTCTGGCGATCCCTTTTTGATTTGTTGTTCAGAGCAGCATACCAGTATGCTCTAGAATGTTCTCATATTGCCTCTGTCTCTTTCTGTTTCTCTGTTCCCCCCACCCCTAGTCTGTCTGTCTGTGTCTCTCTTATCTCATGCAGCCCGGGTTGGCCTAGAACTTGCTATGTAGCTGAGGATGACCTTGGCCTTCTGATCCTCCTGTCCCCCCCCCCTCCAAATGCTGAGATTCCAAGCACACACCACCATGTCTGATTTATGTGGTGCTGGTGTTGGACCCAGAACTTTGTGCTTGTTAGGCAGGCACTCTACCTACTGAACCACACCTGCAGCCCTGAGCCATTTCATCTCAAAGGCACATTCTTGATTCTGTACCTGCTTATAGCTGCTGCTTCACTTCTCTGCTTTTTTTAAAACTGAACTGCACGGAAGGCCATCTTTATTGCCTTGTATTTTCTGTTCTTTAATGTCCCTTCAGTTATTTTGACACTTACTGAGGTTTTTTCCTGTCAAGATCACTGATGGCATAAGGGTTAGTTTTCCCAGTACAGAGCCCATGCAAGCTGATTTTCCAGGAAAGGGCTCAGTCTCCTGCAGAGCTCTGTCAAAACCCACCAAGGCCGATTGCTTAAGTGGTTAACCACAAGAGTTGGGCTGCTGCCTCCTTATCGTGCTGGGGGAAGAGTTGCTTTTCCCTAAAATAACAAATGCAGAGCTGAAAGAGTACTGCTGGAGCCAAGGCTCCCAAGGCATGCCACTTTTGCTTCCTTGATTGTGCTAGCTAAAAGCTCCACAGGCCAAGGATTGGGGTCCCTGAGTGGCAAGTCTTTGCCATCTGTGTACTCCACATCCTCGCTGCTCTTCCCACCTTTTTTCTCCCCTGATTTGCCACTCCGGCAAGCCTGGAAACAAGTTGCTTTTTGCCTCTGTTAGCATGGCAACCAAGAAACCACACATTGCCACACAGAATGTCCATTTCTTTGTCCTGATATTATTCAGCCCCTTAGCAGCACTGACCAGAGTGGCCTCTCTGTTTTGTGGAAATGCTGTGTGTTGTGCTGGCTTCTGTCACCTCTGAAAGCTCTCCTCCCGTCTTACCTTGGGCCTCTTAGTCTCCATTGCAGCCTGCACTTTCTCAGATCTCTGTTCAGAGTCCCACTCCCTCCTGCGTATACATGATCCCTAGAAAACTTCAACCTGCCTATTGGTTCTATATTTCAATTGCTTTCCATGTGCAAAATAGTATATTCTTGTCTCGTTTCGAAATCTGAGCAACAGAGATATTCAGCAGCAACGATGATAAAGTGAATTCTTAAAAACAAATGAATAATCTTAAGTGTTCATGAGGTTTCTGTCTTTGCTCTGAAGCTGCCATTGAACAGAGCTACTGTGCTGAGGCTCTGCATGGTTGACACTGCCGCTCGGAGAACTGTTAGAGAGCTCGGGAGAAACGGGTGAAACCTGCTGTTTGACACTGCCACTTGGAGAACTGTTAGAGAACTCGGGAGAAACGGGTGAAACCTGCTGTTTGACACTGCCACTCGGAGAACTGTTAGAGAGCTCGGGAGAAACGGGTGAAACCTGCTGTTTGACACTGCCTCTCGGAGAACTGTTAGAGAACTTGGGAGAAACGGGTGAAACCTGCTGGTTCTTTGTTCCTGGAACTCCATCCGCCGTTGGTCAGTACTTCCTTCAGGAACTTCTCTTCAACTTCCTCTCATCCAGTGTCTCATGGGTTCCTTACAATGCTATCTGGGCCTGAACCCAGACTCTGTCCACCTGCCCCATCCTCTACTGCTACCTTTGAGCCATTAGCTAACTCTCCTCTCGTGATGGCGATGGCCTCTCAGGCTCCTCTCTCTGCTTCCCTATTCTGATTTTTTCCCCTCTAACCATTCTCCATAGCAATCTTTTGAACATTCACTATCTCATCGTAAACCCTTCAGCTGTGTTCATTCCGTGATTCTTGTCCATCTCTGCGGCAATTTCTTGCCCTTTCCGCCTTGTGCTTGGGTTTCTTGTCACGGAAGCAATGGATGGGTGACCTTGGACCCACCAGGCTTGCTTTAGGGGCTTCCCTCTCCATTTCCCCTCAGCTCAGTGCTGCACAGCAACCTCCTCTCCAGACGTCAGCTTCAGAGTCAGTTCTTTAGAAAGACTTCCCAGGGCATCAGTTTTCAACCTGTGGGTGTCAACCCTGTGTGTGAGTGGGGGGCAAATGACCCTTTCACAGAGGTTGCCTAGGACCATCAAAACCCACAGAGATTTACACTATGATTCACAACAATAGCGAAGTTATGGTTATGGAGTAGCAATGGTTAGCTGGAAATGGTGTCACACGCCTTTAATCTCAGGCAGAGGCAGGTGGATCTTTGTGTGTTTGAGGCCAACCTGATCTACAAAGCCAGTCTGAGACAGCCAAGGCTACACAGAGAGAAACAGTGTCTCAAAAACAAACAAACAAACAAACAAACAAACAACCCAAAAGGTAGCAATGAAAAAATTTTGTAGTAGGGTCAGTACGACCTGAGGAACTGTATTAAGGGTCAGAGCATTAGGACCATTACTCTAGGATCGTACATCAAAATCTTCCCTTATCCTTGCTTCCTGAAGGCTTGCCACCTACTGTCCCCTTACCCAAACAGTTTTTTTTTCTTCGCCCATCCATAATATCATTCTTGAAAAACGTCTGTCTTGACAGGTGTTCTAGCCTACCAAGTAGAAGCCTTTGCTGGGCAGCTGAACCAGAACTTCTGCTCAGCTCTGCTGCCTTGCACAAGGTTCTTAATCCCGCTCTCTGATTGGGTCCCTCATCTGTTTAAGAATCTGCATTGCTTCTTCTGAAGAAGAGGTAGGCTGTCACCTGTGAAGTGCTAGACTGTGATTAATCCGCAGTTGGGGCTTACTGAATATCAGCTGCCGTTATGCTTTGCATCACCCCATGACAGTGCATGTTTTAGTGCACAGTCAGCTCCAGGTAACTTCCAATCCTCCCTCCCGCCATGCCCGAAAACCCACACCCTGCCCTTCTCTACCCTGCTTACTGTCCTGGCCCATCAGTCAGATGGACGTCAGCAGTCCTTGCCTCTCTAGCTTCAGGTTGGATTCACCAATACAAAGCACCAGGGGGAGCAGAACGGGAAGTGAGTTTGGGGCTCTGCTGCTCTGGTTCTTCCCTGTGGGAACCACAGGGTATATAATCTTGGCCATAATTCAAAATCAAGTGTCCCGACAGGTGACCTCTGCACACACTCCATTCCAGTCTTGGGGCCTCTCTACAGCCCAGTCCTTCTTAAACTGCCCCTCTTTGTAAACTCCCCTAAAATTGCCAGTCTGAATGTGCCATCTGGTTACTGAAAGGGCCTCGAGGGTACTGGGACCTGGTCTGTCTTATTCACTGTTGATTCTAAATGACCCAGCATAAAAGAGAAGACTAATAAAATCCTGTGTGAATGGGACCCATGAATAGGTGCTCAGCCAGCATTTAATGGATGAGAAGGTGCTAGCCTGGCCAGTAATGGGGAGAAAAGCGTTCCAGGGAAGAAATAGAGTAGAAAGTGCAATAGAGATAGTTAATGACATCTTGAGGAATTAAAAAATAATAATTATGGCTGATCATGAGAAGTGAGTCTGA